>NW_026522030.1:8125000-8750000 GCF_021234435.1 Artibeus jamaicensis
CTTGACCTTTCTAAGTGCCTTACATAAATGGAGTCACACGCATTCAGCCTTTTGTGTCTAACTTATTTCACTTAGCATAACATTTTCAAGGTTCATCCACGTTGTAGCATGTAGTACTTCATTTCTTTTTGTTGCCAAAGGACGTTCCCTTGCATGAATATGCCACATCTGTTTATTCACTCATCTGACCTTTGGGTTGATTCTATAGTTTGGCTACTGTAAATAATGCTACAATGCATAATTGTGTGCACTTTTTTTACAGATGTATGTCTTCCATATTTGGGGTATATGCCTAGGAATTGATGGGTGACAGAGTAACCCTATACTTAACATTTGGGGAACTGCCAAATTGCTTCCAAAAAAGTGACATCATTTTACTTTCCCATCAGAATCCTATGAAGATTCCAATTTCTCATCAACACTTGTTACTATCTGTTCTTCTTGTATTCTAGTCCATCCTTCCTTCCTACTGGACATGAAGTAAAATCTCTTGCAGTTCTGATTTGCATTTCCCTGATGTCTGATAAAGTTGAGCATCTTTTCATGCGCTTACTGGCCATGTGCTTATCTTCTTTATAATAACCGTTCAATGTTTTTGGCTACTAATTCTAAACTCCATGTCAGTGCTGGGTTGGTTTTGACTGAATCATTCTTTAAGAAATGTATTTTCTTGCTTCTTTGCATGTCTGGTGATGTTTAGTTGCCAAACATTGTAAATTTTATTTCTTCGGTTCTGGATATTTTTACATTAGTATAAAATATTCTTAAGTCTTGTCCTGGTATGCAGTTACTTGAAAACTGTTTGCTCCATTTGGGTCTTTTTCTACTTTAAAAAACTCTTGTGTAATTTTGAGATGACATGTGCCATATTAGTTTTAGCTGTATGAGGTAACGATATGGTTATTTGTCTACACTGCAAAATAAACATCACAATAAGTCTAGCTAACATCCACCAGCACACATAGTTAAAAATATTTTCCTTATGATGAGAGCTTTTAATATTTACTATCTTAGCAACTTAAAAAATATACAGTACAGTTTTATTAACTATAGTCACCAAGCCACACATTACATCCTTAGGTCTTTTGACCACCTTCACACACTTTACCTGCTCCCTCACCTCTAGCAACTACCAATCTGTCATCTGTACTATGGGTTTTTTTTTTTTTTTAAAAAAGATTCACTTATCAGTGAGATCTCAGATTTATTTCACTTAGCATAATGCCTTCAAAGTCCATCTATGTTGTGTAAATGGCAAGATTTCATTCCCTTTTATGGCCAAATAATATTCTATTATATACGTACATTCCATTATATATATAATTGTGAGATATAGATCCACACATACACACACACACATATGACGAGGTCTGTCAAAAAAAGTCCGGCCATTGTTAATATGAGAAGGGCTGCACGAGCAACATGGATGTAACCTGGCAGCCAAGGAGAGTGCGGACTGGAATGTACATGCGTGAACAATGGTGACTTCACTGTATTAGTCAGTGGGGTGGTAAACACCCTTGAGTGAGCATGTGTACTCTGTGTCACATTCAAAATGATTGAGCAAGTAGAGCAATGAATCTGCGTCAAATTTTGCATTAAGCTTGAACATTTCTCCATGGAAACTAGTTGGATGATTCAGAAGGCTGCAGCTGTGGACAAATGGTGATTGGCAGCTTCATCACCACAATGTCCCCGCTCATGCATCACATCTCATACAGTTTTTTTTTTGGCAAAACATCAAATCACCCAGGTGATTCAGCCCGACTAAAGCCCAGATTTGGCGCCCTGTAACTTCTGGCTTTTCCCAAAACTAAAACCATCTTTGAAAGGGAAGAGATTTCAGACCATTGATGAGATTCAGGAAAACATGACAGGGCAGCTGATGGTGATTGGGAGAACTGTGTGAGGTCCAAGGTGCCCACTTTGAAGGGGACTGAGGTGTCATTGTCACATGTACAATGTTTCTTTTATTTTGATTTATTTTTTCAATAAATGTCTCTTTTTTCATATTACATGGCTGGATACCTTCTGGACAGACCTCATATATTAAATATACACATAACAATTTCTTTATCCACTCATCCATCTATGGACACTTAGGTTGCTTCCATGTCTTGGCTATTGTAAACAACACAGCAATGAACCTGGGGGCGGGTATATATATCTTTTCAACTTAGCATTTTTGTTTCCTTTGGATAAATGCCTAGAAGTCAAACTGCTGGACTGTATGGGGTTCTATTTTTAATTTTTTGAGTAACCTCCGTACTATTTTTCCACAGTGCCTGTACCAATTCAGGTTGCACAAGGGTTCTCTTTTCTCCACATCCTCACCAATACTTGTTATTTCTTATCTTTTTGATACTAACCATTTTAACAGCTGTGAGGTGGTAACTCATCATGGTTTTAAATTGCATTGCCCTGATGATTATTGATGTTTAGCACCTTTTCACGCACCTGGGTCTTGCTTGTAAGATTTGTTGCGTGGGATTGGAGCAGAGCTCGGTCCAGGGCTAATTATTCTCCACATCTGAGGTGGACCTTTCTGAGTACTCCACCCCATGAATCTGGGGGTGTCTCTAGTCTGGCTGATGGAAACGGGTATTATTTCCAGTTCCATGTGAGCTCCATGTACGCTACTGCTGAACCTTTCAGGTGATTTTTGCCAGCCCGAGGCAGTTTCCCCACATTGCACCTGTCGGTCAGTACTCATCTTAATGCATGAGGGGAACTATCTTCAGTTCTCTTTGTAGCTCTCCACTATAGAATACTCTGTCATGACCACTCTAACCACCTTGGTTTTCCTGGACTCTCAGCTCCACTGCTCAGCCCAGCAACCCGGCTGCCCCTGGCCCTGCCCCTCCCTGCACCAGAGCCCCGGGGACTCTTCTCAAGGCAGCAGGCTGGCTGCTCGTGCAGCTCACCTTGTTTCCCATCTCTCAGAGAGAACTGTCCTTCCTTGAGTGCTAGATAGCACCTTGAAAACACTGTTTATATTATTCATCTGTATTTTGATTGTTTCAGGAAGGAGGATAAATCTTACACTCCAAATTGGCCAGAAGTGAAGGACAACTGGCTTTCTGCTGAGTATGGGTCACACGTTCCCACTTCCTCTGGCGAGGAGTAATATTTGATTGCAGGCTAGAAATTGTGGATACTGAACTTTACAACGTCGGTACCAGATTTTTCATATTTTCTCAGTGAATGTTGGGGCTTTTTTCCAGTGTTCTCTTGTCCTCGCCCTCCTTGAACCCTGATCTCGGTCTCCTCTCAACTCAGCAAGATTCCCAGGCTCTGTGTGGGTGCCTCTGGCTTCCCTGCAGCTCAGAGACTGCCTCCGGGTGGCCGGCCGGGGAGGTGGCAGCACTCATCCACCTCCCCTGCTACCTCTGTCTTAGGGGTCAAGGCCTCTGCTGGCCGTCCTGTCTCAAAGAGTTGTCCAGTTTTCTAGCTGTTACAGCAGGATAATTTCTGACCCCGAGTGGAAATTTCCATTTATTTTCAAATCTGCTGGACCATTTTGATTAGTATGCTAGTGCTTGTACATTTTTATAAGTATTTTCCATCCACAGCTGGGAACCCCCGTAAGTGGAGGGCTGGCGTAAGTTTTATGCAGATTTTCCACTGTGCCGGGGTCGGCACCCCTATCCCTCGCATTGTTCAAGGGTCCACTGTGATTCTTTTCATTTCATACACCCTTAACATTCCATACACCCTTAATCTATACAACCTACTATGTGAAGTCCTGGGTGTCTGAACCCGTTGTTTGTTTCCAGTCATTCTCACTCATGGTCACATATTTCCTTGAGTGGCTGATGACTTTTTTAAAAAATGAGCACACATTTAGTTGCTTTTAATTTGCAAAAACCTGAGCACCTACATTTCAAGGAATGTTCCCCTTCGAAGATTATTACAACACAACAGTGAGGAGCCAGGGTAGGCTGCTCACCTAGAACTTCTCAAGCCCCTTTCAGAGTCCTCTCCTCAATCAAGGGTTCCTCGGTTCACCTACCAGTCTCTTCTCTTCCGTAACAATGTTGGCAACATACGCCCTCAGGTAGAGAGCCCTGATCTTCAGGTGTGCCTAATGCTCACCAGTTCAGTTTCAGCTGTCTTTTGTTTGGCCCCGGGATGGCTCCTTATTTTTCTTCAAGTACAGCAGAGAGGCCCCTTGCTGTGTCTGGTGCACCATGCTGTCAGAAGTACGAGCCTGGGTTTCCTATTGCATCTCTTGTTGGTGCCCTAAACACACCACCCAAACTTGGAGACACCACCTTCAATTACCACCTCTATTTGCCTGACCTTTAACTCTGTGCTTTTAGATTTAACACTTCCCCCATGTATGAAACCCACATTCCCAACTGCTTACTTGACGCGTCTGATTTAGACTCAGTGTATCCAAATCAAATACAACATCTTTGTCTTCTGTCTCCACATGTTCCCAGTCACAAACCCCAAACATTTCAAGTTGGAAGGTATTCTCAGAGCTCATTTTACAACTGGGGGAAATGAGGACCGAGGATATTTATTAACTGATTTTTTTGCTCATCAGTTCCACATAATTTCTCTACAATATCACTTTCACTGCTTCTTCCCAAACTCCTTCAGTGGCTTCCCTTTTGCCTGAGCCTTAAGACCCTTGCAGACTGCACAGTCAGAGCGTCCTCCCCAGTATTACAGCAGTCCCTGCCACACTGCCCACAGACAAAAGCAAAACAAAACTTCAGTGACTTCCCAACAGTCAGTCACAAGAGTGTGGCTTGGCATGGAAGGGTTTCCCAAATCTAGTTTTATAGCCCATATTCCCATATATGAAGCCTCTGCTACAGGCAAGGCTCACCTCACCCTCCAAATCTTTCTCTTGTCCATGTCACTCAGCCTAGAAGACTCGTGTCCTACCTCTCTACCAAAAACACAGCTTAAACATCCGGTGGCTAATGCCACCAAACTGAAATTAATTTATCCAACTGAAAATTTTTTTGGCATTTCTGATCTGTAAAATCATAGAGCATTTATTACATTCTGCTTTGAACTATGACATTTTCTTCTTTCTATTTTATATTCTTTCAAAGTTTCTCCTGGCAGAAAGCAACTGTTCTGTGTTCTCCACCATACTCAGCACAGTGCTGGGCACTTGGACGCTCAGTGAAATTGGCTGAAATAAGTAAACGCGAGAGTTCCTTACCTTGGTGATGTCCGTGTGATCTTTGAGCCCATTGGTCATGCACCAGTACCGCCACACATTCAGGGCATAGCGCGTGGCTTTGGTAGTATTTGGGCTTACTGCACTGGTACACAGATCATTCAAGTCATCATTAATATTAAACACAGGAAATTTGTTGAGCTTAGTAGAATAGGCTAGAAACAGAAAAAATAAAGGGCATTAACATAACTTGCCATTCCTTTCTTTAGAGAATTACATCTTGAGCTCATGCTAAATAACAGAAAGCTCCTAAGAGATAGCACTTATAAAAACTGAAATATCTATTAAGTATACATATATTCAAATAAGTAGAAGC
This sequence comes from Artibeus jamaicensis, assembly GCF_021234435.1. NCBI lineage: Eukaryota > Metazoa > Chordata > Mammalia > Chiroptera > Phyllostomidae > Artibeus > Artibeus jamaicensis. The sequence continues at coordinate 8,130,520 of NW_026522030.1, forward strand.
AATATTTCTAGCATGAAATCAATGCAGTCACCTTGCAAGTAATCACAACAATTTGCCATACATGCTAACGGATGCACTCATGCAGGGAAACAAAAAATGTTCTGTCTAAAATTTTCACTGGAAACAACAGCATTTCTATTAACAACAACAAGACAGAAGGGAAGACAAGTCACACATCCTTTCTCCTTACCCTTAGCACATGAGGAGCTGTTATTTCTCTGTAATATACAACTTCAGGTGCCTCAATGTGCCATCCTGGGCAGCCCTGAACTAAACAGTGTTGGTGTATTTCTTTAATTCTTTTCAAAAATTAATAAAGAGAAAGACATTTGAACCTGACTCCACAACTCATCCGCTAGCTTAGAATTAGAATGAGGGGGTGAGGGAGAGACACATTAGGGGGAAGAGGGGGATGGACACTCCAGACACTCGCACGTCTCAGAAAAAGGCAACAGGTTTTAAATTGCAATTGCCACATTACTTCAGATTAAAACCGGTTTTCCTCAACGTGTCTACTTTCTTGGTTACCAAAGACATAATCAGGTCCATAACCTTTCTCATACTCTGACCTACTAAAAAGAGGCATAAATTGTTCATATTGTTATCTTTGGCTAAAAAAAAAATCCAGGTAGACCACCTAAAGTAAAAATGATGCCAATTCGTATTTTATATCCAGTGATTCTGACCTTCTCTAGAATGTTTCTAAGTTCAAAACAAAGAACTAAAAGGCTGAGAAATAGCAAAATGAAAAGATAGTTCAATTACCAAGGTGACCTGCAAATCTGCTTCACTTTACCCAACTCACCTCACCTTTCACTGCTCCCACCTTGGAACTCAAACCGCCAGCCTTGTGAGGTCCCCAGCACCTGGCTACACTCAGGACACCCACACCACACCTTCCCCACACTGAGCCTGAGAAATCTCCCCATCGTCTTTGTATCAATCAAGTGTCTGTTTTTCAATTCCAATTCAAAGCTCACTTGTACATAATTTTCCCCATTCTGCTCAACTCCCTTATTCTTTCTTTCAGTATGTCTCACATTTATTTTATTCTCTAGAATTGCGACCTGTGTTAAAAGATCTCAATTGGTTTGTACACTCCTTAAGACTCTGCCTTCACCTCAACTGTTAATTGTTGAACACACAATTTGCTTTAATAAATGCTTACAGCAAGACAGGAATAAACGTTGCTAGCAAAGCTATCTGAAGCCCGTGAGTCACGCAGACATATTTCTCACACCACCCTCAGAAGCTGAGATAACCTGTGTTACTTCTGGGACTTGCTTGATATTAACATTAAATCCTTGATATTATGCAAGGATTCTAGCATAAAATGTATTATTATTACATCTAGCACTAACATCTACTAGCATCTGCTTACTATATACCAGAGGTGTCAAACTCATTGTCACCCAGCGCCATATCAGCCTCAAGGTTCCCTTCAAAGGGCCGAATGTAATTTTAGGACCGTGTAAATGTAACTACTCCTTACCAGTTAAGTGAGAGCTCGGCGCTGCCACCAGGTAGAAACAAAGTGCCAGGCCCGATAAAACGAGGTGGAGGGCTGGATTCGGCCCACGGGCCTTGTGTTTGCCACCTGTGCTACATACCAAGAGTTACATAAATTATCTGTAAGCTCTAAGCAACCCTACTGTTGTAACAATTTTACAAATAAGGAAACAGAACCTCAAACAGTCCGTAACTTCATACATCATTCACCCAATACTGACTGAGATATACTCTCTGTGCCAGGCACTGAGCTGTCCCAAGTCATGGAGTTAGTGAGTGCAAGAGTCAGCCGAGTCCAAGTGTCGGGATTTGGACTTGGGTCCTGCTGACTCTAAGTTCTGGACACTGCAACGAAAGAATCAGGTACTACAGAGATCAAGTTCTCAGTATAGAATGCGATTTAAATACTGGCCACTTATACAGAGCATATGCTAGCTCCAAAAATGTACTCGGATCAACCTGCAGTGAGGAAAACTAAGTCTGATTTATTTAGACAAACACTACAGTTTCAATATATTTTTAATACAACAAAAACAGGATTTATTTGCAACACAGCTCAGTCCCCATCACTCGATTACAGCATAGGTTTAATTACGTTAAATGATGTGACCTTAAGTAATTAAATTTTAATCACGGGGCAGAGACTGTAGAATGAAAATGGAAAGTGTGTGCCCATGAAAGTTCTGCCAGTTGCCCCAATAACATACTGCACTGGGAAGGGATCCGGTCCAGCATCGTGTTTGTGTTACGTCCTGCTCCTCGGTCTTTCACGGACTTTCCTCACCCCCTTGCGCTACGACACCTGGCTGTGACATGCCTCTCACACACACACACAGCTGCCCTCCTTACCCACTCACAGCATGGGACCCTGAACTGGGCCATCCTCCAAATACGGACATTGTTCTCACTCTACTCAAGCTCTGACATCCCGTGCCAGAAGCCCTGCTACATACATGGCAGCCTTCATCGCCCTTCTTGGGATGACCGCTCCCACCAGGCCACCCGCATGCATGGAAGCCCTGCTCACTTCAGTGAGGCTCTGACTTCTCACACGGGGCTTCTCCCCATTTTCCCCACTGCAGTGTGGCTGCCCCACTCACCCTGCTCGGGCGACCACACCACATACCTGGCTAACCCTCCGTGGGATGCTTTTCTCTCCCAATTCACACTGTTACCATTTTGCCAGATTGCCCTCTTCCTGAAATATACCTCCTGCCCCAGTCACCTGCCTGCACCCCGCACCGGGCAGTTCCCGTGTACACACCCTCCTGACACTTTGCAGGCTTCATGCTGGACCATCCCAGCTCCTTCAATGCGCACACACGCTCCAGTGCCAACACCTGCTTTGCTCTCCCCAGCAAGTGCTTTTAAACTGAAGATTTAGGGAAAAAAGGGAAAAGGAAGAAGAGAAAGAAGGAAGAGAATTCTAAATTTCCATTTTGTTAACAGACAATTAAGAAATCATATACTTCTAAATAAACCCTTGGTGAAAGGAAAAAAATCAATGGGACTTTGCAAATACTTCAAACTGAATGACAGCACGACTTGTCTAAGTTACGGGGTAAGATTATTGTAGTGTCTTTAGGAAAAATGACTGTATGAAATTCATATTAGAAAAGAAAGGCTGACTATCAATTGTTATCAGGACGTCAAAGAAGAGAAAAACAAATATACCCCAAAGTACGATGAAGGAGACAATACACATAAGAACAGAAATCAATGAAAGTTTGCAATTAAAGAAATAGTAAAGCCAAGAGATGGAGCTGAAAGACTATTAAAATTAATAAATATATAAGAAAAGAGCCCTGGCTGGTGTAGCTCAGTGGATTGAGCGCGGGCCTGCGAACAAGACAATCGCGGTTCAATTCCCAGTCAGGGCACATGCCTGGGTTGCAGACCAGTTCCCTGCAGGTCAGTTCCCAGCAGGGGATACACCAAAGGCAACCATACATTGATGGTTCTCTCCCTCTCTCCTTCCCTTCCCCTCTAAAGATAAATCAATACAATAAATTTAAAAAAAAGAAGCACAATTTCTACAGCAGGAGTGAAAAGGGAGCTATCACTGCAGAAACTACAGATATATTAGACAGTAAAAATATTATGACCTTGGTGCCCATAAATTTGAAATTTTGGATAAAATGGACAAATATCTAGAAAAGCCACAACTTACCGAAACTGAACAAGAAACATAAAATTTAAATAGTCCTATATCCATTAAAGAAATTCAATCTACATTTTAAAATTCTCTCTCTCTCTCTCTCTTTCACACACATACACACGAACCCTTCAGGTTAAGATAAATTTCACAAGTAAATTTTTACAATTTAAGAAACAAATAATGCCAAACCTAAAAACTTTGGTAGTGAATAGGGAAAAAAAGGAACACTATTTAATGTCTTTTATAGGGCAGCATAAGTTTTCTATAAAAATATGACAAGAAAAATGCAATAAAAGAAAATTACAAGCAAACACAGCTCCTAAACACAGATAAAAAATCCTTAACACAATATGAGCAAACTGAATGCCTCCCTCGCACTATGAACAACAACAAAATCCCAAATGTATCGTGACCTATATGTGAGCTGTAGTAACAATGAAGTTCCTAGAAGAAAACACAAGAGACCATTCTTGGGACCATGGGGTAACGGCGTATTTTCAAACAGGGCGTCAATATTATTAGCCCAAAAGCACAAGACCAATAAATTGGATTTCATTAAAATTAAAAAGACATTTATCAAAATGTGCCTAAGGGGGTGAAAAGGCAAGCAAAATAACAGAGAAATTTGACAAATAAATATATAGCTGACAAATCAATTAGAAGGAAGACAGTCCAATTAAAAATGGACAAACTTCAATGGGCACTGCACACAATAAGAAATTATCATTAACCTTTCAGGAACTATAAATTAAAATACACTCACCAAAATGTCTAAAATTAAAAACAACGTCTATAAACATCAAGTGTTGGTGAAGATATGAAACAACACAACTCTCTTACTCATCTGGCAGGAATGATGATCTGTACAACCACTTTGGAAGCTAACTGGCAGTATCTACTAAAGTTGAACATACGCATATTACTCCATGATCCAATGACCCTATACTTGATATAGAACCAACATTGTTATGTTATACATATTAGCTATTTTAGTCACTTGAAATCCTAGAAAAGATTAATTTAAAATAAATAAAGCTTTAAAAAAGAAGACATTCTATGATTTGCAGGTCATACATTACTCAACTTGAATTCTAATTCAAGTTGTTGTATCACTAAAATTCTAATATTCTTCCTCTGTCAGGGAAATTAAATCTATCACATTTTAATTATGTAACTTGTTTCTTAAAGTACTACAAAAACATTAAAATTACATTACAAGTATTTGTAAAGTAACTTTAATACCATTTACAATACTATCTTACAAAGTATAGCTATTGCTATTTGCATTATTCAGCTTTCTGAGTAGACTTTGGTGGATTATTCATACATCTACAAGAATTACACTTGCATTTTTGTCAAAGAGAACATTATGTTTTCCAGTGCTTTAATATGCTTTTCTTTACTAAATAATTTTAGTGATACAACAAAGACGTCTGAAGTTAATTATTATAATCCTTTTGAATAACCAATCGTATTCTGCTCACAGAACATTGTCAAATGTGCTAAATGCAACGAAGAACATAGGAAGAATTCTATCCGACCAAAAGATTTTTCCTAAGAATGAGGAAGTCTGGAAGCAGACATCTGCTTAGCTTGGTATCACTTCGCACCATTGGCCAACAGAGCTCCACCGACAGAAAGACAGAGGGTGAATCTGAGTAGAGACTTTTGCCCCAACACAGGGTTTGGGGGACCGGGGCTCCAGGAGCATGTGATGAGTTCAGTTGTAGCTGCCCTCCTGAAGTGTCTTCCCTGCCCCATGGGCTGCTTCCACGTCCCCACACATAGAAATGCTTCTCTCTCCACAGCTTCCGCTCCTCGACAGCCAGAAACACTGGACATGGAATGCTCTGCTTAATATGTATTAACTCTGTGGGTTGATGCACACTGAACAGGACAATTCTGTTTTGCATGACGTGGTTTAAATTGCTTTTAAACTGCTGTAGCTACAAAAGTCAGCCAGCATTGCAGAAAACCATTTATTAAATGAAGACTAATCATACCCAAATACAGATAAAATACTGTGATAGAGACATTAGCTGATTTTATTGGATTGTATTTCTTATTTCCATAAGGTTAGGCTGCACCGGGAAATACGGAACATGATAGAAAATCACACTATTACACTGTAGGCAAACACCGCACACACAAGGAACAAGCCACCGGGACACAAAACTAGAAGTTTATTTAGCGCACAAGTACACAGACAAATACGAAGCAAAAACAGTGAGCTGATAAAAGATGAAAACATTTTAGAGGAAAAGATCAGTGAGCCGAAAAATAAAATGAAACCGAGAATATACACTTATTAACAAAAAAGTTGTATTATATTACAAATATCAACTGGCAGAATAATTAATTAACCAAGAGTATCACAGTCACACATTTGAACATATTAACAGAAATTTCTCTCCATTTGAATTCACCTTTCTCTTTCTTTCACAAATTATAAATGTAGCAGCTTAAGAAGAAAAATTTTAAATATTAGAGTGAATAGGCACACATGTGCTTTTTCATGTAATATCACTTAAAAGCCTAGTGGTCAGAAAATGTATCAAAAATGATCTCTATCAAATAGGGGACAAAGTGAATGCATCTTCAAAGAACAGTTCAATGTTCACAAAAGTTTTCTAGGTATTGTGTGGTTATATTTCCAAACAGGTGCCTGGGATCATGTTATACTAAATTGGTATAATTTGTATTCCCAATGAACTTCCAAGTGGTAGACTAAAAGGAATTTTTAAATCATTCTTAAAATTTGTACGAAAGATGGAAGACCTTATTGAAGTTGAATACAGCATTCATTCTACTAAACCACCAAATAAATGAGTTATATAGTGATTCTGTTGAATCCAAAACTCTTCCAGTCATTCTCTCACCAGGTCTCAGCCTACAGGATTAGTTACATTTTCAGATTACAGCGAAAAAGGTACAAGTTATTGCTCACCATGGGGCAAATCTATGTCTAATGTTAGCAGTGAGGAAAAGCTTAAAGTCACGGTGGAAACATAACCCTATAAAATTGGAAAATTAACAAATATGTATGTATTACTTGATTCAAAAGTAGCCCATGTATAGGCATAAAGGTCTCAGGACAGTCATATAAAATGTACAGAAGACAGAAAAGGGGTAAATAAAACTAAGAGGATTCAAATAAACGTGCCCACAGCTAACTAACGGGAACTGTGAATGTTAACCATCAGGATACATTGCCATAATCTTTGGTGTCCAAAATATAAAAGGAATTCTAAGAACAAAGGCCTTGCCTGAAAACCCCCAACGCAGGAATCAAGAAATACTTCAGAGTTACTCTGCAGGCCACCGACCAAGGGCAGAACATCTTCAGAACACGCGTAACTGAACTTCCTTTCATTGCTTTACTACCTCCCTGGACCGGCAAAGGTTTAAAGCATATCCTGGAGAGAAGGCTCCCAGCCGAAATCTGCCTTTCTTTTCCTTTATGCAAAGAAGTAGCAGGGGCCTTCAAGAACTATTTTTTGCATTCTCAGAGTTGAATCGGCAATTTCAGCAGCAGTGTCTCCAAACAGCACTGGCTGTCGCCATGTATCTGACAGTCACACAAAGAGCCTCCGAACAGTCCAGGAGGTTACCCCTCTATTAAAGGGGTCTCCCAGTTACAAACCCACTGACCAGACAGAAGGAGACACTGCACTGACGGAGGGAGTTCGGCATGTGGGTGTGAAAATGGGTATTAAGGAAGTAGACTTCCTAACATTTTCATGGTAGTTTCTCTTCCATTTTAGGACTATAAATGTATAAAAAAGTATAACGGTTTTTCCCCCATGCTGACTTTTAACAAGTAGTATAATAGAATTAATCCACTGGAATTGCTTCTCTTCCTTTTCAGAGCTTGTATGAAATTGCTGAGACAACATGAAGACAAATGGGCATAAAAAATTGTGATGGGAGGCAACAGAATATATTAAATAAGTCCACACAAATAAATGCTGAATATAAAAGTTAATATTTGGGAACACTGAGGCTTCCATGGTCACTTATAAATAAAATTTAAAAACCAAATATTCTCATTAAATGCAATTGCAACAGTAAGTTATGATAACCAACAAAACTAATGTATGCACCTTAGAGTCCTGCGTTATTTTATTGTTCAACCAAAAAATATCCAGATCAAGGGAAACTTTGCTGCTATACTATCATTCTATTGGATTTCTCTGTAAGGTGCTCAAGTATCAGGGGAAGAAAAAGAATTTAAGCTGGGGTAGGGGAGTGCTAAAAGAGTTCAGAATTCTTGCTTTTTCTTTTTGCAAACATTTCCCGCTCAAAGAGCTGGGGGTAAAGAAGAGCTAACCTGGAATTCTACACATGAAACACGATTTTGAAGTTGGCACCACTTGACAACTACGACATCTCCTTTTGCAGAGGCCACTAAGTGCTGGCTCAAAATATTAAACCACTAAGTACAGACTTTCACAGGTCACACAGAAAATGTCCACTGGCACAGCCCCGTAAGCACAGGTTTTCAGTTTAACTACAATAAGTGATAGCAGCAATGATGAACAATTCCACATAAACACCACTAACACACACATGAAAGAGCACCCTATTAGGACATGCAAAATCTCAACAAAGACATCACCGAATATTACACAATGCATAGAAATTGTGATGGTTTTTGGCAAGGTTTTTTTTTGTAACAAATATTTTATAAAACAAAAGTTTTTTTTGTTATAAATGCTATTTAAAAAGTTGTAATATAATGGACTGTAGATATAAAAGTTCAGTTGGATCAAGTTGATCTGAGTGGATTCATACTAAATGGACCTGCTGCTTCATCCAGTATAAATAATCATTATAAATTAATTCCTAGTGGCAGTATACTAAGATATCTGAGTTGTAAAATAGAAGGATTACAGAACGTAAACAGGCATAAAAATCACTTAATACAGGATGCACGTTGCTGTTAGGGTCACATATTGCTGACGTCTTTCTAATTCTACCAACCACAAATAAATACATTACACCAAGCATTTTCAAAGGCCCTTGAAATGAATGTAAAATGATAAAAACGCTGTCTAATTAATTCCAGTGTAATATAAAGAACATTAGAAGGCTGAGCAAAATTCAACGTTGCATTCAAAAGGCAAAATTCCATTGTACTTTTTTAACCACCTGGAATTTCATCTTTTCCCTTCAACTATGATTTAGTAAATATAACTTGTAAAATAAAATTTTGTAGGATATTTTTTGTATTTATGCTTTGGATTCCCTGTTAGGGGAGTAAGCAGGTTAGTAGGAGCATTTATAAATATTTTGTATTTCTACATCTTCCTGCTCTGCGTAGGTCTCTTTCATGGCTCCCATTTTCTTTCCCTTTCCTAATTTTAAAATAAATTCACTTCAGAAACATTCTAATTATGTTGAGATTTGATCATTTTGACTGAAGATCTGTCCCAAACCTTTAAGATGATCTTTAAACCTTTTCATGGATGAAAAGAGGGCAGTGCAGACTGCATTCTAAACCAATGATACAGATGCTACAGAGCTGGACATGCAAATGAATACTGCAATTTTTAAAAACTTGCTTTTTAGTTTATAATCATTACAGATTATGCTAATTATCAAATTCATATTACTGAAAACTGTAGCTTGTTTCCTCTCCATAAATAAGAACTAAATATAAATGGGGCACGGTAAGAGATGTTTGTTAAAATAAAAAGGTAAATGATTACATTTAGAGATTATTACCCCATTAATTTTCCAAAGAAGTTGCTAAAACCAAGATACAACACTACACAATGAAAAGTGAAAATACACATAGAAAAAAGCGTATTTGAAAACAGGCAGCTTGAATGTACTTCTAACAGAAACTTAAGATTAAAACACTTCATAATTTTGAAAACAAGGATATCCCTTCCAGCTCAGTGAAAACGTAAGCTTGTTCTTCTCCCCTAAACTCCAGTTACAGACTGGAACTCAGGATGCCCGGGTTCCCTTGGGTTCTACTCTTGGCTCTGACTCTAACGAGGTGTGTGCACCTGGGCATTCCCCTAATGTCTTTGGGGCTGTTTCCCTCTTCTGTAAAAGAGAGGACTGGATTAGTTTAGATGTTTCTAATACTCTGGCCTAATTTTCTGATTAACTTAGCATGCTGATCTGATCAGTACTGAGTCTAAGGAAACTAGGTCATGGTTTACATAAAACCTCAATTTAAATGTATTAAAATGCTATCTTTTAAAAAATAATGCAATCTTCAATACCACACCCGGTCTTTCCCTCAGCTTTCGCAGACCCAATTGATGAATTTACAGACAGGATGGATGGCAAGATATTTTGATTACCTTTCTCTGTTCAGAAAAGCGAAATCAGAACTGCTGGCAGTTTACCAGTATCATCCCTCTTTTCTGTTTTTGTATCGTCAGAAATACTCCCAACGCCAACGGGATGACACAGGCAGTGGTTTCTTTATCCCAGTGTGTTCTACGGCAAGGACCTCTTAACAATCATCCTAGTTTCATCACTTTGCCTTAGAAAAAGCTACCGAGTCACATCATCTCTGCCAGATCTTAGAGGGAAGAAGCAATGTTTGAATACCATGCATCAAGGAAACAAAACAAAATAAAACAAAACAAAAGACAAATGAGGACGCCCTTGCCAATGGGGCTTCTTAGTAAGTATTGCAACTATTTGCACATCATATGCTGAATATGCAGGTATATCGTGCCTACTTAAAAAAATATATTAAAATGATTGAGAACTTGTTAATTCTTGAGTATTTATAACAACTTTTTCATGACTGAACACTTTAAAATTATTTTACTGCAATAAATTATCAAACATACCCCATGATTTTCCTCCTAAGCCTGGAAATTTATTTCCTTCATTATATGGCAGAGAGTTCTTATTTATAGATGCTAAGTATTATAGCTTTATTGTGGCTCAAAAAATAAAAACTAAAATACATCCTTGCCGTAGACAAAGAAAAGCAGTCCAAAAAAGGCTGGTTAAAATCAGAAGTGTTGGTGTCTAATACATAAAGCAGTAGAGATAGCCAAACTCCAGAACATAATGGTTTCACGGTTAATCCAACTCTGAGAATCATGAGGCTAGTAATCCCCTGCCAAAAAATGTTGTTATATAATCATAATTGATTAAAAGAACAAAAACAAAATAAGAACAAAACATTTTACTAAATAGTGCTAATTTGCTAGCACCAAATTTCTGGGTAAGACCAGACTCCCTGGTAGCCTGTCACCCCGTCCTCACCATCTGGTGAAGGGCAATGTCACTTCTGGGCTTCAAAGGTGCTCTCTCTGTCTACAACCTCCCCATTCCTCATCTGAACTATAAGGAACTTTCTTGAAACTGGGTTTTTGGTTTATTTGGGATAAAAACAAATAATCACTTTTAAAGATAAAATTACTCGTGCATGTACACAACCCTCTTCACGATAAAAGGTTCTTTCGAGAGTGACACAAATTTCTGCTCTCTCCCAGTGACCGGGGCAAACAAGCTCTCCTGAGCATCCCGTCTCACAAAGCTACGGTAATGGAGCCTAAGCCACCTCTAGCACACAGTGCTAGGGATGGCAATGCTCGTGTTCGCAGCTGAACGAATACTGAGGGTTTTATCACACCGGGGAATTCATTGATAACTTACTACCTCGGAGGGTCCACAGAAGCACAGCAAATCACTTTGTGAACAGCCGAAAAGGAGAGAAAAGGATCTAGATTCAGATCCTGATGCTCTTAAGTATTAACAAGAGTGTGGGCAACACATTTGACTTCTCTGGACTTCTTCACTTCAGAGATAAGCAATAACGACACCTACTCTCATAGGACTGTTGTGAGAATTAAGAGAAACAACTTACAGAAGCAGTTATCACTATGGTACATTGTATGAACTCAATAAATGACAGTGAGGACAATCTGTGCTTCCCTATGTGTGTGTGCACCTATGCGAACAAATGGATGGTGTGGAAAACAGCTTTGCCTTATCAATCATCTTAAAACAGACTCTGTGGAAGATTCTCCACAAAATACTCAAATCAATATTATGTATTCTATGGGAAATCAACATATCCAATGGCTAAATAGCACGAGTACAAAGTCTGGGAAAATAAACAAAACAGTACTGGCATAGAGTTTTGTTTTGTTTTTGCTGGGCTCTCAAAAATGAAATGTAACTTTTATTACAGTATCTTTTTTAAGTTCTTTGAGAGCAAGGGCTATTTATACATCTTTGTACCCTCACTGAGATACTAGGTGCTCCAACTGTTGCTGCTGTGGCTGTACACTTCCTCTCAGCGAAGTCACTTGATTTCACTGAGCCCCTGGAAGCTACATCGCAGAACAAAGCCAAGTGAGCGCAATGAAGATTTCAGCTCACAATGACCTAACTAAAAAACCAAAGAGACTCAACCTATGCTGGAGACTCCTCATATTACTCCTTTGTAGACCAGTAAGTGATTTAACATAGGGAAGAGTGAATTAGCGCAGGGAAAATTTGACATGGGGAAAAACAATAATCAAATAACATACATTTAAAATAGCTGATGTATATTTATGAATCATATTCAAACCAGTCCTACTAACCAAGACAACAAATGGAATCTTATGTATAAGGTCTGTTGGATTAATATCCTAAATATCGCTAGTCTCTTCAAACACTGTTTTTTTTAAACTGCTATAGTCTATGGTTTTCAATAGCCAGTCACTTACATGAATACAGAAGACTGAATTATGCAGCTATGTCATCCGAACGAACAGATGGGTTTGACGTTTTTGTTACAGACAGTGCAAAACTTCCAGAATCACATGAGAGGCACTGGAAACTGTCTTACAGGACAATGCACTGACCTGAAAGTGTAAACGTGGCAAATAAAGTGTTGGTGTTTCTGTGTGAACCATGGGATCGTCTGAAAGGGCACGTGTATATTATGCTGCTAAACAGCTGCACTCCTGCTGAAGCACACACACGATTTCGGTGTCTACCACTGTCACAGTCTGCACATAATTTTCCTTAAGTTGCAATAACAATAAAAATGGCATCTGGCAGTGGTGTATCCTCAGTATTGTTTACATAAAATCACAAAATTTAGAGGTAGTTGCAGATAATTTTTCGTAATTTAACTCAAACAGATACTAATTTTCTGGCTATGTATGTCTACCACATCATTCCTCCAAAAACAGCTTTCTAAACCTGTCGTGATGTTCCTATTTGGTTTCCGTTACCAAAGCAAAAAGTACATAAAAAGTAATTCACATTCTCCATTGGTGTTCTTCTAAATGAAAATGCAATAGGAATAAAAACAGATTTTAAGTTCAGTACCTCAATAAACAGTAATGGAAATTTGAAATTTCCTAGTTGTTTTTCACTGCTTACTGACTGTTCTTCTTCTTCCTTGTAACAAACCTACTCTGCTATCTAAAACATATCAAGAACTTAAAAAAATTATGTCAATGCAAAAATAAAACGCACGATCACATTTTAAGTATTCTTTATAGAAGCCTTTTCTTTAACATGTGAGGTACCCTATGTAAAAATATCCTTATTTTTAAAAAGTTCTTTTACATTAGGCTGTCCTGTGCACTCAGAAGACCAGTTACGGAGAACAGGATGTTTTGTAAAGAACTGGGAGAAAGAGACCCATGGTTCAAAATGAATGAGAGGACCAGGGGGCAGACTGTGCCACCATGGCAGACAACTCAGGACCCCTAGAGGTCTGGGAAGACACTGTGCCCCCACATCTGGCTCCAATCACTAGAAGTGACAAGTTGGAACTAAGAAAGATAAACAGAAGAACTCTGGAGTCAGATGACAGACAGTACCATTTCCTTAGCTATAATCTAACTGATTTGTCCTGATCTCAACATAAAACGAAGATAATTTACCTTCCTTTCAAAGTTATTGAAAGGATTAAAGATAATGTACATAGGAATAAATAGGTACATATTGAAATATCTGAAGAAATAGATACCAAACTGTTCCCAGCAGTTATTTTTGGCTAGCTAATGTGTATATGTTTTGTTTTGTTTATGCTTATCTGTACTTCCTAATTTTCATACAACTAGTAACTATTTTTTTTATATAACTGAAGCATGTAAGTCACTTAGCACAGTGCTGAACCACATACTGGATCAAAAATGGTGCCTATCATCATTATTAATACAAAAAAAATAAAAGATATCTTTCGCCCTTTCTTCTCGTTCGTGGATGCCTCTCTATGAAACAAAGTCATGAAATGAAGTTGATTCTACCATACAAAGGCCACGACGGACTTCCCACTCCCAAGCCAAAGGAACGGCCACAGCTCAGAGGAAGGGGGCTTCATGTGCTACTTATTTAGTGTTGAAACGAGCTGCCTCACCGCCTCGCCATTCGAAAGTTCAGCTAATGTTATGCTTTAGCAAAGCAAAACAAAACGAAATTTGTCCTGGTGGTACAACAAATACAGAATACAACACCTACCCTTCTAGCTAACTGAATGATGAGGTTGCCTTGAAAAATAAATACTCCCCAACAGAATACCCAGAATGTCCAGCAATTAAAATTTGGATTTTTTTATGCATTAATGATTATACAGGATGGGAACCTAGCTCAGCTTTATTGGAGCTCTAATGTCTAAATCTGTTTTATTTTTGAGGTATGTTAACTTATAATTCAACACAGGCTTCAAGACTTGAAAATAAAGACCCTGGAAAAACTACCACAAGGAGCTGTTTAACCAAAATTATTACTATTATTGCAGGATGGTGCAGATAAATGCATTTACATTTACTATAGAAGGAACTTTGCACATTTTCAAGAATGCTTTGAATTCAGCTAAGTCTGGTAACAAATGCTGTTACCTAAAATGAGTGTCGATTTTTCTTTGATCTCAACTACAGAGTCACGTAATCCTCTAGAGAAAAGATACTGAGGTTTAATGCTTATAAATAAATAATTCAAGAGGGATCTGAACTTTGAAGAGAGTTTTTTTGTTATATTAACTAGTACTTCTAGACCTTTAGTAACACTTTCCCATTCCCTACCTAATCTTCATGCTTGATATACAATCTAATGCTTGGGAACATTTTCAAAGCTTTGGTAGTTTTAAATTTCTTTTAAATCTGATAATCAAATTTCATTTACACTGATTTCTTAGGGAACAAAAAAATTCTATCCAAGTTCAAGCACGACAGTAAAAAGGAGTCATGTAACAGTCTGTTTTGCCATAAAAAAAGGTCTTTGCATATTATTTTAAAACTACGTTCCAAAATAAATGGTACCTTATTCCCTCCCTCTAGTCCCTCCCCCCGCCAAAAAAATGTTAGCTAAGCCTCTAAATTTTCATACATTGCAAAAATTAAGGTGCAGGAGCTAAAATTCTAATTAAGTAAAAAAAAAGTATATAAATAATTGGAAGTCGAGCTCACAGCCAACACTTTCATATTTTGGATCTGACTGAATGTAATTTTGTGTAAGCAGTGAAGTTAGTGTCATCTCCTCCTGATTAATAGAGAATTTGAAAAATTAAAAAAATAAGGCCATTTATTAAGTAGACTAGCAATGAGCATTGCGGCGGGAAGAAAAATCGGGAGTTGAGGACACAGAATCTAGCACAACTCAGTTTCCTTTTGGACAGTTTTTTAAAAAACAAGATTCCTTCTCTACTTTGTGTTGCCTGAGAATCACTATGGTTTTGAAAAAGTCTGTAACAGTAATTACACTGACTCACCCACAAGTACGTTTGTGTGAAGCCTATAAATACTATGTTAGTCATACTAAACTATCTCCGTTGGCTTATTTGTAAAAAGAAAAATATATTATAGATTTATATTTTTATAAAGTTAACACTGAGGGCAGAGGCAAGGGCACGAGAAGCAGTGTATGATCCCAGTTTCTCTAGACACAGGAACCAAACGGGGGTCAGGCTCGAGCCACCTGGTCACGCAGTATCTGAGGAAGAGTCGTAGGAGGCAGAGACAATGAAGTTGCCGCTGTTGGAGTGCCCCGCCACCGACTGGGCGGCCTGCTGGCTCAGATTGTTACAGATAAGCACCAGCTGGTTGCTCTGGGCCTCGGACAAGGTGCTGCAGCTCTGATACACGCTGAAGTTGGTTTTCCTGCCGGGGATGTTGCCCTTCTCACACATGGTCTTCACCATCTTGGCCAGCTTGTTCTTGCCCAGAGCCTGGCAGTTGTACCAGTGCAGAGCCGCCAAGTTCACGACCGGCTTGATGGACAAGTAGAAAGGGGCATCCTCGTAGCGCATGGCAGGAGGCCGCCGCTGGGCATACTCCTTATAGTCCTGCACGGGGCACGTCTGCGGGGCGTGCTGGGTGGCGTACACACGGGAATCTGTCCCCCCTCTCTTGGTTTTGGCATTCAGGTCACCGGTGTCTTGACCCATCCACTCTAAGTACTCCAACCCCGTTTCTGTGACCCGGAGACGGATATCGCCCCACTTCAAGGTAGATCCATGGAAGCCTGTGCAGTGCCCAAAAGCTTTGGTGTTGTTGAGCCAGACGAGGTTGAGCAGACCCTCGGGGTTATAGCGGCTTAGCAGCCCCCTTTTCCGCAGAATGAGCTCATCGGCAAAGGTGAGCTTCATGGACTTGTGGGGTTTGTTTCCTTTTCCTTTGCAGCGGAGTTCAATCTGCTTCTGTTTCAGGGCCTCTTGAGAACGCTTGAACTCCTTATCCCTGGTGATGCTGTAGCCATACCTGTGTTCTTTGAGGTACCGTTCCAGTCCACACTGGTAATTGGCCAAGCTATTGGGTTCGTATTCGGACCCATCCTTCTGCCTGGCATCCACAAAGAAAGAGGCAAGGTAGGCATCCAACTCTTTACAAGGGATGACATAAATCTCTCTGGTTTCCGAAGGATACTTGGAGATGAGGAACTCCCGGAAATTGCGGAGCGCAGTCTGCGTGCTCCGGATGGTTTTCTCATTCTGCTCCCTGCTGAGCTCAGCTGCTCTTTCATCCTGGTCTGCAACAAATCGGGGAGGGGAGGGATAGAGAGGGTGTTGATGAGTTCAGACAATGCACTTTCTGCTCTGAAATAAAGTTTCCTCTTATAATGAAAAGGGAAAGAAGGAGTCAACTTTACAGAGATCGCTGATAAATGCTATTTACATACCTGATGCATTGTAATAGGCAACTACTGTATTCACGAATGATGTACTAGGCAAGAGTAAGGCCCACTGCGGTCAGAATGAGCATCTCATGTCATTGGCACGTAGTTTAGTGAATGAAGGTTTGTGGGAAGAGATTAAAGGTCGCCTTTGTTTTAGGAAAAACGTGAGACAGAAATGTGCTACGTATCCCACGGCAGTGTGCAAGGACCCCATTACAACAGACACATTCATTTTGAATCACTTCATTTGTGAAACCAAAGGTTGTACTGGTTCCATTTTATTGAATTAAACTAAAATATATGAATGCATCTAGCACATCACTAGAGATCTCTATTTAAAAATTACTATCATTTACAGCAGTTAATTCACTAATTCTACAGTGATTTGGGTAAACAGAGTTTACAAATATTCTGTATATAGTTGCAGGGTAGTTTGTAAAAAGTGATAAAAATAGTTCGCATTTTGTAAAGTAATGAGGATAAAACTTCACAGCTACAAAGACAGGACAATGGAATTTAAATCAAGCTATTACAATCAAGATGTAAGAAAGGGGCGGGGTCTCTCTGTTAGATAAATTGTTTATTACTTATAATTTGCATTATGGACCACCCATGACCAAGTAATGCTGCTGTGGGGTAGAGGCTCCCACACGCTAGTGTGCTTCAGAGTCACGCAGGCTGCTCAGTTAAAACCAGAGTCCTGGGTGGCAGGCCACGGAAACTGCATCTTAGCTACTAGCACCTGCAAGGCCAGGCTGAGGTTCAAAAGAACACACTGAAACAAAGTTCTAGTGCTTATGTCTAATGAAGAAAACCCCACTGTATTTTACTCAGTTTTTTAAACAATGATGTAGCTTAATGATCATTTCAATGGTTTTCTTTCAGTAATATACAATTTAAATTTGGGAATTTTACATTAACAATGAAAACATTTTGTCAAAATCACCACTATTATCAGACATGGTATGTATGGAACTCAAAAGAGAAATCCTAAAAATGAAGTCACACAACAGAAAACTAGGCTCTCCAACTGATTGTTGAGAGGCAAACACTGAGGTTGTTTTTAAAACAACATAAACATGTAATTTCTGATTCTACAGTATAACATAAAATATTCTGTTTATTGTAATGATGTATTTAGGAAAACTTTAATTTATAAAGATGCTCAGTAGAAGTAAGTCTTTGCAATAACAACACACAATAGTAAAAATAAATTTTCTAATAAACTGAATTTTATTTACAAAACACACTACTTTTTGTATTATTGTACACATTTATAAATGATGTTACTTTAAAATGACAGTCCTAAGATGTAATTGCCAAAATCCTCATAACTTTATAAAATGAGTTAAAATTCACTAAACTAGCAAATTATTTTATAAGCACATTTTTGAGTTCATAATTCCAAAATTCCAATTTACAAAAGTACATTTTATGCTTCATTAGACTTAACTTTCAGTCACGCTTTTTTCTTCCATTTGAGGTAGTTTATATTACAATAAAGATGCATATAAAAATGTGTCTCGCTCCATCAAAAAGAGGACGCCAGAGGTTACGAGTAACCTTTATCAAGCTGGCTTCCATTACTGTTTACATGTAACGCCAAAGGGACCAGCGCATCTGTTTATCTTGGCTACTTGGTCAAATACCTCCCACAGCAGTCTTCAAACTTCAAACAATGACTTTCTCAGAAATAAACATTCACAGACAACTTGAGGGAAAAAAATTCCCAGTTCCTCAACTTTCCCATGGAACCTTTTCTAAAACTTATTTGTCTGAAATGAAGACTGATTTTGTATATGTTTGCATCTCAAATCTACCATGGTACATACTCTAGGGTTTAAAAGACTTTAAGAAGCCAGCAAAATTTACAAATTGGTTATAACCAAAATCCATCATGGTTCTTTATCCTCTGTCTTATTATACGTGTTCTAATTTAGGTGAAATTTGCCATGAGAAACAAGGTAATTGGGCCTGAATCGCAGTGTTCTGAATTCAGGACTTTCAAAGGGTTATAGGTTAGGGAGGTTGATTCTTTTAACTAAAGCTGGAATATTTTTAGGACTTCCAAAATGTTAAAATTTTATTCAATTCTTTCAGAGGCAGTGTGCTTCTGTTTATAAGATGCTTAACCCCCATTATTTTCAGTGTCTCTGGTTATATTTTACTTGCTTGTTTTGTTCATTAGGTTCCACTTCATGGGGGGAAAGGTGGGAAGGTTTTTCAGGAACAACTATAAAGGACACACAGACAAAACCAGGGGGGGGGAAATCAGGGGAGGGAGGTGGGGATGGCTGGGGTGGGTGGTAAATGCAGACAACTGTACTTGAACAACAATAAAACATATTTTTTAATATGCTTAACTATTAACAAATCATGAAACGATAATTCTAGTTATGGTGAATTCCTCATCTTTATATAATAGTATTTTCTACCTTTTAACAAAAAATACACAAATTGAAACTAACACTGAAAAATCTTAGGATGTCGATTAAAAAATGAGTTCTTCAAAGTTCTTTTAAAGAATATGTGAGTAAAAGAGTTTAAGTCTGTAATTAAACATTAGTCAGTACACTGTAGAGGGCATGAGTGACCTCAGTTCTTTGAACGAATGCTCACTTATTTCTTGCTGTACATCCACAAGAGCCATAGTATTTATTACTTAAACTTACTCTGAGCTTTTCAAAAGAAGCAGCCATCCCATGAGACCTAGTATCTAGGTATCCCACCCCCCTTTCAAAAGTCGCATTTTGCCACTTCACTTTTGGAAAAGACCTACATTAATGTTATCTGTTTCTGCTAACAGGAAGAAATCCAAAGAGGATTTTCACTGTTGTAAAAATAGCATGCAGTGTTGCTTTTGCAGTGAGTGCTTACAGAATGAGAGCCAGCTCGGAGCAGCCGGAGTAGTCGGGCCAACCTCCTTTCCTGGGAACTACACTCCGCATCACAGCATCAAGCTGCCACAGCTTTGAACTGTGTCTGTGAGCACCTGTGCTGTATCTTGATTTATTCTGCACATCCTTTACCTGGATCTTAAGGTATCGGAAAAGCCAAGAGAGCTTGCACGGGTGGAATGGTGAGTGTAAAACTATACGTAAATTAAGCGTTTCAATCATAAAATAGGGACATTGTAAGTCAATGATAATCGCTTCTTTGCTGCATGTCGCTTCAGCTTATGGAAAGTTACATAGGAATGCTCTGCTTTCTGACAGCAGGGGAAACATGTACAGAGAAATGGGTCTGCAACAAATGGAGCCAAAAAGAAAAATTAGAAAGGTTAGGTCACCGACTTCCAAGAGATCTGCGACCTGAGGGGAAGCTGCAAAAGGAGCCCGGCTCCGGCTCAGGAACTCTTCTCTCCCAGACCATTAAGTGAAGCTCCTACGACTGCTGTTCTCTACTTATTTACACAGTCTCCATGGCCCATTAATCCACTTACTACCTCCCTTGTTAGGAGTTAGAATGGAAAAACACAAAATTAGAGCAGTAGCTTGTCTTCTCACTCACTTTGAGATTTTGTTAGCTATAAACTCAGATCTATTTGTTTGCTTCTATTGCTATAGCACTCAATTTAACAACAAAAAAATAGCTATGACATCCCTTTTATAATTTTACTGAAGTAATACATTTCTTGATGTTTAACTTCTTTATTAGTTATGTGCATTTAAGAAGAGTGTTTTGTCCTTTCACGTGATAGACAAAACCAATGATGTTCAAATTCTTATAAATCAGTAAATGATAAATCCATGAGCTTATTAAATAAACATGTTTTTTAAATTTGGAAAAGTAAAAGTATAAAGAAGACTGGTGAGCAGATTTATATTCACAAGGCTACGGTTGGAATTAATATTTAATCCAGGTTTGTGAGTACCTACTGTGCCCCAGAGCATCTCAAGACGACCCATGGAGTGTAGTCGGAGGGAAGTCCCTGATGGTTATATAGATTCTAACATAGCTAGAAGAGATGGCTATTACACATAAAACTAATTAAAAAGACCAAACACAGCTGTGTAATTAGGAATTGAGTTTGTGGCTCTAGGTCCTAAAGGAATTCAGAAAAAAAAAAAAAAAAGAGAGAGAGAGAAGTCAAATAGAGCTTGAGTGGTGCTGGAGCTCTGCTCCCTGGGGAAGTGGAGACCTGGGTTAGGTATGAAAGGATGGGTCCCACTTGGTTAATCAGAATAGGAGGGCAGGGCACTCCAGGAAGTGCCCTGAGCAAAGGCAAAGAGATGGAAAGGAACTGGCTTATGTTCAGGACTACAACACACTGGCCCTGGTTTGGAGGTGTGAGAACGGCTGGAGTTGGGAATAGAGCAAGACCAGTAGGATGCCCACATATGGAAGGTTGTATATAATAATTATAAAAATGTAATTTTTATAATTACATTATAATTAGAATATTCTAAAGAGAAGAGACTGAGTATTCTAAATGCAAAGAAACTCCAAATGGCAAACATTTGAAGAGGTTGCTTTTGAAAAAATAGATACCCCAATTTTCTACCCCTGTGTTACTTTCTTCCATATCACCATCTGACATGCTACATATTTACTTCATAACTTGCTTATTAGCATATGTCTCTCCCCAGTGGGCCGAGAGCCCTGTAAAGGCCGGGGCCTCACTGCTTCATTCCCAGGGTCTGGAAAAGCACCAGAGAATGAAGCATTCATTACAAGTGTGGAGGCTGAATTAACACAAAAGGGGAAAAGGAGTCACTGAGACAACTCTGTGGGGGAGATCACACAATTCACTTTAGCCCATCTAGAAGAGATGAAAACAAAAGTCAGTGGCATAAAATTAAATTTGGGGCCTCACAATCACAATCTCAGCCGCCCTAACCTTTGTAAGGCTCTTTGGGGAATCAGCTGTGGAAGGAAGTAACTCACGAGGCCACTGGAAGCTGTTCCCAGGGCTAATTCCTTAGGAAGTAAGGACATGCCAGCCACCAAACAAACTGCTACCAGACGGCATCTTTATCTTACTCTCAGGGTAAGGAAAATCATAATACTTTAACGGAAGTGCACACTAGAATTAATATATCCACGAAATCAAGGGCTAGCTCCCTCCCCCCACCCTAATCTCCACTTTATGGCATTGCCTATTAGGCACCTACTTCATCCATACATGTATTCATTTAAAAGACGCTTTCTTATAACTCTTTCTAGGTTCAAGGAAAATAATCTTGGCATTAAAAATATATAGATTCCCTAGTTGGTCATCTTAGGAAACAGGCCAACTTCAATTTATTTGTCTGGGGCTAAACATTCATGTTTCATTTTTGAAAATGGCAATAGTTCCTAACCCTTCCTGCAACTGACTCTGTGTCTTTTTTCTCCTTTGAGCACCAAAGTCCTTGCATACTTGATGCATTCTCCTAGAACTTTAAAACTGGTTATTTCCCAGGACTGTTAACATTACCCATTGAAGCCAGACTTGTATGCTATTACTGCTATCAGACCAGCAAATTATTTTTAGGCTCGGTTAATCTTTTCCAATACTGGGCACAGAACATGTATCTTACATAAACATTCAGGAGAATGAAAAATTCAGAATAGTACCAGTTAGTCCAGTATGATTCTTGATCGTGTTTTTCACTGAAGCAGAAATCACTTAAACATTGTCCTCTGCTCATTTCTTTGTTGTATGTTATGTGACTCTATAATACCTAGAGGAATTTCTCCTTAATAAAACTTTTGAAATAAAATACAGCACACACAAAAAAAATACCAGTATTATGACCCCAAAGCACAGGCAAAAAGTCACATCTCTTCCTCATGCATATCTACTGTTTACCTACGAACTGAATCAGGTCTAGGAGCTGTGTGTGTTGGATGGTGGGGTAGGATATTACATGTGTGAAGGGACAA
This sequence comes from Artibeus jamaicensis, assembly GCF_021234435.1. Classification (NCBI taxonomy): domain Eukaryota; kingdom Metazoa; phylum Chordata; class Mammalia; order Chiroptera; family Phyllostomidae; genus Artibeus; species Artibeus jamaicensis. Next base: position 8,153,156 of record NW_026522030.1, read on the forward strand.
GGCACTGACCTTGAAGATCCTCACAACAAGGAAGTAATTTATGGCCAATAGGGTGCAGGAGTCTACATTTTTTCACAAGTTCGCAGATGATTCTAATATAGGTGTGGTCCAACAGGCCATGATGTAAGAAACAGTGTCTTATCTCTCCCCTCCTCTGGAACACCTAGAAAAGGACTCCTTCAAATAAGCCTCGGCCCAAGCTCAGTTACAGCACTTACCATCCTTGAAGGAATAGCAGATTTTCTGATCTGAAAAATTCTTTCTCCTAGCAGAACAGTTGCTTCATACATTGATAAATAATAAGTGTTTAAGTGAATTCTGCTTCAGTGAAAAATACTATAAAAATTCATACTGGACTTAACTGGTATTGTTCGACAAAATAATGAATGAGTTAAAGAATTACAACCCTCTGAGATCTACTGGATTCATACTTTTTCTTTTGTAACTTTTCTGGAATTACTAAACTCAACACTGTTTCCCTGACTGCCAAAAACAATTTTTCAAGTCTCATCTTACTTGGTCCCTTTCAGGGTCTTTGGTATAAGTAGTGTAGCAAATGGTTAATGGCTCCATCTTTGCCAGTAATAATGCAGTTCAAATCCCAGACTTCAAGTCACTTAACCAGCAATGTGAATCTGTATGAATATTTTTTTTTAACTTAAGCCTCGGTTCCTTCCATTGTAAAATGGGTATGCAAAATAGTAATTGTACTTATCTCACACGAGTTGTACGAGTATTAAACAGGAAAGCAAAACACTCAGCCTCGGACACATGAATCCTCTAGTTCTACTCTTTAAACCGTATCACTGCTTAGAAATGTGTTTGAGCCCACAAAAGCAAAGTCTACTTCAACTGAGTTCCTCCTCTACTGATGCTTTAATTTGTAGCAACTATCTGCTATTCTTCCACACTAGCTCTATAAAGGTCACCAATGTTAGGCATACACTGTCACAGACGTGTAAACAATTGGAGTTAACAGCTGTATCTAAAACAGCTGTTAGGAGCCCTTCCATTCCACTGAATGGAACCCTGTGATTGGACAAGCTTCTTGGGTCACTGAGAGAGACATTATGTGACTGTACAAACTCAGTACAGTACTAATGGGTAAAATCATGCAATTCTCTTCTAAGAATGCTTTCTTTAAGTTAAATTAAGGAAATGAGGGTTTCTCCTCAATGGTTCCCTCTCCCCCACAAAAAAAAAAAGAGCAGTAGCATCCCAGGTGGGGCTTAACAAGCCTTCTGGTCAGTTCTGCCAGCCAGGGACAGCTCTGAGCTAACCCACATTTGCTTAGAAGGACAGCATTCAAACAGGCTTCCTGCATAAAGGAGATGCAACATTCAATGACAGCTAAGAAGACACAAAAAGGAGAGCAGATGACAGGAATGAATAAAAACGAGATGAAGCTTTTCAAATCTCAAACTTAATTTCAAGTCAGAAAAGAAATTAAGCATTCCAAAGGCAAAAGAATAGAACAAGAGAGTAAATACTGTACTCCATTAATCACAATAAGCAGCACTTTTATCTTGGCCAAACTATCTTTTAAATCAACTTTAGAACGTGGCTGCATTTTCAGGCTTAGCGGCATGAAACCCACATGCCTATAATTAATGCAATAAATCATGCTGTGGAATTTTCCACAAAATCTGACACTTCTCATTGATATACTGCTTATTAGAGACCATAGAAATTTCTTTCCCACTTTTTTATTGGACAGCCAGAGACACTGAATCAAGAGTACCTTCTGATACTTGTGATATGTCTCAAGTATCTCCTGCTAGTGCAATACATAAACTGCAAAGGGAGCCGCTGCCATCAGACTCTGAAATACAAAACATCACATACGATTTCCGAAAAGGGCTCCGTTTTTAAATTCTTGCTTTTCTGCTTAAAACAGCTGTTTAAGATACGTGGGTTCATTACAGATGTGACAGTTACATTTTCCAGTTTCAGTCATGAAGCCACAGCTTTCCACACACGGTTCTCTCTTCCAGTTAAGTTCATAATGACGCCGTTTCTGCAGGGTCCGGCAAAAGGCAGGCCTGCCTGAGGGTGGTTGGCCGGGGAATAATCTGGGTGTAATAATTTATGGTTTTAATTTGAACATTTCAGCTAACATGCCATATGGTGTACTTGAGTGTGGTATTGTTATGTTACAGAATTACATGCTTATGATTTTGTAATAAAACAGGGGAGTTATTTGTGCCTGATTCTGTATATAGTACAAACGACTGTTTAACAGGCCTTATTTCATCATCCTACAAGGGTTCTCTCCTTGTTTTCAACATCTAACCCTTCAGGAAAATTTTACTGAATAGTAAGTCATTTTCCAAAGTAAAAACTAGCCCTTGCACAGTTCAGGAATTCAGCAATGACTACATTTTACCTCAGTGAGTTTACATACCCTTAAAAATGCTTTGCATAAATATCTCCTAATTTAGAAATGACTGAAGTTTTAAAAAAAAAGATGGCTGTAGGATAACTACTCACAAGAGGAAAAGATTATTTCATGTAGATTGCCTCTAAAAATAACTTTGTTTTATCATAAAAATACATATTTAATATAAAATTTTCCCCCAATAAAGGTATAAAGCAGAAAGCAAAACTGCCTAAAAACCCACCGCCCACAGAGAGCCATTTTGGTGGATAGCTGACTTTAATTTTAGTTTAAAATATTACTCTTTAATTACCAAGAATCTAGTCTATTCCAGCTTAACTATACATTTCAGTTCTCTTTTGTGATTTATCTTTCTTTGCAAATGTGCTTTCTCTGATGTTCAAGAGCAAAATTACTCTTAACACATAGTGCCTGGATGAGATGATCTTTTGATCATCTAATATTATAGATTTTAAGACTTGAATAAGAATTTGCTATTGGATTCATGATCTACCGGGGACGCAGAAATTCCTCCCTTAGCTACTGAGAATTCCCTACGTCCACTTCTGCCCCCATTCAAACTGTTCTTCACACAGCAAGTAGCCTGAGTGAGTTTTCCCACAAGAAAACAGAGGAAATGAAAGTTATCTTTTCTTTCTACAAAGTTTCCCATTTGCACAGTTGCTTCAACATTCAACAGGAATATATTCGGTACTTCCACATGACAGGCATTGTTTTAGGCACATCCGTAAATGTCTCCTCGACTGCTGAACAGTTTTGTCCGCTCCTGAGAGAGAAAACTAGACGATAAAACCAGGAAAAGAAGAGTAAAAACGGAAAGTTGGTCCAGGTCCAGAAGAGGACTTTTAAGTGCTAGGAGGGAGGATGCTGATACAGGTTAAGAGCGCCACCATGGCAAGTGAGCCTAGTGGTTAAGGGCACCGACTTGGGAGTCACACTGCCTAGGTGAGAACCCCAGCTCATCCACACTCTTCTGTGTGATCTCTGACAGGTTCAACCATTTTGCCTTCGTCTGTAAAATGGAGTTAATTGTAGTCCTAACTTCACAGAGTTGTGGGAACTGAGTTCCGTAATTAAGGAAGATAATAAGCACTCTACAAGCATTGACTATTTTTACTGCTATTTGGTACACAGTAATCAAAGAAAGCTAACAGCATATGACCCTGCCTACTGAAGAGGAGTTTGGAAGTAAAATAATCGTCACCACTTGTCAATAGTTCATCAGAGCATCAGTCAAAAGTGAGTGTCTTGAGAAGCGCTTTTCATGAGCTGCCAAAACTCTATGGCTTCAACAACTGAGAAGAAATGCAAACACAATACACGAGGTAGCATCTGATGAATGTAAGAGATGAAGCGCTATACTGCAACAGAAAGTTATATTCAATGACAAACTTCTGATTAGAAACCATTTCTTCCTTTAAATTTACATCTGATTTACACAAGTGCATATCTTAATTAGTAAGGACGACCAACATGTGAAGCATCTTTACTGAAACTGTATAATATAGTCAAAAACACAATGGAATGATTAACTTGAAACAGAAGATGTATGGCACATAAAGCAAAGGAAAACAGGTAACAAATATGAAAATGCACAAAACTCTTAATGTATTACCTCCTTTTCTGAGTTAGGCTGTTAATACTGATTAAATTCCATCGAAGAAGTAGTAACCTGATGAATAGGAGGATATTAACTTTAGTGGATTATAACAAACCATATTTTTGAAAAGTTCCTGATAAAATAAAAATTATTTTTCTACATATATTAGCTTTCTATTATTCTTTTATAAGTATAGGCACACAGGAAAATAAAGTCTTCTCCTTAATGAGATGGCTGCTTTCCATACACAGAATAATGAGCAGCAGCTAATTACAACTGTATAAAGATGCAGAAAAAAACAATGCTGGATTCCTGTCCTGTATTCTTAGATGTGAACAGATAATTAGACTGCGCATCAAGAGGAAACCAGCAACTTTAAAGAGAAGGGTAAAGAAAAAAGAGCAGGAAAAGCAAAGGAAAAGATAATTCAAGAATATAAGATAACTTTTTAGAAAACTTCTAATTAAAAATTTCAGAGATTTGAGAGATTATGAATACATACAATCCTTAAAAAGTAACAAATACTACAGGAAAACTCTAATAAAAAATAATATTAGAGGAAAAGAATTTTCAGCAATTTAAAGATTCAAAGTTCTCTTTCCACATACCCATTCTTGGGAAATTATTTGATGGACTTCAGCAAAAATGAGGAAAAAGAGAATATATAAAATCTAGGGAACAACTGATATAATCCAGAGGAAGCCTCAGAGTTGGGGGGGGTGGATTACCTCAGGCTTCCTTGCAATCAATTAGTCCAAATTAAAGCAGAAAGACTCAAGACCCAAAATGGTAGTGGGGGTGGGGAGGCACATATATATATAAGGGCACACTGCTATTCTGTGAAGAAATGCTACCAAAATTTTAGGAAAACACACAAAACACTAAAAATGAAACAGTACCATGTTCCACTGATGGTAAAGTACACTTCTTCACATTTTAACAGCTCTGAAATTTGTCTCAAAATCCCTGGGGATTTTTTTGTCTTTGTGAAACATGAAGTAATGGTACATCTCACCATCAGTGGCATTTAGGATGCAATAAAACACAGTAGTAATAACCATGATGCCGGAACAGACATATACTCTCTTTGAGGACTTACTCTCTGTACCCGAAATCGCTCTAGCACATGGTTCATGCCATTTACTCCAACACTGTTAGGAACATTCTGCTCAGTGCCCCAGAAGTCATGAAATTCATCAGGATGGCAAGAAGAGCTATCAACAATATTTACACTGTCAAAAATAATATAAATGGTGTTTTTGACTGTGAACATTCAGAGTCAATCTAAGGATAAAGCATAAGACAGTTATGGCCACAAAAGAGAATGAAAAACTTTACTACACATTATTTCACCTTGTGAAGAAGATGGTAAGAAGGGAGGGGAGACCAGTGGAAGGAAGGATAGAAGTGCCAATATCTAGAACCTGAAGTCAAAAAAAGCATATTTATTTCCCCTTCCATTATTTTTAATTTTTCTATTTGTTACTTGGGTATTTTAATAGCATAACAATCAAATATTAGAAGGGTAATAAAAATGAGTTAAAGCTTCATCATGCACAAGGACTCTACAGCTATTTCTGAAATTGATAAATTGAGAGAACAAATCAAGGAACAGAAATATAAACAATTTGGTTAGAATTGTGGAAGAAGTGAACAGAAAGGCTCAAAAGAAGCTTCCTTGAAAGAGTTGGGATTATGTGGTAAAGAGATTGGGGTGAGACCGTTATTGTGAAGCAATAGTATTTTACTGCCACATACACGTATTACCTTGGTAAAATTTTTAAAAATGAAAAAGGCAATACTTATCATTGTCTTTGTCTCAGAAAGCAATTCTGTAGTTGGAAGGCAGTACTGAAGAATCAGCCTGATGTGAGTCGTAACTGAAGTCAATAAACCAACTAAGCGCATCAGTCATTAAATCAGATATACCTGATTTACAATCGAGTAAATCTGATCACTGTTCTCACCTAATATAAAGCCTAAAATAATTCTGTAGTCATAGAAGCACAGTTTATCATTTTTGCCATGTTACGTAAATACTTCTTCTGGGTCTAATTACCCTCTTGGGACCCTCTTGGGACAAGCCATGAGTTACTTAAGACTGTAAGATCAAGACCAAAAGAGAAGTTATTGCTGGGCCCAAAACACAGTGGGTCTCCTGCTGGGGCCTGACAGCAGGACGGCTCATCAGTGAGGAGACACACAGGGATGAGGAGACACTGAGGCTGAGACTTCAATGCTTTAACACCAACTCGTCTGCCCTGACTACACATTATTTCATCCTTTCGTACCACAAGGAATGAATCCCCAGGCTAGAAAATCACCGTCAATGCCTCTTCAGTTCTGACCTGTTTCCTGGCTTCCTGGTAGTGTTAGTCAAATCCAAATTTACTGAAAGAAAATTACCTTCTGAGGTTTATAGCTAATAGTTAACTTGCTGTGTTTAGGTACATTTTTTATATTTGGAAGTCTCAATTGTAGTTAGGTGAATTTCTATATATATAAATAATACACATTTAATATATAAATAATAGTTTTTACTTCATTGGTATAATAGAAAAATGCCTAAAGAAATAAACAGTTAATTGGGAAGACTTTCTTGTGAGATATTAAAACAAATGATATTAAGAAAGGATGTACAAGCACTGGAGCAAAAGCCATTCAGAAAACGAACAATTATATTTTTAATTTTCTTAAATTTAATTGTTGTTCGAGTACAGTTTTCTGTCTTTTACTCCCATCCCAGCTCCCTCCCCAGTGCTCCCCACCTCCCTCCCATTTCCACCCGTTAGTTTTTGTCCATGTGTCCTTTATACTAGTTCCTATAAATCCTTCCCTTTATCCCCCCAAATTCCCTCCCCTCTCCCCTCTGGTCACTGTCCCCTTGTTCTCTATTTCAGTGTCTTTGTTTTTATTCTGCATGCTTGTTTGTTTTGTTGTTTAGCTTCCTGTTAAAGGTGAGATCATATGGTGTTTGTCTTTCACCACCTGGCTTATTTCACTCAGTATAATGCTTTCCAGTTCCATCCATGCTGTTGCAAAGGGTAGGAGCTCCTTCTTTCTTTCTGGTATATTTTTAATTCTTAAAGATAGGTCACTAGTTGTTTGCAGAAACAAGCAATATTATAACTGTAATATAACTAGGCTCATGTTATTTTTAGCTGAGTAGAAAGTTGTTTCAAATAAATTATGATGTGGAATGGGTTGCCTGCAGCCTCTGCATATTTAATTCCCAGCGAAGAAAGACCTGACTTTCATTTATCATACTGGCTTAATGATTCATTTAACCACTTTTAGTCATATATCATCTTGGAAATGTATTATCTAAAGGCAATCAATTTAGTCTTACAAAGTCATTCACAGCTGAACAGCATCTTGGTTCCGTTTTTGTTTTTTTTTTTTTCATTGGAAATGCCTTGAGAGAACAAGCATTAGGCTGTCCCTCCCATTCGACTGTGGGCGGTATGAGGACAGGAACCACGCGCTTCTGCCCTGCCCGCTGCTGTACCCGAAGAGCCAACTTGTAGTCTCCCAGCAGACAGATGTCTGTTGAATGAATGGATGGCTGAATGAATGGTCATGGTGTTTTCAGCACCCTTAACACTGTTTCATCCTACACAGAGAGTTATGACTTCCTTGTAGATCTGTGTTCTGAAGACCTCTGGGTGTTGCCTAAAACAGTGCTGTGCCTTTTGACAGAGAATATCAGGAGACAAGAGAGGTCCCCAGAGGCCAAACACTCAGAGGTCATCAAGGCACCTTCTAACTCCTGAAAACCTCAAACTGTCTCCTCCTCTTCAGGGCCTTATGGTCGCCCCATTTGAGTACTTACTGCCACCTCCCACCTGGATGTCTAATATCCTATACAACGGCTCTTGTGTCTCAGTCTCTACTTACCACTGCAACCGGTGTGATTGTCTAAGATAATTAACTGTGTCCCTCTGCTCCCCTCGAAGGGCACCTGTGACCTCGCTTGCGCAGCCTTTCCCAAATGGCTCCAGCCCGCCTTGCCAGCAGCGCCTCTCCTGACTCCTCTGAAACCCACCCTCAGGCCACACTTGTATCCTTGCCTCCCTAAGTCGTCTGCCTGTGTCCCTGCCCTAAGGCTTTTGCTCGCCTCCTTCAGTCCACTTCAAATGCCATTTCCTGTCCCATGAGGCTGAGTCAACCGCTCCTCACCTGTGTTTCACTGCATTTTATACACCTCTTTCTATATACTTGGAAGTGGAGATGCTGGTTTGCCAGCCTCCTTTTCTAAAGAATGATATTCCAGGAGTGGGAAATTCGACATCCACCTTTGTGTTTTCACTAGCCCTGTCATGTGGTCGATCCTGAAAAAAATGTTTAATAAGTTGAAGGGCAAGTGATGTGTCCGGATGCACAGCAGAAAAAGAGACTGAGACACGTCTCCCTGCTCCTGATACAATGAATCCTTCTATTCGACTCTGGGTCCTTTTAAAAACTATTCTTAGAAAAAACAGATGATCTCTTTGGGATATACTTTAGCAGCCTAAGCTTTGGGAAAGTGATGGGCATGACCTGGAAATGAAAGGGGAAGGGAAGCAATCAGTGGTTGAGGCTATTCCTGTGCCAAGACAAGCAGAGGTAGGGATCGCGGTGCAGAGCAGCGCCTCACTCCGTCCCTCTCGGTTAACAAGGGGGAGACCACGTTTCTGCCCATTGTAACCCCAAGCAAGTCATCTGGTTATTTTGTGCCTCATTTCCTACCAGTAAAATAAAGGAAGCAAGCTCTTTCTTCATGGAATTCGGGCAGTATTGATCCTGGAAATTAAAGTGCTTGATAGGTTATTAGAGGACATTTTGTTTTTGTGTTTTTTTATTTATTCCAGCAAAAGAACTTAATAAAATTCCCCAAGACAGCATCTCATATAGCCACAAGGAAGGAAGCCATAGCATTGGAATTTACGACTAATTCTCAAATTCTTTGTCCCATAAACAAGTATACTAGAAAACAATGTTAGTGAAGTTTTACTTTCTTACAAAAAATACCTCTATATTTAGTAATAATATAACAATGTCATAATGCCCCCATCATTCGGCAGTCAATTTTATTTATGCTTCACAACCTATATTTTAAAAGTATTCACATTTTAAAATATACAGAAAGTATACAGAATATTACCACAGATCAGAGGGCTTTTTATAAATTAACTTTAATTCTACGTCAATCCTGTAAAACAGATACACTGTTTTCTTCCTTTTACAGGTGAGAAGGCTAAACCGCAGGGAGGTTAAGTAACTGCCAAAGTCACCGGGAAAACGTGCGGCAGAGCTGGGATCTGAATCCGGGCAACTGTGTGTCTGGATTTCCAAAATGAAGCCCTGTGCTTGTATCTGCCTCTTGCACAACCCAAACTCATGTTCCTTCAGACTTAAATCTGTCATTCAGATTTAACACTAATATGAATATTTTGTTATATTTTTGTTTTTTATTATAAACAAAATAATTTTACTAGTTACTTGCGGAGTCTCTGTCACATCCAAACTATCAAGGACTATGTATGCCAAGATAAGCAATCCAGCTGCATATGTCTTACACATTTCATAATATCAGTCAATATATATTTAATACATCAGTCATTCTATCTATTCCAGTTTAATCCTCTTTAAAATGCAATGCTCAGATTTCTTCTCACATAAGACAGCCTTCTAATTTTAATATTTTTACATGTTTTTACAAGTAAAAGTTAGAGATAGAGTTCAAGTTTCCTGCCCCCACACTCCCTCCTCCTCAAAGGTAACCACTATCGCGAGTCCGCAGTAACTGTCTTCACTTCGTGTTTCATAATTAATTCTGTGTGTTGCATGTGTGTGTAACATATACCAATACACAGTAATGTTTGTGTTTCTTAAGAAGGTATGGTGTTCTAAATTTCAATTCTTTTTATACTCATATCTAAACTATTCTGTAACTTTGTTTTCAAGATTCATCTAATAAATGCAGAATAAATGCAGCTGGCTGATGCATGTATTCCATTGAAAACTGTATCACATTAGCTACCGATAGACACTGGGGTGAGTACTTGGTTTTTTCCTTATTATCACAAAGTTGCAATGTACACCCTAGTGCATTTGTCCTTCTGAGGAACATATATATTGATATATATTCACATATATTTATGAAATTTTTTCTAGGGCAGATGCCTAGAAATTGAATTCCTAGTGACATGATAAGCACACCTCTAACTTTATCCGATACTGCAAACTACTCTCCAAAGTGGCCACACTAATTTATACTCCCACCAGCATGTCCTTTTTCCGTACTTCCAACATCACTTACAGCAGTTAAGGTTAATCATTTTTGCCTTTCTGCTGATACCACCTCATTGTTGTTTTAATTTGCATTCTCCTGATTACAAGTGAGGCTGGGCATTTTTCACGTATTAATTACATAGGTTTCTTCTTATTAGAGGAGCTTCATGACCTTTGCTTATTTCACTAGTGGATTGTTTGGCCCTTTCCCTGCTGGTGTGTGGCAGTTCTCTATACACTCTGTGAATGAATATTTTGGTTATGCACACCGACATAACCTGTGACAGCCCCCGTCCCAGCTAAGATTTTTATTTTGAGGCTGTCGGCATTTTCAGCGTTTTCCTTTCTGGTTCATGCTTTTCATGTGTCATGTTCAAAAACTCATCCTGACCCTAAAGCCATTTTGCAAGGTTTCCATCCGTTTTAAGTTTTCATTGGCTGGTCTGTTCTTGCGCCGATGTGTTATGACAGCTCTTTCACACAAAGTTCCTGTACATTGTGGGTGTTTGTACTGTTCCATTGTTCAATCCATCTTTGTGTCAGCCCACTCCACTTTAATCACTGTAGCTTTATAATAAGGTATATATGTTATATATAGTATGTTATATAAGTTATAATGGGCTTTCACTATTAGTAAAACTGTCTTTATAAAAACATAAATACCTTGAAAATATTAATACATGACAATATAGTCAATTCTTTTTCAAAAGAATGATGGTACTTAACCACATATCCCCTTCCCATACCTCTCCCCCAGTGTAGAAAACAAGGCTAAAAACTACTAATTTTAAAGTACTTTCTAAGAACTGCGTTGCAGGTAGGAAGGGGGTGCTCAGAAGCCAGGCGCCGGAGACACGGCCACGTCCGCCTCCTTCAATGCATCATGACTACAGGCTTTCCCCTACACACAGCAAAACCTAACACAAACCCCACCGCCACTCGGAGAATTGCTCTTTGCTCCATAGATGGGGAAGGGCACTGCGGCACTTAGGGGAGGGAAAATCTTGTGACACTCATAGAGGAGAGTCAAGAGCTGGAGACCTTCGGGGAGAGAAATAACAAGACCTTGTGATCCTCAGCAGAGGGTGGAAGGCAGCCTCCAAAAGGCTACGGCAAGGGGTGCTGACAGTACAGCTCAGAAAGGGTTCACGGAGTTCAGTAACACATTAGAGAGCCATGATTTCGTCAGGGTTTTCATGCGCTCTCCCATGGACATGCAGTCCCGTATCTTACTGGGTAGAAGGACTGACTTCTTCACTGCCAATTGGGTGAGTGGAGGAATGAAACCAGGTTATTGCTTTTAGATGAGGTTGCTAACATCAAGCAGTTAAGTCCTAGAAACTCCTGGGACCAAGTATGTTATTTTTCCCTAGGATGTGTTCTTCCTGTCAATTATTTACCAACACGATGGCCACATGCGTACCATGTGCAAGACACTGGGACTGGAGACAAGGATGCCATGTAGTTCCACTAAAACCTCCCTCAGCATTAACACAAGCACAAATAAATTAATTAAGCACCTAGTCCAATAACTTTCATCTAAGAGGCCCAATGAAATAAAGCTCATTCCCCTTCCCTGGACCCTACCAAACTTTCCTCATTACTACCACTACTGAGGTCAACTGAAGGAAATGAGGCAAGGAAAAAGAGAAATAATGGAAGGCAGAGAAAAAGAAGGAAGAAAAGAAATGACATACATGAGGCAATATAAAATGTCAATGTCCGGATTCCTAATGTCTTCTTTACTTGTGTGTGTAGCACAACCTTACTTGTGGGCTACCTCCTGGTGATTTTGCTGTTTAAATCCGCTTAGTAATATAATGTCCTTCCACAAGGGACCCAAGTAATATAATGTTCTTCCACAAGGGACCCATCTAGGAAATGGTAAAGAAATAAAACAGACCATTTCAGGAAACAGCAGTATCACGTGAATTGACATAAAAAAGGGTACACCTAAGGGAAAACTCATCATTCAAAATTAACTTTTACTATATATGCAACATGGTGGTAAGAAGTTCCAACTGGGATTTCTCTTATTTCCCAGAATGCCCTTAGAGCCCTGGGAGGGAAGCAAAGGCACTCAGTACCTCCTTCTCCCACTCTAGGCTCAGAGAATGTGTTACAAGGAAATGCCCCACGCAGGACACATTTCAGGAGAAACTCCCACTGGGAGAGGGGGGAAGGTTTAGTGTGAGAAGAAGCTACTATCTCTACCATCCTATGGGATGCTTGGACAGTTTGTACAGCAAGACAGCACACAGTAAGGAGCGTCATCATACCACTGGTTACCCGCCAAGGAGACGCCGTTTATTTTAGCTGAAAATACAAACCCAGTGGCAAAGAGAAAATTATTTTACTTTCCTGCAACACTTAGGAGAGGTGAATACCTTTCCTAGAACCTGATGCTATGTTCCTCCAGATTTGTTCTTAAAAAATGAAAGCCCAGTCTAAGCTAGCTCAGGCAGAAAGAGAATTGAATAAAGGCCATACAACTTCTCAGAACATCACTAAATCAGCCTTGGAGGTGTCTACAAATAATTCCCAGACCACACTACAGATTTGCTGTGGTGGGGACACCCCAGAAATCAACACTCTAGAGTGGGCCTCTGCCACTGGAACGACTGCTGGGAGGCTGCTCCTGCTGCCTCTAAAAACCGACTGTATTTGCCAAAACAGATTCTTCCAAGTCCTTCTGAATAGTCCGATGTGAGTGCACTTGACTCACAGGACTGCCCTCACTGAAGTACAAACGTGGGAAGCCAGTTTCTGGCCTTTCCAATGAGGGGTGCAGATGCACAAAGAAGGGAGTTCTCTCGCACAGGAAGCGTTCCGAGTTACTGGGTACCCAGATGAAACCACAGCGTGCCCCAGAATGCGGATGCTGCATTCCCCAGACAGCTGCTTTCTCAACTTCCGATGCAACAGAGATTTAAATTTATGACAAATGTCCAAATTAAAAACTTCAAAAATTAATAGAATCTAAGCTACTGGGAAACAGTCAATATTCTTCTAATAATGTATGTCTTTACTCATCAAAATTTGCTAAGATTTGGGTTGAGCAATATGATAGAACTGATGTGAAAATTAATAAGTTTATCCACACCTTGATTAAAATCTTGTCACTTTGTGAGTTTAGTTCCGAACAGAAATAAGGATGCCTTTTTCCATTAGGGGGATAGAATTTAAATGGCATCTTTAAAACTAAACAAAATGGAACAGTTTCTCTTTGTTTTGGCTGACTCAATAGTCACCTGTCAAATTATTTAAAAATATTATTCAAACAACAAACAAAACCCAAAGTGAATAGAAGGAAATAATAAAGATCAGAGCAGAAATAAACAAAACAGAGTCTAAAACAACAATGCAAAAGATCAATGAATCCAAGAACTGGTTCTCTGAAAAGATAAACAGGATTGAAAAACCTTTAACCAGACTCATCAAGACAAAATAGGAAGGACCCAAATAAATTCAGAAATGAAAGAGGAGAAGTAACAACTAACACCAAAGAAATACAAAAGACTCCAAGAAAATATTAATAGCAACCATATGCCAACAAATTCAACGACCTGGATAAAATGGATAAGCTCCTAGAAACACATGAGGTCTGTCCAGAAGGTATCCAGCCATGTAATATGAAAAACAGAGACATTTATTGAAGCTGCAAGATACAAGAAACATTGTACACAGGACAGTGATGCCTCAGGAAGTTGGACAATTCTCCCAAAATAGATTAAAGACTTAAATGTTAGACCCCAAACCATAAAAATCCTAGAAGAAAATATACACAGTAAAATCTCAGATATATTTTTATTTGTATATGAAAATATATATCTGTACGAATATATATTTATCCATAGCAATATTTTTTCTGATATATAGCTCAGGCAAGGAAAACAAAAAAGAAAATAAACAAATGGGACTACATCGAACTAAAGTTTTGCAGAGCAAAGGAAACCATCAACAAAATAAAAAGACAACCTATGGAATGGGAGAGTATGTTTGTTGATACATCTGATAAGGAGTTAATGTCCAAAATGTATAAAGATCTTATACAACTCAACAGCAAAAAAAAAAAAAAAAAAAATCTAATTAAAAAATAGAAAAAGGACCTGAGTAAATACTTCAAGGAGGACATACAGATGGCAAATAGACATATGAAACGATGCTCAATGTAACTAATCACCAGAAAAATGCAAATTAAAAACACAACGAGGTATCATCGCACACCAGTCAGAATGGCCATCATCAATAAATGACCAAACACCAAGTGCTGGTGAGGATGTGGATGGGGAGGAACCCCTTTGCGCTGTTGGCGGGGACGCAGACGGGTGCAGCCACTGCGGGAAGCAGTATGGAGAGATCTCAAAAAATTAAAAACGGAACTGCCTTATAACTCACTGTTTCCGCTTCTGGGAATTTATTTGAAGGAACCCAAAACACTGATTTGAAAGAACATACACACCCCTATGTCCATTGCAGCATTATTCACAATTACCAAGCTATGGCAGCAGTCCAAGTGTCCATCAGTAAATGAGTGGATAAAATAACTATGGGACATTTAGACAATGGAATACCACTCAGTCATAAAAAATAAGAAAATTCCACCCTTTGCAACAGCGTGGATGGACCCGGGGAACATTATGGCAAGTGAAATAAGCCAGTCAGAGAAATCCATATGATTTCGTTCATGTGGAATCTAGTGAACAACGTGAACTAACGAGCAAAATAGAGACAGACTCACTGATAGAGAGGCTGACAGCTCTGGGCAGTGAGGCAATTAGGGGGCGGAGGGATGGAGCAAAAAGCAAAAAAGGACTCATGGAAGTGGACAGCAGTGTGGTGATTGCAGGGCACAGGAAGGCACAAGGGGAATAAATGGTAATGAAAAAACATAATAAAAATAAATTAATTAAAGATAAAATATTGTCACCTGGCATGGTGAACCCACAATACAATATACAGATGATATATTACAGGATGGTACACCTGAAGCCTATATAATTACATTAACCAATGTCACCCCAAAAATTCAATAAAAAGGAAAAAAATAGTAAAATATTGCCCAGCAAAGCAATAAATAAATGTGCTATTCAAACATATGCAGTATTTCTGCAATGGTCTGTTAAAGACTCCAACCTATACACCACCCACTTTAAATGATTCTAGTTCTGCTCTGCCCTCATTCTTTCCAAATCTCTCTCCTCTGCTTAGTCCCAAGTAATGCTTCACATACTAACTGTGTAAGGTCCATCTGTGCACAGTCATTCACATATATTTGGATGTGCTGGGTTCTACATTTTTTAAAAAAATCTATGTTTAGAATGAAGACTATAAATACATAAAACTTTTCTAGCACAACTATTTACTATAAATAAATATGCAAAACAAATCAATAAAATTTTTATTGCACAAAGCCTAGTTTGGGCTCTGTGGAACAAGGTAAATTGTAAGTTAACTTTCTATGTTTCCCAAAGCATCAGAGTTTTATCTGTCCCATTGATGTTCTAAATCCAAATAGCATTTCCCTAAAGTTGACAGTATCTTAGCAATATAACATTTTCCCACAGAACAATGGATCAAAATATCTGCATCATTCCTTAGGAAATTCTCACCACCAGTTCTTCATATTGATTTTTCTTGAAGGTTCAATTCCAAGCCAAACTAATCCTTCCTGTAACAGTAAAGCCGAGTCACAGTTTAACAAGTGTCTATGTTACATGCCATCCCTGGCCATGTTGGCTTTTTATGGCTGTCTTAAAAGTGCAATTTCATTGAGAAAAGGGAAAAAACCTAAGAAAATGTCATCTATACAACATTAAGTAGATTAAAATATTTTTCCCGTAGGTTGAATTTCTTTTCCAAAATAATTACTCGGTGAGATACCCTTATTTGGTTTAACAAAGAGCCGGAATGTCTCATTCACTGTGCTCTAGGCAGATGCAAGTAAATCGTGCACCGTGCTTTGCAGGGGGAGTTAGTGGAAAGGTGTGCAACACAAATAACAGTCTTACCACGCTGCTTTGGTACACTGACTCACTTTGCAAAATGTAACTGTACCCTCAAATATAAATTAAATGAGAATGCAGAAAACTCTGTCAGGCTGTCTCCTATCTATTTTTTTTTAAGGTAGTGCTTGGGGGAGAGAAACAAATAAACCAGATTCACAGCAATTTAGGTGAAAAGGTATTACTCACGTCCTGTATGTATCAACAGTCAGATTTCCTAGTACTAAGACTTTCTCAACCTAATAAAGATAATATTGTGTCAAATGATGTGAAGATTAGCCAAAGACCATACTGTTATTAAATGACTGAAGTAAAACTTTAAAAAAAAGAAAGGGGGTAGAGAGAGAGGGGAGGAGAAAGTAGGGAGGAAGGGACAATTAATTCATGAATGGGAGAAAATATTTACAAATCATGTATCTGGTAAGGGACATACATTCTGAATGAATAAAGAGCTCTTACAGCTTGCCAATAAAAAGACAAGCTGATTGAAATGGGCAAAGGATTTGAATTTCTCAAAAGAAGATATACAAATGGTCAATAACCATGAGACTCAAAGTTCAACATCATTAGTCATAAGGGCAATGCAGAACAAAATCACAATGAGATACTACTTAACACAACAAACACAATGACTGATGTTTTAAAAACAGAAAATAACAAGCGTTGGTGAGCATGTGGAGAAAAAGGAACCTTTTACATGGCTGTTGAGATTGTCAAACGGTGGAGCCGCTTAAGAAAACAGTTTAAAGGCAGCTCTTCAGAAAGTTAAACATAGAGCCACCATATAACCCAGCATTTCTACTTCTAGGTAGTTGCCCAAGAGAAACAAAGATGTACGTCCATGCAAACAAACACTGGCACACAAATGTTATTAACAGCATTACTCACAACACCCCAAGACCGGAACAAATGAAATGTCTATTAACTGATGAAAGAAAAAAGCCATGGTATTATCCATACAATGAAATACTATTTTAGCAATAAAAAGGAAAGAAATGTTGACAGATGCTACAACATCAATTAATCTTTTAAAAAACTACACAAGTGCAAGAAGGGCATCACGAGAGGCTATAATGCGACTCCATTTGTAGGAAATATGCAGAAGAAGCAAATCGGTAGAGAAAGTAGGTTAGTGCTTTAACAGGGGCCGGGCGGAAGGAAAACCCATCTGGTACTGGGTATGGGGTTTCTTTCTGGGGTAATGAAAAAATTTTGAAATTAGATAGTGGTGATGGTTGCACACGCCTATGAATATACCAAAAACCACTGAAATGTGTACTTGGTAAGAGTGAATTTTATGGTTATGTGAATGATATCTCAAGAAAGCTAGTATTTTAAAATGAAAGAAAAAACTGAAAAACACAATTTCAAATCAAGATATATTTTCGATTGTATCTTTTATTATAATACCATGACTGTGTCAGGAAGAGCAGAAGTCCAGGTCCCCTTTGGGGATCTCAGGTTTGACACGTGCACTGGGAAAGCCTTTTGTAAAGCAACGTCCGGCCTTTTGCAGGACGTTCCGGGGAACAGGCACAGGTGCCTCAGGCCTCTCGGAAGCTTTTCCCAAAATCCTGACTTTCTTGACCTGGACTGAAATGAAACGAAAATGTGCCACAAATTTCTGCTTTCTCTATCCTCTGCATGTCTGTTTATCGTTGTCCATGTTTCTAACTCTGGTTCATTAGATTCAAATCATGAACCTAAAAGCATGACATCCAAACCCTCTTCCTATACTAACCCAGGCTAAGTTAAGCACTGAATGTTACAATTACAGAACAGTGGATATTAGAATCACATAAAACTATTTGCCTGTCCTCCCAATCCATTCTGGTTGGACTCATGTATTCCAGACATACAAGGTACCTGATTCCTTTAAATTTTGAAAGAAGAGATAAAATACTTAAAAAAAAAAAAAAAAAAACACCTGTCTTACACTGCCACACCAAATAAATAGAAATGCCAAGCTGGTTCAGACAAATTAATAATCATGGAAAAACATTAGGCCCATTTTCATTATATGCATAACTCAACATCATTTTGGCTTCAAACAGCAACCAAATACCTTGATACTAATAGGACAGCATAAAATTTTAAAAGTGAGTTCACTTATAAAAATGTGGCTGAAGATCAGATACAAACCTTAAACCTAGCCAAGCATTATCAACAGCAAAATCCTACAGCTGTCCTCCCAGCCTTGAGGTGTGTCAACTGGATGGACGGCCTCAACTCCAATTTCCTTTATAGCATCCCCTGGACGTAATCCATTCTACTATTTCTCTCTCTCTCTGAGAATAATAAAGATCTGATGTCTAGCAAACTGAGCCTATGGTTTTAGAAGTGCTGGCGGCGCAGAATTCTCTGATGCTCATGGATGAGGGACTCACTGTCACCTCCCGTGCCATCATACCTGGTATGCACTGCGCCATGGCCTCGGTGGTTATGGTTGGGGCCACCTGGGGCTGCTGCTGACTGGAGCTCACTTCTGGCTCTGTGTTAACTGAGGGAGAAAGGGCCACCTCACAGGAGGAGACCTGGCTGGGCAGGTGGGGCAGGAAATCTTCGGAAGCAACTTGCTCATCCTGTCCAGGCAGCTGCAGGGCAGACAAAGGGATGCTGATCTGTTTGTTAGGATGGGATGTGCTCACAGGCATCTGCATGGCCACCTGCTGGTTGGTGCCATGCGCACCGGACGGCACTCTGTTTGGTGAAGCCAGAGGTGCCCTGGCGGTCTTCTGGACCACTGGTCTGGACATCACAGAGGGGGATGCAGAAACACCATGTGGGTCCAGGTCTGTGCTGAGGGCAGATGTTACATGGGGAATTAGCTTAGCAGCCCCGACACAGGAGGGACCAGCGTGAGTCTGAGGCTTGGGTTTGGCCATCTGCGTCAACGACAGGGCTGGTCCGTCTACTCCTCCAGTTAGCTCTGCATTTGCCACAATGTAATAATCTTCAGGAATCTCTTGTTTGATTTTCTTGATGATGACATCACTGCTGCACTCATCGACCATCTGAGCCTGGGAGCTTGAATGGAGAGAAGACGGGACTATTCCGGGCCTTTTTCGAGCAATGCTTTGAGGCCTTTGGGGTGGGGGTTCAAAGTCACTATCCTCATCTGTAACAGAGGACTCACAAACCATGTCAAACAGGGTGTTTTCATCTTCATACTCTTCAACAGCTTCGTCCAGCTCAGAGGGCTCACTGCAATAAGAGAAGTCACAAGAGTCTCTGGTCCGATTACAGTCTAGCTTCGCTTTCACCGGTCTCCCAGGGTACCTTTCAACTGGGCTAGTTTGTGTCTCAGAGGGCACTCCGATTATACTGGGACTATCAGAGTTAAAACTTCTGTTATCCTGGAAACAGACCCTTTCCTGGGACCCAGCTCTGCAAGTAGCCGTCAGTGGCCAGTGATAAGCGTGCCCGGCACTGCAGCCCCACATTGCGGTCAGGTTCCCGTGGGAACCTTCCGAAAGCAAGTGCTTCAGGTTAGGAATGAGGCTGCAAATAGTCCCGTGGCTGTGGGCCCAGCTGACCAATTTGGACAGATTCTCAGATGAGGTATGAAGGCAGTCCTCCATGTTACAGGATCAGCAGTGTCTTTCCTAGAGGGAAACAATCCAAATAAAAAGCCGTTATTACCCAGGATATTCCCGTATCTCGATTACTTCCATTTCCTTGAACTACGATCATCATGTAGCATAAAAAAGAAATGCACTTCAAAACTGGATCCAGCTAGTATCACTGCGCATGGACAGGCACTGGAAAATACAGCAAAAAGTATGGTCGTCAGAGCTGAGAAAATTCTTATTACTTTCCTTTATTAGTGTCTGTATAACGAGAGAGAGCAAGTTGGTTAACCAGTAAAAAAGTGAGCCTTTTCACAGTACATTGTACTTCCCAAGTCACAGAGTAGTTCAGTCAACCCCTTAGTAATAAAATATGTACACTTTCTATTAACCAAGGTGGCGCACTAAGAGCTTCCCCCTCTGCCATCACGCATGTCCTTGCTAGAGGCAGGCAGAGTCAACCAAGGCTCAGATCCGTTCCAGGATGGATGTGAGAGAAGGGAAGTCAATCCACCAGTCCTCTGCTGGGCACCAGAAAGCAAACAACGCACCCAGGAGTCCGAGAAGGGCAATGGGAGCTAAATTTGGGAAGTAGGGAAGACGTTTTTAGTAGAGAAGGAAGAGCAGATTGGGAGAACCACTAGTGGGCAGGATCCTGCTGGGGTGGGGGCCCGGGCTGGCTATAGACCAAAGGTCTGAAATTCTATGTTGAAATACTTGTCTTTATTTGCTAATAATAAAAAATGCAATTAATACAAACATCTTAGGAATCATCTAAACGATCTCCTTATATCCTAGTACTGCAGTGTAACTTCAGCACCCCGTTCGTTACCTTTGTATCTCTGCTCACACTAGTGTCCACAGCCACCGAAAGCGCCATCGCTCTACTTCCAATTTCTTGGGAAACTTGTTCATGCTGCATCCAATTACCCAGACATCCCCGGGAGTCAGGCAAACAGGCCCTTACAGCAGCTACACAATCTACTAAGCAGTCACCTTAAAACTTCAGTTCCAGAGTTTCCTTTAACAGAAATCCATCCTATGACCATGCTTTTCAGTGGCATCGCTTCATTCAAATGCAGAATGACACCAAGTCACTAGGCACGGGGAAAACTGCCATGAACAAGACAGTCATGTCTGTGCTCATGTGGAATTCACCATGGCAGGATCACAGGGGCAAACATTAATTATATATGAAATAATTCTGTTGCAATTCTGATACGAATTTTGCAAAAGCAATGTGCTAAGAGAGCATAAAACCAGGGAGAATTGTTCTCTTCTGGGGGATCGGAGAAAGTTTCTCCGAGAAAGTGATATTTAAGTTAAGAGCTGAAGGATTAGCAGAAATTCACAGATGAAAAGGAAAAGGGATGGGGCTGAAGGAGAGAAGAGACTTCTAGGCATAAGGATAAGCACGAGCAAAGAAAGACTCTAAGGAAGGTTCTGGAACTCCCCCCATTATATGCCTACCCTCAGCCATATTCTGCAGTATTCCAGCACCCACTCAGTGGGTCAGGATCATAGACGCAATGACCTGAAGTACTTCTCACCCTAACACAGCTCACCTGCCCTTTGCTAACAAACGCAGTTCACCATCTCTTTGGTGGCAGCATTCCATTCATTCAAATTGCTCTATAGGTGTTTATTAGTAGTACTACTTGATCACATTTTAAAGTGGTTTCCCCACCAATGAGCATGATTTCACATGATGATTCGTGCCTTACAGCCCATTCAAAGAAGGGCAGTAAATAGAAAAACAGAAAATCCCATCTCAAAGTTAAGCGGTGTTAACCTTTTTAGCTGCCTTTACATTTACATAGCCTCATTCTCCTGCTGGATTTTCTAAGACTTCAGGGAGCATCAGAGTCTGATAATGCAGAATCTGCCCTAGATGCTGAAAATATCGTCCCACATCGGTAAGTGAACTAAAGGCAGGCTGGTTCCCAACCGCAGAGAATCGTGTGGAAACATGCACGCCACTCGACTCTCCCTGGAACTGCTCTGGCCAAGGTCACAAACAGCCTCCACATCAGGGACTTCAATGGACATCCCTTGGTCCCCCCTTCCTTTGGCTTCTCGGCAGCTGAAAGAGCTTTCTGCCCTACATGAAGCCTCTCTTTCCGTGGCTTCCACCCTACTACCCTCCCTGCTCTGCTTTTTCCCAGTTTTCCTGGCTGGGGCTCATCACCCTCTTCTCGACCTTTAAAACTGAATTTCGTCAGGGGTCTGGCTCTCTGTTCATGTTCTGTCTCACTAGACTGTTGTCTCTCAACCACCTCTGTGGATCTGGTTATCAGGTGTATACCCTGACAGTTAGTATCCAAATTAACATCTCAGTAAATGCATTACCGTCTCCTCAGCTGCTGAAATCCGAATCCTGCGAGTCAGTCACCCCTGACTCCAATGTGCACCCACATTTCTACCCACAGGCTTGTGCAGGGCTGGTTCAATTCTCAGAACTCATCTCTGGCCTCTAGTTTCCAAAAATGACTAGGTTTCACAAAGATTCTGATTATTCCTACACTTCTAAAGCTTGTAGAAAAGAGGAAACATTCAGACAGACTTGTATTTTCTTTACTCATTATCATTTTAAATGTGGTCATGAGTATGGATACGATTATATAACATATGGATACAGTTACATAATACACAAATTAAATCTTACACCTTTACTAGTGCTCAGGAAAGGAAGACAGGTCTTTCTTATCCCTGTGAAGTACTTGCTCACGGGAATGAGCTGCTGTACAGATCACATTAACAGCCCCTCCATCCCAATCGGGGGTGGTGAGGAACGAAAGTGGTCCAGATGTGAATGACCAGTCTGAGACAGGCGCTGGGAATGTAACCCAGTTTCCTTCATGAAGTGAAACACTTCAGAAATAAAAGGGACACTGGTGACAGAACTAAGCCCCCCAACTCAGGGTCACAGCATTCATTTTAGAAAATATCACAGAAGGAAAGAAACCATTTTTCCTGAGAAATGCAAAGGAATCAAAAAATCGATATGGTTCTGGTTGAATATTATGTATGGTCCCTTTGTAAAAGCACATTCTGAATCCTTGATCTATTTACCTATTTTACAATTAATAAAGCATCACTTAAAATTCCTATAGCTGAAGATGGTTTTATATTTAGGCAGGCAAATCCCTTCTCATTATCTCTATTTTTCAAAAACTATATTCTAATTCCTAACTTCTATGGCAAAGATTTCAGTGTTTCACTAATTAAGTATGACACTAGATATTTCCCCCCAACAAAAATTTTAACATTGTTAAAACTTTTGTTGTTTCTGAATTATATAAGGAATGCTGAACTTTTATCACGTGTGTTAGTCAACTATAAATTTGATCTTTTTCCTTTTTCACATGGTAAGTTGTACTTGCAGATTTCTGAGTGCTGACCCACTTTGCATCCCCACTGCTACTTAATCAATTTCTGTCACTGGCTCTTTCTGACCTTTAAAGCTAAGTTTGCCAGCGGTCCTGGAAGGCCTCTCATGGAACTGTCTTGTTAGAGGACGCTTTCTTTCATCCACCTCTGTGAATCTCATTAGCAGATACATACTCCCTAATGTTTCCCTAATTAGTATCTTAGTAAATGGCACCACCATTCTCCCTATTGCTGAGGCCCAAATCCCAGAATTAGATTTCTAAGTGGCTCTTGTTTTTTTTTTCTTAAGATTTGGGGATCTTTACAAAAATACACAGCTCACTGATGCTACGTGGTCATGTGCAAGGCATCTCCCTGCTCTGCAACCCTTCCGTAAGCACTGAAGAAAGAGACTCTGGCCGGGCAGAAACCTCACCTGGTACTGTCGCTCCAGCACACTCAGGCTGCCACACAGCAGGCGTTCAATTGATACCGAACAAATATCGAATGACTGAATGCCAAGTGAACACACTCAGTTGAGTTCTTACGAATTCTTTGATTTGAAATATGCTTCCCACTTGTTCTGTCCACCTGTCAGCTCAACCGTGTGTGTCTCCCAGGTCTGACGACCTCCTGCCCAACCCGACTAGAACAGATGCCAAGAGAACAGACAGGGGTTAAAATCCACATGAAATATTCACTGGCTAAAAATCCTTCAACAAGTATGTATCATCTTTAACTGAAATTCCGTATTACTGACAATGACCCAGAAAGCCTGCTACAATTTTCTGCCTACCTCATTCAAGAAGTCTAAGTGAAAAGAAATGTATTATATCCGATCAACAACAAAATCAGAGAGTAAAGCTATAGGCCTGTGAATTAGATACGTGAACTTGTGCGTGTGTGTATAGTAGGTGGTAAACTTCTCAAAACTATGCCCAGTGCCATTCTAAGGAACTCAGCTGGGAGCTACTTGGCTTTGAGGGCAGCAGATGTTGCCCTGGATGCAGAGAGTTTCCAGGAGAGACCAACAGCCGGGCCTCCCAGGAAAGTAGAGTAGCTTCAACTTTTAGACTGCTAGGGTCCACTCAAAGAAGATAAGACATCACCGAGTATTCTGAACGTCGCCTGGCTCCCGAGAGGTAGCAGGTGAAGCCAGAGGGTGAAGACCATGACCACCCACTCTGTGTGGTACAACACCTCAGTCTTGGTTGTTCCTTAGCCTCTCACTGGCCTGGCCTGTGCTCTTGGGATCTCAGAAATATCTATGGTGACTAAAACTATAAATAAGATCATCAACTCTTTTCTTAAAATAAGTATAGTTGCTATCATACAATATCATACTAGTTATATTGGGTTCATGTGTACAATATGGATTTGACATTTGTGTACCTTACCATGTAGTCACCCCCTCATTCTGGTAATCACCTGTCACCATGTAAACTTATCACACTGTTCTTGACTAAACTCCCTTTCACCTTTTTCACTCCTTTCCCCAACCCATCTTTTTGGTCTGTTTCTGAGTCTGGTTTTGTAGTGTTTACTCATTTGTTCTGTTTTTGTTTTTTAAGATTCTACATGTAAGTGAAATCATATGGCATTTGTCTTTCTCTGTCTGACTTCATCACTGAGGACATTTTCTCGTTCCATCCACGTTGTCGCATGAGATATTCCTTCAAAATGCTGCCTGGACGTGAGCTCTGGCGTAGGTAACTATCACCTCCAAAACCAAGCCTTCCTGCTCCAATTTTTAGGAGACTCTTGTTCTTTTGGGGGAAACTCATCCATTAACTTTCCTAGTGGGCGGAAGAAGACTTTTCCCTGGCTTGTGTTAGAGGGCTCAGCACCAGTTTTCTTTCTGGATAATCCGACCCCATCTTCTTCCTTTCTTCCAGATTGTTTGGGGGGTGGGATGGGGGTTCTTCAGAAGTCTTCCTTCCTCTTTTCCTAGGGTTCCTACGTATTTTAATATAGTTGGCATTCCACTTGGCGTTAAGAGATGAGTGGAAAAGATGGTGATGTAGGCAGACACACAGTTCACCTCTTTGCACAACCACTTCGAAATTACAACTAGAATATAGAACAATCGTCGCTCAGGAACATCAGAAATGGAGTTGAATGGAAGTCTGACTACGGAAGTGAAGAAACCACACCCACCCAGACTGGTAGGAGGGGTGTGTACACGGAACAGGCCAGCTCCACGCCCATGTGGATAAATTTTGAGGGGTATCTTAGGAGCGAGGAGTCCCAAACCTACACCAGGTCCCCCAGCCCAGAATTCCACTGCCAGAAAGTTAAGTCCCCACAACTTCTGGCTGCAAAAACCAGGAGGGATTGAACTGCTAGAGGAGGCTGCTGGAGCACGAAGCAGTTCCTCTGGGAGAACTCGCACAGGGACCCACCTATTTAGAATAGCTCCCTCTGAGCTCCAGCACTGGGGAGGCAGCTTGAAGGGCACCAAGGTGCTCACAATGGCAGTGGCCATTGTCCCTTTGCCAAGCCCTCCCTCACAGAGCTGGTAGGCTGGTGCTATATCAGAGATTCCATCAACCTGGCTACTAACACTGTGTGACCCACCTTGGAGATCCACAGAGGCTCTACCCTACTGAATTTACAGGCCCATCCAAGCTGGACTTCCATAAGAATGGCTGGTCTTGACTCCTAAATCCTATCAAACAAGCAACAGCTTGCTTCACTGAGCCTTAGACTCACAGTTCTGCTTCACCTGGGACTCCAAGACCAGCACAAGTAGCAGCCATCTCAGATTGCTTTGCAGCTCAGGCTGGGTGCCCAGGGCAAAAGACAGGATGGGCTGACCTTGGTCTGAACCACTTGGGAAACCCCAGGGCCTGTGCACACAATGCACAGCTATAAACCACACTAGAGCACCACCACTCTGCCCCTGCACAGCTGATCGTCTGTGGAGGGCAGAGATTGGCAGTCAGTGGTCACGACCAATCCTTGCAGCTGACTGGCCTGTGTAAATCCCTCCCAATGATCTGCCAACAGCAACTATGGCTCAACTACAAGAGGAGGATGTACTCAGCCAACACGAAGGATGCACTAACTGAAATAAAGAACAATTTACAGAGAAACAACAGGAGAATGGACCAAGATGAAAATCAAATCAATGATGTGGAACGTAAGGAAGCACAAAATAACCACACAGAATGAAAGAAGAAAAAAGAATCCCAAAAAAATGAGGATAGTATAAAGAGCCTCTGGGATAACTGTAAGAGGTTCAACACTTGCCTCATAGGGGTACCAGAAGGAGAAAAGCAAGAGTAAGAAATTGGAAATATACCTGGAAAAAAAGTGAAAGAAAACTTCTTTAATTTGGTGCAGGAAATAGACATGCAAGTCCAGGAAGCACAGAGAGTACCAATTATGATGAATGCAATGAGGCCCACTCCAAGATACATCATTATTAAAAGGCCAAAGGTTAGAGATAAGAGAGACTTTTAAAAGCAGGACAAAAAGACATTAGTTACTCTGAGGTTGCCAGACAGGAGAGGTAAGGGAGAGAATGGGTGAAGAGGTGAGGGGATTAAGAGGTACAAACAGGTAGTTACCGAATAGCCATGGGGATGTAAAATACAGTAGAGGATACGGGGTGGTCAAAGAACTTACATGCATGACCCATGGACATGAACAATTGTGAGGGACATGCCTGAGGGAGTGTGAGGCACTGGGTGGCGGGGGGCAAAGGAGGAAAAATCAGGACAACTGTAACAGCATAATCAATAAAATATTATTGAAAATAAAAAAGAGACGAGCAGAACTTCTGGCTCAGCTGACTGAGAGTTGGAGCACAACTCCGAGGGTCGCTGCAGCTGTGGCTCCCAAATCTGGCCGCGCACAGAAATTGTCCAGGGTTCCTGTTAGGAAACAGAGACTCTTTCTCAGGTCAAACCCAGGGTTTCTGATTAGCTTTTCCAAAACGTTAAACTTGGGAATGTGTTTTTATCTAATGTTTGGAGACTATCTTGCAGCCAATATAAAAAACTTCATCTGAGAGCCATAGCTCTAAAAATTTTTACTGTTGAATATATTATACTTAACCAAGCCTTTATTCAGAGATGTTTTGCTCAGTTTGATTCCAATTATTCACTAATATACATGCTACAATGAACATATTTTTCTATTAACCTTTTAATATACCTGGATATGATTATGATAGATGCTTAGACACAGAATCAAAAGCAGAGACTTCTTTTAATTCTCTTGGTCAAACTGCCTTCAAGGGAGGGTCTACCACTGAAAGCGTCCCAGAGTGTCCACTTCCTCACTTCTCTGCCTAGGTATGGCAGTATTTTTTAAATCTTTGCTAATATTAGAGGTGAAATAACACCTTATTGCTGAATTATTTTATAATTGTAAGAATATTTAGTCATTCAATAAATATTTCTTAAACATTTATCAGGCCCCATGAACGCTGCAGTACAAAAACAAACAGGGTTCTTACTCTCCTTTAAAGTGTCATTAACTCGATAATCAAATAAGTAAATCTAGTAAATGGTACTTATTATCATTACTGTGATAGGTGGTGCCATTAGATCTTATAAAGCAGAGACCTGACCTATTTAGAAATGTCAGAGGAAGCTCCTCGGAGAATTCAAGTTGACAATTAAGATAATAATACACACTGACATAGCACTTACCATATGCCAGGCTCTACTCTAAACACATCAGATATATTAATGTACTGACTGACCTTTATGAGGAGGTACTGTTGTTATCTCTATTTCACAGATGAGAAAAACGAGTCAGACAGTTTAAGAAACCTGTCCAACGTCACAAACCCAGTAAATTAAGAGTCAGGATTCAAACCAGTGTTGTCCACCTGAGTCAGTGCTACTCACCACTGCTTTATACTACCTCTCAGGTGACGCTCTTGAGCCCATGCCCCACCGGCAAAGGATGATGCGCTGCACTGCTCCAAAGACTCGGCACGCAAGCTCCTCCCTCTCGCTTTCAGAGCTGCAGCCCTCGCTCCACAGAGGCCCCCCCCCCCACATCCCCCTGGAGAACCTCACTAAGGAAGCAAGGGAATTTTCCTTGTTTCTGTATTAGCATTGCTAAATCACCCACGTTGATCATTTCTTGGTAATCATCTCTGTATTATAAAACATTTTAACATTAACCACCACTGTTTTATAAGGACATGGAGGGGGGGGAACCCATCAGTTTCTGATATTTAAAACTCTCATACTGAGAGTGATCGCCCCCTGTAAGGACCTCGCCTGACCGCAGCCTGGGTCCTATAGGCTGGCGTCTATCTTTACATTTGCATGGACACTAAGACTGTAAACACTAAGGATGGACTGAATGCCTTCAAACATGGTGAAAACTCGGGCATTAGAAACAAGGGAACTATAAAGGCTTAAAACCAAAGCTCTTTAATCCTTTGGCAATCTGCCAAACGATCTGAAAATTTAAAGTAGGACAACTTAAAGAAGCACATTCCAGGGATACTGTGAGGGACATTCACTCTGTCCAGCCCCCTAAATGAGTGAGTGAGCTACATCCTCTAACAAACTATTGAGCAAATGTACACTTCTCCCACTAATAACGTACAGAAGGCTTTATTAGAAGGATGATCATTAACCGTGACCCTATAATCATGAGGTTGTGGAGAGAATAAAAAGCTGTCATACTGAGAAACATTCCCCAACAAGCTGACCAGTGTCCACTCAAACTCACCCTCCCCCAACACCTGGTCTAGTTCTGGGAACCTGTTTCCGTCATTCATTCCCACTTCTGGATGCTGCAAACACCTGAGCACATAAAAGCAGGATGAACGTAAACTGAAACTAAAAGCATTTCCAAAAATGCAGGATTTAAAGAAGCTGCTGAAAAATGCTGGAGAACTATGTTAATCGTGTGTAAAGCCATTTTAACAAGTTAATGTTTGGCAGAGTTAGACTAGTTCACAAATGTGGAGGAATTCACAAAGATGATATGATAGATACTTCAAAAAAGAATAAATCAAATTTCCAAGAACTCAGAGAGGCCCTTCAGAAGACAGAAGATGCCCTGGCTGGTGTAGCTCAGTGGATTGAGCACGGGCCTGCGAACCAAAGGATCACGGTTCAATTCCCAGTCAGGGCAAATGCCTGGGTTGCAGGCCAGTTCCCAGCAGGGGACACATGAGAGGCAACCACACATTGATATTTCTCTCCCTCTCTCTTTCCCTTCCCCTCTAAAGATAAATAAATATTTTTTAAAAAAAATTTTAAAAAGAAGAAGATAGAAGATGCCAAGGAATATTTTTGCAATAACACCCTCTCCTTAACCTGGCTACGTGAAATAAAACTGATGGATATACCGCATTATACTCTTAAATAATTTTGTCAGGAAAACTATATCCCCCAAATGACCACCTAAGCCACTTTTTATTTATTCTAAGAATTAGCATGGCCTTCAATTAAAGAAGTTTTGGTACATACAATATTTTAAAAGAGCACTAATAATTTCTGGGGGGTTTTTTTGAGTTGAAACCCGTGCAGCATCAGGGTTAGAAAGGAATGAAACTGTAACTCTGCCAGCATGTGGGTGAACCTTGAAGACATCATGTTAAGTAAGCCAGGCACAAAGGGACAAGTGCTGTGTGATTTCACTTACCATCAGTTTCACAGAAAAGTCAAATTCAAAGAGACACAACACTGAATAGTGGCAACCTGAGTCTTGGGGAGAATGAAATGGGAAGTTATCGTTTAATGGGTACATTAAATTTTCAATTTGGGATGATGAAAAAATTCTAGAGATGGACGGTTGTGATGGTTGCACACCCATGTGCAATATAAATAAATGTACTTAATGCCACTGCACCGTACACTAAAAATGATTAAATGGCGAGTTTTATGTTATGTCTATTTACCACCATCACAACAAAAAGCCTTCACAGTACAGCAGAAATAACATGTAATTTCCTTAAAACCTTAAGAAAAAAGACTTCCAGCCAAGATGGAGGCATAAGTAGACACACTGTGCCTCCTCGCACAACCAAAATAAGGACAACAAAAATTTAGAAACACAAAACCAGAATTGACAGAAAACTGAACTGTACAGAAGTCCAGCAACCAAGAAGGTGAAAATAGACACATTCATCCAGACTGGTAGGAAAGGTGGAGTCAGGAGGCCAGGAGGAGAAGGGTCATGGCAAATAAAAAAAAAGCGGTGTCTTGACGACCCTGGACACACAAGGCGGCAGCTGGCAGAACCCAGGCGAGGATGACAGTGGCAGACTCAGTGAGGCATGTAAGGAGACTGGCTGACAGGGTGGTCACACATTTGCGTGCAGATAAACCAGGCGAAACTGGGGAGCGAGACAGACCATGCAACCCAAGACTCCAGCTTTGGGGGAAAAAAGCCTCAAAACACCAATTGAGAAAACATCTATGGGGGCTGAGGAAGCAGGAGAGACTCCCAGCCTCACAGGTGAGGTCATTGGAGTGACCCACAGGGTCCTAGAACATACACAAACCCACCTACCCAGGGACCAGCACCAGAAGGGCCCAGTTTGCTTGGGGGAAGTATGAGAGCAAAGCAAGCACCATTGTTCCCTCTCTGACCCCGCCTCCACATGCAGCATCACAACCCAGGGACCCACCTTGGTGAATGCCTAAGGCTCCACCCCTTACTACATAACAGGTGCAACCAGATGCCCCCCCCCCAAAAAAAGGGCTCAAACAGAAGAACAGATCAAAGCCCCAGAAAAAAATACAACTAAGTGACAAAGAGACAGCAAACCCATTAAAGGCACAGTCCAAAGCACTGGTGATCTGGATGCTCACAGAACTGGTTGAATTTGGTCGTAAATTAGATGAAAAAATGAAGGCTACACTAAATAAAATAAAGGAAAATGTACAGGGAACCAATAGTGATGGAAAGAAAACTGGGACTCAAATCAATGGAGTGGACCAGAAGGAAGAAACAAACAAATAGAAAAAAATGAAGAAACAAGAATTCAAAAAAATGAGGAGAAGCTTAGGAACCTCCAGGACATCTTTAAACATTCCAACATCCAAATTATAGGGGTACCAGAAAGGGAAGAGGAAGAGCAACAAGTGGAAAACTTATTTGAACAAATAATAAAAGAGAACTTCCCCAATCTGGCAAAGGAAATAGACTTCCAGGAAGTCCAGGAAGCTCAGAGAGTCCCAAAGAAGGTGGATCCAAGAAGGAACACACCAAGGCATATCATAATTACATTACGCAAGATTAAAACAAAGGAGAGAATTCTTGAAGCAGCAAGAGATAAGGGGATAGTCACCTACAAAGGAGTTCCCATCAGACTGTCAGCAGATTTCTCAAAAGAGACCTTACAGGCAAGAAGGGGCTGGAAAGAAACCTTGCCTTTCGTGACTATTCCAAGTCATGAAAGGCAAGGACCTGCAACCAAGATTGCTCTATGCAGCAAAGCTTTCATTTAGAATGGAAGGGCAGATAAAGTGCTTCTCAGATAAGGACAAGTTAAAGGAGTTCATCATCACCAAGCCCTTATTATATGAAATGTTAAAAGGACTTATCTAAGAAAAAGAAGATAAAAAACATGTACAGTAAAATGATAGCAAACTCGCAGTTATTAACAACCACACCTAAAATAAAAGCAAAAGCAAACTAAGCAAACAACTAGAACAAGGACAGAACCACAGAAATGGAAATCACATGGAAGGTTAGCAACAGGGGAGTAGGAGGAGAAGTGGGGAGAAGGTACACAGAATAAGTAGCATAGACAGCAGGTAGAAAATAGACAGGGGGAGGGCAAGAGTAGTGTGGGAAATGTAGAAGCTAAAGAACTTTTGACCCACGGACATGAACTAAAGTGGGGGAATGTGGGTGGGAGAGGGTGTGCAGGGTGGAGGGGAATGAAGGGGGGAAATGGGACAACTATAATAGCATAATCAGTAAAACATATTAAAAAAAAACCTAAAAAAAAAAAGACCTGTGCAGTAAAGGGTTACTTCAGGAGGCTAGGGTTGCTCAAACTCTGCACATTTTAAAAAGGAGGACTAGCCCTTGACCAAGTTTCTGGGAGATAACCTCTAAACTCATGCAGTATCTTGGCTGTAAGAATGTGTTTCTATGCCTGAGCACGAAGGCCACAGGCTATCGGTCTGACTGCTAGGTGGTTGCAGGCTCAGGAGCTTGGAGGCGAGCTTTCCTGGTTGGCGATACTGTCACACATCGCTGCTGGGACTTAATGACCACACTGGGAGGGCACACCAGGAATCTTATGCCTGCTTCCTCTTGGACTTCGCCCATCTGTCTTTTCCCTTTGCTGATTTTAATCTGCATTTTTTCACTGTAATGAACTGTAACCAGTAGCACAACAGCTTTCTGTGAGTTCTGTGAGTCACTGTAGCGAATTATCAAGCATGGGAGTGGTCCTGGGACACTCCAACTCCAAGCCCCCACCACGTCTCCTCACTAGCTCCTATAAAATTGTCCCTATGTTTTTTAGTGGCTTCCCTTTAAATGTCCTTTCAGTGCTATTTATGCTCAGCTAACAAGGGCCCCCCTTACAGAGCCTTACCGACAATCCTCAGTAGGTGGGTAACCAAGAGCTCAGACTTGCTAGAGTGTGTGTTCTCAGCCACACCACTCTCCCGTGGGTGTCTACGGATGAAACCCAGATTGTTACTAGTTACAAAGCACCAGAGTATATCAACTGTTTACTTACCAGTGGATTTACATTAGAGTGGATTTTAGGTTTTGCCCAGAGTAATATTATTCTCCATCAAGGCTCCAAATACACCAAGAGAAGACATCCCAACTTCTCCACAGGAGTTTTAAGTCTCG
Source organism: Artibeus jamaicensis (assembly GCF_021234435.1). Taxonomy (NCBI): domain Eukaryota; kingdom Metazoa; phylum Chordata; class Mammalia; order Chiroptera; family Phyllostomidae; genus Artibeus; species Artibeus jamaicensis. The sequence goes on from NW_026522030.1 coordinate 8,186,174, forward strand.
CATCTGGACTCTGCCGTCGAGATGTACCTCTCAAACCTAACTCCCTCCCATTCAGAAGCTAAACTCATTTCAGTTCCCCAAACTGTAGTATTTTAACTCCAGATCTTTACAAATACTGCCTTTTTTCCCCCTGACTAAACACCTTCCTACTCAAGCTTTCCAAGTTAGTTTAGGGCTAGGTTTCTCCACCCCAGACACTAGTTACCTACTGGGCTGGATAATTCTTTGTTGTGAGGGACTGTCCTGTGTGTAGGATATTTTACAGCATCCCTGGCCTCTACCCACTAGAAGCCAGTAGCACACTCTCCTCTCTCAAGTTGTAACAACAAAAAAATGTCTCCACATATTGTCAAATGCTTTCCTCTATTCCACCTTGGTTTGAGGTCTTCAACCTCCCCTCCCGTCCCCACCCCCTGCCACTAAGGCTTGGTTAGGTGCCTCTCCCATTGCTCCCCTGGGGCCCTGTGGTCCCCTCCTGCAATGCCTATCTCTACTAAAGTGCTAACTCCTTGAACATAAGGCTTATGATTTTATGAATCATTGTAGTCTCAGCTCCTAGCCCAGGACCTAGCACATAATGAGGCTTTAAGTACTTGTGGACTGACTGAATGAACAGAATCACGACATACAGAAATAACGTGGGCACTGACAGAAAGAAAACAGTGTTAAGAAAAGGCAAGAAGGTGGGAAGTTCCGGGTTTACGGGGAACAGTAAGAACTTCCATTTGCTTGAAAACAGAGTAGATTAGGGAAAGGAACCAGATATGAGTTACGAAAAATAGGCTGGAATGGCACTGAGAGTTACAGAGGACGAGCTAAAGGGCCTGAACTTCACTGGGAAGGAGAAATCAGGGGACTGAAACCGGTATCTGTTACAGTCACATCCACCTATGCCATTCATGAGTTTATATTATCAGCAGGAATTTACATATTACCCTGGCTAAATGAGGCTGCACATCCTCTGGTGTTTCTTTGATCAACTGCTATCCTGTATATCTACCCCTGTATGTTGAAAGTCAGTGTGTGTTGGGGGGGGGGGAGGGCAGGAAGCTAGTGTGTGGAATGTATGCACTGTAGAGTTTGGCATGAACTAAGGAAATGAATCATTTCCATAAACCTTGACCCTGTAGAGTGGTGCAGTACGTGTCCAACCTTAAATATGCCAAACTGGGATTCAGCAGATGTACGCAAGTCCCTTCATTCATTCTGATTGAATTTTTTTTAAAATTCCATACCAATATCTGAACATCTACAATGAATAACATCCTCAACGTTGTTAATAGGTTCTGGGAGTTGAAGCAAAGTGACGTATAATGACACCAAGTTCGCTTTAGGCTAACTGCTACAAACAAGAGTTAAGTTCCTACAACTCATCATTATAATAAAACATTATACAACCTGCTGTATTCTCTTTCAAGCACTGCACTCAATGCATTAAATAAGATAGATGTGATCCCTATTTCCACTGACTTTAAAGTCTATTTAGAAATGACTACTGTTAAACAGCTATTATAAAACTGTGGCATGAGTTATTCTGAGGAAGTAACTAGAACTTCAGGTTCTCGATCGATACAATAAAGGGACTGAATGGTGGCCTCTGAGGATTATCTCCGGTCTAGCCAACATTCACTTTAAGCCTAGTAATATAGGAAAATTTAAAAACTTTTCAAAGTGCTAAACACTTTCTCCACTTTATAGTAAAGAAGGCAGAAGATTAAAAGAAGGACTACGAAATGAATCTAACATATTGTACTATGGAAATGTGGGAAGGAGGATTTTAATGCACAAAAACCAGGTACACAGAGGAAAAGAAAACGTCTTTATTAAGACAACAGAGACACAGACAAGGGTTCACATCTACCACCTTTAACTAGTTAATGGACAAAATAGCAACACAAGCATCACTGGGGAAATGTAAATACTGTAGGAAAATCTATATTCCAAGACCTGGTATTTCAGGCGAAACCTCTTCCAAGTATCACGACAATCATCTGTAACAAGGTATTTTGACAATAGATATTTCACATATTTATGCACTAAAAAGGATTAGGCATCTTCTATGTGCAATAAATTGTACATAGATGACTGTGGCATGTAACTGTAAATCAGAAATGGGTACTAAATTTAAGAAATTCACAGTTTAGTGGTGGATTTAAACTTAACAAAGGAGTGAAGCATTTTACAGAATTCTTTGCACAAACATCAGAAAAATTAGTATCAGATGCGAAACACCAATACAACCAAGAGGTTCACAAGATCTGGCGTACTCAGCACACACATTTAATTGTTGACTGTTTCTGCATATTTTTATGTTAAGTATTAATAGATGGTTATCTCTTTTTAAAATTTTCAAAAACATTTATTGTGGTGACATTGGCTAATAAAATTATGTAGGTTTCAGGTGTACAATTCTACGATACACCATCTATAATGTTGTACTGTGTGGTCGCCACACAAAGTCACGTCTCCTACCATCACCACTTATTCTCCTGTTCCTATTCCCCCTCCCCACACCCCCTTTTTTTGCTCTGGTAATTAGCATACTGTTGTCTGCGTCTATGAGTTGTTATTGTTTTTTGTTTCTTAGCCCCTTCACTTTTTCCGCCTAGCCCCAACCCCTGTCCCCACTGACAGCTGTCCATCTGTTCTCTGTTTATCTACGAGTCTGTTTCTGTTTTGTTAGCTTATTTGTTCATTAGATTCCACATGTAAGTGAAATCATATGGTATTTGTCTTTCTCTGACTGCCTTTCACTCATCACAATACTCTCCAGGTCCATCCATGCTATTACAAAGGGTAAGAGTTCCTTCTTTTTTTTTTAAAGCTGAGTAGTACTGCATTGTGTAATCTACCGATGGGCACTTGGGCTGCTTTCAAATCTTGGCTATTGCAAGTAATGCTCCTATGAACATGAAAGGTAACAGTTATTTCTGAGTACTCACAGAATGCTAAGAAATTTTAATAATGTTTTTTCTAAAAGGTGCACCTATGATTTCTTAAAATTTTATTTTTATAAATGAGTTGAGAAATTTGGGTTGTTGCTGGCAGGAAGCCTCTGGGTGAGCAGGGTTCAAGCTGTACTGAACTCCAATCTGCTCCAGGTGAACTCAGTCAGACCTTAAATGCTTCACTTACAAGATCTTAAAGTAGCAAACTGTCTGAAGCCTGAACATTTCTTTCTGAGCTACCAAAACATAAGCATCCCTCTCTGAATTATCAAAACATGAAGATGCGGTGTAATACGCTCACAAAACAAGCCATGCGATTCCCAAATTCCCTTCATTTTAAATTAAGCTCTATCACTTTGCAGATGGTAGCTGGGCTAACCTCCTCAGCCCCAAAGTACTACCGATTCAAAAAAGAAAATAGTAATCTTCAGAGCATCATCAGCTCCACGTTGGAAAACATCTTATTCTATAACAAAAGAAGATGTGCCTCGCAGGTACACCTCCGATGTGTTTGCAATCTAAAACAGGTGGCACCCGCTTACTAATGTTGCTGAACGCCAGGCCAGAGGTACGGAAAACACCTGACGTGGCATCAAGCATGTCACTAAGGAGACGGATCCAGACCCCTTTTCGGCCTGCAAAGCCTATTCTGAACTGACCCCACTCCAACTTCTTCAACCATATCTAAACTAAAATCTATTAACAAATATTAAATAATAGTCTTTTTAGTTACACTCTAATATTTAGTTATTTTGCATTTTATTGTTGAAACTTCCTTTTTAATCAGTGTATTTGTGTCAAAGCAGACCAGATGTGCTACTTAATACCTAGTAGGTATGCAATACACTGTAATCGATCATCTTTTTACCAAAAAAGACTTTGAGAAATGAGTATATGTGTCCACGAAAATGGTATCTTATTCCTAGTAGTGCTAAAGTGGAACCAAACGAAATTAAGAGAATAGATTAAAAATTTATTGTATAGTCACATAATGGACACCAATAAAAAAATTCTGATATACACAATTATAATGAATAAACTTCAGAAACATTATGCTCAGTGAATACAGCCAGACAGGTCAGAATACTCACTGTGTATTTCATGTATATGAATTTCAAGAAGAGGCAAAGCAATCTCTAGAGGGGAAGTACTGACTAGAAAGAGGAACAAGGAAACTTTCTAGAGTGATGAGTATTCTACATTTTAGTTGCTGGCTGTTAAGAATTTGTCAATCTACACACTTTAAAGATATGTGCATTTTACTGTATGTAAATTATATCTCAATTTTTTAAAGAAGAGTCAAGGTACAGAGGCAGTAAATGGAGTCTGATTTCCAAATTTAAGTGGTCCAATCTCAGAAACCACTCTCTTCAACTACACTATACAGCAGGGGTGTCAAACTCATTTTCACTGGGGGCCGCATCGGCCTCACAGTTGCCTTCAAAGGGCCGAATGTAATTTTAGGACTGTGTAAATGTAACTGCTCCTTAACAATTAAGCGACAGCTCAGCGCTGCCACTGGGTAGAAACAAGGTGCCAGGCTGGATAAAACAAGTCGGAGGGCTGGATTTGGCCCTCGGGCCTCGTGTTCGCCACCGATACTCTACAGTCTTTTCAACATAAACGCAAGGGAGACGAACGGGAACCTGAAATAACAATGTCTGGCTGCATTCACTGACTGACTAGTCCCACTACCTGAGTACCCTGCATTTTGGATGTCACGCAGTGTCATTGTGTCTAACAGGCACTATCATTTTCTTAGTGTCATTAACTGATCTTCTCTGAGTATTCAGAGAGCCCAGATATTTTCACTATCCTCTCTTTCTTGTCATGGCTTTTCCCAGAATAGATGCTATAATAATGGTTCATCTCATGTTGAGAGAGAGGGCTCTAAATTAATTTGCCCAAAATTATTTACTAGGAGCCAACTTGTAAATAGATCAATTCACTGAATATACTTGTTATACTTTTTTACTCCTTGAAGATTTCAATAAAATTTTAGCATTTGCTACACAGCAGCATTTTAAGAACTATTTAAAAGCAAAGAGTTGTAGAGTGGTTTAAGTTTTCTTATGAATATACTCAATAAATATGAATATATTCTTTATGATGATGATATTCATGAATATATCCTCCTTATGAATATATTCATGAATATATTCTTCTTTGCCCTGCAGGGAAAACATTTTAATGCAGTTTTAAATTAATGAATACCAATATATTCATGAACATTTTCATAAGTTTATATTCATATTCATGAGCTACGTTCTTCACATTGGGGCATTTTTGAACCTGGTTTAAAATTTAATGAATATCAATATAGTCATTAAGACTATATTCATATTTTCAATAGCAGATATTCATGCCCTTTACTCTTAGTCATATTAGAAAATTCTGAGCTCAATTTAAAATGTAATGAATATCAGTAGATTCATTAAGAATATATTCATTAAGAATACACACATATTCATTGTGTATATTCAAGAAGAGTATATGCACAAGGCAACTAACCCATCCGATAATTTTAACCTTTGACAAAATGAACATTCCTTAAAACTGTTTTAAAAAGAACACACTTGCTTTTATCGGTGAATTGGCACACTTTCTTCTGAAGGGCTTTCAACTCCAAGTGCACAGGAGCCCCAGGACCTACCCACCCAGTGAAGCTCAGCTGGGCAGACACCCATGGTGTCCCAGGATCTTAGATCTCACAGGCTCTGGACCACCTCTCTGTTCTCATTAGACTCGAACACAGTGATTTGGGATATATACAGAAATAATGGGGTTTTTGGGTCTAAATCTAAGAATTCCTAGCAGTACCTTCATTTTTGTTCTACATTTTAGAATTGGTTTTCTTTTAATGCTGTGATTTGACTGCTCTGTTTTACTTAACTATTTTAATGTTAGAAGGAAACATCCTCAACACAATAAACAATATTTGTTTTAAAAAATCATAAGAACTTGAGGACTTCTGCCAAGATGGAGGCATAGGTGGATACGCCGTGCTTTCTCACACAACAAAATATTAGCAACAGAAAACACAGCCAGAACACAGAAAATTGAACTTTTTGGAAGTCTGATAACAACGAATTCTTCAGCCTGACTGGTAAGAGGGGCGAAGCCAGCAGCTGGCGGAGCGGGGTTGCACAGGAAACTCGATCAGACCGACTCAGGCATGCGGATCCCAGGCGTGGGGTTGCAACGGGCGGACCCAGTGAGCGACTCAGTGAGCAACCAGTGGACCCAGCGAGGGCGCAGGGCGGCGGGTTGACTGTGGTAGCGCATTCCTGCGCAGACAGACGGGTGAGGGAGTGGGCAGTGAGATGGGACCAAGCAGGCCCTAGCGGCGGGAGGCAGCAGAGAGGGCCGCCATTTCCCCGCTCTGACCCCGCCCCCACATACAGCGTCACAACCCAGTGACCCCGCCCCTAAGGCCCTGCTCCTCATGCTTAACGGGCGCAACAGACCAAAAATGGCTCAAGAAGATCTCAAAGCCCCAGAGCCCATAACTCTAAGTGACAAAGAAATAGCAAAACTTTCAGATGCACAGTTCAAAACACTGGTGATCAGGATGCACACAGAACTGGTTGATTTTAGTCACAAATTAGAGGAACATATGAAGGCTAAACTAATTGAAATGAAGGGAATGGCACAGGAAACCAATAGTGCTGAAAAGGAAACTGGGACTCAAATCAAGGGAGTGAACCAGAAGGAAGGAAAACATGACCAAACAGGAAAATATGAAGAAACAAGAATTCAAAAAAATGAAGAGAGGCTTAGGAACCTCCAGGACATCTTTAAACGCTCCAACATCTGAATTATAGGGGTACCAGAAGGGGGAAAGGAACAGCCACCAGTGGAAAACTTATTTGAACAAATAATAAAAGAGAACTTCCCCAATCTTGCAAAGGAAATAGACTTCCAGGAAATCCAGGAAACTCAGAGAGTCCCAAAGAAGTTGGACCCAAGAAGGAACACACCAAGGCACATCATCATTACATTAGCCAAGATTAAAATGAAGGAGAGAATCCTAGAAGCAGCAAGAGCTAAGGGGACAGTCACCTACAAAGGAGTTCCCATCAGATTGTCAGCGGATTTCTCAAAAGAGACCTTACAGGCAAGAAAGGGCTGGAAAGAAGCATTCTAAGTCATGAAATCCGAAGACCTACATCCAAGATTGCTCTATCCAGCAAAGCTTTCATTTAGAATGGAAGGACAGATAAAGTGCTTCTCAGGTAATATCAAATTCAAGGAGTTCATCATCACCAAGCCCTTATTATACGAAATGTTAAAGAGACTTACCTAAGAAAATGAAGATAAAAAATATGAACAGTGAAAGGACAGCAAACACACAGTTATTAACAACCACATCTAAAACAAAAGCAAACTAAAAGGACAGCTAGATCAGGAGTGGAAACATAGAAATGAAGATCTCATGGAGGATTAGCAACAGGGGAGTGGGAAGAGAAGGGGGAAGAAGGTACAGAAAATAAGTAGCATAGACGGTAGGTAGAAAATAGATGGGGGGGCAAGAATAGTATGGGAAATACAGAATCTAAAGAACTTGAGACACATGGTCATAAACTAAAGGGGGGGAATGGTGGGGGTGGGGGTGCAGAGTGGAGGGGAATGAAGGGGGGAACAGAACAACTGTAATGGCATAATCAATAAAATAAAAATTTTTAAAAAGGAAAAACAATCATAAGAACTTAAAACTAGAGCAAAAGACTGCCACTAAAAATAAAGATGCCTACTAAGCATAAGCATTCAAAACTGTTATAGCTTTGTTGGCTGGTGATTCAGGCAAGATGACAGACAAAAATACTAAAAAAGAATGATAAAACCAGCGTTACTTCCAGATGATCTGTCTACCCAGAAAACAATTCTGAAAATTTTTTTAAAAATTGGAATTAAAAACCAACAAGACTAGAAAATATTTTCAGAATTTTGCAATGTTTAAGGCTTTTTTCTCTTTAAATGTGATTTTTTAATTTTAATATGTAAATATTACAATAAATGACCACAGAAAACATTCTGATGGCATTGCCCTACTTTTTTATTAGTATTGAACACAGATGAAATAGACTAGTAGAATAACCATCCACATAAGCTCCACATAAGTCAACTATTGTTACTATAATAAAACATTATATCGTAAATTTTTTTAAATTTTATTTTTAGAGAGGGGAAGGGAGGGAGAAAGAGAGAAAGGCACACGTCAATGTGTGGTTGCCTCTTGAGTGGTCCCCACTGGGGACCTGGCCCATACATAACCCAGACATGTGCCCTGACTGGGAATCGAACCTGCGACCCTTTGGTTCCCAGCCTGCACTCAATCTACTGAGCTACGCCAGCCAGGGCTGTAACTTTTAAGTATTTTGTTTTCTCTAATACGTGATCATTGTAAAATACTCAGATAATACAGTAAAAGCTACAACACGGATGCAAATCTAAGTAAACATCTAAGTAAAATAATCAAGTGATGTAGGACCACACATTCCAGTCATATAAAATGAGTAGAATAGGCAAATCTATGGAGACAGAATGCAGATTAGTGGTTGCTAATGACTGGGAACAGCTTTGGTGGGGGCGGGGGGGGTCCGATTTAGAGGTAAATGTTAATAAATACCAAATTTCTTTTTAGGGTGATGAAAATGTTCTCGAATTGACTGTGGGTGATCAGGTTGCAAAACTGTAAATATATTAAAAGCACTGAATTGTACAGTTTAACAAGTGTACTTATGGTATGTGAAACACATTGTTAGTTGATATTAAAAAGAAATTAATTACAGTTAAATCAGCTGACTTTAAAGGAGTTCCCCAAGGTAACTTTGAGTAAGGAAAGCAAGATGCGGCCCTGGCTGGCGTAGCTCAGTGGATTGAGCACAGGCCTGCAAAGCAATGGATCGCGGTTCGATTCCCAGTCAGGGCACATACCTGGGTTGCAGGCCAGTTCCCAGCAGGGGACACACAAAGGGCAACCATACACTGACTGATATTTCTCTCCCTCTCTCCTTTCCTTCCCCTGTAAAGATAAATAAATAAAATCTTAAAAAAAAAAAAAAAAAGGAAAGCAAGATGCAGAAAAAGATACACAGGATTCCATTTTTGTAACAATGACAAAACTGCATATATGAATATGTGTGCATATAATTAATGAGCATGTAATAAGTATGGAAGGGCTCGTACTAGACTGGCCGGCTGAGTTACCCAGGTGGGGAATGCTACTGCGGGGAGAGGGAGACTAAAGGGGAAAGAAGTAGCAGCAATGCAATACGGGGGCTGTTTAGACAAACTACACTTAAAAAGAAACCCCAGGTGCATCATGTCTGCAACTTGTTTCAGATGGTCCAGTAAGAAGATGTGTATATGCACATGTACATAATTTCATATATATACATATTCATAATGATGGATAGATAGAAGCAAATATGACCAAATGTGAAGTTTATTTAATTACGTGATACACAGTTATTTCTCAATTTTGAAACAGTTTTGTGAACAGCCAGCCAAGTTTTCTTGCAATGATTTGTAAGGGCTATTCTGAGGACCATTATTAAGGAAAGAGGCCTGAGAGTTTTGCACAGTCTCGATTACCATTTCAGCGTCCTGATGAATCCAGCTGTAAAAAACTCATGGACATTCTACTGAAAACTACACTCGCTTATCAAGGCACAGGGCAAGCTTACACCAAGCACAGTGGCGCCCAACAGGCTGGAGGAACTAATCCCACTGACACCATAAAATGGCACTACAGTGATGGACCTCAGTTTCTGGTGTTGCTACCCTAGTTCCAGAGCTGGGCTACCAAATTCTGTGGTGATCCTGCCACTTATCAGAATCTTCTATTAAAAAAGACTAACTCTCAGGAGGCAACCAGGCACATGACCACTCTCATCCCTATTCTCTTGCATGTATTTCCCAGGGACAGAAAGACCAGAAGACTGGGTTACTGGCCATCAGGGACAGGGTCACGTTAAAAAGAAAGTAATTTTCCTCTGCCTCAAGAACAAAAAAAAAGTCCTTTTGAATGTATCTCTAAGTGTTAAGGTCTTTACTTTTTTTTTTTAAGGGCTTTACAAAAAGAAAAGTGATTGAAATGCATCTGCCTTTAATTGTGGTACCCTTGCAAATTTTGTGAATCCTGGGACATACGATCCATAAAATCTATCAACTATAATCCCTGACCCGTGCCCCATCCTGAGGGTATGCAGAGACATCAGCCCGCTAAAGCTATTATGCCAATTCCAAGTCTCCATTCATACCTACCCCTCCCTGCTACAAAAAAAAATTCAAAGCAGCCAAATAATGCTAGGTGTTGGGTTTGTTTTTTTTTTTTTTCCGGGAGGCGGGGAGAGGGGGAAAGAGAGAGAAACATGAATGTGTGGTTGCCTCTCGGACACCCTTACTGGGGAACTGGCCCGCAAACCAGGCATGTGCTCTGACTGGGATTCCAATCAGTGACCCTCTGGTTCACAGGTCGGCACTCAATCCACTGAGCCACACGAGCCAGAGTTAGGTATTTTTAATCTGAAGAGGCTCCCCAAGGAATCTATCTAGGTCATCAGTCTCCTAGGAGAGGAATCGAGGCTGTCCCTCAAAATATGGTCTGTCAGCAGCCACGGCAAAGGTCAGGGTTCCCACTGCAGCCTTCGGAGCTCTCCGGCTCCAAGCCTGCTCCACTGAGCAGACATTCATCAAGTCACGGTTTCAATCCATCAACACTGAGTGTTAACCTTTGACCCATTTGCGTGTATAAGTGAAGTATAAATGCATTTGATATAGACTTTTCTAGAATAAAAGAAGATATATTAAAATTTTTGTAAACTGTAAAACGTTGTTATAAAAATAAAAACTGGCTCACCAGATCATTGGAAGAGAAAAACTGAGTTAGGGAATATTTTTTTCAAAGGCCTTTTAACTCACAGCATCTAGAATGGAACAAACAAATAAGCACTCGATAGCAGTCCTTGCAGAATATGCTATTTCCTAAATTTAAAAAAAAAATCCTTCATTTCTGCATTAAAGAAGAAATAATTGACAATTTTTTAAACTGGAAAACAACAGAAAAGCCATGTCACACAACCTAACAGTCATTGACTGTCAACATTTTGGTATTTTCCTTCTAGATTTTTACTTGTACTTGGAGTCACTTAGTTTCTTTTTAAAAAATAGTAATAATAAATCTAAATATTACTATTTACATCCTGATATCTTCAGCATTTCCTATGTTGTACTATCACTTGCTATACGTTATTCCATCTGCTTTAGCTCAGAATAAGCTGAACATATAATGGAATTACTGTCAGCTTCATAACAGTCTCTGAAATATTTAAAGATAAACATGAAGAATTCCAGGCTTCTAAAAGCTAAACTTAATTTCTGGCAAATACACTGGTAATTATAACCAAAAGCCAAATATTATGGAGTCCTTTTTTTAGACTAAGCAATCTTAACACTCAGCATATATAATCACGGAAATTCTTCCAGCATAATGATGTCTGTTCAGCTACTGGCAGACATAAATGTCCCTGAAAACCAGAGAAATGTAAAACTTCTCTACTATAAACTGCAAAGTAAAATTTGCATCTGAACAAACTGAAGTATAAAAACTGGTCATAAACATAATATTTATTCTGAGACATTTCATACTCCTATACATTTTCACCTATGAGAAGCAGATGTATAAATTCATCACGAAAATAAAACCAATCAATACTGAAATTGTTTTTTACCTACTCAATAGCCCGAGTTCATCTACACACAACCTATTATTTTCAAATTCTATATGAAATCATTGAGGGGAACTCACTGCCACTTTCAAAACAAGGCATCTGAGGAGCCCACAGAACCTGGGTGAAGGAAACACTCAGGAACAAACTGCCCGGAGCCCGGCCCAGGAGCGCGGGAGCCGCTCTGAGAGCGCCCAGTGGCCACAGGTACAACAATGGGAAAAACGTCTAAATAAAATAGTCCTGGATTATAAACCAAAGTATAAAATAAATGCCTATGAGTCCATACGATATAAATAAATCACTGACTAAATAAATACATGAGAGAACAGGCTAATCTACTGCATAGAAAAATGCCAAACAACTTATGTAAATGCTGCCTCCTCAAGAATCTGGAGCATAGCTCCCCACCCCTAAGTGCAGGCTGTACAGAGCGACTTCCTTCCAGAAAGCACAGTTTGGTGGGTGGAGGGAGTCCTTTGCAGTGTAAAAGCCTGACAACCAGTACATCGGCCAAGCGATCAGGCGTCAGCAGCAGTAATTCACGTGGATGGCGTGAACCACTGATGTCACGTGATGAGAATGGTGCTTCACCTCTGTGGTCTTCCTCCCAGGGAGCCATATCCCCTTCTAACCACGAGAAAAAGATCAGAGAAACCCAAATCGAGTGCTCCATGCCACAGAATCAGTACTCTGGAAAACTGTCAAGGTCATCAAAAACAAAGTCTGGCCCTGGCTGGTGTAGCACAGTGGATTGAGCATGAGCCTGCGAACCAAAGGATTATGGCTTTGATTCCCAGTAGGGGCACATGCCTGGGTTGTAGGCCGGTTCCCAGCAGGGGATGCACAAGAGGCAACCATACATTGATATCTTTCTCCCTCTCTCCTTCCCTTCCCCTCTAAAGATAAAACAAACAAACAAAGTCTGAAAAACCGCCACAGCTCAGAGAAGTCTAAGAATACACGACGACTAAGTGTACTGTGGTATCACGGATGGGATCCTGGAGAGAGGAAGGACTGGTAAAGGAAGGAAGATTTGGTAAAAACTAAGGAAATGTGACTCGAGTGTGGACTTTATTTAATAATAAAGTATCAGTATCACTTCATTAACTGTAACAGATGTACCACATTACAGTACGATGTTAATAGGGGAACTTGGATATGGGGTATGTGGGAACTCTACGATCTTTGGAACGTTTCTGTAAATCTAAAACTATTCTAGATTACATATGATTGAAATGGATATTTAAGCACTGACAGATCATGTACACATCTAAGTTCCAAGAGAGCTATTCTACATTCCACCGTCAGAACACCTCCTGCCACCCAATAAGCATCTCTGGAATGAATAAATGACCATGCTTTGTGACACTGGTTTTATTTCTATACCATCCACAAAAAGGATATGGTAAAGGAAAAGTATCACCTAATACTGAAGAAGAAATTATCTGCTCTGGTCCTTATCTGCTCTGTTCGTTCTGTTAGAACAGTTCTGTTCTGTAAAGTCACTCTAACACTGAATCAGTGAATGAGAACTCCTAGAGGAAATCAATATACAGGTAAGTTCCTGCGAGCCTCTGGCCATAAAATTTTCACCATTTGGTCGACACATTGTTTCACCTGTGTTTTTGTTTAAATATACCTATTCAATATACAGGATATTGTTGATTACCACTCAACTCAAAGCCAACAGCACTATATCTCTGAATAAAGTTCAACAAATATTTTTTCCGTAAGACACATCACAGCCTTTCTGAACTCAGAACACTAGACGGCACTTTAGCACTACACGTGGGGGGCATTTCAAACAGTAAAGTCACCAAAAAAGTGCAAAAAAAGGTGGCACGAAATAGACCATGAAAAGAACACCTGTTCAGAGTATGAGAGCGAATGTTAGAAGGCAGAGCCTTGTTTGACCTTAGCTGGGCGTGTCAACTCAACTGTTTCGCCACTCTGGCATGTCTGCAAATGCCTCCAAGTACCAATTTTGGAGTTACAAATTTATTTTAGTGAGTAGCATGCTTCACAAATATGTAACCCACAAACAGTGGTGATCGATTGTATTTGATTACCATTATGTGCTGTGTAAGCTATAAACCCACAAAGGCAGGGCAGAGGCCAGACTGTCTGTCCTCTCAGCATCTGGCACATGGTGGCATTCAGTAAATATTTGAGAATAAATAAATGTATAAATGTCTAACAGGTTGGCAGATATATAAACCTGGAGGTCAACCAGAGGAGAAGCTTTAGATAAAACAAAGACATGCCAAATAACCACAGGTGCGGTAAATACTGGGAAAAAAAATCAAACAAGAAGGTACAACAGAGAATTATACGGGAGACCTAATAAAGACGATCAGTCAGGGAAGGCCTTTTCTGAGAAAGTGATTTTTAAGCTGAGAACTGAGAAATACAATGGGAGTCACTCGAAGAGGAGGGTGGCGGGCGGGCGTGAAGCTGCAGGCAAAGAGAACACCAAGGGTAAAGATGCTGAGGAAGAAAGTGTCTTAATGCCCAGACAATGCTGTCAATATAAAAGCTGAGATGAAAAGGCTGGTACACAAACATGTCAGTGCCTGAATGAGGTGATCACAAAACACCCCCAGGCTTACAGAAGCAGTGGCCCCAACCTGTTTAGCACTCCCCAGAGATATACAAAGGGGATTCCTTCCTTCAAACATTGTAGAACAACTTAGTTTCATATGCAACCAAAATCCCCGACGATCAATGATTTGGGTGGCACTGGGAGAATTCATGGATGGGCACATTTCAGAACAAAAACTTAAAGGAGCTTTCCAAGTTCTCCCACTCCCAAGGTCCCAAATAACAGCCACTGAATTCCTTTGTCCCATTTCTTCTCCTCTGTGCTCACCCAGATTTATTACATTGAGGGTCTGATTTTTTGTATTTTGGTTATGTAATGTAATTAGACTGTAAAATAACAACAACAATCAGACATGATGTGGCTTCTCTTACTCAAAGAAGTAAAACTGTAGAATCCTATGAGGACTAGACAATTACATAAAAAAGAAATACATAATAAGTTCCCCTTCATATAATAGGTACTAGGCAAAATTACTTTCACATGAATAATTGCAGCAATAAACACCAATAAAGCAGGAGTAATGGCATCATTAAGAACAGCCAAATAATTCAGGCAATGAACAGACCACTGGTGATCCCCAGAATCAGCCTACCTCCACCATTACTGGGAACGTACCATTATGAATAAATGAAAACCACAGGAAAGGCTCATTTTCTCAAGATTTGTATGCTTACAGGGAGGTCAACTGCTGTGGATTCCAGGAGAGAATGTGTAGCGTTTATTGTCCTGAGAGGATGAGCAATCTGATGGGAACTGAGCAAAGGAGAAAAGGAAATGTGTCAAATGTCAATTCACAGCCAGCACAGTAAAATGTTCTGTGACATTCAGTACACAGAATACCCGGCCAAATACCTTCAGATGAAACATCTCTGAAACACCAGTGAAGAGTCAATATGTATTGAGCCTTATATATATACAATACGCTGTAAGCCTCTGTGCAGGGAATTTTGGGGAAACAAAATATAAAACACAGAGCAAGTCTCTTTTAAAAAATCGAGGTCCAAAGATAGTAAATCAACTGGTTTAGAATACAAATGAAGATGTTATCATAAAAACAATTTTATCCATAAAGTAATTAGGCTCTCAGGCCACCCACAAAAATCTCATTTAGCTCCCTCTGCTAACCAGAAGTATAGAACTAATACTGCTACATAACACCGCCAACTAGAATTATTATTACTATTTCTATGACAAAATGCCATCCCAGTTTACCATGGTCGGCCGGCCCCAACTCCTTTCATGGCACCAAAGCCCGACCCCACACCAACCCTAAGGTGCCAGGGCCGCATCAGCATCACTGCCGACTTACTAATCCTTTTTTACTGGGCCTATGTAAACTTAAAATAAGTAAAATTAAATATAATTAAAATTTCAGTCTCTTACTACTATTTTCCAAGTGCTCAACAGCCAAATGTGGCTAATGGTTATCATACTGGACAGTGCAAAAGAGCACATTTCCATCACCACAGAAAGTTCTGCAGGACAACACTGCTTTACACCTTTCGAAGGAAGGTTTTTCATTGTTTTGTAGCATCAAAAATAAAGTGGCCCTCTGTGAATACTGGGGATGATGGCAGCATAACAATGTGAACGCACTTAATGCCACTGAACTATATATTTAAAAATGGTTACACTGGTTAAGCTTTGTTACATCTTCTTATCACACCAAAAAAAAAAAAAAATCAAATTAGGAGTAAAAAAAAAAAAAAAGCCTGCCAGAACAAGAGGAGCAAAAGCCCTATGTCTGTGGGGTGAAGTGGAGGAAGGGGAGAGTAAGGTGTAGGTCAATGGCCCCAAAATAAGAATAGCTCACAATCTCTGTAATCACCTACAAACCTCAGGGCTTCCAATTATGAAATCTTGCTCAAGAGTCCTGCCTTAAACCTATTAGAACGGCTGCATATTATGTACACTCCCCACATGGGGCACATGTGACATATGCAGTGAATTCCAGGAACACAGCTCCCCACATAAACAACACCTAACCATCCACCAGGGCCAAGAATAAAAACTCAGTCATCTGAACCAGAGCCCACTTATCACACAGTCCTATCTTGGGCTTTGTCGTTAGGAACTGCCCTGCCTGGTTTCAGAAGCTGTAATCCCCCATGGCTAAGGCTGAATAAAGGACCTTGGGACCATAAACCACTAAGGAAGACAAAGCTTATCTTCCTTGTAGGGGCACCATCTCTGCCCCTTCTCTTCACCCTGCTTTGCCCTGGGGGCAGATGACTGGTTAGCCACTTATGTGTAAAACTACTCAAAAGAGGGATGACATAAGACAGGCATGGTCGCAAAGGGGCCCTCAGGGAAAGATTTGGGGGGCAATAGAAAAAGGGGGTGATGGACCCTTGCCCCTTGGCATTGACATAGCCTGAGTCCTCATTCTGTCTGCAAGAAGTCTAATCTCTTGGCTGCCTTACTTCCCCTGCCCGACTTAAGTAAGCCTGAAACAATGCTAGAGGTGGGTGTGGCCCTGTGCTGGAAAGGGCAGGTTCTCTAGGGCAATCAGGCGTAAGAAAGAATATGTAAAATCCTATGAAACCTACTCTGCTAATACCCTCAATTTAATTTAAATGATAAGGGTCCAAGTAAGAAGTGAGTCTGTTCCCCAAAGTTTTATGGCCCTTTAACTATCTGACCCTAACTCAGAATAAGGCCTCAAAGTTCTCTGCCTGTTATCTATTGTTTAATCATTTCTGCCTGATAATGACTGATGAGCTTTACATATACACCCGTTATTCCAGTGCGAACTGAACCCAATAAAAGCTTGTCTTGGCAAGGGTGGGGCGCTCTCCTTAAGAGAGTGGGTGAGGTGCTCCAAGGAGCCCTCCCCTTGAGAAGCCACACTGTCCCTATTCCTCCATAAGACTCAGCAGTCCGTGTGAATTTGTCTCGTGTCATCCACAATACCATGGCCCCCAACAGCTGGAATCCATGTCACTTTGTTTTAGCATTTTCTTTATATATAGAGGAGATACTAACAACTTCAACAATGTAGCACATATACATATACACATACACTGAGCTTTCTCTATGCTGCTAAACCAGCCACACTTACTTTCCTGATCCCACTCATCAGCAGTCTATGAACATGGAACTGGCCTTTGAAAGAAGCCAACACGCCTGAAATGGCATCATATGTGTGGTGTGGGCTCCTGTGCACCATCTGGCAGCCCACTTAGATTCACTGTTGATGTTGAATGAAACTACCATCTCTCATTTAACCCTCAAATCTTAACAGAGCTACTTGCAAATTTCCATTCAGGGCAACGTTCCTGTTCAATCTGTTAAGACAAAGTGGAACAAACCTGAAGCATTTTTTTAAGGCAAATTCAAATAAAGTTACCGATACACGTTGCCTCATGGGTCTTATCAATTATACACAGTGGTTCAATACACCACACACAAGCTTTGGCATCAGACAGACATGGCTCAAATCTTGGCTCCAGAAATTACTAGATGTATAACTTTGAACAATTTGCAACTTCTGAGATTCAACATTCACATTTATAAAAGAGAAATAATAATAACAGAGCCTTAGTTTTATGGCTGTAGTAAGATAATATGTGTAACAGACTGACATCACATCCAGCAGAAAGACTGCTTAAGAGACTCCTCTCTGCAAAACCGCCACTGTCCAGTTCAGCTAACTGCCTCCCAGTTTTGTATATTTGGCTCTGAACTCAGCCCTTAAGTCTGTCCTCAATACATGGAAGCTATTGTTTATTACAGTCTACTACACTCCTCACCCCACGAGCTCTATTCCCTGATCCCCACTCCACTAGTCTGTAGACTCAGTGACCCTATTTACTAGTTATGGCATCTCAGAGCATCGTCTTCAGCAAGCTGCTGCCCCTGTCCCTCTCCAGCTGACAGCCTGGCCCCCGTGTAGCTAGTCTAATGGTGCCTGGTAACGCGGAGACCAGTTCCATACAAGACTAGACTAGAAGTTACACAACAACCTGTGCTAAAATGACACTGGAGTATGTGTTCATACATATACCTTAGAGAAAGATGTGTGCAAAGGTTCAGCGCACAGGTTCACTTTTAATTGTTTTTATAAAATATTTCACTGTGAAAATTCTCAACTACCTTCCCTAGGACTTTCAAAAAGCATACAAGGTGAAGAAATTCCAGGCCAGACAGCACATCTGAAAAATAGCCTCATTTCATTCAATCCACACAAAGCTTTCAAAACCACATGTCTACTCGCTGGTGGTTTAAAATCAACACATTATACATGAATCTGAAAAGTCTCAGCATCCCGCCAGGCTCACCCTTCACCCTTAGCATCTGATTCTCATCGTCACTTCTCAAATTTGAAGTCATGAGTACAAAAAAATCAATTTCTGAGGGTAGCTGTGATGTTGGTGGCTACAGTGGTAGGCTCTGTGTTGTGGGTAAAAAACTATTTTTTTCATCAGTCGTCATCACATAACCCTGTATCTTGCTAGTTCCGGCAACCCCACCTGTTAAGTTGGAGGTGCTCCCACCATCCGCTCAACTGTAAAAGCAATTTGGACCACATGGATTCAAATTTCCATTCTACCTATTATGACCAAGAGGCAGATGCTGGATGTCAGATCCACACAATGAGAATAAGTTCCTGTAGTGATGCCTTCGGCAGCTGTTCCACTCTAGGCTGAACCAAGTCCTTCTGAATTAGTAACCTCATCTTGCATACCTTTGGACTCAGGGTTGGGAAAGGGGGAATCATTGTTACGCAATAACCAAGGATTAAGTCACAGAAAAGTGGATATGGTAAGCGGAAATAAGGAACTGTCCCCAACACAGGCAGGGTCCAAGGTCAAAATAAGTGATGTGAATGACTTCACACATCAAGCCAATCATATCCATCGTGTGGAACCAAGGAAGAGGGAATCCTGGCTCCTTCAAAGGTACCAGGAGCTAAGATGGGTGTATGAAGAACAGAGACTAGACAGACATCAAATGTGATTCAGTTGAAAAGTAGACCTAGAGCTACTTAGAAGCAACAGATATACTAACCATACAGGACATGGTTAAGACATGGGTGGCTGTTGTTGGGGACAGAACTGAGGGTACAGCACTAAAACAGAATATGAGATACCTTGTCTGCAACATGAAATATTAGGAGACAACAAAGATGGTCGATAGTTTCTTAGGGGAAAGCTCTTTAAAACCAGAATTCTATGCCCAACAGTGATCGTTCAAGTGTGTGGACAAAAATAAGGACCATTCATTTAGGGGCATGTAAGGTAAAGCATCAGGCATATGCTGTTGCTTTATCAGACATGATAAATAATGCACAACTAATGCAAAATATCAATTTCATTCTGTCTCTAGTTACTTGAGACGATATCACATGCATTATCTTATTGGCAAAGAAAGGGAGTACTTCTACTCAAAGCCATTGCTAAAGGCTGAATTAATGAATACAGTATGTTTATCTGTTCTGCCTTCTATTTTCTATTATATTGGTCCACTTCCTACAATATTGTATAATTAAGAACAAGAGACATCGTGACATATTTATGTCAACACTTACTGAAATACTAATTAAATGTTTTAATAATCCAACAACTATGTGAACATAATCCAATGAGCTCAAATTATTCCCATGTAGTTATGGTTTTATCAGAAGTTAGTACAAAAATGTCTCTGAACTCCAATAAGTATGTGAGCATTTCTCCCCACTGTCATGATTTGTAGCAATAATACATATCTGCTAGAAATGCCTGAAAGAACAGCAAGATTTGGAATTTATTTTCATGATCACAACACCTTATTTACTCATTCCACAAATAATCACTGAGCACCTATACCAACACTAAGGAAAGCACATAAACACTAAGGAAATGTTCAGGAGTCACAAGGATAATTCAAACCAAAAAATTCCTAAAAGCCTAAATGTGACTTATGTTTGTCTTTTACAATGCTTTTGCTATAGTGAAGTTACATTTAAATACAAGACTATGATGTCCTGCTGATAACCAACAATTAAAAACTAGATCATGAAACTTCCAAATGCATCCTGAACAAGTTTGGGATGCTATGAGCCCGAGTTCAGACATTATAAACATCTAATTTGTGTTAATATCATGTTAATAAAGATAATAGCACAGACTGGTAAAAGGCATGTTTTATAGAGTAACCAAGAGAGAAACCACAAACTAAAATTAGCAAAGAATGATATTTCTTCTGCTTTCTTTGGCTGTCCATATTTTATTCTAAGGGTTTTATGGTTCTAACTCTGAAATGTTGTTGTTGATCCATCTTGAGTTAATTTTCCTATATATGGTATGAGGCAGGAGTCCAATTCCTTTTCTTTGTGTACAGAAATATAGTTATCTCATCTGTTGAAGGGACTATTCCTTTGCCAATGACTGAACAGGGTACCCTCGTCAAAAATCTATTAGCCCTAGATACATGAGTATACTTCTACACCATCAATTCTTTCCTTATGACAATACCACACTGTACTGATTACTATAGCTTTGTTAAATAGTTTCTGAAATCAGGAAGTGTGAGTTCTCCAACTTTGTTGTTTTTCCTAACTGTTCTGGCTCCTCAGGGCCTCAGGCAATTCCAAATGAACTTAAGGGTGAGCTTTTTCATTCCTGTAAAAAAAGGCTCTTGGAAGTTTGATAAGGATAGCTCTGGGTAATATTCATATATGTATTAACAATATTCAGTCTTCCTATCCATGAACATGGGATATATTTATTTAGGTTGTCTTTCATTTCTTTCGGCACTGTTTTGTAGTTCTCAGTGTGCCAGTCTTTTTGCCTCCTTGGTTAAGTTCGTTTCTAGTTATTTTGTTCTTTTAGGTGCTACTGTAAGTGGAACTGCTTTCTTAAGTTTCCTTTTCCGATTATTCATTGCTTGTGTGCAGAAATACAACTGATTTTTGTACCTTACAGGTTTGCTGAATTCATTTAGTAGATCTAGAAACTTTCTTGTGCATTTGTTGGGATTTTCTGGATACAGAACCATCTCATCTGTGAACAGAGTTTTTCTTCTTCCTATGACCTCTAGTCACCTTGGAGTCCTCAGACTCCCAGTCCCATCTTCTCAACTCAGGGAGTCTGCCAGCCTCTACCTGGGTTTCCCCCTTTCACCACAGCCTAGAACCCCTTTCCAGGTGGTAAACTGGGATAATCACAGGGTTCATGTTATTTGTTTCTCATCTCTCAGAAATCGCTGTCCTTTCATTGCCTAATACCCAATGTCTTAAAAATCACATTTAACATATTCTGTCTTATTTAATCGTTTCAGGTAGTGTGATGGTTAATTTTATGTGTCAAGTTGACTGGACCACAGGGTACCCAGGCATTCATCAACATTTTTCTGAGTGTGTCTGTGAGGGTGTTTCTGTATAAGATTAATAATTGAATCAATAGACCAAGTAAAGCAGACTGACCTCACTAACAACTGATGGCCTCACCCAATCAACTGAAGACCTTGATAGAACAAAAAGGCTGAGTAACATGGAACTGCCTGACTGCTGAACTGAACCATCAGTCTTCCTACCTTCGGACTCAAACTGAAACACTGGTGTTTCTTGGGTCTTGAGCCCGCAAAAGGCTTTCAGACTAATTTTACACCATTGGCTCTCCTGGTTTTCAGGCCTTCAGACTCAGGAATTATACCACTGGCTCACCGAGCTCTCCAACTCACTGGCTGCAGAACTTGGGAGTTCTCAGCCTCCATAATTGTGTGACCCAATTCCTTACAGTAAATCTCTTCATATAGTTTTTGTGTGTGTGTACTGTGGATGTAGACGTATACACACACACACACACACACACACACACCTATTTGTTCTGTTTCTCTGGAGAACCCTAATACAGGTGGAATGATTAATCAGCTCCCAGTGTCCACCTTGGCCAGAAACATAAGTCTAATGTATTTTTAACATGAAATATTATCACAAGGCAAGTAATTACACCAACAGTCATGAATACTTCTTTTGTTACTTTTCTACAAGATTCACACTTTTATCATGGCCATGAGACAAGGTTATTTACACTACGTGAACAAAATACAGGATCAAGGAGAGGAAGACTGGAAAAGAGTGGAGGGCATGGACTGGAAATGGGACCCCGCATTTTACAAGAAGATTTTCATACATTGTCTCTCATTTCAAACTCTGGACAACTGTGAGGCTAGGCTATCGGTATTTTTAGTTCCACTGCACTGATATGGGAACTGGTTCAGAGGATTAAGTGACTTAACCAAGGCAAGCCAACAATCAAGGCAGGACTTGAACTCAAAACTTTTGACCCAAAATTATTTGCTCTGATACACAATTGTCATCAAGGCCTTTGGTACATAACCAGAGACTGACAGATCTGTCCACTACAAAAATAAAACACAGCCCTGACCGGTGTAGCTAGTTGGTTGAGTGTCATCCCGCAGAGCATAAGGTTGCTGGTTTGGATCTCAGTCAGAACACATGTTTGGGTAGAAGGTTTGTCCTCCCCTGGAAAGCATGGTGGGCAAAAGGGGCTGATGTTTCTTTCCTCTCCCTCTAAAAAAAATAATAAAACCGTAAAAACAAAACAAAACAAAACAAGGCTTTTCCTCTCAAATAGTTTCATCCTTCCTTTCTCCCTTACCATACTTATAATTGATCCTACAATATCTCCAACTTCAGGGTTTCATGAAGTCAAGTATCAGATTTCAGGAGCAAATTTCTGTGAAAGGGGCTGGACCACCTCTTAGCTGCCCATACAGGTAATCAATCAACTGCTATGCTCAGAAAATCCAGAAGTCACCCTGACTCGCAGGAACCAACTTCTGTTTGTTGCCTGACTTGAGTGTTATGGACATCCCAGCTGAAGTCTTAAAGCTATTCCAAATAACTTTTCATCACAGCTGCCACTCCAAAACCTTTCTTCTCATTCTTCTTCATTGCCCAGTTTTACCCTCAGCCCCTTCACTTTCAGCAAAAAGCCTTCATTCACCAAAACCACAGCAGGCACCCCGCAGAAAAGGTTTCAGCCTCCCATCTCACCACTTCGGACTTCCTTTTTAGTCTCAGAAATGTTCTTTTCTTCTATCCCATCACTATTTCTGCAAATGGTAACACTTAGAGGGCTTTAAAGCATCTGTATCCCCTTTTCTTGCCTCATCTTACTACACTGGCTGGGACCTCCCAGCCAGTGGTGATAATAGACATTCCGACCCTGCAGGCCTTCAGTGTTGTCGTCATTTGAAACATTCGGAGTTCCTTGTTAAGAATGGGCCTGGCTAATTACAACACTGCTTATTTTAAATGTCTCAAGAATGGAACATCCACAAGGACTTGGTCCCAAGCCCATCCAAAACTCCTTCTCTATGACAAAGTTAATCCATACATTATACACTATTCTGCTAATACAGACAGAGAAGACATTAGACATAGCTACATTACTTGTTTTTTTTACCATATATTATTTTTCTAGGCCTTTTAATCACAAGTTAGCTTTTGTTGAAATGCTTATTTCAGTGTCTTCTTTATCACCAAGTGATTTTCTTTCAGTAATGACCACAAATGCAGGCTGTTGGCTCATTTCATAAAAGTACAATATAGACGAATGGCCTATAAAAGTGAGAGATTTTTAAACTGAACCATACAGTTTAACTAATGGCCAAGAGGGCCAAATAATCTTATACAAATCTTATTAGGAAAAAAAACACCAGACAATCAGCTTTATGATATAAACCAGCCAACAGAAAACCGATTTCAGAAACAATTCTCAAGTGTTTAATAATGTATGTTTTTATGACATGACTTTCAGCTGTCGTCTCCCCTCCCGGCTGGACTGAATGGGATTTTCACCGCCCTGACGGCACTGCACAGGCGCAGGAGCAAATGCAACCCACTGAAGCGAAGCAGTGTGTGTACAAGGGCTCAATTAAACGATGCAATGTTTCTTGTAAATTAAAGTCCTATTGAATAATCATCTTCCATGCAAATAATCTTTTATGGGGTGTTCCAACAACATGCCATAATCTTATGTGGCCGCTTTAATACATGCTTATTTGTAATGCTTGATATAATGAATTCTCCCTCTATTCCTATGGAAATGAGAAAATTTAAACTTTTTCATTTTTCCTTGCTAGCCTGCCATTGTAAATGCACCAGTAATAAGGTACTGTTGCTTAATGACCTCTAGTGCAGAGAAGGATTTAACCGGATGCACACTACTAGTACATTTATCAGAAACAACAGTTTAAATGAATTTCTAATAGAAAAAATAGCACGTTATCGTCTCCTCACCAAAAAGTAAATTTTCCTTGGAAGCACATAAGCTCACTCACCTAAATCCTTCTCAAATTTATAAGGTTTCTCATCTTTGAAGAAAATCATATATGCGAAAATGTAATTACACAAAATAGAGATTGTGAGCTCAATGCATCGGTGATCCACGTATTTCTTAAAATATGTACAAAATTTCAAGTGGTATGCACAAATGGGCATCCAAAATTTTCATCTGATTCTCACAGGGATCAAAAATCCACAAAATGATTAAGAAATATCAAAGACAACAAAGACAAAATTTGCTCCTGCAGGTACAGAAAATGTGATGGGTGTCCCAGTCAATATAACTTTCATTTTCTTGGTGCTAATACTGCACATTTATCACACAGAACAAAAATTTCTGCTACAAAAAAAAAATCACAGTAACACACTCGATCGCATTCATTTCTTGAAACCTACAGAGAGATCCCACACACCCTTCCTGAGCATTCCAGACTAATCATGTCCACAGCGAACAGAGTGGTAAGGGAGAATCGGAGTCCCGCTACTCCTCAGACTGGAGTCTGGTGTGTCAGCAGAGAACTGGGAGGCACGGGCTAATCCGGTGTCACGATGTTACGTTGCACGAGTGCCTCTGTGAACGTACGGTTTCCTTCCCCCCACCTTCAAATGCTTCTAAAAGTCTGTAGCTTAACTAATAACTAAATCATAAGTATTGAATTGTATTTTTTAAAAAAACCTTCTTGGAGATCTTTCCATTCACTTTAATGGACTAGGAAAAACACAACGGACCTACAGGTCTAAATACCATGACTGCTACAACAGGAGTGTACTACCAACCATATAAAAACCGAAGTCCTGTTAGCAACTTACTACCAAAACTGCCACACTTCTAGTTAACGAGCGCCATCCCTGGGTTCCGTATAGAATTAATGTGCCCACAGACACCCTAGGTTACAATCCATGATTCTGCAAGGCAGGCAGAAACCTTCTGATAGAGCCCGCGTGGCAGAAACACGGCTGACTATACCTGCATTCATCCACCTATGTTTGTTTTTGTTTTCTTTAAGCAGCAGCTTGAGCAAGTGTAACTTCGGAAGACTTAGTACCGAACAAAACAAAATCATCCCCGTAAAAATTTCAGATTTCTCCCAGTGTAAAGTAACAGAATTTTATGCAATCCCCAAATAGTCACCAACCCAAAATACACTCAGGACACACTATGTATATAAAATTATCCTTCACTAAAATAGATACCACAAAGAAAAATATACCTAATATTTTTCACAAAAATTTTCCAAAGTGCCATAGTATTCTCTAAGGTAAGTTTCATTTTTTCCATACTTCGGACTTTACCAAAAGCTTTCCCAGGTATTTTAGAAATTAAGTCATTTTCTGGAAAACTAAAAAAAAAAAAAAAATTAGTTTTTAACTATATCCATTATGTAAATTCAGTCATCTTCAGCCTCTCTGAAGAGCAGACACTCCAATACCAGAGTTTTGCTGGCACCATTCAAAGGACCGGGCTACATCCTCACTCACTATGCTCTCCTTGATCTCCTTTCATCGCTGTGTGTATCTGTCTAAATAGCGTTGTTTAGCGCCTCGACCTATATACCCACAAAGCAAAGTTCCCACATGCCCCAGTAAACAAAAGCCATCCTTCCCAGCGCTGGCCACATGCCGTTTACCACTCAGCCTGCCCCATGTTTCATCAGATGACCCACAAAAGCTGGTCACCAAGGTCACAGGGTTTCTCCCATTGAAAAGTCTCCAAAAGTTGATAACCATCTATAAAAGGTGTATAGTATATGTGCTAAAACAGCACAGGATTTGGGGCCACGGTGCTTAATAAATTACTGTGTTACCTATGAAGTCAAAGTAGACAGACACAGAGACTTTCAACAGAACAAGTACTTGTTGAACTCAACTTTCTCTAATATCTAGTGTTCAATTAACCTTCCCTTCTAGATTTTTAACCTCCATAATAATTTCTCTGATGTCTCTACTCACATGAATTCATTTCATCTTCAAAACAACCCTATGAAGTATATACAGTCGTCCCTTGGTATCCACAGGGGATTGGTTCCAGGACACACCGCAGATACCAAAACGCGTCAATGCTCAAGTCCCTCGGTCCTGTGTACTCTGTTCCCTCTGCCAAGTGCCCTTCATCCAGCTACCTGTATGTCGAGCACTCTCACGGATTTTAAGTGCCTTTCTGGGTGAGGCCTCCTCGTCAGTCTAAACTGTCAAGCCCCGACCCTGAAATATTTCATATATGCCTTCCTCCCTTTTTTTAATCTCAGCACTTATCCCTTATATGTTATTTTATATATTTATCTTGTTTACGCACTTATCTCCTCTACTAAAATTAAAGTTCTATGGGGACAGAAGTTTTTGTCTTTACTGATTAGATGACATCTATAATCATTTTATTATTTATTTTTTAAAAGTCCTCATTGGAGGATACGTTTATTAATTTTAATTTTTTTACCTTTTTTTTCAGGTTTTATTTTTTTATTTTATTGTGTTTTTTTCCATTACCATTTATCCTATGCACCCCCCCCCCGCCACACTATCCCTCACCCCCACTGTCATCCATGACCATGAGAAAAAGAACTCATGTTTATTGATTTTTAGAAAGGAGGGAAAGAAGGAAAATGGGAGTAAAGGTGGGAGAGAGAGGAAAAGAGGGAGGGGAAGAGAGAGAGAAACATTGATCTGTTGCCTGGGGGTTGGATCCACAAGTTATGTATGTGTCCTGACTGGTAATCAAACCCTATAACCTTTGGTTCTACTGGACGGCATTCCAACTACCCAGGCTATAATCACTTAAACGGTTACATCCTATTCCATCAAGTGCTTATAACAGGATTTATCTAATAATTCCACTACTGTGGATATACCGGTTATAGGCAGTCTTCTACGACTCCATATAATACTCCAACGGAGCGTCAACAAACTTTTTCTGGTAAGGGTCGGACAGTAACTATTTTCTGCTGTGCAGGGTTGCTGCAAGAACGAAACTCTGCCACCGCAGCACAAAAGCAGCCATGACGAACGGCTGTGGCCAGATTTGGGCTGCGGCAGGCCAGATTTAGCCCATGAACCTGATCTCCCTTTTGTTGCATGTTTTTGTGCACGTATCGTTTTCCCTTTCCAATCAGTCGAGGTGCTGGATAAATGGGTATGACTACATTTGTGGCTCTTGATAAATTCTGTCAAATTGCTTGGGTTCATCCAGGTGCCAGAAAAGAATTCCTTCGGCAAATTTCCAAAAGCAACTGAATTGCCACCTTTACCTACAGTAAACTACACAAGGAAAACATTTTCTAACAAAAGATTAAAATCTTAAATTTTCTCAAAATAAACTTTAGGAAAAAAATTAAAAAGTAAACTTTAGTTATACAAAAATTCATGAATTTAGAGCTGTCTTCTCAAAATAACAGAAACTGTATATTATTGAACCAGAATTGTCATGAGAATATTAAAAACCCAAGTAATTTAGAAAAGAAGTAAACTCCCTGCAACAAATATGCGGGGTGGGCCAAAAGTAGGTTTACAGTTGTTTGTATGGAAAATAACACAATAATTAATAAATAATAGAAGAATAAGCTCCATTTCATGTACTCACAACTGTAAACCTACTTTTGCCCTATCCTTTATATTGGCTTAACACATTATATTATAGAGCAGATAATTAAGAAGAGCTGTTAATGATCAAATCACTGCATATCTTACCTTTTTTTAAACTTACACAATGAATAGGAAAAACAACAGTTTACCAAGATAACAAAAAAATTCATACTTAAGAATAAACAAAGCCATCCCCGCCAGGTGGCCGAGTTGGATGGAGCAACAGCCGGGACACCAAAAGGCTGCAGGTTCCCTCCCCAGTCAGGGCACACACATCCCTAGGCTGTGGTTTTGATCCCTGATCAGGGCGCATACAGGAGGCAACCGCCTGATTTTTTCCTCCTACATCAATGTTTCTTTCTCTCTCTCAAATCAATAAACATTTCCCTGGGTAAGGATTAAAAAATAACGGAAAGAAATTTAAAAAATAATAGAAGATATGAAAAGAACGCATATATCAGAAATAGAGAAACTAAAAAAGGGAACGGATAAATTAAGCATTTACACAAAATGATAGTGTTCGGAAGAGACTAGGAAAGAAAAAAATCAGAAAGGGGGAGACAAAACTAAAAGGGACACTAGACTTACTAGGGAGATACTCTGAGAAGTACAGTAAAGAGACTAAAGGATAAAAAGGAAAAAATACAAAAATAAAGCAAATATAAAAGCTTAAAAGATTTTAAAGAAAGGCACAGATACAAAAGACAAGCAAAGAAGGTCCAACATAGGAGTTACAGGAGACCACGAAGAAAGTGGTAACAACGAAACAGTAAATACTAAAATCTATAACTGATGAAAATATTTTTTGAAAAAATACTTGAGCCAACATAATAAAACACACACATCATGTATCTGGAAAATTATCAGGAAAAAGCCAACACTTAAGACACAGCCTAGTAAAATTATTGGCCTTTCAAAATGAAAGTGATTTGGACAGCAAGAAAACAAAGTCACTTAAAAAAGAAAACCATATTGGTATCAGAATCTGACAACACTTTTTTACCAGAATAGATTAAGATTCAGCAAACCATGGGTTGTGAACTAAATCCAGCCCACTATCTGGTTCTGTAAATGACACTTTATTAGAACGCAGAAATGCTTGTTCATTTACATATTCTCTATGCAAGGGTTCTAGGTTTCCCACACCTTATGCGAATCTAATGCCTGGTGATCTGAGGTGGAGCTGAGGCCATGATGCCAGCGCTGGGGAGCGGCTGCAAATACAGACCATCATCAGCAGAGAAAGTTGACTGCACAGAGACCGTAATACATCAATTGCTTATAGACTCCTATCAAAACCCCATCAGTGAGTGGCCGGTGACCGTTACGCTGCATTTGGTAGCAGGCTATAAAGCCACCCTGCCCCCACCCTCCCCCCCTCACTGCCGGTGGAAAAACTGTCTTCCACAAAACCAGTTTCTGGTGCCAAAAAGGCTGGGGACCACTCCTCTAACCAACTGAGCTACCCAGACAGCACAGAAAAGTATAGTTTTTGATATGTAGTGATTATGACTTAATAATGTAATGATAAAAAAAATTTAAACGGTAAATATTTACCAGGGAAAACTGAGAGGATATATTTGCAATTGGAAAAGTTTAATGTAGTGCTAGTTTTGAGGAAAACCAAGAGTGAATCCAACCAAAATATATCCTGGTCCTGAAATTAAAATGAACTTTAAAAGGGTAAATAATCCAAAAACAATCCATCCAAGCAAGGGAAAGTAATGGGGGCAAGTTTGGATATTCTTTAGAATTCAAAAGAAAAAATGTAACAAAATCTTTCCTTGTAAATAATTACTAAAATATTCAGCAAACAAAAGCCTTGATGATTAGCAAACAAGAAACATAACAAAAGCTAAAACATTTACTAAAAATTTAGCTAACAAAATCTTTGATGACTAATAAAGAAGAAACATTTTCAGGCATCAAATGAAAAGATATCTGATTCTTTGCAAGTTTTTTTTTTTTTAAGATGTTATTTATTTATCTTTTGAGGGGAAGGAGAGAAGGAGAGAAACATCAATGTATGGTTGCCTTTCATGCATCCCCTGCTGGGAACTGGCCTGCAGGGAACCAGACTGCAACCCAGGCATGTGCCCTGACTGGGAATTGAACTGCGATTCTCTGGTTCTCAGACCTGTGCTTAATCCACTGAGCTATACCACCCAAGGCTCTTTGCAAGTTTTTTAAAATGAATACATAATAGTTACCAGCAACTGCACACTACATCTTGCCCTGGATCTGGAGTGACAGAGACTGGAGATTCCAAGGGGAAAGGAAGGTGATGCAGAGCTATTCTCAGACCCGTCCCCTGGTGCTGGGCAAAGTTCAGACAGACAGAAGGAGAAGTGCAAGTAAAATGTGTGATTTTATGGTAAGACTTTTAATGTTTTCAGAAAGGTTATTAAATGCTTTAAGTCTTAACATTTTTCAAGTTATATGAGTATTTTACATAAAGTTATGCAATTTATCTTTTAAAATACATGAGTTTTTTTCTTCCCTCAGTACAAATGAGCCAATTACTGATGACCTAGACCAAAGCCCTTTGCTTTCTATATTGTAAGTGTGATAAAGTGTTTCTGAAATACATCTTCTTTGGCACTAGAGCCACTGGTATTACCAATATGAAAAAGTCAAAAAGCTCTTCAACTGTTCAAGTGTAAGACTTGCAACAAACTTGAATACTTTTACATAATGTGCCTTTCTCCAGAAAAGTATATTAAACTTTGTTGATATTGAAAATAAAATTCAAAAATGTGCATTTTCAGTACTTTTGGATTCTTGACCTTTATTTGAATGAGACTAAGCTTTACCAAACAACAGAATTTACACTGTAACTAGCCAACCACAGTCCTCATTATGGAATCTATGCAATGCATTTGTTACCTAGGAAACAGACCAGCGCACAGGCAGAGTGCAGTTTCAGGATAGCAAAAGAATTCTCCCATTATGTTGGTAAATAAAGTCCCATAAATCAACTAATCAAAAGCAAAGTCAAAAAGTATCATGGAAGAATTAAGCTCAGATGGAACTTTTTTAAAGATAAAAAAAGAAAGAAACCTGTGGTGCTTCTGCTAGCAACTGTACAGATCTCTCAAGTAATATTATGAACAGGTTTCTTTACAAACACAAACTGTCAGAAAATAAACTGTTCAAAATAAATGGCTTCTCTCCAATCTTCAGCTTTCCTATTTTTGACAGTATTTAAGAGAAAAAGCCACTTCAGAGCCAGCCTCATACATCTGGTAGCAGAATATTAATCCAAGAGTAAATTCTACATTTTCTGCAAGCAGCAAGGGTTTGCACTATTTTTAAACAATGCAGAACATAAAGGCTAGAATAAGAGGTCACTGTCCCAGTCAGACCTGCTTTCCTACCAGGCAACAAAAACTACACACACAAAAGGACTTGAAATTACTTTTCAGCTTTCTATTTGGTTATTACTAATGATAATACTAGTCATTTGAGGGTTCCAGTTTATGTTCACTGGAACATTTCTGAGTTGCCTTGAAAGGTACCACACTGAGAATTAACAAACAGGAAGAGCAGACAAGCCCATGGATTTTTAAGCCTACCAATTTAACTGTGGAGAGCTTAATGTTGTTTTTTTAAAAAAAAATCTGGTGTCAGTTTATACTGCTCAGCTGTATTTAAAATCCAACTTTATACAAATTTAAAATTTCAAAGTAGCAGTAAGAAATGTCAACCATGAAAAGTGAAAAATAATTTATATGTCTTCCTAAACAACAACATACCAAAAGGAAAATCAGTTGAAAATATGCAAGATTCTCTGGAATGCCTTTGATTACAGCAAAACTGTTAATTACACAAAACCCCCAAAATTAATATCTACACATCACAGTCAAAAACCCAAACAACAAAAAAGACAGCCAGTTGTACTGCCAATCCCAGAAAACTGTTTAAGCACAACTACAACTCTGCCAAGCAGTTCTCAACACAGGCCACACTCTCTTACTGTTTAGTTTACACAGTGACTCTTTGTAGCCCTTATCACTAAGACTCACAGCCTTGTAAATAAATACATAAACAAGCAATTCAATTTGTTTGCTTATTTCTTTTAATACTTCTAAGAGCTGATGAAGAGTGTATAAGATCTGAAACTGTGGGAGAATCTTACAACTCCAACCCACCATTCAGGATAAAGCCTGGACAGATTTCAATACCCATCCTCCGGGGGCCATCCTTAATGGAAAAGAGGAACCTTGCTCAAGGGCCTATCAGCAACTGGTACAGAGCTCCATACCTGTGCGAAGAGTTTTAATTCACTTATCTAATCTAGACTGGAAGATATAGTCTAGATTACCTCTTATTTCATTAGTTCCTGCTAATACAGTTCCTTTATTAGGAACTAATACAATTCGATCAACTCAAAGGGGCTGGCAAGATTGTTGTTAGATGTGGCCTCTCCTATTTTTAAAAGTGTACAAAAAACGTACACTCCAGGCATGTACAAAATTAGGCATGCAATGATATTAATCAATTAATGCAGCTAAGGCAAGAATTCAGAATAATTTTTCTTCCAGAAAACACTATTTTAGGTATGCTTGTTTTCTTTTTTAAATGACAAAACTCAGTTTGCCTAATTAAAACTGCTTAAATTGTATATTGTTTTCTGATGAATTTCTACATCTTGATGAAAATCTAAACAAATATTTTCCCACCATGTTTTTCCTTTAGATATATATTTTTTTATTTTTTAACAAAGCCTCCATTTTCTACATATATCTGTACATGTAACTGAGTGCCCCCCAAACAGTTTTTTATACTATGCTTGGTAACTGTGATATTTAAGTTTGTCAATATGGACTTTGACACAACAGGGGAAAATAAATAAAAAGTATCCATAAGTGTGCAGCAGACTGAAATTAATAAAAATATATAAATCCATACCTGCACTAAAAATCTGAATCTGTAAAATTAATTTTCTGGGTGTTTATTCAACTTCATTTATTATTTGAGCATCTGAAACACACAGCAACTGCTTATTAAGAAATGTAGCCAGAATATATAAATCAGAAATATCACGATAGTTTTCAAAACACTGTATCCACTAAATATACAACCCAATCGTTGGGTTATGTACAGAGTACTCATGAATAATATAATAAAATAGGGAAAACACAATCATGGGGGGCGGGATATCACACTGAAAGATCTATCTCAAATGAGCAAAAAAGAAAGGTTTCAGCCTAAATGGTAAGCTAGGTAATTGTTTACTGCAGTCTAAATTAACCTCCACCGTGAAAGCTGTCACTTCCTGACACTCACTTGTTAACTGTGTACTTGGTAAAAGATTCTATCATGCTAATCCTAAGGAGTCTGGGAGATAACAAAACTTTACCCCAAAACTTTAAAATATACATATATAAAAAACTGTAAAAATCACAGCCATGTTCATCTTTTATTTCTCGCCTTTAAGTCCCTATCTTAACGAGAAGGAAAGAAAAGAAAAAAAAAAAAGAAAAGAAAGTCACCCGAAATCCCACAACCATTCTTTGATTTTGGTTTGACTCTCGCCAGCCCAACCTCCTTCCACCCAGGGAAATACATTTCTGGATGTATTTGATAACAAACACAAATCACTGTGCGCAGCCTCAGATGGGGGGCGGGGGAGAGTCTTTCGGAGAAAGCCCTCCTCCGTTAGAAACAATAAATAAGACACCGAAGCGCTGCACGTTCCTTCACACACACGCCCCAAACGCACCTCCGCGTGCCTCCATCGAGACACACAAGTCGGGCAAAGCCCGAACCACCTCTCCTCACACCATCTCAAGACTTAGAAACTAAGAGGGTAGATCTTTTCTTTCCTTCCCGCCCTCTTTCCCCCTCAAACAAACCCAAAAGCAGGGGCAGGCGAGCTGTGCGCACGCACGGCGACAGGAGATGCTGGGCGGCGGGCGGACCAAGCGGTGGCGCCGAGACTCGCTGGGGGACCTTCGGCTGCGCGGGGTCTTCGCCCGTCACGCCCCCAAGCCCGTCGCCACCGACTACCACGTCCGGCTGCCCAGCTCCCAGCCCGGACTCTCGGCCTTCCCACCCTCCCCCCGCCCAGAGGAGACAAAAGAAGGGTTCAGCCGGGTCACAGCGCGGCTGCCGAAGGGGATGCAGACGAGACCCCAGCGTGGCCGCCCCCTACACAAAGGGACTCCCAGGCCACGGCTGGCGTGCCGGCGCGCTCGCCCCCCTGCTGCACGCGGGCTCTCACTCACCTGCAGGTGTCTGTGCGTCTGTCCATAGGAACGCGGGCAGCAGGGGGCCGGCAGGAGCCCGGCAACCCGGGCAGGACGGGGCGGGACGGAGGGGAGGGAGGGAGAGCGGCCGGAGGGCCGGGCAGCGACGGCACACGGAGCGGGGAAGGCGCGGGATGGCGGCGCACGACGGCGCGGAGTGGGGTGCGGAGGCGCCAGCCTAGCTCCCCCGACCAGCGCACAGCGCTCCTGCTCCCCGGGCGCCTGGCACCCGGCTCTTCGGAGCGCGGCTGGCGGGCTAGGGGCGGGGCGAGGGCGGGGCGGGGCCAGCCAGCGGGCGGGGGCTCGGACCCGGGCTCCAGCGGGCACCGGAAACGCTCCGTGGTCCACGAGACCCACAGGAAGTGTGTAAACGGCAGTCCTACGACGGGCGCCGTGAGCTCGCCGCAGTCGCTGACCCGAGGACGCGTGGCTCGACCATCCTACTACTAAACACACATGTTCATGAGCTTGGTCTCTGCACCCGGAAAGGTGTGCAACCCACGTTCCCTGGCTCAT
The DNA here is from genome assembly GCF_021234435.1 of Artibeus jamaicensis. Classification (NCBI taxonomy): domain Eukaryota; kingdom Metazoa; phylum Chordata; class Mammalia; order Chiroptera; family Phyllostomidae; genus Artibeus; species Artibeus jamaicensis. Next base: position 8,221,096 of record NW_026522030.1, read on the forward strand.
TCCGAGGTGGGCAGCACCCCCTCTTGCCTCACGCCCGGGGTCCCGGGGTCCCGGCTGCCACTTGGAGCTTCTTACAGCTCCACCTAAAAGCTGGGAGCAGACCTCTTTACACTCCGCGGATGGCAAGTGTGTGTCACCTCTTTTACGCACAAGCTTGTGCAAGAACACTCTGACCAACAGACGTACAACCCACATTGACCGCTGCCGGGTGGAATTTCCTAATCCAACTGCAACACAAGCATCCTTCCCACGGAAGGAGCAGGGCCGCTAAAAACACCTAAAACGCGCGGAGACCAAGGAGTCCATACAATAAATACCACCTATATGGCTCATCACAAAAGAAGTAGGTTGGACATGCTACGTACTACCAGGTACCCTCCACCCATATTTTACCTAGCAAACACTTTATGCCCGGAATTCACACTGCATACAGCAAAGTGCTCAGCCAATATTAATTTATTTAATCCTAAAAACACTATGAAGTTGGTGTTAGCATTTCTGTTTTATAGACAGGGAAACAGGCACAGAGAAACGTCCAAATCTGCCCAACTTCACATCACAGCAGGAGGAACTCAGATTCATCCCAGGTACTCTGGCTGCAGTGTCCAGCCAGGCTCCTAACTTTCTACTTACAGAACTGAGCATCTCCAAAATAGTGATGATTAATAATGACATTTAGAGCATATCTGATTAGCTGCATGTGGGTGGGGCTCACATCTTGACCTCATCCCAAATGTGACAGGGAAACCTCGGTCACTTACATTCTTAAGGTAACAGTGACAAGAATATGACCGAGGCTGACAAATACTTAACTTCTGAACAAAGAGGAAAGGATTCTTAATACCTGGCTCTATCAACATTCCTCCTGGTCTAGGCTGAATATAAAATCTGTGCAAACATTTTTGACAAAATGATGTCTGTACAAAAAAAAGTTAATTGCTACATATTTCAAATATGTAATCCTGTGGAAAAATTGGAACCAACAGAATTTAAAGCAAGAGCTTGAGACTTTTACCTACTTACTTTCACTGCATTATTTATAATAGCCAAGAAGTAGAAGCAGCTCAAATGGCCATTAATGGATAAACAAAAGGTGGCATGTGCATACAATAGAATATTATTCAGCCTTAAGAAATGTCACCTGCTAAAATATAAATGAACCTTGAAGAACTTCCACTAAGATCACGATCAAGGATGTCCACTCTCACTACTGCTTTTTAACATCATACTGTTAGTCCTAGCCGATGCCATAACACAAGAAAAAGAAATAAAAGTTAAGATTGGGAAGGAAAAAATAAGACTATACATAGATGACATTATTGTCTTTGTAGAAAATCTGAACCAATTGACAAAAAAATCCTGGAATTAATCAATGATTAGTTTTAGGATACAAGTTTAAAATACAAAAGTCAATCACTTTCCTATATACCAGCTGTGAATAAGTGAACATTCAAATTTATAATTTATTACCATTTACGTTAACACTCCCAAAATGAAATACTTACGTACAATCTAACATTATATGTACAAGAGCTATACAAGAAAACCTACAAAACTCTAATATGATATCAAAGAACTACTTAGTAAGTGAAGAGGTATTTCATGTTAATGGATATAGAGACAATATTATCAAGACATATATTTGTCTGAAACTATAATAGAGATCCAGTGGGTTCAGTGAATTCAGTGGGTTCTTGCCAGTCAGAATTCTAGCAAGTTGCCCTGGCCAGATGGCTCGGGTGGTTGGAATGTCATCTTGTACACCAAAGGTTGTGCGTTCAACCCCTGGCCAGGGCACATACCTAGGTTGTGGATTTTATCCCTAGTAGGGGCATGTACGGAAGGCAACTGATCAATGTTTCTCACATCCATGTGCCTGTCTCTCTCTCCCCCTTCTTTTCTCTCTAAAATCAAACATGTCCTTGAGTGAGGTTTAAAAAAAAAAAAAAAGCAAGTTATTTTGAGCATCTCAACAAAAATGATTCTAAAGTTATATGAAGATGCAAAAGACCCAGAGTACCTAATTCAATGTTGAAGAAGAACAAAGTTGGAAGACTAACAGTGCCTGACTTCAAGACTTAATATACCACTATAGTAACCGAGAAGTGTTCCTTGGTTAAAGAATAAACAATAAATCAACAGGACAGAAGAGAGAGCCCTGAAAGAGACAAACATAGTCAACTGACTCTTTGAAACAGGAGCAAAGATAGTCTTTCCAACAAATGGCAGAGGAACAAATAGCCACATGGGAAGAAAATGAATGTAAGCCAAGACTTTACTCCTTTCACAAAAGTTAATTTACTGAAAATGGATCACTGATTTAAATATAAAATGAAAAACTATAAAACTCCTAGAAAATAACAGGATAAAACCTAGATGACCTTGGGTATGGCAATGACTTCTTAGACAAAACACAAGGCATGATTCATGAAAGAAATGACTGATAAGCTGGACTTCATTGCAATGAAAAACTTCTGCTTTATGACAGACAACGTCAAAAGAACCAGCAAACAAGTCAAGGACTGGGAGTAAATATTTGCAAAAGACATGTATCTGACAAAAGACTGTTTTCCAAAATACACACAGAACCCTTAAAACAAAACAAAAAACAAGTGAACAACCTGATTTAACAATGGGCCAAAAACCCAAATAGATACTTTACCAAATACAAGTAGGCACGTTCAACATCGTATGTCCTTAGGGAGTTCAATGAAAACAATGGGATACCACTACACACCTCTCAGTGTGGCCCAAATCACAACACTGACAACCAAATGCTTATGAGAATATGGAGGGACAAGAACTCTCATTCACTGGTGGTAGGACTGCAAAATGGTATGGCCACTTTGGAAGACAGTTTGGCAGTTTCTTATAAAACTGAACATATTCTTACCATACAATCCCCATAGTTTTTCTTTGCACTCTTTGCCATACTAGAAACTCAACGTTCTTTTTCTTTGTGTTAACTTCTCTAAAACAATTATTTTGTTAAGATGTTATATCAGCTCAAGTTCTAACCATCCCCTTGAGTTTCTCACACCTGAATGATCCCATGTGTGAGGTCCGTCCAGAAGGTATCCAGCCATGTAAAATAAAAGACATTTATTGAAGAAATGTAGATTTCTTCTGGAATATGGATTTGACTACCTTCACTTCTGATGGAAGACTGCAGATTGCTCAGACTTTCCTCGTAATAAGTGCAAAGGGGCTGCAGATAACCTCATCTAACTCCCTCAATTATTAATGTGAAAACCAAGGCTCTTGTGAAGTTTCAATATCTTAAAGACTTTTTATTAGCAAGTTCATGTGTTTTAGTGACCAGAAACCAGAATTCCTGACCCACAATATTTCCTACTTTTTATATTCCCAAAGCTTTGTGACCATATGGAGAATGCAGAGAAAGTAGAGAAGTTTTTAGACTTCAATAGAAAAGGAGGCAGTTGACATCCCTCGTGAACGGGATCCTTTTGGAACTAGAAATGGGACATGCCAAGGGTGTTGTAAGGCCACCACTCAAAGTCACTCCATCTGGGCTGCAAGGAGTAGAAGGTGGGGCCTTCAAGTTCTGTTCAAGGCTAATGTATTGGGAAGTTTTTGTTGGCCAGGGCTTGTTAATTTTGGCATCGGGCTAGTCCTTCCCCATCTCTGACCCTCTGTTTCCCCATTTATAAAATACATACTAAATCCCCTGACATTACGATTCTATATGAAATGCAGGAATTAGTTAATTTGCTTAATAGCACAATAATATGAGTAAGTATAAAAAAAGTAAAAGTATTATACTCAGCAAGTATTTTTAACTGATTAAAATGAAAGGGCATTTTTTTTAAGTTTAGCTTTTTTTAAAAAGACAAACAAACCAACCATTGTATGAGTCTGCTAGGGCTGCCAGAACAGAATACCACAGACGGGGTGGCTAAAGCAACAACAATCTCTTTCAGTTCTGGAGAAGTCTAAGATCAAGGTGTCAGGAGATTTGGTTTCTTCGGAGGCCTCCCTCCTGGACTCGCAGATGTCCCTCCTCTCGTGTCCTCACGTGGGCTTTGCTCCGCGTGTGCATCCTGTCTCTCTTTTGTGCCCAAATTTCCTCTTCTTATAATGACATCAGCCCACCCTAAAAGCCTCCTTTTAATTTAATCATTGTTTTTTTTAAGGCTTTAGCTCCAGATACAGTCACATCCTGAGGTACTAAGAATTAGAACATCAGTAGAAAAATTGGGAGGCAGACAATTAAGCCTTTAACGACCATCTATTCTAATGTTTTCACTTCAAAGCACTGTTACCAAGTGCATACTTCTGGGGAAGAAATTATTTTATTTTAGGACATTTTTACATAATTTAAATAGCATACATATTAGTTGAGTTATAATAATATTTTCCTGTAGATGACTTACAGGAAAGCTAGTTAACAAAATGAAAAATCTGATTTTGTTTCATTAGTCTACAAAATAGTATTTATAAGTAGTTTATGACATGATTCCTAGAAAAATTTATTGCAGACATATATTTAAAGTATATAAAAATGCAAAATGTCATTAAGATTTTCATTGGTATACAACTCCAAATTAAAAAGTTTAGAACTAACCATATTTTACATGGGAAGATTTTTAGAGCTGTTACTTTACTGTGTGACCTTGATTGGTTGCTCATAATACTTCTCCTAGAATAAGGCAAATGGTTTATAGCGCTCAGAGGGCAAAACTCACAAAACATAAAAAGCAGAATGTCTTTGAATTTTACTTAATGAAGCTTATGTTTGATTAGCTAGCTATTTTAATTATAATTTCAAGTCTTACAAATACATAAATTCTTTTTTCCAGAATAAAATTGCAGGGAATAAATACAACAGGGAATAAAACAAACATCCGATTTTAACTGTTGAGCCCTTTTACTTTTTGAGCTTAGAGATCGACATATTTTTTCTTTTCCGTCACAGCTTGGCATGCATCTGAGTCATTAGCTTCTCCAATTTGATGGCTAGCGCCATGTTTCCTTTAATCTTCAGTTTTCCCGACATGAATGCCATTGTTGGTTTTAGTGACCCTACAATGAGAAATTGAGAGGGGAAAGCAGCTATTAGCATCTTTAGGGACATACTGCTTCAAGAACATACATTACAAAAAGAATCTCCTTGAGTTCTATAAATCTGTGAACCACAGAAATTTCTATTATAGCATTCTTAAATAAGTATCCTGGGAATCACAATTCATAGACTTAAATGTTAACAATATCTTATAATATGAGAGATAATGTAAAAACAACAATCAGCAAAAGATTATAGCAAAAAGCTGAAGATGCAACATTTATATACTTGTTACAGCACTCTCAAGAACACATGGCCCTCAAATGAATTGAGGTAAACAAACACTATTTTAGTTAATGTTCCAATATATTATAGTTCATTAAGTTTTTAACATTTCAAGTTTAGATTTTTCAAAACAAATCTAAATGCATATAATATTAAGAAATGATCATTAAAAGCACTGGTATGGACATAAAAGTATGTTAGTGTTATTTTTTTAAATATTGTATTTTATTTATTTATTTTTAGAGAGAGTAGAAGGGAGGAAGACAGAAAGGGAAAGAAACATCAGTGTGTGGTTGCCTCTTGTTCACCTGCAACTGGGGACCTGGCCTGTAACCCAGGCATGTGCCCTCATGGGGAATAAAACCAGTAACCTCTTGGTTTGCAACTGGTGCTAAAACCACTGAGCCACACCAGCCCAGGCTGTTAGCATTATTTTAACCAGAGAAGTACAAGGACATAAAATGTGAACATTAAAACAACATTACGGCTAATTACAACAAATAATAAATAGAACCTCCACTGAGGCAAGAAACTTTATTTTTATTTGCAGCTCTGATACCAGTGTTTCCCTAAGTCCCTTGGGGAAAGATCAGGTGAATAGGGAGTTTGGGGGTCATGCTGTTTTTGGTCAACAACTGCTGAACATCACCCTGGCTGGTTTGGCTCAGTGGACTGAGCACTTGTCTGTGAACCAAAGGGCTGTTAGTTCGATTCCCCAGTCGGGGCACATGCCTGGGTTGTACAGCAGGTGATGTTTCTCTCCCTTTCTTCCTTCCTTCCTTCCCCTCTCTAAAAATAAATAAATAAATAAAATCTTTTAAACAAAAACTCCTGAACACGCAGTGCGGTGTGGGCAGGTGTGCTTGTAAATCACCATCGTGAAATGGGCAAATATGTTGAAAGAGTCCTCAAAAGAAATTCACTGATCCTGAACGCAGCCTCTCACAACAATGCCAGCTGTACACTGATAACAGTGGCTTCCTAAACACTGACCTAGCAAGGGAAGCCTGTACAACAGGTGGCCAGCACTCCAGAAGATAATTCCAGGGTTTTTGGTCACCCCTTGTAAACTGGTTACAGATAGGGAGGATCAAGTCCAATTCTGTATTATACTGAATAAACTGAGCTGTGCTAATGTGATGTTAAAATACCTCAATTCAAGAGACTTCAGATCAAGATGGCACCATAGGTACACACAGCACAGCTAGCCTCCTCACACAACCACACCAAAACTACAACTTAACAACAGAACAACCATCAGCCAGAAATCAAGTTGAATGGAAGTCCAACAACTATGGAATTAAAGAAGGCACATCCACCCAAACTACTAGGAGGGGAGATGTGAAATGGGATGGTCCCACACCCACACGTGGATAAAAATTTGGGAGGGGCATGTCAAGAGCAAGGAGTCCTAACTCCACATCAGGCCACCCCAGCCCAGGGCTCCAGTGACAGGAAGATAAGTCCCCATAACTCCTGGCTGCAAAAACCACTGGAGATTGAATTAGTGGAAGAAACCGCTGGAGTCCCAAGCAGTTCCTCTTGAAGAACACACACATGGTGCTCAGTGGTCATGGCCAGTCCTTACAGCTGACTGGCCTGGATAAAATCCCTCCCATGGATCTGCCAACAGCAATCCAGGCTCAACTACAAGAGGAGTGGATACTCAGCCCAAACAAAGGGTGCAACTCAAGTGCCCAGCTTGGGTGATAGGAGAGACTGTGCCACTGGACCCTCCAGGACACCTACTACGTTAGGCCGTGCTACCAAGACAGAGAGTGACGGCAGCTCTACATTATACATAGAAACAAACACAGGGAGGCTGCCAAAATGAGACAAAGAAACATGGCCTAAATGAAAGGACAGATCAAAACTCCGGAAAAAGAGAGAAATGAAATGGAGATAAGCAAAATGGAGATAAGCAATCTATCAGAAGTACAGTTCTAAATCCTAGTTATAAGGATGCTCAAGGAACCTAGTGTGGACCTCAAAAACATAAAAAAGATCCGGTCAGAAATGAAGGACACAGTAATTGAAATAAAGAACAATTTACAGGGAAACAACAGTAGAGTGGATGACACCAGGAATCAAACAGATGATTTGAAATACAAAGAAGCAAAAGAAAACCAATGAGAACAAGAATACAAAACAATACCCCATCTCAGTATAGTGTAAGCAGCCTGTGGGACAATTTCAAGCATTCCAACATTCGCATCACAGTGATGCCAGGAGAAAACAAAGAGCAAAAAATTGGAAATGTACTTGAAAAAATAATTGAGAAAACTTCCCCAATTTGGTGAAGGAAATAGATTTACAAGTTCAGGAAGCACAGAGTCCCAAACAAGATGGATGCAAAGAGGCCCACTCCATGACACATCAAAATTAAAATACCAAAGGTTAAAGATAAAGAAAGAATCTTAAAAAACAGCAGGAGAGGCCTGACTGGTATAGCTCAGTGGATTGAACGTGAGCCTGCAAACCAGACAATCGCGCTTCAGTTCCCAGTCAGGGCACATGCCTAGGCTGCAGGCCAGTTCCCAGAGGGGGACACATGAGAGGCAATCATACGTTGATATTTCTCTCCCTCTCTCCTTCCCTTCACCTCTGAAGATAAATGAATAAAATCTTAAAAATTAAAAAAAAAAAAAAACAGCATGAGAAAAGTAGTTAATTACCTACAAGGGAGTTTCCATAAAACTCTCAGCTGATTTCTCAAAAGAAACTTTGTAGGCCAGAAGAGATTGGCAAGAAATATTCAAAGTCATGAAAAGCAAGTACCTATAGCCAAGAATGCTCTACTCAGAAAAGCTATCATTTAGAATTGAAGGTCAGATAAAGAACTTCCCCTACAAGGACAAACTAAAGAAGTTCATCATCACCAAACCATTACTATATGAAATGTTAAAGGGACTTATTTAGGAAAAAGAGGATCAAAACTATGAACAATAAAATGGCAATAAACATATCCATGAACAACTGAATATGAAAACAAACTAAGCAAATAAAAAAAAAAATAGAGCCCTGGCTGGTGTGGCTCAATGGATTGAGTGTTGGCCTGCGAACCAGAGGGTCGCTGGTTCAATTCCCAGTCAGGCAACATGCCTGGGTTGCAGGCCAGGTCCCCAGTACAGGGTGCATGAGAGTCAACCACACACTGATGTTTCTTTCCCTCTCTTTCTCCCTCCTTTCCTCTCTCTCAAAAAAAAAAAAAGAAAAGAAAAAAATAGAGACAGAATCATGGATAATGGAGAATGTTTTGATGGTTGCCAGATGGGAGGGTGGTGTAGGAAATTGGGTGCAGAGGTGAAGGGGTTAAGAAGTGCAAATAGGTAGTTACAGATAACCATGGGATGTAAGGTACAACAGTATCAGGAACGGAGTAGCTGGAGAACTTATACGTGTGACCTGTGGACGTGAACAATGGTACAGAGATCACCTGAGACTGTGCGTGGTGCTGGGGAGGCAATGGGGGAAAAATGGGACAACTGTAATAGCATACTCAATAAAATATAATTAAAATATCTAAATTCATAAAAAATAAAGGGTAATTTTTAATTTATGTGGAAGATACTGGGAGATCTTTATTCTTTGAAGGAACAGAACAGCCCCAGCAAAACCTTAGAAACACTAATATTGGGGTGTCCTCCAGCCAAAAAACTGGTTCCCTGCTCTTCTATCTACAGTGAAACCCACCCATCCACAAGCCCACCAGTCTGCTCATGATACACAGCTTCCAATCAACTCTATTGAGCCTCACTTATAAAGATGAACAGACGTCAAATGGAGACCAAACAAACAAACAAAAACAGAGAAGAGCAATTTGGAGGAAACAGAATGCAGCAGAGAAGAAAACTGAAACAAAGTATATGAAAAACAAACAAATAAATTCCATTAAGTCATGTCCTCACTGATAAGAGCATATGTGACACCAACGCATCCTGAACAGGATGCTGGAGGAGAAAGGGAGAAGAGGAAAAGCACAGGAAAGAGAGAGAAAAGGAGAACAGGATGAAAAGGGGTGGGGAAGGGAGACCAGGAAGAGGGAGAAGGAGTCAAACAAGGGGAATGGCACTGGGTAGAGTGAGGAGGAAGAAGGGGAACGTAAGAGAAGAAGAAAGAATGAGAAAACAAAATGAGCTCTTGGAAATGACAATTCGATTGACAATATTAAAATACAAAAGAAAGGAGGTGCTTGCAGATCCCTGTTCACAGCACTCATTCAGCCTCTGTTGCAACAGTTTCTGACTATTGCAAAAGCATCTCTCTAGCCCTCACCCCAATAATCTTTTCAAATAAGTCATTTCTTTACCATTTAAAAAAGTAATAGAAAAGAAAGAGTAAAGTGAATCAATCTCCTAAAAAATAATATAATTAAATCAGAGACCTATGTTTTCTCCTAAAAGTGAGAACTGAGAAAACCAAGAGTACTACCAAAAAACAAACAAACAACAACAAAACCATAACATACATTCCCAGGAGTCCCATCCAATACCCAGGAAAATGAAAGGAAAAAAGACCACACCACCTGTGTCATTGTGAAATTTCAGAACACCACAGAGAAAGAGATCATTTGATTCTGAAGCTTTCAGAAAGGAGGGGTAAGTAGAAAAAAATAAGAGGAATAATATCAAATAATCAATTGTAATCTAGAAGATGGAGCAATGCATTCAAATTTCTGAGAGAAAGTTAATTTCAACCCAGAAATCTCCACCCCACCAAATATTCAATGTGCTGGTAGACAACAAGTAAAATAACCTCTTTTGTATCCTTCCTCATGAAGGTACTGGAGAATGTGTGCAGCCAGAATGAGGATGTAACAGAGAGAAGACAAGGGATACAGAAACAGTAGATTCAATGCAGGGGAAAGGTGAAGAAATTTCTAGGATCACAGCTGTGTAGCAGGCTAGTATAATGAGATACTTGATTGTAACAAGATAGAGGGATCCAGGGAAAAAAGTAGACTGACAGGTAATTTGACACATTTGGCAGAGTAAAAAACTGCACGAAAAGGTCGTGAGGAGAGTACAGGGAGATTTTGCTCTGTTTCTTTATACCTGTAACTAATGGGAAAAAAATGAGGCGATTATTAATATCCAGGAAAAATAAAAGTTCTCTCTGAGGGGAAACAATAATAGTATACTAATTGACTCAGCAGCAAACTATGCCAGAATCATAATTATTTAACATCAAGTATTAATTTAAACAAAAATTCTAAAATAACTATTTTGCCATGTATAACACACACTTTTCTTGCCCAAATTTTTTAGGGAAAAATAAGGATGTGCATTATACATGGGTAGTACTAATCCTATACCTATATAAATGTTTTAAAATTATATTTTATTGATTATGCTATTACAATTGTCCTGATTTTTTCCCCTTGCTCCCCCCCACCCAGCACTTGCCACTCCCTCAGGCAATCTCCCCGCCCTTTTCATGTCCATGGGTCATGTGTATAAGTTCTTTGGCTCTTCTCTTTCCTATACTGTACTTTACAACCCCATGGCTATTCTGCAACCACCTACTTGTACTTCTTAATCCCCTCGCCTTTCATCCAATCTCCCACCTCTCATCTATCTTTAATCTTTGTCATTTTAATTGTGATGTGTCTTGTGTTGGGTCTCTTTATGTCCATCTTGTTTGGGACTCTGTGCTTCCTGGATTTGCATGTCTGGTTTTTTTCACTAAGGGAAGTTTTCCTTAATTTTTTAAAAAAGGTTTGCAATTTCTTGCTCTTTCTCTTTCACTTCTCCTTCTGGCACCCCTATGAAGTGAATGTTGGATTGCTTAAAGTTGTCCCACAGGCTGCTTACACTATCCTCAATTTTTTGGATTCTCTTTTCTTCTTGTTGTTGATTGGTTATTTTGTGCTTTTTTATGTTCCCAATCATTGATCTGATTCTTGGCTTCATCCACTCTACTGTTGTTTCCCTATAAATTGTTCTTTATTTCAATTACTGTGTCCTTCATTTCTGACTGGATGTTTTTTATGCTGTTTAGGTCCTTGCTAAATAAGTTCCTTGAACATCCTTATATCCAGTGTTTTGAACTCTGCATCTGAGAGATTGCTTTCTCCATTTCATTTAGCTCTTTTTCTAGAGTTTTGATCTGTTCTTTCATTTGGGCCATGTTTCTTTGTCTCTTCGTTTTCACAGCTTCCCTGTGTTTGTATCTTTGTATTATATAGAGCTGCTTTGACTGTGTCTTGGTAGTGTAGTCTAATGTAGTAGATGTCCTGAAGGATCCAGTGGCACAGCCTCCCCTGTCACTCAAGCTGGGTATTCGAGGTGCACCTTTCTTGTGGGCTGAGTATACCTTCCTCTTGTAGTTGAGCCTTGGTTGCTATTGGCAGATCAATGGGATCTGCCCATAGCAACCCAGGCTTTGGATTTACCCAGGCTAGTCAGCTGCAAAGTTTGGCTTTGACCCCTTACTACCAATCTCTGCCCTCCATGGAGGATCGGCTGTGCAGGGGGGCAGGGTGGTGGTGCTCTGATGTGGTCTCCTGGGTGTGCTGGCCCTGGGGTTTCCTGGGTAGTGGAGGTAAGGATCAGCTTTCGCCTGTGTTTTGCCTGGGACCAGCCTGTCTGAGTTATAAAGCAATCTGAGATGGCTGCTACTTGTGTGGGGCATGGAGATTCCAGGCTAACCCAAGCTGTGAATCTAAGCTGCTAGTTCTGAGCCTGGGGCTCACTGAGGCTAGCTGCTGCTGGTTTGAGAGGATTCAGGAAGTTGGAAGCATGAGCCATTCATATGGAAAAGCAGCTTGGGTGGGACAATAAACTGGGTGGGGGAGAGTCTCTGGGGATCTCCAAGGAGGGTCAAACAGTGTTAGCCAGGTTGATGGAATCTTAGATAAGGCACCAGCCTGCTGACTCTGTAGGAGGAGGAGCCCAGGCTACCAATCAAAGGGTTGCAAGTTTGATTCCCAGCCAGGGCACATGCCTGGGTTTCGGGTCAGGTCCCCAGTAGGGGATGTGCAAGAGGCAATGACACACTGATATTTCTCTCCCTCTCTTTCTCCCTTCCTTCCCCTCTCTCTAAAAACAAATAAACAAAATCTCTAAAAAAAATGTAACTCTAGAAAGCAATAGCAATATCCATATACAAAATAATACCTTGGAATACAATAATCAGAGTTGTTTCTAAATGTAAATAAATAAATAATTGCATTAAAAATTTAAATGATAGATTTTCTTTCCCTGAAGGTTTGGGCCAAAAACATGGGTCCGCATTATACACAGCAAAATACAGTATATTGGGAGGCTAAGAAAGGGGGAAGTGAAGCAGAAGCAAGGTACTAGAAAAGTACTTAAATCTTACCTATCAGTCTTTAGGTTAGTGCATCTATAGAAGGTAAGTACTATAAATATAACATTGAGAAATATGAAAACATTGAGAATGTGTGGTTAAACAGAAATAACAAAAGACCTGGAGACAGACTACCTCTAGGGAATGGCAGGGGAAAAGCCAAAAAACTTATTAAATATATATACTTAAAAAATTTGAGGTGATGTTCACATGACATAAAATTAGCCATTTTAAAGTGAACAATTCAGTAGTGTTACTGAACAAGAGGTTCGAGGGGGGCAATATTTGGCCCACCTAGGGATGCCAAAAAATGCTACAGAACAGGGGCCCCTCCCAAGGACAGAATACTAATATCTAATGGGCTCTTCTGTCCACCGCCAATTGGAAAGACATCTCTTAATGCCAGAGACTTGTGAAAAGGAAACAAAATGTTTATTTAGTGCTATTTAGGCCTAACGCCTCCACTAAAATATCAAAGTCCTTTAGGGTGTACACCTACACCCACACAGCACTCCCTTCTCCCACTGTCCCAACTCCGGTACTGTAAATCAGGAAAAGAGCACACGTCCCTTTTTCAGGCGGCTGGCACCATCAGCTGTGTCACTGTGCAGGATCTCTAGTTAATCCAAAGTCATGTGGTACCCTCTCATGGTCCACTGGCAAGAGTTCTTTGTACCCACAGTTCCAGTCAAAGTGGAACTCTCCTGCTTTCCAGGCCACGCGGCCAAAGGGGCACCCCAAAGTCACGTGGGCCTCTTCTACCAAAGCTGCAGGGGTTCTCACTCCACCGAAAGCATGTGGCTTTCTTCTTCACCTGGCTGCAGGGATCTCCATTCTGGCAAAGCTACGTGGTTTTCCCTTTCAACTGGGAAAGAAGGGGTCCGCACTCTGCCAAAATGACGTGGCTCCGTCTTTTCTCTCACCAAGAGGGGGTCCTCACTCTGCTGAAAACCACGTGGCTCTCTCTCTCATCTGGCTGCAGGGATATCCATTCTGACAAAGCCGAGTGGTACTCACTCTTTCACTCTGCTGAAAACCGCATGGCTCACCCTTCAATATGCCATGTCTGGGTTACTCCCTTCTCCCTGGCTCAAAGCACGGCCACAGCTATTTAACATACCTATGAAGCCAGTTAAAGGTTATAGATATGTTAAATAATCATTCTAGAGGTTAGCTGCAAAACAGCTCTCAATGGCCCTGGCTCCATTGTCCCTTCCCCCTGGGGGGGGGGGGCGGTGAGGACATCTTATATGTCTCTCCAATATTCCTATACACTTTGAATTCCGGACACCATTCCAACTTTTTTTTTTGGAGGGGGGCCCTTGGCTGCACCCTGTATCATTAGCATTTAAGTATAGTCACAATGTTGTATGACTACCACCTCTCTCTAGTCCCCAAGCACTTCATTCCCCATAAGGGAACTCTGTGCCCCTTATGCATCACCAGTTTCCCCTCCCTCCAGCCCCAGCAACGACCAGTCAGCTTTCTATGGATTCACCTATTCTAGTTCCTTATATAAATGGATTCACACATATGTGATGTTTTCTGTCTGGCTCCTTTCACTTAACATGTTTTCAAGATTTACCCATGTTGTATCATTAAAGTTTATTGCTAAAAAATATGTCATTTTATATAATAAATAATAATTTGTAAAACAGTATGGAATTTTCTCAGAAAAATAAAAATCGACCTGCCTTTTGACCCAGCAATTCCACTGCTAGGATTATATCCTAAGAATCCTAAAACATCAATTCAAAGAACCTATGCACCACAATGTTCATAGCAGCACAATTTACAATAGCCAAGAGATGGAAGCAACCTAGGTGCCCATTAGTAAATAAATGGATCAAAAAATTGTGGTACATATACACAATGGAATTCTATGCAGCAGAGAGAAAGAAGGAGCTACTACCCTTTGCAACAACATGGATGGAACTGGAAAGCATTATGCTGAGTGAAATAGGCCAGGTGTTGAAAAGACAAATACTGTATGATCTCATCTTTAACAGGAAGCTAAACAACAAAACAAACAAGCAAGCAGAATAAAAACAAAGACACTGAAATAGAGAACAAGGGGACAGTGACCAGAGGAAAGAGGGAAGGGAAGTTAAGGGGAAAAAAGGGGAGGGATTTGGAGGTACAAGTATGAAGGACACAGGGACGAGAACTAAGGGGGGTGGAAATGGGAGGGAGGTGGGGAGCACGTGGTGGGGTGGGCTGGGATGGGAGAAATAGACAGAAAACTGTACTTGAAAAATAACTAAATAAAATTTTAAAAATAATAATAATTTGTATATAATAATTTATTTATACATTCATCTGTTGGTGAGTTGTTTCCACCTTTTGGCTACTGTGCATAGTGTTATGAAAGTGAGTATACATTTATTTGAGTATCTATTTTCAATTCTTCTGAGTATATATCTACGAGTGGAAATGCTCTATTGTGACAGGATTGGAAGAAGCTGGGAAAATTCCTGGGTAAATGTAATAGGAAAACTGAGACGAGAAAATTAAACAAGGTCAAACCATCTGAACGACTTACTGCTAGCTACTGAATCATAAAACCTATCATCCCCAACCCAGGACACTTGAGAGCTGATAGTTCATACCTCTCCTCCCTAACTGGGTAATATATTGCTTAAATCTCTCTTATCTGAGCAACAGAGAACAGAGACCCAATTAATGCCATTTGTGCCAGCTAAACCCAAGGACAAATGAAGTCAGAGGAACAAAAAACAAAAACTCCTCCCTTAAAAGCCAGGCAAACCCAAGATAAAAGTAAAACAGTACAGCCGACCAAATGATGGTCTCCTCCCATATGCTCATTGTGATACACCAGCATATTAAAAACAGACTTGGAAGACTAATGAACATTCTGCTGAAACCCTCCCCTAAGATTCTCACCTGCAGAAGAAAGATAGTAACACTTAAGACAAAGACCAGGAGACAGCTCGCTGTAGTCTAGAGCATGACTGTGCCCCTTCGCAGGCAAGAACTTTTTACTTCCTCCTAAACTCTAAGTGTCCCCATGACACCTGCAGCCAGGGGAGCAGTGGGCAGCAGCTCTCCCCAGGGTTTCCCTCTGATCCTCTCTCCGAGGCCCCCCTTTTTCTCTTACTTCCCAAAGAAAGCTAAAAAGCAGCCCCACCGTGGCTCACTTCTTTCCTGTAACATTTTCAGACAGCCGAGGCAGGGCACGGCCTAGGCTCGCTCTATCCTGTTGCTTCTTCTACCCTAAGTCCTTCCTTACTTTCGCCGTCCTCAGCTTTAATAAACATACTTTCAGAATCACCTGGACTTGTGTTGTGAAATCCTTCCTACAAGAAGTCAAGAACCCACACACTTCACGCTGACCTGAGGCAAACCTGCTCCAAGCCAGTCCCTGTCCAGTAACATTATGGGAATTCTAGGTTTAACTTGGCCCATATACTTACGGGTTTAACTAAACCCACCCATCTATGGTCAGCTGCTCTTTAATATGGTTTCCAACACCATTCAATGGAGAAAGAATAACTTATTCAACAAATGGTACTGGGACAACTGGATATTTACATGCAAACAAATGGAGGTGGATCCCTACCTTACATGATATACATTAACTCAAAATAGGTCAGAGGCCTGATTTTAAGAGCTTAAACTAAACACTGTTAGAACATAAGGGAAAATCATCAAAACTTGGATTTGACAAAGGATTTTTAGATCTGATAGCAGAGGCATAAGCAATGACAAGAACAATAGAAAAAAATAAATTGGTCTTCATCAAAATTAAAACCTTTTGTGTTTCAAAATATATCATCAAAAAAGTGAAAAGACAAACCCACAAAAAATGGGAGAACATATTTTTCTTTTTTTCAAATTATATACCCAATAAGTTATATAATTATCATGTTGCATACCTTCTTTATATCTGCAATGTATGAAGAATTCTTACAACTAAAAGAAATCTCAATTAAAACAGGTAAAGGATCTGAATAGACTTTCCTTCAAAGATTTTATTTGCATTGCTCATTGGTTATATGGAAAAATATGCATACTGGAGAAATATATACATGACCAATAGCACATGAAAATATGATAACATCATTAATCATTAGGAAAACGCTATAAAAAAACCCCTATAAAATAACAAGTGTTAGTGAGGGGGAGGCTACAGAGAAATAGAAACCCTCACACATTGCTAGTAGGAATGAAGGTGGTGCAACTGCTACAGAAAACAGTTCAATAATTCTTCAAAGAGATAAACATAGACCTACCATATGACCCAGCAATACAAGACAAATGAAAACATACACCCACACAGAAACTTGTATACAAATGTTTATGGCGACATTATTCCTAACAGCCAAACAACCCAAATATCTGCCAAGGTGAACGAATAAACTATGGTATGTCCATATGATGAAAGAGCATGAAGTCATAAAAAGAAATGAAATATTGACATGTGCCACCACTTGGATTAACCTTGAAAACATTATGCTAAGTAAAAGGAGTCACACACAAAAATCACGTATCATATGATTCCATTTATATAAACTTTCCACAACTGGCAAATCCACAGAGAGAAAGAAAGCATACTAGTTGTTGCCAAGGGGATGATGGAGGCTGAAAGGGGGAGAGTGACTTAAATGGTCCAATGGGGTGCTCTGGGGTGATGAAAAGTTCTGAAACTAAAGATTTGTGGTGGTTTGATAGAACTCTAAATGCAGTAAATTAAATACCACTGAACTGTACACTTCAAGATGGTTTAATCTATGTTACATGAATTTCATCTCCATGTTTTTTATAAAGGGAATGAAGTAGTACATCAATAATGAAACCTGAGCTCTGGCTGCTGTGGTTCAGTGGGTTGGCCTGTGAACTGAAAGGTCTCTGGTTGGATTCACAGTCAGGGCGCATGCCTGGGTTGCGGGCCAGGATACTCTTTGGGGGCATGCAAGAGGCAACCAATTGATGTTTCTCTTGTACATCTATGTTTCTCTCCCTCTCTTTTTTCCTCCCATCCTCTCTCTAAAAAAATTAATAAAATCTTAAAAATAAAAAAAAAGAATGAAACTTGAAAACATGAAGCAGAAACATGCTAAAAGAAGCCAGTCACATATTGTATGGTTCTGTTCATATGCAAGTCTAGAACAGGGAAATCTACAGAGACAGAAAGTAGATTAGAAGTTGCTCAGAACTAGGGGCAGGTGGATGGGGGATATGGGGCTAATAGCCGATGAGCATGGGTTTTTTTTTTTTTGAGGTAATGAAAATGTTCTAAAAGCAACTGTGATGATGGTTGCAAATATCAGTGAACATGCTAACTACTATTGAATTGCATACTTTAAATGAGTGAATTGTATGGTATGTGAATCATATCTCAGTAAAGCTGCCTCAAAAATAAAAGCCACTAATTATAACAATAAATTGAATTAGTAATTAAAAACATTTTCCACAAAAATCCCTGGCCTAAATGTCTTCACTGGTTAATTCCCAGGATACAAAAATCAATACACAGCCCTGGCTAGGTACTCAGTTAGTTAAAGTATAGTCCCCAGTACGCTAAGGTTGCAGGTTCGATCCCCACTCAGGACACATACAAGAATCAATCAATAAATGCACAAATAAGTGGAACAACAAAAACAAAGTGGGAACAATTGCAACAGCATAAACAATAAAAACAGAAAAAATAAAAATAACCTTAAAAAACTAGTAAGCATAGTATTCTATATAAAATCCATTCTTTCAATATATTAATCACATAATCTTGTTTAATAAATTTTCTTTCTATCATAATGCTTTACCATATAGTGGCCTCTACTGGCAAAAAAAGGAGAGATTCTGATTAGTTGGCCACTAGTTGCTTTAATTTTTTATATTTATAATGAATCCACTATGCAATCAGGTCATAGAAATGGCTATGGTTTCTTAAAGGAGAATGCTTAAGATTATAAAGTCTAAATTGTGCCCATTCAAAAGAAAGTAGATGAAGTAAGAACAAAAGGAAAAAAGAAGCAAAGGCAAACTCAACTCCCAATCTAAACTACTGCTATAAAATAAACCTTACAAAAATACTTTTTAAAATGACTGATTTGACTGACTAATCTCTCCTAGTCAGTCCAAGAAACAGAGGGCACATTCACAGAAACAAATAAATGAAAATCCCACTAGTACACATTTGTGCTACATAAATAAAATGTAAATTAAAGAAGTAACTTGATTTTTGTACCTGTGAAGGGCGGAATCACACCATGATTGAAAGAGCACAAGCTTGGGCTTCGATTCAAGTCCTGGCTCTACCATTTACTCACTATGTGACCTTGGGTTGAATGTACCAACACCCAGGTCTCCTCCATTTTTTTATAAAATGAAGAAAATACTTTGGCTCACAGCAATCTTTTGAGTATTGCTTTACTCAGTAATCACTTAAATATATTCACTATAATTATTGTTATTTCTGCGTAGAAGTTGACGAATTTTTATTTTAAATGGTCATTAAGTTAAAAAATTACGTATTTGTATGATTTAAATTTACCAAACATTTATTGAGCACCTGTTATGTTGAAAAGACTGTTTAAGCTTTATTTAAAAAGTCATTGAAACACTAAAACTGCTGGAAATAATTAAAGAGATAACCATCAACATTGAAAGATGTTATAATTATCAAATAGTAGTAATGCTTTAACACTGTTTTGTTTTCCTTAAAGCAAGATTATTTCTTTTTGTTAAAGATTTTATTTATATACTTTTTTTTGAGAGGGGTAAGGAGGGAAAAAGAGAAACATCAATGTGTGGTTGCCTCTCGCACTCCCCCTGCTGGGAACTTGACCCATAACCCAGGCATGTGCCCTGACTGGGAATCGAACCAGTGACCCTTTGGTTCGCAGGCTGGTGCTCGATCCACTGAGCCACACCAGCCAGGGCTAACACTGTTTTTATAAGCACATGTATTTATACATTCATAAAAATATATGACTGTAACCTGAAATCAACTGATAGTCATCTCTCAGTAGATAAAGAATAATTTTACTTATTTTTTTCTTGTGTATTTTTTAATTTTTACATGGTGAATATTTAATACTATAAAAAAAGAAAAGTTGACAAGACCTTTAGTAACATTACACACAGATCAGCTCAGACTGTAGGTAGGCTATCGGCATCCTGAATTAGAACTGGAACGACCTACCGCACACAGAATACACTGTGATCTTCAATTTATAAAGATTAAAAGAGAACAAAGAATAACATTTACAATTCATTAAATAAAAGAATCCTTAGATTAGAATGTTATATAATGCTAATGCTGCTTCTAATAAATACATATGCTAATTAACTTACCATTTGGAGTAGTGTTCTAAGAGTAGAAAATTTTTTTTTCACTACCGTAAAATTCTGGGGGGGGAACAGTTAGACGTACATGAGTAGAACATAAAATTATACAAAAGAGTCTCTTGGTTAAAAATACAACAGAACGCAGGGTCAAGCTTTCTGTTGCATCCTTAAAATTTGTTTTAATTTTTAAAAAAACTTCCATACTGTTTTCCATAGTGGAAAGCAATTCCACAAACACACCCTCACCAACACTTGTTTGTTGATGTATTAATAAATTAATGAAATCGAAAACTCACCTGAAAACATTTTTACAAAATCCTCAGTAGACATATTCATCACCACATCTGCCTGACCAGATGGCTCTCCATATCCAGCATTCCCGCTCTTGTTTTTAAGATCAAGAAACCACGTTCCGCCATCCTCACCTACACAGAAGATAAAGATAGATAAATACATGCCCAAGAAGGCCTCTTCTTAAACTCTGTAACTGCTACAAATAGAGTAATTTTATATACTGCTGTTTCCCAGGCTAAAATCCCCAGGCCTCTACCAATTTCAGAAAATATTTATTAAGCACTTATTATGTCCCAGGCACTGGGCTAGGCTTCAAAGACTCTGCAATAACATGGTTCTCATAAAACAGGAATTGGTGGATGATATGGAGTCAGGAAATCCCAACTGAAGCTGAGATTTAAAAGTTAAGTAAGAATTAGCTAAATAAAGAACTGAAAAAAAATGCAGTAGGACCAGAAGGTAGAAAAGAGTGCAAACAGTGGCACCTGCCAGGCTCGTAAAGCAGTCAGATGAGAGCAGTGGGCCACATAGTCACACATTTCATTCTAAGAGAGATGCTGCGGAAGGAGAACGACATAGACTTGTATTTTAAACAGATCATGCTAAGAGCAGTGCAAAGAACATATTGAAGAGGGTTAAAAAGGATGCAAAAGACTAGTTAGGATGGTTGGTGTTGGGTAATTCAGGAATTGAGGATATATGCCTGGATCAGGATCACAGCAGTGGGGATAGAGAAAAGTGGGCATATCTGAGAAATCATCTCAAAGCAGGACCCATTAGGACCAGGTACCTGATTGAATGTTGAAGAGGAAAAGGTGGGGAAGGTGCATGGGAATGATTTACCAGTTTTGGGCATGGGGAACTGTAGATATTGGCGTACTGTTTACTGAGAGAGGACTACTAAAAAAGAATAGATTTAACAGGTAACGCCAAAGGCAGCTACTGGGAATGGTGAGTTGCTTTGGACATTTTCCAATTGTGACAGTCAAGTGGATATGTTAAATTAAGTCTGATTAGGCTAGAAATAGAGATACATAAGTAACCACTTCACATGGTCACTGAAGTCATGTGAGGGGTTGGTGTTGCCTGGCGAAAGTCTGCAGAGTGCTAAGACAGTGACCTGAAGGACATCCTTGAAGGACACGGGAGAAGCCTCTGACCCAGGAGACTGAGAAGGCACGATTCTAGACAGAGAAGGAAAGCAGGGAAAGCTACTGTCAAAGAGGCCAAGGAAAGGGAGCATTTCCAGAAGGAGTGGTCAGAGCATCAAATGCTGCAGAGGTGTGACCAGAATGATAAATGTCCACTGGCAACACAGAAGCCGCCAAAGACCTTGGTGAAAACAGATTCAGTGGAACGGAGAAAAATAATTCCAGAGCAGAGTGAATTGTAGGTGAAAATAATTTTGGCTTATTGTGTTTTGCTGTGTTTGTTTAAAACACAGAATAGACTGAACATGTTAAAATACCTCTGGGAAGGAGGCTGCAGGATGAACAGGTGAGAGAGAGCGCATAATTAACAGCACAAAGTCCCTGAAGAGGCCAGAGGAAATGGAGTCTAGAACTTCATTACTCGAAGTAAGCTCCACGGAGTGCCACAGACTATCAGCTGATTTCTCAAAAGGTACCTTACAGGCAAGAAGGAGAGGCAAAGAAGTATATGGAGTCATGAAAGGCAAGGACCTACATCCAAGATGACTCTATCCAGCAAAGCTATTATTTAGAATGGAAGGGCAGACAAAGTGCTTCCCAGACAAGGTCAAGTTAGAGGAGTTCATCATCTCCAAGCCCTTATTATATGAAACGTTAAAGGGACTTATCTAAGAAATAGAAAACAAAAAAACTATGAACAGTAGAATGACAACAAGCTTACAACTATCAAGTGAGCCTAAAAAAAAGAAAAACAACAAAAACAAAAACTAAGCAAACAATTAGCACAGGAACAGAACAAAGAAATGGGCATCACATGGAGGGTTTTCAGCGGGGAGGGACAGGGGAAGAATAGGGGGAAGAGGTGCAGGGAATAAGAAGCATAATTGGTAGGTATAAAATAGATAGGGAGAGGTTAAGAACAGTATAGGAAACAGAATTCAAAGAGCTTATATGTACAACCCATGGACATGAACTAAGGCGGGGAATGCTGGAGGGTTGGGGGTGTGGGGTCGGGGGGGTTAAAAAGGAAAAATTGGGGAAACTGTAACAGCATAATCAATAAAATATATTTTTAAAAATAAAAATTGTTATTGATAGGAAAGGGGAAAAAAGTGTGCTCCACGGACTGCAGCCCTGTCATCCCCGTCAGAAATGCAGAATTCGGACCCCACCTCGGACCTACCTGCTGACTCAAATTCTGCATTTTAGCAGGAATCCAGGTAATTGGTATGAACATTAAAGTTTGAGATGCACTGATCTAGAGCTGAGTCCTGTTCTGCTGGGAGGGGAAGAAGAGAGGATGATGCCTACAATGGTTAATTAACATCAGATGAAAGGAAGCAGAAGCGATTTATCTGCAGGTTTGTATTATCTCTGTGGAAGAGGAGATGCGACTGTCCACTGACACTGGTAGGGAGGCAGTGAAGGGAGAGACGGGAGATTTGAGGAACACTGAGGTTTAAATAGTAACTGAGGAAAATAAGGCAGTAGGCTGATCACAGAAGCCAAATTCTGAGGTGCTGCTCAGACTCCAGTACAGGGGCAGTGGTGAATTTTTACCGGTACAGATCTACTGGGTGGTGTGATTTTTTCCCCATTTCTCTAGCAAGATTTAGCATTCTGGGTACAACTGTAGGTCAGCCAGACAGTTTGATTCAGCCAGGACTAGGGTTTTGGCAGGTGATAACAGAAGCAGAAAAGGTCCAGAAGGTTAGGATACAGACAGGAGAGTGACTGAACCCTGGGTTCAAAGGGCGGAAAAGGAAGTAAAAACAGGAAGGTGCAAATAGGTTAAGATGATTAAAAAAGAGGAGACAAAGGATAAAAGAACTAATAATGTTAAAGTCTTCCTACAATGGGAATGAGGTAGGCAGTTCTTAAAACTGTCATTAACGTGTGTTAATGCTATATTAAGAATATTGAGATATTTTAAAAAGCTGACTACATTCAGACTGACTGGAAAAATCTCAAAGATAAAAATGGTGAAGTATCCACAGTGGGTGAAAAATTACTATATTATACTACCTGTTACACTGGAAGTATCTGTAATGCAACTTTATATGTGTCCGTAAGTACTGATCTTAACTTAAAAATACAGATCAGTAGCTATTTGTTATTCTGAAAAGTCTACATTCTAGGGTAAGGGTTCTGCATACAGCCAACCAGCCAGGTGATTATAACTGGAGGCTTATTTTCTTCCAAGGGAAATACCCTACTTTCATAAAAGACTCAGATCACCAGATGTAATCCTCACCTGAGAGTTCAAACTGATAGACTGCTTGAGTGGCTTTAACAATGTCATCACTGAGAGAGTTCTTAACAACTCTAAATGTTTCTTCCACAGCTCTAGAACGTGGTTTTGATGGTGACTGCGGCTTTTCTTCTTTCAACTGTGGAGCAGCACCTGTAAAATATCGATGAAGATGGTTTTAAAGCCTAGGCCAGGGCTGTCAAGCTCATTTTCACCGGGGGCCACATCAGCCCCGCAGTTGCCTTCAAAAGGCCAAATGTAACTTTAGGACTGTATCGATGTAACTGCTGCTTAACCAGGGGTAAGGAGCTCGGCACTGCCTCTGGGTAGAAACCAGGTGCCCGGCAGGATAAAACAAGGTGGAGGGCCGGATTCGGCCTGTAAGCCTTGTGTTTGCCACCTGTGGCCTAGGCAACGTAAGGCCACATACAGAATTAATTGACAGAATAGACTGGCTACCAATTAAACCTGTTTGACCAAAATGACTTTAAGTATATTCAGTGATTTCTAAAAGCATAAACTAATGGAATAACAATCAAACATGTCAATTATGATTAGAAATGTAATTGTTTATATTCTCCAAACAAAAGGCTGATTCTCGGATTAGGCTTTAAAAAAGCAAACCACTACTAAACTATACAATGTTTATAATAAATGGACCTAAACAAACTATTGGAGTTTTAGGGGTGATAACTAATCACTCCTTCATCATCCACTGTGAGTTCTAAAATCAAGTAAGAAGAAGCCAGAGTCAGAAAGATGGAGGTATCGACTGTGTCATCATTCGATGCCTCCTGTGTAATCAATCAGTGGAGCTGAATTGGAGATAACAGTCAGTAGACTACAACTATGTAAGCTTTAATGGGAAAGATACATTTAGAGCATTTCAATTACTTAAAAAAAAGAAAGAAAGAAACACAGCTAAGCAGCCCTGACATAGCCTCTCCTGACTTCACACTAAATAAATATAAAAATGTACGAAAAAAAAAGAGACAAATACTAAATTTCACCAAGGCGGACATATGACCTGCTGTCAGAGTCTAGGAAGAAAGGTCATGGCCACTGAACAACACAAGACGACCTGCTGACTATGACTCTGCTCCCTGTGGAATAATGCCCAAAGGGAGAGAATAGGCTGAGCACAGCAACCACACAGTTAGTTCATAAAATGGCAACTCCTCAATATAAATTAATAAATTGAATTTCTGGGGGAGGGATATGCTAATTTAAAGGCCTTGAAGTATTCAGGAGTTAGGAAAGAGATTTAACTTTACTGCTGAAGGGTATGGGCTTTGGAACTGAAGGCGAAATTAAATCCTGGCTCTGCCGCCTGACAGCTGTATGATCTCAGATGTGAGATGAGAATAATACCTGTCTTGTAGGGACATATGTACTAATGAGACAATGCATGCACAGTATGCAGTACAGGGTTTGGCACACAGTAGGTGCCCAATAAACATTTGTTGAAAAACAAATTAAATATATGTGATCAATGAGTGGTTCTTATTATTTAAATCTGGAGTTTAAATGAGCTCAGTTCATGCACATCTTCCTTCAAAAAAGAGATCCAATCTTCAACTGCTAGGCAAAACTCCAGATTTTGAACTTGCCTCTATTAGAGGACCAGTCTCTATTAGACTTTGATAAGCTCCCTAACTCACTTCTACCATCTGTAAACGCCTTCTGAGATAAAGACGGACAGTCTTGTTTTAATATTCTGATACATCCATGTGGCAACCAAACGAAAATCTCATTTTTTTAATAAAAAAAATTAAAATTTAAAAAGAGCTATCTCTGGTTGCTAAGATTTTGAATATTTTTCTCCCTTCTATATTACAAAAGAAAAGTTTCCTAAGTAACTTTTTAAACTATCTCCAACAATTTGGAGAAAGAACAGATAAAAGAGGATTAAGATTAAGCCAGAAAGGTTCAGCATGCAAATGCACTGCAGAAGAGTTTCTGTAAGTTTGCTAAATATATAAAGGAAATTTATTCCTAAATTTCCTAGGAGACATCTAAAGAATTCATGATCACTTTGGAGATCCAGTGTCACTATATAAAAATAAGTGAAGGGCCCAGAAGAGCAACAACTATTCTTGTTAAGAAACCATGAGACAAATTCTTCTCATGGGTATTCATTAAAGAGTGCTTCATCTGCCCTGGTTGGTGTGGCTCACTGGACTGAACATTGATTGGCCTGTGAACCAAAGGGTCACTGGTTTGATTCCCAGTTAGGGCACATGTCTGGGTTACAGGACCAGATCCCCAGTAGGGGACACTCGAAAGGTGACCACACATTGATGTTTCTCTCCCTCTCTTTCTTCCTCTATTCCCCTCTCTATAAGTAAAATCTTAAAAAAAGAGAGTGCCTCATCTGTAAGCTGGTGGTATAAAGCTGGGACACAAAGATTACCATGTAAACTCTGGACCAACTCAAAGGTGCTACTGTTTCTGAGTTACAAAAACAAAACAAAGTAAAACCAAAACCTCCTTTGAAGTTAATTTCTCCCATAAAGTAGTCACATAGCACAAACTCTGTGAATGACATTAGGTATACTTTGATATGACACATTTTTCCTCAAAATAAAATAATGCAACAATACAAAATACCTAAAGTACCTAAAGATAGTGCCATGGAAAAGAAATAAAGCCTTAAAAAGGGTGGAGATTTTTTTTTTCAGACCTTTAAAAATTAAATCAAAAGACTATGTTATGAACTTCTTACTGGTAGGAAAAAAAGACAACCTTCTTTGCTAAAACTAAGACTTCGCATTACTTGTCTAGTTTAAATCACAAAATCATTTAAAAGCAGAAGACAGAAATGTTTAATTCTATATTTTGGAAAAAACACTTAAGTATCTTTATTTTTCTACATAAAATATGGTCTATATCTTACCATGGGATTCCATTTTCTGGGTAATTGTATCTGGGAATTCATCTAAGAAGAAATCTGGTAACAAAGGGTGGCCTGAAAAAAATGACCCCCAAAATAATCAGGTTACTGTAACAACTTCAATATATTAAGATTTTAACACTTGTTTAATAAACATCATATCTGTTTTTATTTAAATAATCATTCTGGTGTGATGGAAAGACCCCCAGCAGAACTGTTAAACTGCCTTATTACTAAGTAAAAACAGTTTCTCCATAATCCAGTTGTCCTCTCCTACGGCAAATTTCATCCAACCACAGTCACCTGTTCACTTACGGCCTTAACTGCTCTTCCAGGGGCCTCTGCTCTCTTCTAGTCACACAACTCTTATGTCTTACACCCCTCCAAGGTGCTTAGGACTCATTTCCTACCTGCCCCGCAAAGAGAAGGGGGTTCCTCATGAAGAAGGACTTGTTCCCCATCTGTCTCTGTCTCTGTTCCTCCCTCTCAAACGGTTAAAGAAAACTAAAGGGCAGGGGTGCACTGGGTTTATTATATCCTAACACTTGTCATAGTACCTGATCACATGACGTTCTCAACGCTTGATAGGATTTTTAATTTAAATCAAATTTAAAATCTTGTACATAAAGATGCTATGTGTTTAGTACCCAAAGTGATAATTACACTGTACTCAGGACCCAGAAGACCTGGGTCTGGTTCAGGTTCTGCCTCTTACTAGCTACTACTTTTAGACTGAGGCTCAATCTCTTCGAACATGTTTTTCTACTTGAAATAGTAACTACTGAATACTGTGATTATAGCATATGCCAGGCACTGTGCAAAGCACATTATTCATATTATTGCATTTAGTTCTGACAAAAATCCTGTATGGAAGGTAACACTCCCTTACTTTTTACCAGTAAGGAAAAGTAAAGCTCAGAGAAACTGGGTAACACATTTAAAGTGCAGCGGAACTGGAATCTGAACCTGAGTTATCTTCTCCCAGACTCCATATTCTTAATCATGGCACAATATTGCTTCCCTCATGGGACTGCTATGAGGTTAACTAGACAGTGTATATAAAAATGCTTTGTAAAACTGTAAGGAGCTATTTAATTCAATTCCATTCAAACTGAGAGACAGGGATGATACAAATATAAATGGTAACCTAATAAATAATATTTAAAATATACAGTAACCCAAATAATGACTACATGTCCATTATTTGGTAATACATTATCTTACACATATAATAAAATGCATTATCACCACCATCATCGTCTGTAATTTGAGAGAAACAATGATTTGTGAATAGGGGAACTACTGAGAACTTCTCACATCACACCCTTACACAGCAGACCAACCCTGCTCACTCATCTTCGCCATCTACCCATAAACTACTCCAAGAAACAAACATTCAGAAAATGCCCATCATCTTAAGAAGCTTTTGTGAAAAACTCATTACTGTGTCTTCTGTTACCATGCCCTTGAATAAAATCCTTAGTCTGTGATTTTAAAAACTAATCTTCATTTTTGGTTTCAAGATTCGGAAATGGCTAAGAGCTGATATGACTTTCTGCATCTGTTTATCACTGTAAAAGCCCAGCCCACTTCTGTTTTCCTTTCTTCTCTAAGGGTGCTGGGATGGGGTTTTCCCCTTTTAAAAGAACATATTAATTTTATAATCACACAAACATACACACAAAAGAGATTTGTGTGTATGCAGAAAATGGGGAAAAATACATCATTATTTTTAAAAACAATAAGCATTACCTGGTTTAATTGCATAGGCGTCAAAATTTTTTATTCCTTCTTCTTTTAAGATATTTTCATCAATGATAAAGTTGCCAGTAAAAGTTTTAGGCTTTTTGAAAATGGAATATGCAGCATCTGCGATGATGTCAACTTTTCGACACTGGCTTTCAATACCTGATCCTCCCAGCATATCCATGGCGGCGGTGTGTATGGCTGTGGAGAAAACATACACACCCTTAACTCCAAATCAAGTAACAGGACTACGATAGTAACCAGCAAGATGGCTGGGCCCTTTGTTTCTCAGGTAATGAAAACAAGATCCAGAGCTTGAAGCATTTGCTAAATGTTCTACTGACATAACAGGGTAGAAGACACATTTTCCTTGCTCTACACCATGGTGCCTTACACAGAACTCCTTCATGAGGCTCACAGCAAAATTCAATTAGACTTTTCTGATTTAGAATACTTAAGAATCTGCACACCATTCTTCAGAGTCAAGAAAGCCAGTAAGATATAATAGAAAGAACAATGAGCTGTAAGTCAGGTGACTGAGATTTTTATGTCAACCACGCCATGATTTTTTGGAAAACCGTATCTTTCTGTCTCAGTTTCCTGTTTCTAAACCATGGAGCTCCTTTCTTAACCTTACTGTCTCTCTCTCTCTCTCCTCTCTTCTACAATATAGCGACTTGCTGTTTTTCTTTTTCATCACTGTATGCCCAGTGCCTAAAACAATGACAAACACACCACAAGAACTCCATAAGTAGAGGTTAACAACTGGATCCATCAAAACATGAAATTCACTGGTGACTTTTGGAAAAGAACACACACGACCTGTAATGAAAGCTGATGCAGCTCAGATCGTAAGAATCCTGAAGGTGACCCTAAAACTTGAGTCTTATTAAGGAGTAACTGGGAAAGCTACTCTAGCAGCTTCAGATTGAGTCTCCTAATTACAGCTTGCTCAAAACAAACAGTAACATGAGTATTAAAATCAATGAAGATTTCCTTTCACATACACATATGCGTTGCATATCAGGCCTAAAACGTCAGCATCGCCTTTGAGTCCTTCTTCTCTGGGGAGAGAGCTTATCTCACCTCTTTAACACCGGCCAGCCCCTGCCAAGCACACATATATTCTTCTGTGCACTGACTAAACCAAAGGCAGCACTCATTATAAAGTGTACCACTGAGAAAAAAAACTCCTTAAACTATGATATATCATCAGCTGTAAGAGCAACCTGATATCAAAGATGTGAAAGTGTAAAAGCACGGGCATCTCAGAATTAATGAAATATGGTATAAACTGCCACGAGAAGAAGACAGAAAGTAGATCCTTTGAAGAACAGGTAAACTACTTTTGGTTTTTAGCAACAGAGAAGTTTGTCACCTTGTCACCTTGGCCTCCCTGGTTAGTTGAGTTCCCACATCAATTTGTAATGTGGTCCACATGACTGACAGAGGACTGAAACTGTTCTGAGACAGTACTGCTATCTTCCTCTCTGCTGCCGGGACTGAGATCAGTAGCTGTCATTCCTTCCCAGACTCCAAGCCACATGACATCTACCCCAGAGTGGACCTCCCTCCTCTTTCACACTTGTTCTGACCAGTCAAGAGGTGAGAAGCAGCAGGCATTTTGAATAGCAGCCCTCATCCCTCCTCTCTGCCCCTACCCTCCATTTCGGCAGGAACTATGAAATGGATTTTATAAAAAGAAAAAAAAATTGTATTTTTGAAGGTGACCTAGTTGGGGGCCTGAGAGCCTGGTGTTGTGAAACTACTAGAAGCCTGCACACTGATCTCCAATCAGTGTGATCAGCTAACTTCAGTGGGGTCAAAGTTCTAGGCTCAGAGGGGTAATGCAGCTGGTGCAGAGGAGGCATGCAGAGCAAGAGAGGATGAACAGTAGACCAGGACACTGCTTTGATTGTTGATAATATGTTACACTGTACCCATTCCATTAGGTGCAATAAATCTCCTTTTCCTTAAAGGGCAGTAATGTTGGGAGATTACTTCAGGTTCCAGTAGGCAGAAAGAGAAAGCCACTGTACACAATCTAAAAAAATAAGATTCCTCTTCCTAAATAGAGATCTAACAAAGAGCTAGGGGTGTGGATACTCTCTCAAATCCATTTTCATTGCCTCAGTCATAAATAATGCCATATCTTAGCTAACTTTCCTGCCTCCACTCTCCATAGTCTTACAAGCCATCCTATATTCAGATTCCAGATTAAATGTCATCAACAGTCATGTCACTCCACCGTTCCTGTTTTCCCTATACTTATTATTGTTCTCCTGCTTCAAAATTCTGAAGTGGTTTTCTACTGAATGTAGGTTAAAATTCAAACTCCTAAAACTGGCAATCAAGACCTGGGACTTAGTTCCTCCAGCTTCCCTCACTACTTCACACCCACCCAATATTCCAGTCAATCTGAACTACCTGCAGTTGCTCAAGTTCTGTAGAATACAGAAAGCCTACACCCTACCACGCAGACACCAGTTCAAACTCCTTGTAGTTCCACCAAACACCTTCCCATACTATAGCCTTTCTGGTTCCTTCCCTCTGCCTGAAATGTTGTTCCCTCTGTCGAGAACTATTGGAAACTGCCCTGCCTGGTTTCAGAAGCTAACCCCCTCATGGCTTCTTTGGACCATAAGCCACTAAGGAGACAAAGCTTTTACTTCACCTTACCTGGCCCCCAATGCTTGATCAATTAGCCAATGACGGGTAAGATTCCTCAAGGGAGGGACGACCTAAGACAGACATGATCATCAGGGCCCCCAGGAAAGGACTTGGGGGCTACAGAAAAAGGGGGTCATGGACCCTCATTCCTTGGCTTTGACATAGCCTGAGTCCTCATTCTGTCTGCAAGAAGTCTCCTAATCTCTTGGCTGCCTTACTTCCCCTGCCTGCCTTAAGCCTGAAACAATGCCGGTGATGGGTGCAGCCCGGTGCTGGAAAGGGTGGGTTCCCTAGGGTGATCAGGCCTAAGAAAGAATGCACAAAATCCTGTGAAGCCTACTTTGGTAATACCCTCAATTTAAATAATAAGGGACCAAGCAGGAAGTGAGTTTGTTCCCCAAAGTTTTATGGACCTTTAACTATCTGACCCTGACTCAGAATAAGCCCTCAGAGTTCTTTGAATGTTATCTATTGTTTAATCATTTCTGCCTGACAATGATCGATGAGCTTTACATAGACACCCTGTATTCTTATGCAAACTGAATCCAATAAAAGTCTGTCAAGCCAAGGGTCAGGATGCTCTCCCCTTGAGAGAGTGGCCACGCCATCCCTTTTCCTTCACGGGCCTTGGTAGTCCATGTGAATTTGTCTCCTAGCTCATCTACAATGCTGTGGACACTGTGGGCCAGTGATTGAGTCAAGGAACACCTTGCCCAGTACTTCTAACTCCAACATCCCTTAAGTTCTCATTTCAATTGTTTACCTCTGTTAGGAAATCTCCTTTCCTGACCATCAACTTGAGACACAGCGCTCCTGCTTTGTTTCAAAAGTATTGAGTACAAGTATATGGCAT
This sequence comes from Artibeus jamaicensis, assembly GCF_021234435.1. NCBI lineage: Eukaryota > Metazoa > Chordata > Mammalia > Chiroptera > Phyllostomidae > Artibeus > Artibeus jamaicensis. The sequence continues at coordinate 8,252,884 of NW_026522030.1, forward strand.
AATGAATTATGCCATGTTTCACAAGGAACATGGCTGTAGATTGAATTTACTGTGCCAATAAATCTAGAACCCAAATAATACCAATGGTTCCAAGATGTCTAGTAAACCTTCTAAAATGAACATCTCAAAGCTAAGATCTTGGCATTCAGTGACCTCTGTCCATCCTGATACTGTCCTCCACGTTCCCTCTCACATAATGTCCTCCTCCTTTCTTACATAAGCTTTGTTCGGAATGTCTATTTTGAAGCTAGGCAAAAGATATGCATTTATTGATTCATCAAATATTTACTGAATATCTATAATGACCATAATAAAATAAACAGACATTTTCTCTCAAGCTTTCATTTTCACGTTACACTCCAGTTAAAAAATTAATAATTTATTTACAAATATTGTAAGTGACAGAAGAATATGTACAGACTACTATAGTAAATCCAATATCAGGCCCCATCTTATAAAAACTATCAGCAATATTTGACACAATTGATAATTCTTCGTTGAAACACTTTCTTCAATTGGCTTGGGATCCCATGTTGTATGAATAAAATCTAAAATCTAAAATCTCTAGAGTAGAGACCAGGCTTTTTCCAACTTTGTTACCCCAGGATTTCAAAAACCTAAAGATTCAGGAAATGGATGCAGGGAGGGAAGGGCCAAGTGCGATCGATGGAAACAGTTTTTTATCTCCCACACTACATGGTAAACCCTTTGAGGGGACAGACTGCATCACATCTACCTTAGTGCCCCCTAATGCCTTGTCCACAGCAGATGATAAATTGTCTGTTAATATATAACAAGTTAATAGTACAGAGAACTGTGCCTGGAATATAAAAATGTTTGCCAGATGAACAAAAAGAAAGTAACAAGTAACATAATAACAGAGGTACAAGAATATTGTATTAGGACTTTTGTTATCTCAGAGTCCTTCCTTTCTGCCTGCCTAACTCTCACTATCTATTAACTTTAGTAACAGCAATGTTTGACTTGGGAGCAGGAGGTCGAGTAGGAAAGGAAGTTGAAAAAGGTCACAGTAAAGTACAAACTTTTAAAGTCTCTGACTCTGATTCACACTAAGTAACACTGTTTACCAACATGACTAAGAATGCATAATATATACTAACAAATTTTATTTTTATATATTTATATATGAAATACTGACCCTTACTATGTGTAGTACTCTCTAATATTTCCTATTTTATTCCATTAGAAAGAAAACAAAACAACAAAAAATCATTTAGCCATCTGCTGCCTACTAAATCAATTCCACAATCCACTAAACTGATTTCATGCCTCACTAAATCAATTTCATGACTCACCAATGAGTCTTAGCATACAGTTTGAAAAATATTGTAGAAACACTTTTTCCCTCTTACCTTTTACCCCATTGCAAAGAATATTCCTATCCAGAAAATCTTAAAAGAACTGTGTATGATACAGAAACATAGGAGAAACAAAGAAGCAATAAAAAATGGTTCTGATCCCAGGGTGGACTGGGAATTTAAAGGAATCTTGGTCAAATTACAGAAGAAAGGAAGCAATTTTAACAATTGATTCCTGGAGTCCTTAGAAGAAAAGAAAGATGGAGACCAGAGAGCTGGCTGCAACAGTTAAATTTCCTGAGAGTCACATCAGCAACATGCCCCAGTGCTCCGTATTTTCTCCCCCGCAGCCCAGCCCCTATTTCCTCCGCTTCAGTATCGGGCCATTAGACCTCTCACTACTGCTTGGAGCTGAGGAAATCCTTTCACTCAACACACAGCAGATGGGAAGCAAAGATGAAAAGTAATCCCTCATCTGTTCCTAAGCTAGAATTCTGGATACATTTCATATTGCCATATGTGTAGGTTCAGTTCAACGGTACCCACAAAGCTATAGTACTTCATAAAAATACTGGATTAAATATACTTTTAATGGGCAACTCCTACCAACCTAGTCATCTACTGGGTGAAAAGGCCAGAGAAGTATCCCCAGGACCCTATGCAGTGTCTGCCACATGGTAACTGTCCAGTAGGTATTTGCAGAATGATGAAAATAAATATAATCATGCCAGAAGGAAAAAGAATGGCAATAAACAATATAAAGGTCCCTAGTAAATATAGGAATACATTAAATGAACCAATAGAAAAAATCAAGAAAAATCATGCCTTGGCTGGACAGCTCACTTGGTTAGAGCATCACCCTGATATGGCAAGGTTGTGGGTTCAATTCCCAAACAGGGCACATACTAGAAGCAACCAACAGATACATGAATGGGTGGAACAACAAATTGCTGTTTCTCTCTCTTTCTTTCTCCTTCTCTCTCTAAAAAGTGATAAAGGAAAAAAAAAGAAAAGAAACACCAGAATGTTAGAAATTCTATAAGATAAATGACCTGTTTTTTTTTTCAAGAAATAAGTGACAAGGAAATTAAAAAAAGTGTAACTGCTATAGATTAAAAACATTTAAGAGACACAGCACATAAATGTAATGTGTGGTACTTGTTCAGACCCTGATCTGAACAGACTCAATGCAAGGAAAACATGTGAAACACCTAGGAAACTAGAGCACTGAAATGGCATTTGATGACATTAAAGTATCACGGTTCAGGAATTTTAGCTATGATAATGATTTTACGGGGTTTTTTAAAAAGAGCCCTTCTAATTTAAAGATATATGCTAAAGTATATATAGATTAAATGACGGTGTAACTTAGACTGGCTTTAAAATAATCCACGGGGGTACAGGGGGGTATGCATGAAGGGGACAGAGCATGTGGGCTGGCGAAACCAGACTGGCCGTATGTTGAAAGGGCTGAAGCTGAATAATACATGGGGTAGTACTATGCTCTCCACTTGTGTACAACTGTATATATGTTTGAAATTTTCTATAATTCAGGGTCTAAAAGTAGGTAATAAGGGCTTTATAGATTACTTACTATAACTTAATTTTTAACAAGTTTAATTTTTTTATTTATTTTTAGAAAGAGGGAAAGGGATGGAGAAAGAGAAAGAAACATCAGCATGAGAGGGAAACATCAGCTGGCTGCCTCTCACATGCACCCTGACTGGGGACTGGACAAACAGGCTGAGACACACAAGATAAAAAAGAGGAAACAGAGGAAAGACCACAGAACAAATTCAAGAGACAGAAACAGAAAGGAAAAGGACCAACGTAGGCACAGAGCTACCAGTAAACCAAGAAAAAAACGACTATAGGAAACCCTCATACATCAGTACTTACCCTAAATGTAAATGCACTGAATTCGCTAATAAAGAGCCACAAAGTAGAAGATAAAATAAAAAAATAAAACCCAACCACACACTGCTTTCCTATAGTCACTCCAGAGACAATGCTTTCCAGAGACACATCTGTGAAAGGGTGGAAAATAATTCTCCAAGTAAATAACAGACACAGAAAAGCAGGTGTAGCCATACTTATATCTGACAAAATAGATTTAAAAATAATGAATGTAACAAGAAACAAAGATGGATATTTTATAATGATAAAAGGGGCACTACATCAAGAAGACATAATACTTCTTAATCTATATGCAGCCATTCAGGGAGCACCACAATATATAAAGCAACTACTTGTAGAGCTAAAGGAAGAAACAGACCAAAACACAATCGTAGTTGGGACGTTAATACTCTACTGAGAGCTCTAGATAAATTACCCAAACGGAAAATCAATAAAGAAGTATCGGACTTAAATGGCACATTATACCGAATGGACATAATGTACAGAGCCTTTCACCCCTGAACATCAGATTATACGTTCTTCTCCAATACACATGGAACAGTCTCAAGGGCCACAAAAAAAGCCTTAATAAATTCAAGAAGATTGAAATTATACCAAACATAATCTCTGACCACAAGGCCTTGAAAGCAGAAATAACTGAAAAACGGAAGTAAAGAAACCCACGAATATTGCATAATTAAACAACACACTACTAAAAAATGACTGAATCAATGAAGAAATAACAGGTGAGATCAAAAGATCTATAGACAGATATGAAAATAAAAATACAACATACCAAAACCTCTGGGATGCAGTTAAAGCAGTAATAAGGGGGAAGTTTATATCATTGCAGGCCTACCTCAAGAAACAAGAGAAATCCCAAGAAACAGCCTAACATTACATCTTAAAGAACTAGAAAAAGAACAAAAGCAACCCAAAGTCAGAAGAAATAATAAAAATTAGAGCAGAATTGGATGAAATGGAGAATGAAAAGATTATATAAAAAATTAACACAACAAAGGCTGCTTCCTTGAAAAGATTAATAAAATTGATAACCCCCTGGCTAGACTAAGGAAGAAACAGAAAGACCCATGTAAACAAAACAAAAAATGAAAGAGGAGAAGTTACCACAAACACCACAGAGATACAAAGGATCATACTAGAATACCATGGAAGACTATACGCCACCAAATTCAATAAAATAGAAGAAATGAGTAAGTCCTTAGAAATATATAACCTTCTTAGAGTAAACCATGAAGGATTAGAAAATCTAAATAGACCAATCAGCAGTGAGGAAATAGAAGCTACCATCAAAATGCTTTCAAAACATAGAAGTCCAGGACCAGACAGCTTCACCAGTGAATTCTACCAAACATTCGAAGAAGAATTAAAACCTATCAGTCTCAAACTCCTTGAAAAAACTGGAGAAGAGGCAGTATTTCCTAACACACTTTATGAGACCAACATAACCCTGGCACCAAAACTTTCAAGGATAACACAAACAAAGAAAACTATAGACCAATAATGTCTGACGAATACAGATGCAAAGATCAGAAACAAAATACTAGCAAATAGAATACAACAATACATTTAAAAAAATAATAATAATATATTACAATCAAGTGGGGTTTATTCCAAGGCAAGAAAGATAGTTTAACACATGCAAATCAACCAATGTAATATACCACATTAACAAAAGAAAGCATAAAAATCATATGATTTTATCAATAAATGCAGAAAAAGCATTTGATAAGATACAACATCCCTTTGTGATTAAAACACTCCATAAAATAGGAATAGAAGGAAAGTACCTCAACATAATAAAGGCCATATATAACAAACCCTCAACCAATATCATATTCATGATGAAAGACTGAAAGCTCTTCCTCTAAAATTGGGAAAAAGACAAGGAGGCCCACGCTCACCACTGTTATTCAACATAGTGCTGGAAGTTGTAGCCAGAGTAATAAGGCAAGACAAGAAATAAAAAATATCCAAATTGGAAAGGAAGAAGAGCATCATTTTGCAGACAACATGGTTCTGTACATAGACAACCCTAAAGACTCCACTAAAAACTATTACACACAATAAACAAAGTTGCAGGATACAAAATTAATGTACAAAAATCCACTGCTATTAGTATACAAGAATACACTAATAACAAAACTTCAGAAATAAAATGAAAAAAAAAGCCTTTTGCAATTGCAACCAAAAAAACCCCAACTAAGAACAAACTTACAAAGAATGTGAAAGACCTATATACTGAAAACTACAAAGCATTAGTAAGAGAGATAAGAAAAAGATACAATGAAATGGAAAGATATTCCATGTTCATGTATTGAAATAATCCACATAGTTAAAATGGCCATATTACCAAAGCAATATATAGATTTAATGCAATACCTGTCAAAATCGCAATGTCATTTTTAAAGAAATAGAACAACAACACAACAACAAAAAAAACCCATCAGATTTATATGGGACCAGAAAAACAAACCCAATAACCAAAGCAATTCTGAGAAAAATAAATGAAGCTGGAGGCATCACACTACTTGACTTAAAATTATACTACAGAGCTATAATAATCAAAACAGCATCATGGTATTGGCAGAAAAACACACACACAGATCAATGGAACAGAATTGAGAACCCAGATGTAAAACAACATATATATGGGCAAATAATTTTTGACAAAAGAGCCACACAATGGAGAAACACACAATGTGGAACAAGCACACATTGGAGAAAAAAAGCCTTTTTAATGAATGATGTTGGGAAAACTGGAAAGTCACATACAAAAGAATGAAAATAGATTACAGTTTATCTTCATGTACAAAAATTACTTCAAAGTGGATCAAAGACTTAAATATAAGAGCTGAAACAATAAATTACGTATTGGGTTGGCCAAAAACTTCATTTAGTCTTTTTCTGTATGATGGTTCTAGTAGTGCTTAGTTGTCTTTCATTTCATTCGAAGCAATTTTGTTAGATTGCATTATTAGTGCTATCATATCAGCATGCATTTAAATGAACATCAAAATTGGCGAATTATTGTGTAGCCATTTTAATATTGAAGATGGAAGAAAATATACAACATTTTTGGTGTACTATGCTTTATTATCTCAAAGAAGGTAAACACATAAGTGAAACACAAAAAAAGATTTGTTCAGTGTATAAAGAAGGTGCTGTGACCGATTAAAAGTGTCAAAAGTGGCTTGCAAAATTACCTGGTACTATTAACATTCTGGCCAAAGGATTAACATTAATCCTTTGCTGTGGAGCTGTCTTGTGCATTGGAAGATGTTTAGCAGCAGCCCTGGCCTCGGCCCACTAGAAGCCAATAGCAGGAGATAGCCAACATGATAAAAATATCCAAATCAATAAAGTTTTTGGTGAAAATGAAAAATGCGTCTTTTTATTTTATGGAAAAAACAAAGCAGACTTTTTGGCCAGCCCAATGGAAGAAAACATAGGTATTAAATTTACAGACCTTGGTCATGGAGAACATTTTATGAATTTGACCCCAAAAGCAAGGGAAACAAAGGCAAAAGTAAATGAATGAAGCTATATTTAACTAAAAGGCTTCTGCACAGCAAAAGAAACCAACACCACCACCAAGAGGCAAATGACCAAATGGGAGATATTTGCAAACAACAGCTTCGACAGAGATTTAATATCCAAAATATATAAAGAACTCATAAAACTCAACACCAAATGATCTAACTGAGAAATGGGCAAGGGACTTCCGGCCAATATGGAGGCATAGGTAGGCACACTGTGCCTCCTTGCACAACCAAAGGAACAATAATTTGAAAACAAAAAACCCGAACTGACAGAAAATCGAACTGTATGGAAGTCCGACAACCAAGGAGTTAAAGAAGAAACATTCATCCGGACTGGTAGGAGGGGCGGAGATGGGCAGCTTGGCAGAGAGGACTCGCGGCAAGGCAGTGGCCTTGTGAGGTCACAGGCGGGCCCAGTGAGGTGGCAGTATGTGGAGCAGGGTGGACAAGGTTGAAACTGGCTGGCAAGGCAGCAACTAGAGGACCCACAAGGAGGTGGCTGGTGGAGCTGGTGATCCCACATTGGCATGCAGATAACCCAGGAGGAACAATAGGAGAGCAAGACAGACCATGCAACCCAGGGCTCCAGCTCAGGGAAATAAAGCTTCAAACCTCTGACTGAAAACACTGGTGGGGGTTGAGGCAGCATTGGGAGAAGCTTCCATCACTGGAGAGACCCCCAGGGTCCTAGAATGTACACAAACCACCCACCTGGGAATCAGCACCAGAAGGGCCCAATTTGCTTGTGAATAGCAGGGAAAGTGACTGAAAACTGGCAGAGAGTGGAGCAAGTGCCACTGTTCCCTCTCGGACCCTCCCCCACATACACCATCACAACACAGCTACGTGGGTTGCCCTGCCCCGGTGAACACCTAAGGCTCCACCCCCTTCATAACAGGCAAGCTGAGACAAAAAAATATGGCCCAAATGAAAGAACAGGTCAAAGCTCCAGAAAAAATACAACTGTAAGTGATGAAGAGAGAACCAACATATCAGATATACAGTTCAAAACACTGGTAATCAGGATGCTCACAGAATTGGTTGAAAATGGTCACAAATTTGATGAAAAAATGAAGACTAAGTGAAATAAAAGAAAATGTACAGGGAACCAACAGTGACGGGAAGGAAACTGGGACTCAAATCAACAGTGTAGACCAGAAGAAAGAATTAAACAGTAAACCAGAAAAGAATGAAGAAACAAGAATTCAAAAAAATGAGAAGAGGCTTAGAAACCTCCAGAACATCCTTAAATGTTCCAACATCCAAATCATATGGGTACCAGAAGGAGAAGAGGAAGAGCAACAAATTGAAAACTTATTTGAACAAATAATGAGGAAAACTTCCCCAATTTGGCAAAAAAAATAGACTTCCAGGAAGTCCAGAAGCTCAGAGAGTCCCAAAAAATTTGGACCCAAGAAGGAACATACCAAGGCACATCATAATTACATTATCCAAGATTAAAGAGGAGACAATCTTAAAAGCAGCAAGAGAAAAGGAGACAGTTACCTACAAAGGAGTTTCCGTAAGACTATCAGCTGATTTCTTAAACCTTGCAGGCAAGAAGGGACTGGAAAGAAGTATCCAAAGTCATGAAGGCAAGGACCTACATCCAAGATTACTCTATCCAGCAAAGCTTTCATTTAGAATGGAAAGGCAGATAAAGTGCTTCTCAGATAAGGTCAAGTTAAAAGAATTTATCACCACCAAGCCCTTATTATATGAAATGTTAAAGGGATGTATCTTAAAAAAAGAACATAAAAAAATATGAACAGTAAAATGACAGCAAACTCACAATTATTAACCACCACACCTAAAACAAAAAACAGAAACAAAATAAGCAAATAACTAGAACAGGAACAGAATCACAGAAATGGAGATCCTATGGAGAGTTATCAGCAGTGGGGTAGGAGAAGGAGAGAGGGGGAAAAGGTACAGAGAATAAGTAGCATAAATGATAGGTAGAAAATAGACAGGGGGAGGTTAAGAACAGTATAGGAAATGTAGAAGCCAAAGAACTTATATGTATGACCCATGGACATGAACTAAAGTGGGAGGATGTGGATGGGAGGGGGTGTGCAGGGCAGAGGGGAATAAAGGGGGGGAAAATGGAACAAATGTAATAGTATAATCAATAAAATATATTAAATTTGTTTAAAAAAAAAGAAAAATTGGCAGGGGTTCTAAACAGATACCTCTCCCAAGAAGACATACAATTGGTGAATAGACGTATGAAAAGATGCTCAACCTCACTAACTATTAGGGAGATGCAAATCATAACTACCATGAGATACCACCTCACACTTGTTGGAATGGCTATTATCAACACAAGAAGTGATAAGTGTGAAGAGGTTGTGAAGAAAAGGGAACTCTCCTTCACTGCTGGTAAGAATATAGACTGGTAGAGCCACTATGGAAAATAGTCTGGCAGTTCCTAAAATAATTGATAATAGTTACCATATGACCAAGCAATCCCTCTCCTGGGTATCTACCCGAGAAACTCGAAAGTATGCATTCTCAAATATATATATGCACCCCTTTGTTCACTGAAACAAAATTCACGGTGGCCAAGACAGAGACAACCAAGTGTCCTTCAATAGAGAATTGAACGAAGAAGATGTACGTACACACAGTGGACTACTACTCAGCTATGAGAAAAGATGAAATACTGCCATTTGCAACAACACGGATGGAACTTGAGAATTTATGCTAAGTGAAGTAAGTCAGTCAGAAAGAGCTAAAAACCATACTTTTCTTTCGCCACTTTTCCATGCTCATATGAGCCCTATATAATTCAATTACTTCCACATTTTCCCCTGCCCCTTCTCAGTTTTGAAAAGACAGATTAATGCTTTTGGTTAAAGACTAATCTTCAAGTTTCGTCTTATAGTATCTCTCCTACATCAAGTTATTTGGTACTTATATTTCATATTCCCAGTGATTCTATCACAACTCGTTTACATCTAACCATACAAATTACAGGGTTACTTGCTAGAAATTATTTCCACTCTTCATTTCCCTCTATTTAGAAGTCTCTTTTCTGATGGACTGATTTGGTTAAAAGCACTTATAATTTTTGTCAAATGTGATATCCTTGCACATAGCCCTATCTTCTTTTCATCTTGTCAATAAATATTATCTTGATTGGATACCTTCTTATCGGTAATCTATAGATGTTATTCCACTGACTTCTAGTTTCTGGTGTTGCAGACAATGAGTCTGCAATGTTTTTTTCTTTGTAACATATTATCCTGGAAAGCCTGTTAGATTTTCTTTTATCCTTAAAATTCTGAGATTCTCCCAGGTGTCTTTTCTTCCCAATAAATTCAACCTTAAACTTGGTAAAAATTTTAATCTGCACACTAAAGTCTTTCTTCAGCTTAAGGGAATTGTTTTCCGTTTTTAGTTCTATTATTGTTTCTCCTCTATTTGTTCTTTATCCTCCTCCTGGGATTCCTGATATTTGCCTGTCATGGTCCCTAAATCTTTTTTCATTTTCTTCACAGTGTTTTTCCTCTGAGATATCTCTTGTACTTGAACTTGTAAGCTACTTATACATGTGCTAACAGTGACCATTCCATTCTTCAATTCAAATACTGTACTATTATTTTAATTAAAACACATCTCTGTATAGTTTCAATAAATCATTTTTCATGCTATAATTCAATCTCTTAAGTAGGTATATTTATTTAAACAAGGTATTTTCTGTTTTCTTTAGCAGTTTTACTTCACTGAAAGCTGCTCTTCTGGGACTGTGGCTTAGTCTTTCTGTGCTGGACATCAGCTGCACTGCACTCTTTTGTCTTATTGCTCTATTCACCCTTAGCCATTTAAATGGCGGCCATCCTGCCAGCAGTGGCAAGCGCAGCAGTCTCTGCCCCATGGGTAGGTGACATATCAGATGTACCAGTCACTGAATCCATCTGGGGACCTAAATAAGGCTCTTTGGTTCCCTCACTGTCCCAGCCTCAAGGGTAGGGAATACTTATCTGACCTGTTGAATCACCCTGTTGAGTCCTCGTATCTCCATGGGTTGAGCTTATTTCCAGGAATTTCTGAGTACTTATTCTCTTTCCAGTGCTGGTCCTGTCCTGTCCTCTGGACCAGAAGAAAACCAAGTCCTTCACAAGCTTCTCACCTGTGTCTCTTATAGAATCAGTGCTTTGCTCATTCCTTCAAAATCCTGTCTGTCTGCCACCCCAACATCTGCTCCTCTCAGGGGAGTTTGTGGCTGGTTAGAAAGGGAGGACAGCAAGGACATGGCTTTCAATAGTCACCCTACCAGAAACCCCTCTACCCTCAAATAAATAGACTATAGGGAACCAGTCCACATGGCAATGGCGACTCAGCCGTGGTTTGGAAAATGGACAGATGTGAGGTGGCACACAGGAGCCAGGCCCACAGATCAGCTTTCCCCTGGGTAACCAGGCCTGCATTATATCTAGGCTGCTATGAGGTTCGCTTTTGCTAAAACTGCCTCACCCTGAGTTAAGGCACTTAATGTTTAATGCATATCTTTGAAGTAATTTCCCAAAGTCTGTGCTAAACTTCCCAAGGACAAGCATAACCAGTTCAACCACTTTTTCCCTTGCATTTGCAACATCCTTTTCTTTGTTATCTGTAAGAAGTAATCACCTAAAGCAAACCTAAGCATAATGAATGAGAACCTTCTTTGATGTAATGCTCCCAGAAAGCAATAAAATCCTGTCCAGGCAGAGGTCGGTGCTCTCTCACTCAGAGAGTGGCCACGCTGTCCCTTTCCTCCACAGGACTTCTGCAGTCCGTGTGAATTTGTTCGTCACATCCACAACACCACAGACACCGCTGGTCGGAGCCTGCATCAGTGGGCAATATTTCAGTTGCCATCTGTATGTTTCAAGGAATGTAATGAAGAATATAGGGATTCTTTCAAAAGGAAGCCAAGGCTTTCGTTCATTCGTGCAATAAGTATCTGTGTGCCATAGCAGTTCCCAGAGCAGAAACACCATGATTGATCCCTACGGAGTTCTCTTGGAATGAGGCCACACTAACTTAGGTGTTTAAGTTCTGTGTTAGTATAATAAAGGTTCTGTTAAATTCTTAAAAAGTGAAATGAAAAAGTGGTTCCCATTATGTATTCTCTTGATCATTAAACACACTTTTCTGGCATAGGATTGCCATTTATTTTTAAGTGAAAAAACTTAAGGTTTTCACAAGCATTATCTGTTAAATATATGAAAAAAAGTATAGGGAAAAGATGGTCTTTTTCCTCCTTTAAGCTAGATATTTTATGTAAGTGGAGTGTAGGAACCCACAAGAAGGACAAACTTTACCTTTCTGTCAGTTTTGCTGGATCTCCCTCATTTGTACACAGCATATTCCCAGGCCATCAATATCTGCCACACATGAATTCTAAAGCTGCATACACAATCTAGCCATATACAGGTTCTTCCATCATGTAAAGGAGGTCTAGGCACTCTGTGGACTTAGAATTCATGTGAAAGTACACATAATTCACATGAATCAGCTTTTTATAAATGAAAAAGACAAAGGAAGTACTATAAGAAAGTAGAAGCATTTGTTGGGATGTATGAGGAGAAAACAAAAGCATGAGAATCTGCAGAATTCAGTAAGGTACCAAGATGAGGATGCAGTTGGCTTCCCGGTGGCATCAGTGAAACTCTCCAAGAGTTCCAGTGTTCAGTATTCCAAGTATAGCAGTCTGCCTAAGTCAGTCATACAGTCCATGTCAAAGCTAGGAGATATACAATACAGACTTTGGTTCCCAAAGACTGAGGTTACCTTTGATAGCCTACTCATGCCTACCCTACCTTGCTCACCCAAGCTGCATCTCAAATGTCAAGAACAATAAATGACAAGAGCATTTGAGATCCTGCTCCCCAGCATATGTTGTCAGTTTGGTTCAAATAAACTCTTACAGAAATTTAAAAAACAGAACAATAAAGGAGAATCCAAAAATAATTTTTTTTAAGTATATACCTGTTTTAGGCCATAATGCGTTGACTGCAACTTCACCTTTAAATTCTTCTGCCATTCCAAGCACACACATAGACATACCATACTTAGCAATGGTATAGGCTGAAAAAAACACAAAATATTTAATTAAGAAATAAAAATTAAAAAAATAAATTTGTAAATATAAATAATCAATTTATTTCCATTACTATTTTCTTCAGGATACTCTTTTTAGAATTTATTTTTTTTTATTTTTGAAGATTTTACTTATTTTGAGAGGGGAAGGGAGGGAGAAAGAGAGAGAGAGAGAGAAACATCAGTGTGTGGTTACCTAAACCACACATTGCACCTGCTACTGGGGACCTGGAAAGCAACCCAGGCACATGCCCTGACTGGGAATGGAACTGGTGACCCTTTGGTTTGTAGGCCAGTGCTCAATCCACTGAGCCACACCAGCCAGGGCTAGAATTCTTTAATAATATTTAAAATATATACTTTTTGAAAAATTATAATTTATTGTTTACGCTGTTGCAGATGTCCCAAATTTTCCTTTGTCCCTCTCTACCCAGCACCCCTACTCCCTCAGGCAATCCCCACACCACTGTCCATACCCATGGGTCCTGCATATCGGATATGTACCTTGGCTACTCTATTCCCTATGCTGTACTTTACATCCCCATGACTATTCTGTAACCACCAATTTGTATTTCTTAATCCCCACTACCCCTCCCAGCTAGTAACCATCAAAATGTACTCTATATTTATGATTCTGTTTCTGTTCTGCTTGTTTATTTTGTTTTTAAGATTCAATTATTGACAAGTATGTTATTGCCCCTTTAACATTTCAAAGAATAATGGTTTGGTGATGATGAACTCCTTTAGTTTTTTTCTTGTCTGAGAAGCTCTTTATCTGTCCTTCCATTCTAAATTATATCTTTGCTGGGTAAAGCAATCTTGGATGTATGTCCCTGCTTTTCATGACTTTGATTATTTCTTGCCAATCCTTTCTAGCCCACACTAATTTCTCATTTCTTTTGAGAAATCAGCTGACAGTCTTATATGGGAACTCCCCTATATGTAACTAACTGCTTTTCTCTTGCTGCTCTTTAATGATTCTTTATCTTTAAATTTTGATATTTTAATTATATCTTATAAGTAGGCCTCTTTGCATCCATCTTGTTTGGGACTCTCCTTGCTCCCTGGACTTGCATATCTATTTATTTCACCAAATTAGGGAAGTTTTCTTTCACTATTTTTTCAAACAGACTTCCAATCTTTTGCTCTTTCTCTTCTCTCTCTGGAACCCCTATGATGCAAATGTTGGACCTCTTGAAAGTTTTTTGAATTCTTTTTTCTTGTTGTTTTGATTGGTTGCTTTTTCCTTCCTTATGTTCCAAATCATTGATTTGATTCTCAACTTTAACTACCCTATGTTGTTACCCTGTAAATTGTTCTTTATTTCAACTAGTGTATCCTCTGTTTCTGACTGGATTTTTTTTAGGCTGCTGAGGTTCTCACTAAGTTCCTTGATCATCCTTATAATTAGGATTTTGAATTCTGTATCTGATAAATTATTTCCATTTAGTTTAGTTTTTTTTTTTTCTGGAGTTTTGTTCTGTTTTTTCATTTGGGCCATGTTTCTTTGTTTCCTCATTTTGGCAGCCTCCCTGTGTGTTTCTGTGTATTAGGTAGAGCTACTACAATTCCCAGGCTTGATAGCGTGGCTTAATGTAGCAGATGTCTGGTAGGGTCCAATGGCACAGCCTCTATTACCCAAGCTGGGTATTCAAGGTGGGCCCACTGTGTGAGCCCTTTTACAGTTGAGCCTTGACTGCTGTTGACATAACCAAGGTCAGCCACTGAATGTGTTCTGTCCAGGGTCACACAGCATTAGCTAGAAAGCAAGCTGCAGATGGCTGCTTGGAGGTACACAAAAGAGGTCAGACTTTGAACAAAGGCTAGTTGCTGCTAATGCCGGGCTTGGAGCAACTTAGTAAGAAGTATGGGGCTCACTGAAACCAAATGCTTTGTTTGAGAGAAGTTAGGAAAATCTGAAGCATGGGCCAATGCAAGCAATTCATATGGAAAAGCCACTGGAAACAGCTTAGGTGGGCCTGAAAAGTGGGTGGGAATCATCAGCAAGAGGCAAACAGTGTTAGCTAGGTTGACAGAATCTCAGATACGGTGCCTGCCTGCTGGCTCTGTGAGGGAAGAGCTCAGAAAAGGAAAAATGGTCTCTGCTAGCACTTCTGTCTGGGAAAAAGCTGTCCTCCAGCTCTTGCCCTGATGCCAGACAATTTAGTTCCACTCTGCATATTTCTGATGCCTCTCAATGTGCTACCCTGGCACTGGAGTTCAGAGGGAGTAAGTCCCAAGGAAGTATGTGCATGGGCTCTTCAAGAGGAACTACTGGGGTTCTAGCAGTTTCTATCTTCCACAGCCTCAATCCCTGCTGGTTTTTACAGCTAGAAGTTAGGGAGATTTAGTTTCCTGGCACTGGAACCCTGGGCTGGGGGCCTTCACGTGGGGCTGGACCTTTTACTTCTTAGATATTCCTCCTGATTTTTATCTGCCACCTGTGAATGTAGGACCAACCCATTCCCCATCTCTGTCCCTCCTACCAGTCTCTATGTGCTTTCTTCTTTACTTTCATAGTTGAAGGACTTCCATTTAGTCAATTTCTGATGGTTCTCCAATTTTTAAAATTTTTTAAAAAACAGTTTTATGGACATAGCTGAACAAGGATGAGCTACTTTTAAATACTTCCATCTTAATATTTTATCAGAAGAGACAGTAATAAACTTTCATTTTCCTTAATAATATTGAGATAAGTTATATTATTGTTTCTTAAGCTGCTTCTTTGCCTTTTAAAGAATGAAACTGGTCATTTAAAACGAAACTGCTACTAGTAAAGAAACAACAATTAAATGTTGCAAACTCATTTGACCTCATCAATGAAAACAGAACTTTCAGTCTTGCTATGTGAAATAAGGACTAGATCTCTGATACAACTATTTTAAATGAGGCACATTACATAAATCTTGTTATTTAACTCTTGTTATATACTCACATTAAATCATTAGTTCGCTGTGAATGGTTAAGTATTTCATGGATAGTTTTTAACCAATTTTATTGAAGGACAAGTTACATTCAATAAAATACATCTGAGGACTTCCGCCAAGATGGAGGCGTAGGTGGCAACACTGTACCTTCTCGCACAACCAAGTTTAAAGACAACAAAGTTTTAGTAACAAAATACGCAGCCAAAACACAGAAAATTGAACTATACTGAAGTCCGACAACAACAAACCTTTCGGCCAGACCAGTAAGAGGGGAGAAGCCAGCAGCAGAGCAGGGTCGGGCAGGAAAGATCCACCAAACTGACCCAGGCATGCAACCCAGACGTGCAGGCAGCCATGGCGGATCCCAGGTGTGGAGTAGCAATGGGCGGACCCACAGAGGGTGCAAGGCGGCAGACTGATCTTGGTCACACATTTGAGCGCAGATAAACCAGCGAAGGAATGAGCAGTGAGACAGACCGAGCAGGCCCCAGCTGTGGGAAGCAGCAGAGGGGGCCACCCTTGCCACCCTTTGACACCGCCCCCACTTACAGCATCACAACTCAGCGACCTGGGTGGCCCGCCCTGGTGAACATCTAAGGCTCTGCTCCTCGTATGTAACAGGCGCAAACAGACCAAAATATGGCTCAAAAAGAACTCAAAGCCCCAGAGCCCATAACTCTAAGCGACCAAGAAATAGCCAAACTTTCAGATGCACAGTTCAAAACACTGGTGATCAGGATGCTCACAGAACTGGTTGATTTTAGTCACAAATTAGAGGAACATATGAAGGCTAAACTAATTGAAATGAAGGGAAATGCACAGGAAACCAATAGTAATGGAAAGGAAACTGGGACTCAAATCAAAGGAGTGGACCAGAAGGAAGAAAGAAACATCCAATCAGAAAAGGATGAAGAAACAAGAATTCAAAAAAATGAGGAGAGGCTTAGGAACCTCCAGGACATCTTTAAACATTCCAACATCTGAATTATAGGGGTACCAGAAGAAAAAGAGGAAGAGCAACAAGTGGAAAACTTATTTGAACAAATAATAAAGGAGAACTTCCCCAATCTGGAAAAGGAAATAGACTTCCAGGAAATCCAGGAAGCTCAGAGAGTACCAAAGAAGTTGGACCCAAGAAGGAACACACCAAGGCACATCGTCATTACATTAGCCAAGATTCAAATGAAGGAGAGAATCCTAGAAGCAGCAAGAGATAAAGGGACAGTCACCTACAAAGGAGTTCCCATCAGACTGTCAGCTGATTTCTCAAAAGAGACCTTACAGGCAAGAAGGGGCTGGAAAGAAGTATTCCAAGTCATGAAATCCAAAGACCTACATCCAAGATTGCTCTATCCAGCACAGCTTTCATTTAGAATGGAAGGGCAGATAAAGTGCTTCTCAGATGAGGTCAAATTCAAAGGGTTCATCATCACCAACCCCTTATTATATGAAATGTTAAAGGGACTTACCTAGAAAAAAAGAAGATAAAAAAGATCAACAGTGAAAGGACAGCAAACTCACAGTTATTAAGAACGACATCTAAAACAAAAGCAAACTAAGAAGACAGCTAGATCAGGAGCAGAACCATAGAAATGAAGATCACATGGAGGGTTAGCAATAGTGGAATGGGAAAAAGGGGGAAGAAGGTACAGAAAATAAGTAGCATAGACGGTAGGTAGAAAATAGATAGGGGGGAGGGCCAGAATAGTAGGGGAAATATAGAATCTAAAGAACTTGAGACACGTGGTCATAAACTAAAGGGGGGGGGTGGTGGGGGAGGGGGTGTTCAGGGTGGAGGGGAATGAAGGGGGGAGTAGAACAACTGTGAGGACATAATCAATAAAATATATTTTAGAAAAAATAAAATACATCCATTGGAACTTGAAGGATCTTTCCGGGATAATGGAAATGCATATCTTGATCTGGATGTTGGTTTACAGGTGTATAAGTCTCTCAAAACTCATCAAAATGAACCACAAAGATCTGTGCATTTTACTGAATATAAATTATACCTCAACTGTATAATTACAGACAAAAGATTAAGAATCTACTTTCTGCCCTGGCTGGTGTAGCTCAGTGGATTGAGCATGGGCTTGTGAACCAAAGGATCATAGTTCAATTCCCAGTCAGGGCACATGCCCAGGTTGCAGGCCAGTCCCCCCTGCTGGGGCAGGGGACATATGAGAGGCAACCATACGTTGATGTTTCTCTCCTTCTCTCCTTCCCTTCCCCTCTAAAGATAAATAAATAGAATCTTAAAAAAAAAAAGGATCTACTTTCTAAAATGCTAATTTTTCATAGAAAATGTAATGCTGAATACTGTATGTACATTGATGATTACATGATAGATACACTGATCTAATACAAAACAAATGAACATACCATCCCCTCCACCTACCACCTACCACAGTGCTGTTTGAACCACAGTGGATTTAGGTTCAGTGGTGGACTGAGATTGAGGATATGAGCAATTTTACTTTTTTTCAAATAAGGAATACATACTTTAGACCTGAAAACAAAAGAAAACACAAGTCAAATTAATAGCTTTCTAACAACTGCCCCACTTTTTAAAGTTATATTTTAAACTACTTCCAAGGAACAAGTGAATTTATGCAGTAATCTGTAGGGCACTTTTCACTCTTCCTGTAGCTTTGTTTTTACTCTTCTAAAATGAACACAGGTAAAGCAATTAATTTTCACCCTTGAAACTTTGCTTAATGGCCTGACAGCATACTCTGCTTGATGATAATAATAAAATCCTTGTTACATTAGTCTCAACTATATTCTCCAAATTCTCTTTCTCCAATATACACCCACACACAGTTTTCAGTAACAATTAATGTACTTGTCAGATAACACCGCTTGTACTGTGGTAAAGAACATGGGTATTTGAGTCAGATAAACCTGGGTTCAAATCCTCCCTCTGCTCCTTCCTTGTGTAATCCTGGGAAAAACACACAGCATTCTACTTCTCGGTTCTCTCATTTGCAAGTGCTGGTAATACCTGGTCACTTAGGGTGAATCAAGGGTTTAAAATGAAATACATATGAGATATTTAAAACAGTGCATACACTAAGTGTGAAATGAACAGCTGCTATTATTGGTATGATTTAGGCTGACTTACTTCCTCTCGGTAGTGTGGTATTCCTACTGTGCTGGAATCGTAGTTTAATAACATAACTCCCCATACATTCCCAAATTCAATTTGCACCAATATGCAGAGCAGTATGACTTTGGGGGCAATATTCAGTTTTATTTTTTAAAAATAGTGTTTATAGTATAGTACTGTTCATAGTACAATTTATTTTATAGGAAAATCAGGTATAATATTTTAAATTTTTTCATTATTAAGCTACAACATGTTAAAGCTTAACATAGTATAACTATAATTTTATAGCTTTTAGTTTTATTGTACATCCCGCAACTTCTAGGTCTTTAAACTTATCCATTCTTCTTTTAAGTCAGTTTTCCTGCTATCAAATGTACAGTGTTCTTGTTACCATCAGCAATGGGTTTTCGAGTTTATAAATCAAATACAATCAATATTGCTAAGGGGTTTGTATATATTATTCCTTTCCAAAAGTGCTTCCCTGGTATGAGGTTGAAGTGGAGAGGGGCAAACAGTATTAGAGCCACCAGCCATTACAACAGTGAAGTGTACCTCAGATCATCACTAGGAAACAACCCGAATCTATTCTGAGCAGTAAGACCATATCTGACATTCAAAGGAAAAAGTTCATTGTATTTACACTAGAAACACGAGCTTCTCCTTTGATCTGTTAGACAAAGCCTTCTACCCACACTTCTGCTGGCTCTCACCATCAAAAATCCCAAATCAGGCGCATTTTCCTATAGTTAATATGCCCTGTCTGATACATTATATGAAAACTCTTAGTGCCATGCTTAGATACTAATACCTTCAGCTTAATAAGTTTATTGAAAACTTATTGTAAGCTCAAATGCCTATAGCATATTTGAGTCAATAAATAAAGTGAGCTAGGTATAGGAAAAATCAACTGTTCAGAATTACAAACTCATCACTGAATTTCCATAAGCATCTAACATAATAACAAATACATATACTACTGGAGATTATACATTTAACTAAAACTTAAAAATAAAAATTAAGGGCCTACCTTGTCCTCACCTCTGCCTTCCAACCCCCTAAACCACTAAAATACAAGTCACAGGCCCTAGGGTCCCTGGGCAACAGGAATAAGGAAACTGTTCCAGATTCTTGCCAAAACCTCCGAATAGGTCAGTTCTTTGGGCCTTAGCCCACTATCTCCTGAGAATGCTTCTCAAGCTTCCCTGATAAAACAATCTATAATTATCTTAAATGAATAAATGAGTGTCACCAAATAAAAAACAAAACAAAAATTAAAATGGAACTGTCTCATTATGAATTTCTCTTTCATAACTTAGACCTTTCGTAAGACCAACGACCTGAGACCTCTCTCCTTTGGTCCAAAGGTTTTAATGTCAGCTCTTTGATTTGGCATTGCAATATTGCTCCCTTTACCTGGGAGCAATATTTAGTTTTATTTAAATAACAGCTGTTCATAAATGTAGGACCTTTTAACAGTAAACAGAATCTTTGTTTTTAGAAAGGGTTTTTATTTTAGGCTATCTATCTATCCCAAGGTATTTGTAGCCCTGTTTTTCCAACATGTTCATGTTTTTGGTACCTAACTGTCCTACAGCTGATACATTCCATTTGTAGTTCTTCAACTATACAAATAGTATTCACTGAGAAAGGGAAGTGAAGAAGGTTAGTTCCTTATAATACAGTTTGAAATCACATTTTGTTATGTTTTATTTTGTTTTAAACTGCAACTTCAAATCTACAACTATAGAAATATAATTTAGGCTATCATTTTCATTTTTGGAAAATGACCTCAGTATAGATAAGGGTCCAGATTATTCTTGCCAAATGGGTCTTCCAAAGACATAATTTCACAAGAAATGAACAATAAGAATCATGCATTTGTGTTTACAAAAAGTCATGTCAGCAAAAAAGGTCACATCTTTGACCCAATCTTTGGGAACTGAACTGGGAATTTTCTCTTGGGTGGCAAACAGAGTCAATTTCTTCAACAATACAATATGTTTACACAATCCTGTCATGTGTTTGTATTCAATATGAGTAACTGTCTGTGTTTCAAACCACAGAGTACGTGTAGTTGGTACTTAGAATTCACAACACAGCCCATTTTTTACTTTTTAGCAAGACACTTTTCTTGTATCTTTGTATCTAGTGAACAAAAGAATGAACAAATAGCCCTGGCTGGTGTGGCTCAGTGGATTGAGTGCCGGCCTTCAAACCAAAGGGTCCCTAGTTCAATCCCCAGTCGGGGTACATGTCAGGGCTGCAGGCCAGGTCCCCAGAAGGGGGCACGTAAGTGTCAACCACACATTGGTGTTTCTCTGTCTCTCTTTCTCCCTCCTCTCCCCTCTGTCTAAAAATAAAATAAAATCTTTAAAACAAAATGAACACTTTCTCAATCTCTATGAAACATTTCTACAATACTTAAGTTTTCAAAAAGTGTAAAGTTAACACTATTACAGCAGCATTGCCTATAGTTATGATTACTAATTTTTTACAAATCTACACTAAACTTCCAAAGATAATTCTCAGTATTTAACATTTCCTCATGTTCATGTCCACAGTACCTACGATTAAATTTTTAATCATACCAAAATTCTCCTGACACTACACATAACTAGGTGGGTGGAATATTTCTATCTGTGGCATCAGCATCTACAATAGAAACTACCACGTACAGCTGAACTTTTTCACAAACCATGTGCTTATCAACTTTAATTCAATGTATTGAGCAACAGTATTCCTGGCTAGATTTATATGTTTAAACACTTGTTTAAGTGTTTATATTCAATCAAAATTATTCCCCAAAGTTACCAGCTGTAAAGGAATATGATGCCCAGACCAGTTCTTCATGTAACATACGAGTGTGCAGCACAGCAGCGCTGCTTCCTTTTCGTGAAAATGAACACAAACCCTGTTGAAATAGTGGTCCTTTTCGTAGTACATTAAGTTTCTCATCACTATCTTTTCTATATGTTTGCCGTAGTTCTTACTATGGTTGGACTCACTGTGTTTTCCATTCAATAGAGATACACCTTACACACTGAAGTTACAGACACACGCCCCATCTACAAAGAAGGAGGCTCTCCCTCACCTGAACGTATGGGCCTTCTTGGTATATGTCTCATTTTCCCACTTCAGGTAAGAGAAGTGGGTATGAGAAATATTTTACTTTCCTCTTTAAGAAGAACAACAGTGCAAATGTAACAATAAATGGCAATGTTTTAGCCTATCCTCAGCATCTGGAACACAATGGAGCTCATGCTCTATAGAATGCGGCTGTTGATATCCTTCTATCAGCTATACTGGCTGTAGTCACGTGGGAATGCTGTCTCTATGTGGCCAGATTTTTTAAAAAGGCCTGGAAGCTGGGGTTTTGTCTAAATCTCCTGCTTTTATTCATGTAGGAAACTAATGAAAAATATTTTTAAGATTTTTAAATTTATTTTTAGAGAGGGGAAGGGAGAAAGAAAGAGAGGGACAGAAACAATGTGTGGTCCTATGCTACCTACTGGGGACCTGGCCTGCAACACAGGCATGTGCCCTGACTGGGAATTGAACAAGCCGCCCTTTGATTTGCAGGCTACTACTCAATCCACTGAGCCACAGCAGCTAGGCTAATGAAATTTTTAATGTAGATAATTATAAAAATGAATTTTTTAGCATTGTCAGAGCCAAGTTTTGCTGGTCCAATAAAACATGTCTGAGGACAAAGTCCAGAACAACAAACTTTACATTTAACCCTCATGACCAATCCTTACAAATGAGGAAACAGAATCTATAAAGAGGTTTAGTTACAGTTATCAGATAGCAAGTCATGAAGGGTGGTGGACAGGAGTTGAATCCCACTCAAAGGAGTCTGACTTTAAAGCCCAAGGTCCTAACTATCTGATCTATATATACATGTAAGACAGATACATATAAGGCAGACAAGCAAGTCTGTGCTTGACTACATTTTAAACTGTATTGCTAATCTGATTCAAATCTGTTCACAACTAGTTCTTGGAGCAAACATTACAACATTCTTCCCGACAACTCTGTAACTTACGTAAGGTAGGTGCCTCTGGTGTTGACACTCATCATCAAATCCACCTTCTTCATAGGTGTGTCCAAAGTATTGGTCAAGCTAATAGCACTGGCATTATTCACCAAGATATCAATTCCTGTTTTCAGAAAATCAAGTTCCTATTAATATAATTCAAACTTTGTATCAAAAAATAAATTAAAAACATTTACTCTGTATAACTGAACCCTAAGTTGGCTCACAAATACTTCTTTTGGAGAAAATGACTAACCAATACACCAATATGAGACTAAGCAGTGATGTCACAAACACCAAAATGATTTTCACTGGCTCCACGGAGACTGCCAATCACCAGAGCTCCATGTGGAACTACAAGGAGGCTTTGTGGCTTCCATTCTTTTCTGTTCTCTTACCTCCCCTGGTCATTGCTTCTTGTTTATAAGACCCTACGTTCGTTAACTTCCCTAACGTTGCCCCTCCTCTCTAGCATCGTGCCAAGGCCTGCCCTCCTTCCAAACACACAGGTCTCCCTCCCTCCTAAGGCCCTTACTAAATAAAAGAGCTCCTTTCTGGTCTTGGGAACCGGGAAAAGAGAAAAGATCCAGAGTTTCAATTCCAGGCAAATCACCAGAGTAGATCAAGTTTGTTTTGGTAACTCATTCATATGATAATTCCTGAATCTTCTACATAGTCCTTTCAAATGTAACATATGATTATGTTAATTGAAGAGAGGCAAAAAAATGGGATCTACGGAACTAGTTTTGATTAGATGTCAGTAACTGTCAAGGTCCTAGCTTTATACTAGATGGTAGACTTGTTATATTATTCAAAAAAATTCTTACCAAATCAAAAATATTCATCAGATAGTTTTTAAGCTTCATTTCTACATGAACAATACTCATTTCTGGTTATACTCCAAAGACTCAGAGAAACAGAATAGTTTAATTAAAATTATGGTTAGACCTATATTTTATGAACAGTCAATAAGAATTAAGGCACTACCTCCAAATTTCTTGACTGCATTCTCCACTGCATCACTGATTTGCTGTTCATCTCTCACATCAACAATACACGGTAAGGCCTTTCCTCCAGCAGCTTCGACTATAATGGATAAACAAAGAAAGCATTAAAGTATGCAAATAGTAAACCTTTCATTCCGATATAAGAGTCAAAAGAAAGAAGTATCCTATTTTCAGAAAACCAACATAAATAACTGTGTCTTGTAACTACCAATGACTCTGCCCTGCAGTAGGGCAGACTGACTGAACCATATCCATTAGGTAGACTAGTTAGGTAGACTAGTTCCATTAAAACCAAGCAGAATTTACAAACTCTATTAAAAAGCAGAAAAAGGAAGGTAATTTTTAAAAACTTTATTTAATATATATATATTTTTTAAATGCAGTTTGAGTCTTTATTCTTTGTTGTATTTTTTGTCTTATTTGTTTTGTTTTTTTAATATACTTTATTAATTATGCCATTACAGTTGTTCTATTTCCCCCTTCATTCCCCTCCACCCTGCACATCCCCTCCCCCCATCCCCCCCTTTAGTTTATGACCACATGTCTCAAGTTCTTTAGATTCTATATTTCCCCTACTATTCTGGCCCTCCCCCCTAACTATTTTCTACCTACCATCTATGCTACTTATTTTCTGTACCTTCTCCACCTTTCTCCCACTCCCCTATTGCTAACCCTCCATGTGATCTTCATTTCTATGGTTCTGCTCCTGATCTAGCTGTCTTCTTAGTTTGCTTTTGTTTTAGGTGTAGTTCTTAATAACTGTGAGTTTGCTGTCCTTTCACTGTTGATCTTTTTTTTTAATTTTTTTATTGATTATGCTGTTACAGTTGTTCTATTCACTGTTGATCTTTTTTTATCTTCTTTTTCTTAGGTAAGTCCCTTTAACATTTCATATAATAAGGGCTTGGTGATGATGAACTCCTTGAATCTGACCTCATCTGAGAAGCGCTTTATCTGCCCTTCCATTCTAAATGAAAGCTTTGCTGGATAGATCAATCTTGGTTGTTGTCGGACTTCCATGTAGTTCAATTTTCAGTGGTTTGGCTGTGTTTTTGTTGCTAAAACTTTGTTATTTTTAAACTTGGTTGTGCGAGAAGGTGCAGTGCTTCCACCTACTCCTCCATCTTGGCGGAAGTCTAATATTATTAAATATACAAAATAGTATAATGAACTACCACGAATCTATCACCTATCTATCTTCGATGATTGTTAATGTGTAGCCAGTTTGATTTATGTATGTCCAACCCTGTTTTGTTTTTTGCTGATGTATTTTAAAACAAATCCCAGACACCACTTCGCTTATCGATACTTCATAGGTATTCCCCTAACATAGCCACAATGCTATTAACATAACTAAGGGAACCAGCAATCTCAACTAAGCTGAATTTTTGAGCTCCCCCTCCAGGTACTGTGCTTGGCACAATGCCTTGACTATAAGCACTCGATAATAATTTGTTAAGTGGAAGTGTTAATGATTTGCAAGTGGTATAGGGAATAAAAACATGGAGAGTATTTTCAGAGTGTTCACATCATCCACCTGTCACATTCTTCTCTATTTCCACTCCCCATTCTCTGCTCAGATCAAAGAACCGCTGCCCATGAGACATGAGTTTCAATGGCAGTCTCTCATATCACTCAAAAGTGCTGGGGGAGAAAAACAGTTAGTTACCAATCACTGCCTAAGGTGACAAAATACTTTAAGCAGATAAAATTATTTTTAGGGTAGCTTTCAAATACCTATAAGTAAACTCTCCAGCAAATTCCCTACATAGTGACATCATGGTGAGGACATTTCATGAAATGGCACTGTCGTGTTCACTTACTTTCTTCAGCAGCAGTATAGATAGTGCCTGGAAGTTTGGGATGTGCATGACTGGTCTTCGCAGCAATGACAATATTTGCTCCATCCTTTGCTGCTTTCAATGCAATAGCTTTGCCAATGCCACGGCTTGCCCCTGTGATAAAAACTGTAGCTCCTGCTAGCTTCCTACAACAGAACAAATGTGACCTTATTAGAAACCTCAATGTTCTATTTACTTACCAGTATAAGAAACATATGCATGTTTTTGCAATGCACGTTTCTTCCTCTGTGAAACTTCCTCCTTCCCCTTCTGATTAGCTAGTAACTCTACTGTACTCCCACTGTACATGATTTAGAAATTATTTATTACAACTGGTGTTGGCCAGTCTTGCAGTGATTTGGCAAACAAAATCTGCTCAAATGAAAAGTAAATCTCAAAGAGAAATGGGAAGTTAATAAACTATATAAACATGTATTATTTTTTTTAAAAGTACTGATAAAGCTTATTTTTAAGTGATAGGATTATGAACAAATTTTATCATTTTTTTATACTCACTCAAGGATATTCTTATTAATTTTAGATAGAGAGAAGGGAGGAAGAGAGAGAGGGAGAGAAACATCAATGTGAGAAACATCGATTGGTTGTCTCTCATACACATCCCAATCAAAGACCAAACCCACAACCTAGGCATGTGCCCTGACCAGGAATCAAACTGGTGACCTTTTGGTTTATAGGAAAACCCCCCAACCAATGATCCATACCAGCAAGGGCTATCATATTTTTCATATTCTTTGGCATTTTTCAACTTTTCCACAATAAATGCATACCACTTAAAAGAAACTATCTAAAAGCAAATAATTGTTCAATGATGTTCATCACTATTCATAGTAGCCAGAGTGGAAAAAATGTAAATGTCAATCAACTGATGGATGGATATATAAAATGTGGTATATCCTTAGTGTGGAATTTATTCAGCAATAAAAATAAATGAAGTACTAATCCATGCTGCAACATGGATGAACCTTGAGAACATTATGCTAGGTGAAAAAAACCAGTCACAAAGGACCACAATTGTATGATTCCACTTACACTGATGTGTCCAAAATAAACAAACCTATAAGGACACAAAGATTAGTGGCTGCCTAGAGCTGGGCGTGGGAGGTATCGGGGGCTGACAGCTAAGGGCTGTGGAGTTTCTTTTGGGGTAAGATAATTGATAAAAAATTTTAAATTAATTACCATGATGGTTGTACAACTGTGTGACTATACTAACGGTCACTACTATACTAATATTTGTCTACCCAGAATTTCAGAGAGTTCATAGCCCTGGCGATTACTTGACTTCAGGCTTTTGGCCTTCATTCAAAGTACTTCATGGTACTTTGTTATGGCTGCCCTAGGAAACTACTACACTCTTCCCCACAGTGCAACAAATATCCTTGTACACTTCTTCCCATTGCTTGTGTAAGAGTTTCTCTAGGGCATATGTATTTACTGGTGAAACTGCTGGATTAAAGGACATTGTTGTGGATTTAACATGGCCAAACACCCTTCGGCATTCCTTCCACCAGAGCAGCATATTTTCCACCTCCCCTTGAGTATGGTGTAGCCTGATGACCTTTTTTTAAGAAACAATGTGATGAAAGTAATATTCTGGGATTTCCAAGCCCAGGCTATAGATAACTGACAGCTTCCACTTTTTCTCTCTTGGAAGCCAGATGCCATGCTGCCAAGAACAGGGACAGATTACTATGCAATGAGAAGCCATGAGAGAGAGGACCTGCGGGCGAGATGCCTTTTAGAACAGTTTGGCCCCAGCCAAGGACTCAGCTAAATGTAGCCATATGAATGACCTTAACTTACATAGAGCAAAAGAAACCACTCAACCCCAAAAACTGTGACTAATAATAAACCATTGCTGTCTTTCAAAAGTTTTATGGTTTGCCATTTAAATGTTAATCTTTAATCTACCTAGATTTTTAAATATGAATTAAGGTAGGGATCCAATCACATTTTTCCCATAGGAATAACCAACTGTCCCAGTCTGAAAAGTCCATCTTTCTCACAGTTCTTCAGCACCAGCTTTGCTGGAGACTAAATATCCAAAAATACATAGATCTATTTCTAGGCTTTCTTTTCTGTTCTGATGGCTCACAAAAATCACAGTGTTTTAATTACAATAGCTTTCTCAGTCCCGATAACTTGTCGGGAACTGCCCTGCCTGGTTTCAGAAGCTGTAATCCCCCCCATGGCTAAGGCTGAGTAAAGGACCTTGGGACCTTAAGCCACTAAGGAGACAAAGCTTATCTTCCTGGCAGGGGCACTGCGTATGCCCCCTTCTACTTCACCCTGCTTAGACCCAGGCTGATGACTGGTTAGCCAATGACGGGTAAGATTCCTCAAGGGAGGGATGACCTAAGACAGGCATGGTCACAATGGAGCCATTAGGGAAGGACTCGGAGGGCTACAGAAAAAGGGGGTAATGGATCCTCGCCCTCCGCTTTGACATAGCCTGAGTTCTCATTCTGTCTGCAAGAAGTCTCCTAATCTCTTGGCTGCCTTACTTCCCCTGCCTGACTTCAACCCGAAACAATGCCAGAGGGCAGTACAGCCTAGGGCAGGAACAGGTGGTTCCCTGGGGCGATCAGGACTAAGAAAGAGTGCATAAAATCCTGTGAAATCTGCTTTGCTAAGAATGCCCTCAATATTCTGATAAGGGTACAAGCATAAAATGAGTTTGTTTCCCAAAATTTTATGGCCCTTTGGCTATCTGACCCTGACTCAGAATAAGCTCTCAAAGTTCTTTGAGTATTGTCTATTGTTTGATCATTACTGCCAGACACTGATTGATGAGCTTTACCTGTATTCCTGTGCAAGCTGAAACAAATAAAAGCCCACTGAAACAGGCTCAAGGCCCTTCTCCTTTGAGAGACTGTCCACCTTTACTTCCCAAGCAGATCGTGTGCTGGTAGACTTATTCTCACCAGTGGCAGACTGGGGGGTGGGCAGAGCAGGGGCTGTGGGTGGAGCCCTCCCCACAGTAACTAATAAGGCAAATACTTCCCATTTGTTCTTCCTCAAGAGTTTCTTGGCTATACTTGAATCTTTACTTTTCCACATGTATTTTAGAATCAGCTTAGCTAATTACATAAGCAAAATCAGTTGGAATTTTGATAGATATTGTGTTGAATCTATAATTTAATTTGGAGAGAACTGACATATTTAGACAATGAGTGCCCCAATCCATGAACATGGTATCCTTCTCTATTTAAGTCTTCTTTAGTCTTTCAATGAATTGTACAAGTTTCTAAAAAGGGTATTATACATCTTTTGCTGGCTTCGTTCCTAGGTACATCATTCTTTTTAACTTTTTATTTGTAAATATTTTCCCTTTTTTTTAATTGTCATGCAATTACAGTTGTTGCCATTTTCCCCCATGTAAATGATTTCTAAGAAGTTGCAAGAATAGTGCAAAGAAAACACATATATCCTTTGCCCAGATTCATACACTGTTAACATTTTACCCCCTGCTTTAGCATTTATGCTCATTTTCTCTCTCCCCTTCTCTTTCTGTATATCTTATTTTTTCAAACTACTTAAATGTAAGTTGAATGTCATGTTATCGCCTGTTATTTTACATAATCACTGCAGAATTATCAACTTCAGTAACTGTAACACTGATATAATACCTACTTTTATCTAACATACTGGCAATGTTTCAATTTTGTCAATGGATGCAATAATGCCCGTAGAGTAATTTTTGCCCTACAGTACAGGAACCAGTTGAGAACCAGATAATCCATTTAGTTGTCATAGCTCTTCAGTATTCTTTAATCTAGAGCATTATTGCAACCTCTCTTATCTTTTATGATATGTATTGACTTTTTGAAGAATGTAGTGCCACTCATTTTTTAAAATGAATGCTTCCCACTTTGGATTCAGCTGTTATGTCCTCATCAAAGACTCAGGTTATTTATTCCCAGCCAGAATATGAAATACAGTGTCAACAATGTATCACACCTGGAAGTACACAATGTCCACCTGTACTTATGGTGATATTAATTTTGATCATCCAATCATGTTATTATTTCTCCACTGTATAATTACTATTCTTTACAACTAATAAACAATCAGTGCAAAGACATTTAAGGACATCATTAGATGTCCTTAGATGTCATTCTACATCATTAGAATTATACAGAAAATAGCTCCCGTGTTTAACAATTCAACAATCATCAAAATCTGGAGTAATTATCAGAAAGCAAATCTCAGAGGTCATATAATTTCACCTCTAAATATGCACTTTAACTTTTACATAGCAATGTCATTATTTCAGTTAAAAAAAATTAACAGCAATTGCTCTATGTCATTCAGTACCTACGCATATTCAAAGTTTATCATGTCCCAACTATTGCTTGAAAAGCCCTTTCTCTTCGCCTCCAGTCTAGCTAGATTGATTCTCAGTAGAACAAAAGACATCTTCCTACTCATTCAGAGTCTCAGGCATTGCTGAAAGAAAGGCAAAAGCAGCTTCTCTTAACATGAACCCTGGGTCTAAGGAACTCCTCCAGCTTTTAAGGCATTAGAACCTAGGGGTTGGCAGGGGATCCTCATTACATAAATGGAAATAAGGAAAAGAAGAAAGGGAGGGAGGGAAGGAAAATTTCTCAGTACATAGATGGCTAAAATTTGCTAATGTAGAAATAAACTACACTACAATTTACCAAAATTCTCTGATATCTGAAAATCAGAATAATGGTGATAAAATTTGAAAGGATTTTTAAAGAAAAAGAAACTACACAAGCTATTTTAAAGTTTATTTTGAAAAATAAACATTCAAAAATTACCAGGAAGATTTTGAAAAAAAAAATCTGAATGAGGTGGGAACTAGCCTTCCAAGATATTAAAACATTTTATAAAAATACAGTATTTAAAATGGCTTGGTACTTGGTGCATGTAGAGACAGATTAAAGTAATAAAATAAAATAAAAAGAATCAGATCCCTATACATACAAGAATTCACTATAAGATAGAGGTGGAGTTTCTAACAGAAAGGAAAAGGTAACTAGTCCGTCAGCAGTGCTGGGTCAACTGTAGCCAGCCTGCTGAACCAAAATGATGTGGGCTTCGTAACTCACTTCCTGTGCCAAAAGCCTATGCAAAACAGCATTTCATCTCAAGCAGATGAAAAATTTGAGAGCCAAAGAAAACCTCCGAACATAAAAACACTAGATAATACCTATTATTAAAAAAAAATCTTGATTTAAGATGGCCTTGGAGGTTTGCACAAAAACACAAAAAACTTAACAGAGGAAAGACTGGTAACTCTGACTCCGTAAACACCTATCTGCATGACAAATAGTGTAGTCAAAGTCAAGACACAGAAAAAAATACTGAGAAAAATGTTTGTGACACATATGACAGAACAAATTTTTTAAACTAGAGCTCTCAGAGATCAAAAACCTTATTGTATAAGGCAGGCAAAAAAAAAGATACAAAAATGGCTTTAAACCAGGACTTCTCACTAACTCTCTGCACTACCGATGTTAAAAGGTGCTTCCAGCATCCCTGGACTCCATCCATTAGACACCAGTAACGCCCCCCCCCCTCATTTTTATTCTCAAACATTCTGCTGTTTGTCAACATGTTGGATTAGGAAAGCTCATTCACCCCTTTGGGTGTGCAACCTTTTTGATAGTATTAGCTATCAAAATTTAAAGGGTATATACTCTTTGATCCAGCAACCTCACTTCCAGGAATGTATCATAGAGATACATTCAAACATGTACAAACAGATGAATACGTGGATAATCTTTGCAGCAAAGATGGAGTAACAAAAAAAATTAGAAATGATCTGGTGTCCAATGGTAGGGAACTGATTAAATAAATTATGGTACCTCAATAGCTATGGAACCATTAAAAGGGAAGAAGGGCTACATGCACTTAATATGTGTGTCCTAAGTCAAATTAGGAAAAAACAGCAAGGCCCAGAAGAGAGTTTGCTACCATTAAAAATGGTGTGTGCAATGCCAATACACAGAGGATGATTATAGAATACACTTGAAATTTACATAATCTTATTAACCAATGCCACTCCAATAAATGTAATAAAAAATTTTAAATGTGGTGTGTATTCAGGGTGATATACAAATATATTTATAAATGAACATAATATCTTTGGAAAAAATACCAGAGAGCAACAGAAGGACGACAAAAAATCACTTCAAGTGACACTCAAAAGTTTGAGCTGTTTAGGTCTTTTGGCCATGGGTTTGTATGTTTCAAGTAAATTACATATCGGACATGCCACTCAGCTCAATAGACCCACACTTCACAGAAACAAAGTCGAACACTGGTTGCCAGGCACTGGGAGGAAGAGGACAAGAGATGTTTAAGAGGCATAGGCCGAGTTTTCAAAGTTGAAAAAGTTGTAGACTGGCTGCATAACAGTGTGAATATTCTTAACACTACTGAATTATACTACACTTAAAAATGGTAAAATGTCAAATTTTGTAGTGTATTTTACCACAATTAAAAATCTTTTTAAAGTGAAAAAAGTTCCCCATAAAATACCTATACTCTAAGGTGAGCTTTGTTTGTTACTAATTTTGAAAATCACTTTTTAAATACGCCACTATTTCATTATTCCAGAATGAGTGTTCAGAACAAGAGAACACTCAGGAGGTAAACAAGTGTTCCAGTGACCTTTCACCTAGAATTTGCGTGTCTCCTAGACAGGCAGCCACAGCTCAATCCCAGATGGGGCCCGCGCTACGGGCGGCGGGGTAACCCACTCTGGATCCTTTACCCGTGGAAAAGGTTTTTATACGGCTGCCACCCGGACATACACTACTTTGGGTTACTTCTCACGCGTTAACGTAGTTCTAGGAACACCGCGTCCAGCGTGGAGGAGATTCATTAACCCTCCCACTCCCGCCAGGCCTCGCCAGACCATCCACGCAGACTTACACCACCCGACCCGATCTTTCACTGTGGCGACCCCAAGCCCTTACCCTGTATTGGGTAACATGACTTCGGTAGATGAAGGTCGGTGGCTTAAGTGCAGCAGCTGGCAGGTAGTGCGAAGAGGTTCTTCCATCCGCATTTAGTTCCGCCCCAGACAACGCCCCCGAGGACCCGCCCCGAGGAACGCGGAGAACGGGCTCCAGAAGCAGCCGGAGGTTCCTGAGTGCGCCTGCGCACGCTGTTGGCCACCCTCTGGCTGGCCCTGGAAACCGTTGAACTGCGCAAGGGCGGTAAAAGGCAACTCAGCCCCGCCCCTCTCGTGGGCTGTGCATCGACAATCGGTATCCCGTGCGTGTCTAGATTACAGGGAGCGTCCGCGGTTACGTTTGCCTTTTCCCTGCCTGTAATGGGTTGCTCGTCACAGCACTGCGTTCCCTTGCCAGCAGGGTTGCCGTTTGAGTCGTGCTTTAGAGACTTCGTGAGCTGAAATGCGGCTTTTCAGTCGACCCTCCCGCCACGCTCAAACCTGGGCTGGCGGCTTTCCTTGGAGGCTCCCTTTAGGAATGCTTTTCGTCGCAGATACTCACTTTCTGCCAGAAGCCAGACAGAGCGCATTTCGACTCTCGCACTGAATCTCGACGAAAGCCGACCCAAGCTCCTAGGTCTGTAAATAGCACTGGTGAGGGGCAGCTTCTGGATCAGAGCTCTTTGCAATAGTTGAGTCAAAGAAGTCAGTTAACTCTGGTTTTTCTTCTCCTAGCTGATAGCGAGGCAAATCCCAAACTCAGTGCTGGAATAAGGTTAATTCTGGGGTCCAGTGTTGCTTTTGGTAGTATACCTTGGACATAATTCAGCTACTCTAATGAACTAAAGACTGGCATATTTTTAGGTAGATTTGAATTGCTTAGTACTGTGAAGTGGTAGAAAGGATTGATTATGAGGAGGTTCTTTATGAAGACTAAAGAAACTTTCTCTAGGAGTATGTTCCCCACTTATTTACAAGCCCCTAATAGTTCTATTTACTCGTATCACTTGCCAGTCTCCCATAGACATTTGAATTTGTTCTCCATGATATGGCGCTTAGGTACTCAGGAGGAAATTACTTATATGTGCTGCTCACTGGAGATACAGTAAGACAAAAAGGACAAGATCTCTGACTACAAAGGAGGAATAAGAAGTAGCTAATGGGAACTTTAGACTATTTTAAACATTAAGTGTTTTTAGGAAATGTCGATAGGGGCTGTTCAATGAAGAAACTCACCACTGGAAAAAGTGAAAGGACAACTTACAGAGTATATAAAATATTTGCAAATCAAGTGTCTGATAAGGTCTAGTATCCGGAATGTATAAAGAACTCTTAACTAAGCAACAAAAGATGAACAACCTGATTGAAAAATAGGCAAGGATCTGAATAGACATTTCTCCAAAGAAGTTATACAAAAGGCAAGCAAGCACACTTAAAGATGCCCAACAGCACTAGTTATTAGGGAAATGCAAATCAAAACCAAAATGAGACACCACTTTAACATCTATAGTATGTTTATAATAGAAAAGATGGAAAGTGTTGGCCATGATGTGGAAAAATTGGAACCTTTGTACATTGTTGGTGGGGACGTAAAGTGGCACAGCCACTTTGGGAAACAGTTTTGCAGTTCCTCAAAAAGTTAAACATGTGCTCCCAGCTACTGGATAGCCACATGCAATTATATTCTTAGATGAATACCCAAGACATGAAGATGCTCAAAATAAGCACCAGATGGCACTGTTTTTTTAAATTCAAAATATAATATTACAAAATGTTAATTTATTAACAATGTGCTATATTATAACTTAATTTGGATTAAGGCAAAAATAGCATGAGATTCTCAATAGGACTCCCATAAAGGGGAAATAAGAAAAGGTATAAACTTTAAATTCCTTAAAACTGCATTATTAAAATAGGATGTGATACTGAATTCATTTTATATTAATTATAAAAGTCAAACTTGTCTTCACTTGTGACTTGTAAAATCTGTTGAGTTTAGTTCTCCAATATTAAAAAGTAATTTTCAGATACATAGGACATTGAAAATGCCAACTTAAATAGAAATATCAAAAGATGTGACATTGAAAACAACTTTAAATTATCAAAAAAAATGACTCTCCTAACCCCGGTCCTCTGTATAAGAATATACTTTTTAAGTACATAATGCAGTAACATTCATGTTTTTTTTAAATCACAACCCACATAAGGAAACAATTTTTTTATCCAGACCCAGTACACTCACAGTTTTCTATTCTATTTTATTTGATTTTATCTGTCTTGTTCTTTGTAAGTTGGTCATAACCTAGTAAATTATTTCAATGACTCATGAATGGATCTTAACTTACTCTTTGGAAAACATTGCTTTAGTGTAATTGTAATTTGCCATTGTAATTTTTCAACTTGCCTTTTAAGATACCCTAAGCTTCTGCAGTCAAATATAAAATTACTAATTAATGGTCAGAGGCCAACAATACAATGTGACTAAGAGCAGATAGATGCTTTCAATGGTTTTGAATGAGTCAGAGATTTCAAAACTTTCCATTTCCTTCATGCACAAGACAGTCCACTCTAGTTCAGAAGGTTAAATGGGGAAATCCTTGGGATTTTGAGGGATGGCGATCGTTGCTGATGCTGTACCAAATTCTCCCCATAGGACTCCTAGCTTTGCCTTTTGTTGAATATTGCCAGTCATTACTTAATTAATAACTAATTACTGGATATTGAACTCATTGCTGTATTTTAATGTCAGCATCTTTCTGATAATACACGATTCCAACAATCTAGAGAAGTTTCTCTCTAATACTACCCTTCAGAGATAATCATTGTTAACAGTTTGGCATATATCCTTCAAGAGTTTGAAAACTTTATATAGATGCTGATCATTTTTAAAGCACTGGGGAGATATATACTATATTATTTTCTAAACTTTTTGTTTTACTGAATGTATCATAGACATCTTCCCAAGTTTACACCTAAAAGTTTTTCTTAATGTTTTAAAGATCGGTGCATAGTTTTCTTTTATATGATGTACTCCATATTAATTTAACGATTGTTATTTTTGATGGACATTTAAGTTATTTTAAAATTATCTTTATGATAAACAATACTGCAATAAAAGTTTTTGTGCATACATCATTGTTCACTAATCATATTACATGTCCCTAGAATACATTCCTGGTTTGCTCAATACACATTTATACAAATTTAATAGCCTTTAACTAATGGTTGTGTTAGAATTTACACCAGGATTTCTCAACCTTGCCATTATTGACCTTTTGGATTGGATAATTCTGTGTTACAGAAGTCTATCATGTATATTGCAGTGTGTTTAACAGCATTCCTGGCCTGTATCCACTACACGCCCCTCTCCCAGTGTTCTCTGTTCATTGTAGTAAAATATACATAATATATACCATTTTAACTATGTGTAAGTATATATTTCAGTCGCATTAAGTACATTCCTATTGTTGTATAACCAACATCGTCATCCATCTCCAGCCCTTCCAGTTTTAACAACCAAAAATGTCTCCAGAAATTTCTAAATGTCTCCTGGATGGCAAAATAGACTGGTTGTTTACACCATCACATAGGTGAATGAGAAGTCCAAAATGTCAATGTCATTAAAAAAAAAAGTTTAAGGATCTGTAATAGATTTAAAAAGACTAAGAAGACATTACAACTAAATGCAATACATGATACTGCACTAGATCCTGTAAAGGAAAAAAATTGCTCTATTAACAATTGACAAATTGGACTATGTACTACAGATTAAAGTATTGTGTCAATGATAAATTTACTGAATTTGATAACTCTAATGTGGTTATATAAAAGAATGTCTGGGTTCTTTGTGTAAAGTATTAAGAAGTAAAAGGAAATGAATATGCACGAGCTCTCAAAAGTGTGTGTGTGTGTGTGTGCGCGCGTGTGTGTGTGCGCGCGTGTATAGGGAGAATGAGAGGATGCTAAAAGGTGATTTGCGGTAAAGACATACTAGTTCTTTAATTATTACAACTCTTCTATAAACTTGAAATAAATTCGTACTAAAAAGTTTTAAGTGAATGAGAATGCTTATAGCTAAAACTATTATCTGCTCATGTTCTTCCACTCCTGGTTCCTTGCTAGTTTTGTTCATCAATGCTTCAGAAAAGGTAGCCATAACTGCAGCTCAGGGTCAAATCCAGTTACTCTAGGCCAATGGTTCTCAAACTCTCGTGTGTACCAGAATCATCTGAAGAGCTTTGCAAAGCACAGATTAATGGGCCAGACCTTCAGAGTTTCTGATTAACTAGGTCTTCAACAATGGAGTTTTGTATTTCCTAGAAGTTTCCAGGTATTATAAATGTTATTGGTTGGGGCACAAGAAGGCGTTGGCCAGTAGTTCCAAGATTTGTTTGCAAATTGGAATCACTTAAGGATCTTTGAAAAATTCTAATGCCTGGGTCTTACTCCTAGTAATTCTAATTGAATTGGTATGGGACACACGCAGGAAGTAGACTCTCAGGTAGTTCTAACACACAGCCAAGACTGAGAATCACTGATCTTGTTCAATACAATCTTATTCCCCTTGTCAGTGTCTTGTTCAGAATTGGGTATGTTATTCAGTGCTGACAAATGCTGGGAAGAATTTTCCTACTTTTAAGAAAGAGACTACACAATTGCCTCTTTTCTTCTAGATGTTATTTCTGGATATGATGCTTGGAACAGCTGCATCTATTTTGCAACCAGAAGGGGAACTAGCTTCCCCCTTTCCTATAGCGCCTTCAAAGGTAAACTTTCTCCTATAACATACATGAAGGAAACTTTGGGGTTGGGGGCAGAACCCTCCTGCTAGTGTTCTAGTACTCCCACGGCCTTAAGGTACACCGTGGGTTTTCCTGACTTCACATCTGGCCATCCCTTAGAATTCCGGGAAACATTTCCCTCAGTGGACAACTGATCCTTTGCATGAGGGCAAGTTGTGGAGTGGGTGTGTGGATCATGTCCTATTTCACTTTTTGTTCTGTTGGTTTATTTACCCTACCATTTCCACACAGTCCATTGCCAACAAGTTGAGGCTTACAAAGAAGAATTGCTACTACACATCAGCGATTTTCAACTAGTGTGCCACAAGAATTTTAAAAACATGCAATCCCTGGCTATTTAGTTGGGCAGTGACCTCTTTTCCCTTAGACTGTCAAACTAAAAATGACAACAGCCAACACAATAGTTGTCCGGTGTGAATGAATCAAAGTAATACCTGTTTTTTGTCAGATTGGTAAAAATATATTTTTTGGCGTGCCCCAGAATTTAGCAAGTAGTTTATGTGTGACATGAGGTGAAAAAGGTTGAGAATCGCTGCTGTATACATATAAAAAATTAACTGTGTATGGCAACTGCTATGTCAGAGACTGTATTTGCCTACCGACCACACATCCTTCGCTTCTACCAACATTTTCTATTATTAGAAGTGGCACTATGCCCAGTAAAAACACTGCATCTCTCAGCCTTTCTTGCAACTAGGAGTGGCCATGTGACCAAATTCGGCTCTTGAGACATAAGTGGACTTCTAGGGGAAGCTGCTTTAAAGACCTTCCAACCATTTTTGACCTTAAGAATGAGAGCTGCATGCTCACATAATGTAACAAAAGGAGGTGGGATCTTTGATGAACATGGGAGTGTCATAACACCTCTGAAACCGCTACTAGAATGCTTTTGTATGAGAAATAAAATTTTACCAAATATAAGACATGTTATTTTCAGTTTTCTGTTATGTGCATCTGGGCAAAAAATCTTTTTTTTTAAAGATTTTATTTATTTATCTTTAGAGGGGAAGGGAAGGAGAGAAGGAGAGAAATATCAATGTAGGGTTACATACAATGTATGGTTGCCTCTCATGCATCCCCTGCTGGGAACCGGCCTGCAACCCAGACAATGTGCTCTGACTGGGAATCGAACCATGGTTGTTTGGTTTGAAGGCCTGCGCTCAATCCACTGAGCTACACCAGCCAGGCCTGGGTCTCACTTTTAATGATAGTCTGTCTCAAGGTAAAAGTATCAAAAGAATATAAACCAACGCAGGGAGTTCTTTCTTGAACACACCCAAGTCCCTAGCTTTGCTCTGGCTTCATATCTGCTTTTCTCCCTGAGAGAATGAATTTTGTTCAAATTTCCTTCTTTAAAATGGGATATCTCCACCCCTTTTCAGGAAATCCCATGCCCTGCCCACAGGGATTGGTCTTATACTAGGATCCGTCCTCCTTTCCCAAGCCAAACATTTTCCAAGTCTGAGTTATTCATTCTATTTAAGGCTATGACTTTAGCAAGAGAGTCCAGGGTGGGTGTGGGTTCCAAGTCCAGTTCCCTTCAAGATATTTCCACCTAATTCTTGCTGGTGACCTCACTTAATAGAAACTACTATCTCAAATAAACCCACATCTCCCAAAGTGAGGCATGAATTCTGAGACACGGTACTCTCCATGCTGAGAAACACTTGCCTCTTCTACAATCAACATAGTTTCACCCCTGTTCACTATAAAGGTAGCATTAATATTTTGCAAGACAGTAACACTTCTTTTTTTATCTTCTAGCTTTCAAACTGATCCTAGCAGGCATTTAAAAAGTTGGGTTTTTTTGTTTGTTTGTTTTTTTAAGGGCAAAGTAGCTTAAGAATCAGGACCATGATTGAGCCATCTGTCTCTTAATGGCCACTGCTTTGCTACACAACAATCAAGCTTTGGAATTACCACCCTCCCCCATGTCTTTACTCTATGCCAAATTAAATTCTTGAAGGTGTCATCCATCCTCCTACTACCCTATACTAAATTGAATTTTTGATTAAGTTCTTATACTCCCACTGCTCCAGTTGAAGACAAGCTATATGAAAGCTTAGTATCCTCTGGCACAGTAATTCTCTACCTCCACCGTTGGGGGTAGGGTTGGGGAGGAGATTTGCTTCTTTAGTTACATAAATAACATTTTCTCGTAGAGAAATGTTTCAGATTGTTCTTTAGTTTTGCTTTTCTGTGACTGACCTTTGAAGCTCATTTGCCTGTTCAAGGCTATTTGCCTGCTCTGTTGCCTGCTCATTGGCAATTAACCATTTTCTAGAACCTTACTGGGGTGGGATAACAGCTCTGTCCGGTTGTCTGGCATCCCAGGAACCTTCCCACTGAACCTGTAGGCTGCGATCTGCTTTTCACGCAAGGCTATTATTTCAACAAAGGACAAATAAGGAAAAGGAAAATAAATATACTCTAACCAATCTGTTTTGCTCCTTGTTGAATAATTACGTCAAAAAAATTTAGAGAGTAAGTTTGAATTAGTGGCTAGAGTGTTCTAGTTGTAAAATAAAATTTTTATTTCCTATTTGTGATATGGTTTCAGATACCTAAGGGACTATTTTGTCCCATAAAAGAACATTTACAATATTACAGGCATTCATAATACGGACCAACTTTATATATCTATACACAAATGGAATATCAAGGCAGGAAAAGCAAAATCTACTCTTAGTATGGTAGGCTAACTTCAGCTCAGGGAGAAAGAATGATAAGTAATAGGTTAATTGTAAAAGTAAAAAGGGGGGGTTGTGTATTTTCCTCTGCTACCCTGCTCACAGCTATTCCTCCACCACCCCCTCTTTAAAAAGATCAAGGTGAATTACATCAGTTCACTGGTTAGGGATAAATAATTTAAAGGAGAATCATGTTAAGAGCTGATGAAAGGACAGTATCCATGGCTGCTTGAAAAGACTGGAAATATTTTATTTTATTTTTTTTTCACATAAAAATTCTTAGTTTATTAATCTTCTCATCAAAAATCTGTATAATCACCACAGATAAAGTCACTGAAGAATCTTTACTCCCCCACCTTCCCCCTGACCTTCCTTTCTCACCCTCAACTTTTTCTTAAGCAGGCAAATCATGCCAAAGCCAGTTGTCTTGCCACCACCAAAATGGGTTCTGAAAGACTGGAAATATTTTAATGACAGTCATTAATTGTAACATAACTTCCAGGGACAAAAGCACAAAACCAGATTAGAAATTTCAAGTTTAGGGAAGGATTTACAGGAACTAGTATAAAGGACACATGGACAACAACTAAGGGGGGTGGAAATGGGAGGGAGGTGGGGAGCACTGGGTGGGGGGTGGGCTGAGATGGGAGTAAAAGTCAGAAAACTGTACTTGAACAACAATTAAATAAAAGTAAATAAATAAATTTCAAGTTTAAGGAAACTAGGGTAATCCTACCACAGATTATGAAGAATACCTTCCAATTTATACCCAAATTGGAGAAAGTGGTGAGATTTGATATGATTTCCTCTAAATATTGACTCAGTGCCATTTAGAAAGTGAGATGGTCCTGATGGTCCAGCAGTGACCTGAAACTTGAAGAAATAAGGAGTATGGATCTGAGCGAACCATGGGAAAATTAGGAAAACCACCCTTGGGCCCCATCCAAGATGGTAAGAGTATAGAATTGAGGAAGTGACACACATTTGACTTCCTGGGATTCGGTTTCCTGACCCAGAACAGAAACTTGGAAATGAGGGGAAGCTGAAGCGTTAACAGTGAACTGCAAGGTAGAACTGCTGACCAATGTAAACTGAGCAGAGTAACTTAACACCAACTTTACAAAAATAATATGACAGGGTCAATGAGCACTAATCCACTGGAACAAATACTTATGTCTAAATAAATAAGAATATTTATGAAATTTAATGTGATGCTTGAAATTCTTGATAGAAAATTTACATAATGTGAAACCGACAAAATTGACTATAAAGAAAGGAGAGAGTCATGAGACACAGCGTGAGGGCTAATTTTTCGTTTCCCAGAGGATAATCAATAAATATAGGGGTGGGCAAAAGTAAGTTTATAGTTGTTTGTATGGTTGTGATTATTACAATAGGTTTTTTAAAATATATTTTATTTATTATGCTATTACAGTTGTCCAATTTCCCTCCCTTTATTCCCCGCTGCCCTGCACACCACCTTCCACCCTCATTCCCCACCTTTAGTTCAAGTCCATGGGTTGTACATATAAGCTCTTTGGCTTCCCCATTTCCTATACTATTCTTAACTTCCCCCTATTTTCTACCTACGAATTATGTTACTTACTCTCTGTACCTTCCCCCAGTCACTCCCCTGGTGATGACCCTCCATGTGATCTCCATTTCCATGATTCTATTCCTGTTCTACTTGTTTGCTTAGTTTATTTTTCTTTAAGATTTTATTTATTTATTTTTAGAAGGGAAGGAAGGAGATAGGGAGAGAAATAATCAATGTATGGTTGCCTCTCATGTGTCCCCTACTGGGAACTGGCCTGCAACCCAGGCATGTGCCCTGACTGGGAATCAAACCGGGATACTCTGGTTCACAGGCCCATGCTCAATCCACTGAGCTACACCAGCCAGGGCTTTGTTTGCTTAGTTTTTGTTTTTGTATTGTTTTGTTTTTAGGGTTAGTTGTTAAAAGTTATGAGTTTGTTGTCATTTTGCTGTTCATATTTTTATCATCTTTTTCTTAAATAAGTCCCTTTAACATTTCATATAATAAGGGCTTGGTGATGATGAACTCCTTTAACTTGACCTTATCTGGGAAGCACTTTATATGCCCTTCCATTCTAAATGATAGCTTTGCTGGACAGTCATCTTGGATGTAGGTCCTTGCCTTTCATGACTTTTGAATAGTTCTTTCCAACCCCTTCTTACCTGTAAGATTTCTTCAGAGAAATCAGCTGATA
Source organism: Artibeus jamaicensis (assembly GCF_021234435.1). Taxonomy (NCBI): domain Eukaryota; kingdom Metazoa; phylum Chordata; class Mammalia; order Chiroptera; family Phyllostomidae; genus Artibeus; species Artibeus jamaicensis. Next base: position 8,295,344 of record NW_026522030.1, read on the forward strand.
GTTTTATGGGAACTCCTTTGTAGGTAACTGTCTCCTTTTTTCTAGCTGCTTTTAAGATTCTTTCCTTATCTTTCATCTTGGGTAATGTAATTATGATGTGCCTTGGTGTGTGCTTCCTTGGGTCCACCTTCTTTGGGACTCTTTAACCTTCTTGGACTTTCTGGAAGTCTGTTTCCTTTGCCAGATTGGGGAAGTTTTCCTTCATTATTTGTTCAGATAAGTTTTCAATTTCTTGCTCTTCCTCTTCTTCTTCTGGTACCACCGATTTGTATGTTGGAACGTTTAAAGTTGTCCTAGAGGTTCCTAAGCCTCTCCTCATATTTTTTAATTCTTCTTCTTTCATTCTGTTCTGGTTGATTGTTTATTTCTTCCTTTTGCTCCAAATCATTGATTTGTGTCCCAGTTTCCTTCCTGTTACTGTTGATTCCCTGTATATCTTCCTTTATTTCATTTTTCATAGCCTTAATTTTTTCCTCTATTTTGCAACCATACTCAACCATTTCTGTGAGCATCCTAATTACCAGTGTTTTAAACTGGTGCATCTGATAAGGTTGGCTATCTCTTCATTGCTTAGTTGTATTTTTTCTGGAGCTATGATCTGTTCCTTCATTTGGGCCATATTTTTTTTTTGTCTCTGTGCTCCTATTACATTGTAAGTGGTGGAGTCTTACACATACATATTCACCAGTGGGGAGCAACCCACTTGCCCGCACTGTAGTGCTGTATGTGGGGGAGAGGTCCAAGAGGGAACACTGCTGCCTGCTCAGTTCTCTGACAGTTTTCGGTCACTTCCCCCACTACCCACAATCAAATTGGGCCCTTCTGCTGGTGATTCCCGGGTGGGCGGGCTTCTGTACATTCTAGGACCCTGTGAGTCTCTCCAACAAATTGTCCAGTGAGGCTGGGAGTTTCTCCCATTGCGGCCTTAACTCCCACAGGGTTTTTCAGTCAGAGGCTTTGAGGCTTTATTTCTCTGCACTGGAACCTGGGGTTGTTTGGTCTGTCTCACTCTCTAGTTGTTCCTCTCGATTTATCTGCATGCAAATGCGGGGCCGTGGGTCCACTAGCCACCACCTCACCCGGCCTGCCGGCCACCGCTTTGCAGCCCTCTCTGCCTGGCTGCCTGTCTCTGCCCCTCCTACCAGTCTGGATGAATGTTTCTTCTTTAACTCCTTGGTTGTTGGACTTCCATACAGTTCCATTTTCTGTCAGTTCTGGTTGGTTTTTGTTTTTAAATTTGTTATTGTTGTTCTTTTGGTTGTGTGAGGAGGCACAATGTGCCTACCTAGGCCTCCATCTTGGCCAGAAGTCTACAATAGCTTTATTAACTAAAAAACAATGTCACAATGGCACAGTGTACTTAGGTACAGTCTCGTAAGTGCTCAGATTGCCAGCCTTCATTATTTTTGTAGTCTACTTGTTATACTCAAGCACAGTTTAGCTTGAGCACAAAGGGTTGTGTTTTTTTTTTAAGATTTTATTTATTTGTAGAGAGAGAGGGAGAGAAAAACATTGCTTGCGTGCCCCCAACTGGGAACCTGGCCTGCAACCCAGGCATGTGCCCTGACTGGGAATCAAACTGGTGACCCTTTGGTTCACAGGCCAGCACTCAATCCGCTGAGCCACACCAGCCAGGGCTGGCACAGAGTTCTTTATTGTCATCAATAAACCTACTTTTGCTTATCCCTGTACATTTTTGCTTCTGAAGTTGATGATTTAAGTATGTTATTTAAAATTTAAAGATAATTATTACTGGAACTAAAACTAGACTTTCTAATTTATCAGAGGAAGTTGACATAATTCTGATATAAACTTTACAAAGTGGAAAACAGTTCTGCTGAAAGGAAGAAAAAGGAAAATTTGTAAAGGAGGAAAAGGGACAGAAAAAGGAACTTCGTAGTAAAGGATGTACTGTTTCTGGCTGGATCACCTTAAGGGGAATGGCAAGGTTTTATCTGGCAATTACTTCACTAGTGCTGACTAGGTAATTCCAGGTTGGCTGTTTAAAGATTAAATTCTTGGGATTACTTGAAACAGCAATTAGATTAGGATTAAGTCTTAGGCTGCTGATGTGGGGTTTAACACAAGTGACTACTCCCTTTTGGGCCTGGTGTCTGTTTCTTAACACTGGAGATAGAAGCAAAGTTTCCTTTTGGTGCAAGTATGCCTTTTACACCCATACTTGGTAATCACCTTTTTATCAAAAGAAGAGACAGGTCTCCAGCCCAGGGCCTTGGATAAATGATAGTATCTAGCTAGAATTTAATACTGTTTACATTGTATTTAGTGACAGCTCTTATGGCACATGACATTGGCTTTCCATTTATAATAGGGATATAAAATTTCTTTTTCTTTTTCTTTTTAAAAAATATTTTATTTATATATTTTTAGAGAGAGGGGATGGGAAGGAGAAAGAGTGGGAGAGAAACATCGATGTGTGGTTGCCTCTTACGTGGCCCCCACTGGGGACCTGGTCCACAACCCAGGCATGTGCCCTGACTGGGAATCGAACTGGTGACCCTTTGCTTCACAGGCCCGTGCTTAATCCACTGAGCTACACCAGCCAGGGCTCTTTTTAAAATAATTTAAGTAAAAAGTGATAGACTGCTTATCTCCATTTCCTTTGGTTCTTTTTCTGGGGTTTTGTTCTGTTCTTTCATTTGCACCATGTTTCTTTATCTGCTCATTTTGGCCACCTCCCTGTGTTTGTTTCTATCTATAAGGTAGAGCTGCTTTGACTCCAGGTTTTGGTAGTGTGGCCTAATATAGTAGGTGTCCTATAGGGCCCAGTGGTATAACCTCCCCGATCACCCAAGCTGGGTACTTGAGTTGTGCCTTTCATGTGGGCTGAGTATACCCTCCTCTTGTAGTTGAGACTTGATTGCTGTTGACAGGTCAATACGAGGGATTTATTCAGGCTAGTCAACTGCAAGGACTGGCTGCGACCACTGACCACCAATCTCGGCCCTCTGTGGAGGGTCAGCTGTACAGGGGTAGGGTGGTGGTGCTCCAGTGTGGTTGTCCACCCTGATGGAGCTGTAAAGCAATTTGAAATGGCTACTACTAGTGCTGGGCTTGGAGATTCCCAGGTGAAGCCAAGCTGCGAATCTAGGCTGGCTGCTGTGAGTGCCAGGCCTGGGGCTACTTAGCAAGAGGTATGGAGGCTGGGGGCTCACTGAGGCTGACAGTTGCTTGAGAGGATTTAGGAAACTGTGAAGCATGAGACAAGACCAACCATTCATATCGAAAAGTCACTGTTAACACCTTGAGTGGGCCCTATAAGTTAGATGGGTATGAGTCTCAGCGGCAACTACAGGGCAGGACAAACAGTGTTAGCCAGGTTGATGGAGTCTCAGATATGGCACCCACCTGCCAGCTCTGTGGCTTTGTTGGGGGAGGGCTCAGAGAAGGGACATTGGTTTCTGTCCAACTTTCTTTCTGGGAGAAAGCTGTCCCCCAGCTCTCACCTTCATGCCAGACACTTTAGTTTCTCTGTGTATGGTATCTTTCAAGCTGCTCCCCTGCTGCTGGAGCTCAGAGGGAGTTAGTCTGAGTAAGTCCATGTGTGAGTTCTTTAAGAGGAACTGCTTTAGGACTCCAGAAGTTTCTTCCACTGACTCAATCCCCACCGGTTTTTGCAACCAGAAGTTATGGACACTTATCTTCCTGGCACTGGAACCCTGGGTTGGGGGGCCTGGTGTAGGACTGGGACTCCTCATTGCTGAGATATCCCTCCTGAATTTTTATCCACTACACGTGGATGTGGGACCAGCCCATTTCACATCTCTGCCCCTTCTATCAGCCTGGATGGATGTGGTTTCTTTAATTCTGTAGTTGTCAGATGTCCACTCAACTTGATTGCTGATGGCTGGCTGTGAGTGATGGTTGTTCTATATGTTAGTTATAACTTTGATGTGGTTGTGTACAGAGGCAGGCCGTATATACTTATGCTGCCATCTTGACTGATCCATTCTTGTGAAGGACTTTTCTTGATGAGGACTGATTTTTTTCTTGTTAAGGACTAGTAGTTTACATTATCAGCTGGCGCTGATCCATGGTCATATCCTCAAGGGATTAGGCTGCTTTGTAAGCTCATAATAGTAATACAAGATAATAATAAGTGTAAACATATTAATCACTTACCACGTACACTTTTTATGTATTAATTCACAAAGCTACTAGGAAAGTACTATTACTCCTCCCCCACCCTTATAGTTCAGGAAGCTGCAACACTGAGAGGTTAATTAACTTTTCCTAATCATTTTTAGCTAGTGCTGGTGTATAAACATTTTTTATTTTCTCATTTTAAAAAAAAAAATCCTGACAAATCAGGAAGTGGGGTTTTAGGAGGGGTGGTGATGCAAGACAGAAGCCAAGGGATGGGGATCGTCAGGGGTAGGCGACAGTAGCGTCTCCTTCACTCTATGCCCAGTGTCATCTCCAGAAGAGGGACAGAGAAGGACACATTCAGAACGGGCAGGTGAGTCCTCTACCATGTCTGTACAATGCAGATGTTTATCTCATTAAGCAGCTCACTAATACTGACCTCAGTGATCTTCCGTATCACTGAGGATGGACCTTCACATGCTCACCTGACACAAACATGATGGCCAAGCCCTTGGTGCCACAATGGCCTGCTCTGGCCACATGATGCAGGGAGGTGTCAGAATCTTGTGCATGTTATTGATGAAGGCAGTATTCAATAACTTGATGTCCTTGCCTCAGCCGAACAGGTTGATAGCCACAGATTTCATCACTGAAAATCTTTAAACTGCTGGTAGCAGGAGCGCCTCTCCTCCCGTGGCAACTCATAGTGGACAGCAATGGCTGGGAAGTTCCCCTCTACCAGAAGCTGGGCCAGGGCAGTGTAATGCTGCACCTTCGGTTTTTGATTGTAACTAGCAAATCTGGTTCTAGATTACACTCTGAGCCACCATGCCATCCTTTTCACTTTAATGCTGAGGCAGAGGTGTTACTCTACTTAACTCAAATTGTGCCCTTTTTCTAGTTCTTTGATGCATAATGTTAGTTAATAGGATTCTCTTTGTGGAAGTGGGGGGGGGGGCTCAGCTTGAAATTAAGCAAGATCAAATATATTCAAGCATATCTGAAGTGTGACAAACTCTACTTCCAAGAGGGATCAAGGAAACACCTAGTTAAGAGCCCACCCTCAGAGAAGAAAGCGGGATGTACCAGTTTTAAAGACAGGAGCTGCCCTGGCCAGGTAGCTCAGTTGGTTAGGGTGTTGTCCCTACACACCAAGGTTGTAGGTTCGATCTCCAGTCAGGGCGCATACAAGAAGCACCCAATGAATGTATAAACAAGTGAAACAACAAATAGATGTTTCTCTCTTTCTTTCTCACTCAAATCAATACTTTTTTTTTTTTTTACAAAGCCTCCATTAAAAAAAAAAAGGACGAAAGCTAAGTTGTAATGGGGACTGATACAGTGATTCTACTCAGACTGTTCCCTGGCCTAGCCATGCAGACTCACACCTAAATCTTAAAGAATTTTCTGTGAATAAAAATGGGAAGGGCTGTTACATTAAAAGCTGAGAAACTACAACCTAGGTGATATGGGACAAAAAGATAGGAAAGGAATTCTCCCCTCTTCAGAAAAGTGCTCCAGAAAATTGGCACTGGCCCTTGACTCCTATTACAGGACAGCGACAGGAGGTGGCACCTTTAGTGCAAACATTGGAATTCTCTGAGCCAGGCACCAGACAAGGTAGGAGCTTCACATGGTTACATTAGGGCCACTCATAGGATGAGGAAAATGGATATGACTCATTGTGGTGCAGAGGTAAGTGAGCATGTAGGAGATGCTATTAAACCTTCTCAAAGAGTTTGGGAAGGACTTTGAAGAAAGACGCATAATTCAACAGGCTGGATGACGTCTGTCAGACTTAGTGTGTGTCAGCTGTTTTAATAACCTCCTTTGATTTACCAAGGTGATATAGTGTGAAAAATACAAGTTATAATCCCACACATTTTCCTTAAACCTTTGAAGTTTGTTATTGCTTATCTATTGAACAAGCAAGTATTAAGGAAACACTCTGTAAGATTTCTTTTTATTTTATTTTGTAATACTTACAGATTCACAGTTTAAAAAGTAGTACGACAAGGTTCTGTGCACTCTTCGCCCAGTTTCTTCAAATGGTAAAATCGTAATAACTATAACAAAACACTTGTACAATCCACAAATCTTACTGAGGTTTTGCCAGTTTCATATGAACTCATGTGTATCTGAAACTCTATGCAATTTTTTCATGTGTAGATATGTATAAACATAATTATACCTTATATCCCATAATCAAGATACAGAACTCTTTTATTACCAACATCCCCCTTGTAGTCATACCCATCCTCTTGTCTCTCCATACCCTCCCACACCTGGCAACCACTTACCTGTTGTCCAGCTCTTTAATTTTGTCATTTTGAGAATCTTATATAAATGGAGTCAAGCAGTATGGAACCTTTTGAGTTTAGCTTGTCTCAGTATAATTTCAGATGTTTGTATTTTAGGGAACACGGGTTAATGATTACGATGTTATATTTGTCATGGGATGAAATGGTATCAAAATATCTATATCCTAGATTTACCTAAAAACTGGTCTTATTTCTAACCTAAATTGGCATTTTGGTATTACTTTTATATCTCGAGAACTCTTAACTGTAAACATGAATAGGGTAATGCTGGTTAAATATTAACTACCACTGCATACTGGAATGCCTTAAGGCAAATGTTCAAAGTTTGTATTTTGTCTAAACATAGTAATAGTCGGTAGGGGGGGTGTTGTAAGGGAATTACTTAGACAAATCAGAATGAAAACAGAAGGAAGGCAAAATGTTGGACAATTTATAAACTAAATTATTATAACTGTCTCACATTTTGAAAGTATAGAGCAATTAGCAAATACAGAATGTGTCACCTTCTTCACCATCAAGAAGCCAGTAGTGTCATAATGTAAAGCTTTCATGCCAAGCCAGGTCATGTGGGTGAACATGGAATCCACTGAACCATGAAGGCTGGCACCTGATTTTCTTGGGTAACCCTGCAGTGCTTGGCACATAGTAAACACTCAGTAAATATTAACTGAATGATGGGTGGCTGGTTTGAATCATTTTAGTAACACCCACTTAAAAGCAGCATATTATTAAGGACAGATATATCTTGTTACCTGAGATTCTCCTTACTTGCTTTTTAAAATGTATTTATTTAACTACATTTATTTTTGAAAGAAGGGAAGGGAGGGAGAAAGAGAGAAACAACAATGGGACAGGGGAACCTGGCTCCCACAACCCAGGCATATGTCCTGACTGGGAATCAACCAGCTACCTTTCAGTTCACAGGCGGGCACTCAATCCACTGACCCATACCAGCCAGGGCTCTTGGCTTGCTTTTCAAATGAGGCAGAGAAGGAGCAGCCCTTTCTGTAGGAGGTTAAGAATTTGGTAGAGGACAGCATTTAGTGCCTCACGTTTTGGTGATCTGTGAATTGAAAATTCATCCAATTTCAGAACTAGACAGAATATAAAAGGAAAATAGGTATCAATATCGTCAACTTGCATATATGTATATATTGGCAACTTGCTTGTTTTTACATAAAATTATATGTCTATAATTTTGCTCAAACTAGAAAAAAGGGCTCTAGTGGCTGTGAAATTATGGGCAAATCACTATATTTGTGTCTACATTTTTACCTGAAAACGGAACTCACTCTCATAGGCTTCTGATGTTTGTTTTTTTACATGGAGAAAAGTGAAAAACTTTTATAAAATGCTGGCATTAGAGTGGCCATTTCATATTGTGTAGTGAATGTTTCCTATAAATTCAATCCCAGACTGTCGGGTCGAAAAGCCCCCAGAGACTAAAACTGTACCAAAAAAAAATCCAGTGTTCTCAAATTCGGAACAGCTTTTTAATCTCATTCATTTTAATACCAAAAACACCTATGAGGCCGGAGAGGGTCCCAGAATCAACTGCTAGCGGGCAACTGGAGGTCCCGCACTGGCTGGAGTTCACCCCGGCTGGGGGTCCCGAGTCCGGGCTTCCTCGAACTGCAGCGCCCTGGACTCCAAACATGACAGTCAAAGCCTGGCCTTCGTGCTTGAGGCCGAGGCACCGACAGCCTCGCCCACCCCAAGAAATTACACCACTGTCCGGAGGTTCTCGTGGGACATTCTTACCTACTCTCCAGAGTCGGGTTCCAACACTTTTCCCGCCGGTAGAGAATTATTTAAGCCAGGTGGTCCAGGTCTAAAAAGCCCAAAGGCCAGCGGATCCCGTGGGAGGGAAGGCGGGCGGGGCAGCGAAGCGGGAAGCACAAGGAGCGCGCTCCCGTGATCGCAGGAGGAAGACAGGACACGCTCCCCGGATGAGGAGCAGGAGGCGGGGTTTTCAGAAGACCACCGAAAGAGGGCGCTCTGAAGCCGGGCCAGAGGCCGGCCGGGGGCGGGGCCAAGGGAGGGCGGTGACACTAAGGGGCGGGGTGAGGCTAGGCGGGGACGCGCTTGCGGGGTGGGGGAAGGCGGGGGCGCGGCGGTGGCGGGAGCGTCCCTGGTTTCCGCCCCTGTTTCCCACTCTCCTTCCACCTCCAACCCGCCAGGGCTGTGGAGAGACACCGCTTGCTGTTCCTTGGAGCCGCCGTGCAGCTGCCACTCTCTCCCTCTGCTCCTCGTGAGCCCGTCAGTCCCCGCACTGTGTGCTCTTCCGTCTGGGCCATGGATGGGTAAGTGCTCGGCGGCGGGGTCTCCTCGCCCAGCGGCGTTTGCCCCGCTTCCTTTCGGCTTTCGTCTGGACTTGACGAGGCCGAGGAGCTGGGCGCGGCACCGGCGGCAGGAGGAGCGGCCCGGCGAAGCCCGACGGAGGGGCTTCCGGGAGCCTCCTAGGGAGCTCCAATTGCGGAGGGGCGGGCCACCGCAGCCTCGCCTGCCCCCACGGGGCGCCCCCCTGTAATATCCGCCCCTCTCACCCTCACACCGGGAAGTGAAGGAAAGCCCGGCGTTGCCGCCGGGAGCTGGGGGCCGCTCTCCCCGCGGGTCGGGGAGCCCTGCCCGGTCTCCCGACACTTCCTCTAAGAAAATGGTGCGCGGCGCTGGGGGAGGCGGAGGCTGCGTTCGGGGCGGACGTCCTTCTGCTTGGGGTGTTGCTGTTTACCGGTGAGGTGGGGCGAGCGCTGGAGCTTCCCGAGACCCGGAGGCGAGTGGCCTCGGACTGGCGGACGGCAAGTGCACGCGTCGGCGCACGTCTGGGCGGCGACCTGGTCTCAAAGCCAGGGCTCCACGCGGGGTCTCGGAAAGCCGGGAAACCGGCAGAGGTCCGCGGACTCGTGGTACGAACTGTGTTAATGATTTCTGTATGCCGGGCGTCTGCACTTGGTGACCATGGACGCCCCCCCTCCACCCCCAACTTCGTGTATTCCCTGTCCTGTGTATGAAATACTGTGTAAATGCGATTTTCTGGAAGCCTTAAAACGCTCCAAGGGATAATGAGGTCTGTAATCAAAATAAAAAGGTTTAGAACTACCGATATAAATATTTCCCTTGGGGATCCAGTGGTGTGGGGTGGAGCCCGACAGGTATTTTAATGTTTAAGGAAACAACTGGATTAGGATCTTCAGGATTTAATTGAAGGTCGTGGTATATGTACATGGAGAGTTTTAAAAAATCTCCAGGTCTGTTAGAACCTGCAAGTCCACTTATTTATTCCCATTAGGCATTCAAGGTTTTGTGTTTGGACTTTCACTTGCTTTTGATGACAAGGTTTCTTCTAACCCTTCGGTTGTAGAATATGTAGAACTTGCTTGAACAGTGAAAGCCGGGTATGTGTTGCCATATAGTTGATGATTATTGTCCTGCTGTGTAAAGACGATAGAATCTTAAAACAGTTTTCGCCTTCATTAGATTTCATTTATCCTAGTTTCATAATATTGAGTTTATATGATTTATTGGATTAACTCATTTGAATGCATATTGCACACGGCTACAAACATTAGACAGAGTTAAGTTTTACGTTTCATTTATGGTCGGATATTCTTTGAAGTATTTTTTATTTAATTGAAACTTTATTTAATTGAAACTTATCTAAAAGCTTTGTTGAAAACTCATTTCAGATCATCTTATTCAGTTACACTTTATATGTGTGCGAAATTTTGCTATTTAAATTTGTGTAATTATGCCACATACAAGGCCCAGCACAAATAACACTCTTTTTTATTACAATATCTTTTATTACAAAATCCTAACCATGTAATTCTGTAACATAACAATATCACATTTAAGCACACCATGTGACATTTTAGGTAAAATGTTCAAATTAAAACTAAATTATTATACCCATATTATTACCCTACCAACCACACTCAAGCAGGCCTTATTTTTTCTGGACTCTATTTAGCTAGGAAGGCTGTGAAATTAGTATCGTGTAGTGAATTGTAAGATGATTTGACTTGAGATATGGAAGCAGGTTAGCTTTTTGTATTGAAACATTTATAAAGGACTATAAATGATTATATAGAGGACTCGGGTTATGTATCTTGTCTAACTCTTGGATAATATGAGTGTTTTAAGAAGTTAAGTCTTCTCACTCTATGTGGTTTTAGAACTCAGAATGAGTTTAATTAATAAGATAAATAAGAGTAAATACTTAAGTATGGGGGGCAATAAGATACTGGAAGGTAAGTTCATTTGAGAGTTCAAATAGGTACATGATTTACTCTTTGCAACAGAACAAATACCACGGTGTATTACAGTCTTATTTTTTATGTACAATCACCAGTTATTTATCACATCTAAATTTTATCAAATGAATTTCAAGTTTCAAAACACTGTAAGGAAAAATAAGTCTACTTGGTGGTTATCATTTAAAACTGTTACATTTGCATGATAAACAAGTGCAAGTTATAAATGTTTATTAAGTAATGATGATATTATTAACAATAGGTAGAATTTAGTTACAGCTTTCTTTTGGTTGCATGGAGACAAATCTCACTGAAGACAGTTTATTTGGAGGTAGAAGAGATGGATGGATTTTTGTTTGGCAGAACTTTATAGGGGTCTTTACACCTTGGTGTTAAGGAATGTGGTTTTGAACACAGTGACTTTTGGTTTTCAAGAGGCTAGTTAAATTTCTACATTTTCCCACAGTCTGAAAAGGGTACTTTTTTTATTATATTGAATAGTTAAAAAACAAACTTTCTAGTCAACATATCTTTCTAGTTCCTCCTCACATCCCAACTGTTGTGTGTGTGTGTGTGTTCATTTCCTCCTGAGATAATTTCCATTTAAACAGTTTTTTTCAGTTAACTTTTATTTAAATATAAGTTTAATTTAAAAGTAAATTTACTATTAATATTTTTTAAATTTTGTGTCTGTTTGAGGTGTACAGCATAGTGGTTAGACAATTACATAATCTGTGAAGTGATTCCCCCAACACAATTGTGATGTGGTAGAATTTTTTTCTAAAGCAAATTTTTGAAAATTTTAATGTGTGAAATTTGATGTTTTGAGAGACTATGTTAGCTGTATTTGGTGAGCTCTTTTGGGTGGTAGATGCAACTTTGCAAAAATGCCTTCTACTTCTGTAAATCTACTCAGATTCAAAATCTACTGGTTTCGCTTCATTTAAAATTTTAAACATGATCATTTTATACCAATGATGTAAGGGAATGAACTTCGGTGATTTTAAGTTTTGATTTAGACCTGTTAAAAAGAGGTAAATGGGGAAACATACTCATGTATGTTTTATCTTTTATTGAAGCACAACTATACTTTTTAAATACTTTTCTAAATACTAAAAGAGAATTTGATTGTTTCTTACATTTCTATTGAAGCTTTGCTTTTACACTCTGCTGTTGCTAGACTGTCCCGTCACTTTTCTTTGTATTAACATTTCACAACTCATCACATTCTTATTTTTATTATTTGTTGTTATAATGCTTTTTCTTTTTTCTTTAATCTTATTATCTGCCTTTTAAAAGCTTGTTCTCTAACTTTGTTTTCCATTTTTCTCTTTTTACTTTTTCCATACAGTGTTGTTACAGATATAGCAGTCGGTTTAAAGGTAGGAATCTTTTACTATCCTTTCATAAGCATTTTTAATCTTAGTTTTGGCATTTTTTTCCAATGGTGAAATCATCTCACCTGTTCATAAATTTATGTGTTTTACTGTGTTATAATAGTATTTTACTTTTATTTAGCTCCAAAATAAGTGTTTCTATAGTTAATTTTGGATTTTACATATTTATTAAGTAGAACTACAATGTTATCTTGTATATCTAAAATGTGAAGAAAAAGTTTAGCCCAGAGTTTTCTTTGAACGATCATGGTGTGTGTTTATTTAGTTGAGCAGTTAAATGTAATCTAGATTGTGATTTATTTTGCTATCATGCCCTTTTTTATATTTTCTCGTGCGTGTGCCTGTAAGTAATAAAATTATTGTTATAATTTTATTACTTACAGCTGAAGTTTCTTCAATTCCTTCTATGTGCCAGCTGCTTTACATGTGTTTTCACTAATTATTATAACAGTTCTTCAAGGTAGGTATTAATATTCCCATTTTAAAGATTAACAGAATAGATTCAGAAAGTTTTTATGCAAGTTGTGGTACACCAGAGTTCAAAGCCTTGACCTGGTTCTGTAGCCTGATATTTTCCCCACTATACCTAGCTGCCAGTAATGAAGTTTCTGTTTAAAAGGTGAACAACAGGAGAGTTGGGTAATTACTGTTTCACAGTAATGATTCTTCTAATAAGTTTGTCATTTTAGTTTTATCAAAGTCTCCCCATTTATTATTCTAACATATAAATCAAGTGCTCATCAATGTGAGCCTTTTAAAATATAAATGGGTGTTTTAAGTTTCCTTAGCAGTTTGGTGTTTGGTATAGCTGAGTTGAGAACTTAGTTCTAGAAGCCACTTAGTTCAGATCACTGTAGAAAATAGAAAGAATTCATGTTTTCTTACATGTATGTTATGTAAAGTTGTTACACCACTTTTTGTCTGTCATTTCTTTATTTCTACACTTCCACATTTGCACTTAATTGGGCCTGTTGGTGCTGCTTATATTCTTAAAACACCTTAAAAAATAAGCATAAGTACAGTATAGAACATTTAAAATTAATTAACAGTAGTATGTCCAAGATTACATAACTGGGAACTACTGCTTATACTGTCTTTCAAAGTTGGTGGAGTTAGCTTGCTTTGGCAAACTTTGAACAGATTTTAAGACTAGAAAATAAATGGGGGAGCCTCTTTGGTGGGGTTTTTTCCCCCCTTTCTTTTTTTTTCTGGTATACTTAAGTCATCTTTTATTTATTTGTTTATTTTTATTGTTGTTCATGTACAGTTGTCTCCATTTTCCCCACTACTACCCCCCAACCCAGCCATCCTCACCTCCCACCTTCTATCCAAACCCCTTTTGGTTTTGTCCATGTGTCTTTTATACATGTTCCTGAAAACCCCTCCCTGCTTTTCTCTGCATTATCCCTTCCCACCTCATCTCTAGTTGCTGTCAGTTTGTTCTTAACTCCACTGTCTCTGGTTATGTTTTGCTTGTTTGTTTTGTTGATTAGGTTCCACTTATAGGTGCGATTATATGGTATTTGTCTTTCATAGCCTGACTTCTTTCACTTAGCATAATGCTTTCCATTTCCTTCCATGATGTTGCAAAGGGTAGGAGTTAGCACTCCTACTTTCTTTCTGCTGCATAGAATGCAACTGTGTAAATGTACCATAGTTTTTTTATCCACTCATTACTGATGGACACTTAGGTTGCCTTCAGCACTTGGCTATGGTAAATTTGCTGCTGTGAACATTGGGGTGCATGGATTCTTTTGAATTGGTATGTCCAGGTTCTTAGGGTATAATCCCAGCAGTGGAATTGTCAGGGTACTTAAGTCATTTTCTCATTTGGGTGTGATACTTGGAGATCAGGAACTAGAGGAAGGGATACTTAAAGTAAATGTTTTGGTCTTATCAGAAATGTAATTCTAGAGTTTATCTGGGGAAAATGAATATGTAAGACATTTTAAAAACTTATAATTTTGGAGTTGAAGAATTATGCCTGAAGGATTGTCATGCCTGTTTCTTATAGAGAAAAATGTATTTTGATGATAAATAGAAGAAAAAATTTGAATGTTAGGCACAGGAACTGGATTTGAATACATGATTTGAATTTCTGACCACCTGTTTTGCAGCAGGCACGTTAAAAACAAAGATCAGATTCTACTTTGAAGAAAAGATAAGTTGATTAGTTGATTCACTAGGTAGTCTATGTTTTTATAATCTTAAATAGTGCAAATGTCTGTAAAATTATTCACTATATGAAGAGATTTCTCATAAGAAGTTCTATTACTTGGATCCCAAGTAATAGACCAGTAAGGCTTATATTTTATTTAGATTATATAAACCAAAATTAGTGAATTTAAATAAGTTTTTAAAAAATATCAGTTACTTATCTTTCTCTGGGTGCTGTCTGAATATGACACAACAAATAGTTTTAGCATTTGCCAAGATTGGATTTCAGGTTATCTTCCGTAAGTTGCTTTCCTGGGTTCAGAAAAGTAATATGGATTTCTTTTTTAATATGAAAATGCCCTTAAATGTGAAAACTCTTAATTTAGAGAAAGAAAACTGAATTGTTTTTAGAGATTAAGTAATTCACTAGAATGTTTTACAAGGGCAGGGTTTTTGGTACTTTGTTTCCTGTGTTTGACAAAATAAGTTCTTCAAAATACCTGATGAATGAACGCCAAATTTCCACACAGTTAGGTGGCAAACTTACATATTGGAACCTAAACCTTCTAATTTTGCTAGTGTTCAGTCTATTGCGTATGTACCCTATGAGAGAGAATTAAAATCATTTTTTCAGGTTGGAATTTTCTTGAAGACAGGAAAACATTTTCAATCAGCTTAGGGCCATAGCATGCCTTTTTTTCAGGTTCAGAAAATTCCTTTGGATATCTCATTTGCTATTTTTTGGTAACATGAATGGATGTTGAATTTGTATCTTTCAGGGAATTTGTATATTTCAGCTACATTGTTATGGGCATAAAGTTGTTCATAGTATTTCCTTGTCCTTTTAATTTCCCTTGGATCTGTAATGATTTCTGTATTTTTAGTCTTTTTTTAAAGATTGTATTTATTTCTTTTTAGAGAGAGAGGAAGGGAGGGAGAAAGAGAGGGAAAGAAACATTGATGTGTGAGAGAGACATCCATCTGTTGATTCTCAACACGCCCCCCAACAGGGACCTGGCCCTCAACCCCAGGAATGTGCCCTGACTGGGAATTGAACCAGCAATCCTTTGGTTCACAGGCTGGTGCTCAATCTACTCAGCCACACCAGCCAGAGCTGTATTTTCAGTCTTGATACTGGTAATTCGTGTTTTTCCCCTGCCCCTGATTGGTCTAACTGGAGGCGTTTAATATTACTGATCATTTTCAAAAGCCAGTTTTTGGTTTTACTTTCTGTATTGGCTGACTCTTCTATTTCATTAGTTTCATTCTTTATTATTTCTTCTATTTATTTGGGGTTTCATTTGTTTTTTCTTGACTTGGTTGTTTGGTGTGGGGTTTTTTTGTAGCAGCCTAAAACAGCATTTATTATTATTTAGATTTATCTCACATTTTCTGTGGGTCAGGAATCTAGGTGTGGCATAGTTGGGTCCTCTGACTCTGGGGTTCTCCCAAAGCTGCTATCAAGGTGTTGATAGTTGTTGCAGTCATCTTTTGGAGGTGAAATCTGCTTCTAAGCTCGCTCCAGATGGTTGTCAACTGGAGTTAGTTTTTCCTGGGTTGTTGAGATGAGGGCCTCACTTCCTCACTGGTTGTTTGGTGCAGGCTGCCCTCAATTCCTTGACATGTGGGTCTCTCTGTAGAGCATCTTGCTTCAGCAATGTGCTATTCCCAAGTAATTAAAAAAAAAAAAAGGACAATTAAGAGTTAGGCCAGAAGTCGTTTGATACCTAATCTCAGTATCAAAAGGTATCTCATCACTTTTGCTCTTTCCTGTTTTTAGAAGTAAGTTGCTTAAAGGGAGAGAGTTACACCTGGTTATGAATACTAGCTAGTGGAGATCATGGGAGACCATGTTAGAAGACTTCCGACCACACCAGAAGAGAAATTACTGGGGCATAATGGTAATGCACATGTTCAGCTTTACTAGATAGTTGCAGATTACTATCTAGCAGTGCATGAAAATTATTACAAATTTTCACCATACTTAGTATCATGCCTTGAGATATTTTTAATGTAATCATTTAATGCTATAAATTTACCTCCAAGCACAGCTTTAGCAGCATTCCCAAAGTTTTTTTTTCCTATTCCTTTTTATTCAGAGTAAAGTAAACCCCAAGAAAGTAGGAGGGAAATAATAAGTACTTAGATGAAATGTACAAATTCCTTAAAAGACAGAAACTCTCAGATGACCAAAATTGACATGAGTTGGGAAGGATTTCCTCCTCCTTTTTAAAACAGTTTGTATAAGATTAGTATTATTTTCCAAATGTTTCATGGTTTTTGGGAAGGTAATTTTAAAATAAACAATCCCCCCTCACACCAAAGAATTAGTATTATTTCTTCCTTAAATGTTTGCAAAAATTCATTATTGTAGCTATCTGTGGGTACATTTCCTTTATGGGAAAGTTTTAAATTATGAATTCAGTTTTAAAAAGTAGATATTGTGCTATTCAGATTTTTAATTTTTTTCTACTACACCCCACAAATTTTGATATACTGGGTTTTTACTTAGTTCAAAATATTTTCTATTCCTGTGAGTTCTCTTTTGAAGTTAATAATAACAACTTATTATTTATAAGTGTGTGGTGTAATTTCTAAACATTTTGGAATATTTAATATAAATAAATACAAGATTTAATTTCCAGATATCTTTCTGTTACTAGTTTTTTTTCTTAAATACCACTTTGCTCAGAGAATGTACTTTGTATCATTCATTACTTCTACATTTCATAAGATTAGTTTTAATGTCAAGCACATGGTCTGTCTTTAAGAATGTTCTGTGTACATTTGAAAAGAATGTATAGTTTACCTTTTGAGGCCTAGTGCTTTATAAATGTCATAAGATAATTCATGAAAATTCATTTTTTCTGTATCCTTAATAATTTTCTTACTACTCTATTTCTGAAAGAAGACAGGATTATTGGCATTTCTATCCATAATTGTGAATTTGTTATTTATCGTAGTTCTGTTGGTTTTGTTTTTTTTTTTACACATTTTGAAGCTCGGTTATTAGGTACATTTACTTTTATGAATGTTATATTTTCTTGATAAAATGACTTTGTTTTTTTCATTTGGAATAGAAATCTTTAGTAGTATAGTTCCTGTCCAGAAGGCTACTTTGTCTGGTTATAATATTGTAATTCCTGTTTTCTTTTTTAAATATATTTTATTGATTATGCAATTATAGTTCCAATTTTTCCCTGTGTCCCCCTCCACCCAATTCTCCCATTTGCTCCAGCAATCACTCCCCCACACACCATAGTTCATGTTCTTAGGTCATGTATCAAATTTCTTGGCTACTCCATTTCCTATACTGTTCTTAACATGCCCCTGTCTATGTTGTGCCTATCCATTTGCACTTCTTAATCCCGGTACCTTTTCCCCCTCCTCTCCTTTCCCACTCAGCTGGTAACTCTCCATATGATAATTCTCCACATGATCTCCATTTCTGTGTTTCTGTTCCTATTCTGCTTGTTTGCTTAGTTTGTTTTTTAGATTCAGTTGATAGTTGTGAATTTGTTGCCATTTTAATGTTTATAGTTCTGATCTTTTTCTTATATAGTTCCCTTTAAACATTTTATATAATAATGGTTTGGTGATGATGAACTCCTTTAGTTTCACCTTATCTGGGAAGCACTTTATCTGCCCTTCCATTCTAAATGATAGTGTCAGAGTAATCTAGGTTGTAGGTCCTTACTTTTCATGACTTTGAATACTTCTTGCCAGAAACTTCTTGCAGTTTCTTTGAAAAATCAGCCAACATTTTTATGGAAACTCCTTTGGAGGTAACTCTGCTTTTTCTCTTGCTGCTTTTAAGATTGTCTTTATCTTTAACCTTTGGCATTTTAATTATGTTATATCTTGGTGTGGCCCTGTTTTGATACATCTTGTTCAGGACTTTCTGTGCTCCCTGGACTTAAATGTCTGTTTCCTTCACCAAATCAGGGAAGTTTTCATGATTTTTTTCAAATAAGTTTTCCATTTGTTGCTCTTCCTTTTCTCCTTCTGGCACTCTGTGATTCAGATGTTGGTACATTTAAAGATGTCCCAGAGGTTCCTAAGCCTTAGGCTTGGAGGTTTTTTGTTGTTGTTGTTTTAAATTCTTGCTTCTTCCTGCTGTTCTCATTGAATGCTTTTTCCTTCCTTGTGTTCCAAATTGTTGATTTGATTCTTGGCTTCATCCCCTCCACTGTTGGTTCCCTGTAGACTTTTCTTTATTTTACTTAGTGCAACCTTCATTTTTGCCTGGGTGTTTTTTATGCTTTTGAAGTAGCCAATGAGTTCTAGGAGCATCCTGATAACCAGTGTTTTGAACTGTGCATCTGAAAGTTTGCTCATATCCATTTCATTTAGTTCTTTTTCTGGAGTTCTGTTCTTTCATCTGGGCCATATTTCTTTGTCTCCTCAATTTGGCAGTCTCCCTGTGTTTGTTTCCGTGTATTAGGTAGAGCTGCTTTGACTCCCTGGCTTAGTGGTATAGCCTGTTGTAGAAAAGCACACCTGTTAAGTTGAATAGGGTGGAGGGAACCTTAGATAATCACCAGGGTGGGGCAACCAGTGTCACCTCTCTGTTGCTCTGTGTAGGGGAGGGCCTAGAGAGGGGCTGTGGCACTGCCTGGCCTCTGGAGTTTTGCCTGGGAGGAAGTCTTGATGCCAGTCACTTCACTTTTTCCCCATATGACACTGATACCCTTTCAGCTGTTGCCCTGGTGCTGAAGTTTAGAGGGATGGGTCTGCCTGAGTCCTAAGTCTATTTTGGGCCATTTAAGAGGGATCTCTTGAGAATCTCACAGTTCCTTACGGTGCTCTAACCCCCACTGGTATTTAAAGCCAGAAGTTATGGGGACTTACCTTGCTGGTACTGGAACCCTGGGCTGGGTGATCTGGTCTGGGGCTAGGATCCTTGGTTCCCAAGGTATCCCTCACAATTTTTATCCACTACATGTGGATGTGGGACAACTGGTTCCCATCTCCATGCCTTTTTGTGCCACTCCACCTCTCCTGTGCCTGTTTACGTGTCTCCATGTCTCTGCCCCTCCTACCCGTCTGAATGACTGTGGCATCTTTAAATCCTTGATTGTTTGACTTATACACAGCTCAATTTTTCTGACAATTCTGGGGGATATTTGTTTTGTAGTCTAGTTATATTTTTTGCTATAGTTATATGGGGAAGTGAGGCATGTTTGTATGTGCCTCCATCTTGACTGGAAGTCTCATTCCAGTTTTCTCATAAGTGTTTATGTGGTATATCCTCACCCAAAGATATGGGTACTGATTTTGAGAGAGAAAGAAATATTGATGTGTAAGATACAAACATCAGTTAGTTGCTTCCCATATACACCCTGACCAGGGATTGAGCCTGCAACCTAAGGATGTTTCCTAACCAGGAATTGAACTTGCAGCCTTTCAGTGTATGGGGCAATGCTCCAACTGAGCCACCTGACTGTGTGGTACTGTATCTTTTAACTGTTCTTTTCTTTTAATCTATGTTTAAGATATGTGAAAGAACAGATGAACCAGAGACAACAAATAGCAAAATATGGGTTTAAATGGACTTGAAGGACTAGGTTTCAAAAGAATGGCTTCTCTTGCTTTCTCTTTGCTCACTCTGATAAATGTGAGCTGCCATTGAACTACCTTATGGAGAGGCCCATATGTAAACCAGACACTGCCAGTAACCACTTGAGTGAGCTTGGGGGTGGATCCTCCACTTCCTCTTTTGAGCCTTGGGAAGATTCCAGCCTATGAGACACTCTCAGCTAAAGGACTCAGCTAAGCCATGCCCAGGTTCCTGGCTCAGAGAAATTGAGTTTAAAAGATACTTGTTTTTTTCAGCTGCTAAATTTTGGAATAATTCATTATGCATTCATGCATAACTAGTACAGCTGCCTAACTCAAAGTGGTGAGTAAATGTTGATACTATGTTCTTTTCCTTGTGTTGTATCAGAAGGCAGAGGATGTTGATTTGTCCTATTACTTGTAATGCTAACGTTGGTTACTTGGTTAAGATTATCTTTGCTAGGTTTTCTACTCGAAATTTATGTTTTTCCCTTTGTAACTAATAAGTATTTTGTGGAGTGATGCTTTGAGACCAGGTTAATAATATTTTAATTCTTAAACTTTTGCTTCCTGATTTTAGTTTTTGCTTGCCTGAATTAGTTATTGTAATGATAGTTGCAAAGTGGTGATTTTCTAATTTTATTTTTGTAATCAGGATTACACTAACCACTTAAAAAGGAACTGATTAACTTGTTTTTGCTGTTATGTGGAACTTTTTTCCTTGAAAGTTTGGTTGATTTCACCTGTAAAGTCATCTGGGCCGGGGTTGGAAGTGACTGGTAGGAGGATTTTGTCTACCTATATCACTACCGTAATTTCTTGTAGTTAGTTCAAGTTTTCTATGTTCTCTCACATTAATTTTGGGATTTTACATTGTGTAAAGGGATATATTCATTATTAATTTCATAAACTTGTTTTTCTGCAGTTTATAATACTTAATGTTAATTTTTAATTTCTGTAATCTTTAGTTATTATTTTTTTTATTCTGAATTATTTGTTTCTTCTCCCTTGACCAGCTATGCCACAGGTCCAACTAAACTTATAAAAGAACCACCTTTTGGTATTTATTAATCTTCTTTAATTAATTTTTTAGCCCTCAGTTTCATTCATTGTTTTTCTGATTTTTCTTCATGTTTACTTTGATTCCATGTCTGTATTTCTAACTCTATTGAATTGTATAATTAACTCACTTATTCTCAGATTTCCTGTTTCCTGATAAAGGTATTTACAATTATCTTGAAGTACTAAAGCTGGATCCCACAAGTTTTAGATTTGTATTTTCATTTTAATTTTATTCAAGTATTTTTACATTTTCCTTATGATTAACAAAAATCCTTTTTAACTCAGCGATTATTCAGTGGTTTTAAAATTTTTATTTTCTGCCCTGGCTGGTGTGGCTCAGTTGGTTGGAACATTGTCCACACATCAGAAGTTTGGGGTTTTATTCCTTGTAAGAGCACATTCCAAGATTGTGGGTTTGAAACCGGTTGGGGCATGAATGGGATGTGGCCCATTGGTACTCCTCTCACATTGATGTTTATCTCCCTCCCTCCCTCTCTGTTAAAATCAATAAACAGGCCCTGGCTGGTGTAGCTCAGTGGATTGAGTGCGGGCCTGCGAACCATACCCATACAATCGAGGTTCGATTCCCAGTCAGGGCACATGCCTGGGTTGCAGACCAGTTCCCTGCAGGCCAGTTCCCAGCAGGGGATGCACGAAAGGCAACCATACATTGATGTTTCTCTCCCTCTCTCCTTCACTTCCCCTCTAAAGATAAATAAATAAAATATTTTAAAAAAACACATTTAAAAAAAGTCAATAAACACATGAAAAAATTTAGTTTCCAAACATTAGCTACTCTTTTATTGTTTCTAATTTTATTGTAGGGAACATAGTCTATTTAATGTGTTCCTGTGGATAATATTGAGATTTCTTTGATGAACTGATACAGGAGTTGGAGTTGGCAGACTATAGCCTTGGCCTAAATAGAACTTAGTGCTATCTGTTTTTATATGTCCTGAGAACTAAAATAGTTTTTATTCTTCTAAATGGTTGGAAAAAATCAAAAGATTAATGTTTGGTAACATTCAAATCTTAGCATCTGTAAAGTTTTATTGAAACACAGCTATGCTCATTCATTTTCATATTGTGCGTAGTTGTGACAGAGACTATATGGCTTACAAAGGCTAAAATACTCAACTAATTGTTCTTTACACAAATTTTTGCCAGTGTGATACAATGTTTGTTTGTAAGTGTATATTTTTTAGCTAGATGTCTGGTTCTGCATTTATTAGCTCATTAATTGTATTTGTTTTTTTCTTATCATATTTTGTATTTTTGGACTATTGGTTTCTAAGAGGGATTTATTAGCATTTTAAGTCAACTGCTGATTTATCTTTTTTCTTACATTTTACCTTTTTTTCTCCATATTTTATCTTTATTTCTTATATTTTTTCTTACATTTTTCTTTATTTTATTAAATGTGGTGCTTTAGAATTTTAATTGTGGACTGTAATAGACATTCTCATTTTCTGCAGACCTCAAATTCTGTTTTGACAATATAAACACCAAGTATCCAGTCACTTTTGTTTTTTATATCTTTTTCACCATCTCTTTGTTTTTCAATTGATTTTAGTACTTTTTCTAAAAAGTTTGTTGCATATTTACATGTGGCAAATTTAGTGGTGTTTTGTATCTCTGAGGATTTTTTTTAGGCAAGAACAGAATATGAAAAGCTTTCTTCCAACTTGCCCCCTCCCCTCACTGAGGCTTTTGGGTCCTCAACCACAGTCTGTAGCTACTCATCTTCATCACCCTCCACATACTGATTCGAGTTAGCCTTCAACTTTCTCAGGGTTTTTCTCATTTTGATTCTCGAAATCCACATATCCCTCTAGCTTCTACAGTTTCTCCATGGTTGATTTGGGAGATAGGAGTTAATAATTTATACTAGTTTCAGGCTTTAGATCCACCTATTTAGTACCTAGTACAATGAGTATAAAGGACAATTGTGAAATTTTAGAATTCCATGGATGAAGAGATAATTTCCATGGCTTCTGAGGGAGGGAAGAAACAAGTCACCTTCAGAGAAATAAATGTCATACTGGCATGTTACCAGTCATACTATACGCTGGGTGTTTTTATAATTTTCTTAGGAAAAATAACTTTTAACCCAGAATTCTTTACTAAGTTAAATAATTAATTATGAAGGTACATTAAAGATAGTTTTCAGATACGCATGGCTCTATAAAGTTTACCTTCTGTTTACCATCATTTAGGTAGTTATTTAAGGATGTACTCTGGCAAAATGTTAGTAAACTAAGGACAAGGAAGACAGAAGTTCAAGAAAAAGTTGAGCCAACCCAAAAGGAAAATGAAAAGAAGACTCATGTTAACAGCTGTTCAGAAGCCTAAATAGCCTTATAGATTGACACAGGAGGACAGAGTTTTAGGAAGAAAAATATGGACAGAAAAATATGGGCTACATAGAATGAATGGTGTCATGAAGATTTTGGGAAATTTTTGGTGATAAAGGAAAGTAGGTGGGTGAGAAAATAAAAGATAAAATTTCTTTGAAAGCAAAAAAAAAAAAAATCATGACCTAACTATGAACCAAAGTAGAATGTGGCATGATGTTTAGAAATTATAGAGTATAATCAAGAATTCATTCTATTTTTATTGATTTTTAGGCAGTGAGCAAGAGAGAAACATCGATTTTTACTGTTCCACTTATTTATGCATTCATTGGTTGATTTTTACATGTGCCCTGACTGGGAATGGAACCCGCATCCTTGGTGTTATCAGGCTGATACTCTAAAGCTACCAGGGCTCGTGTTCCTGACTCTAGGAGCAGTCTTTTTCGAGTGGTCCTAAAGTTGTAACATTAGACCATAGAGTAAAAAGTGAACTATGCCAGGGTTACATTTCTTTACATAGTGATAAAAATGTAAATATTGTTTACTAATTTCCAACTTTAAGTCAACCTTTGAACAGGACACAATGAACAAAGCCCAGAATGCTATTGTTGCAGGGCACAATGTAATAACCATAAGTAAATAAAAGTGAAGCTGGCAGAGAGAGGGACAGGAGAGAACAGATTGCTAGCACCAACAGCTTTGTCTTTCAAAATGGAGAATCAAGAAGTAATGTAAAATGGACAAAGTAAGCAGTACATTATAATACAGTAATTCAAAGACACATATAAGAACTAAAATTAATAGCATATCTTTCAGACATTAAGAGGACAGAAAAGAGAGGAAGTGTAAGAGATAAATTCTAAGGTTTTCACATTAGAGGTTAGTCAGTTTATTTTTAAAGTTGATAACTCAAAAGTAGTAGTGTAAGCATATTTGGGTTATGGGGACAACCATTAGACTAACTTAGATTGTTTAGAGATTGGGATGTAAATGGAGAGATTTGCTTTTATCATATGAACTTCTTTGTAATATTTCAATGTGTATAGTATGTATAGTTGATAAAAATTTAATAAAGTTTAAAAGAAGTAATTCAACAAAAAGATAAATTCAACAATGTATATATAGAAAACTCTCATTCCGAGTGTTGTCTCCCAAAGCTAGCAATTTTTACTAGTTTTTTCTTTACCCTCAAGTAACTTTTTATACAAAAAAAGACATAAAGGCAGCATATTTATATACACTGGTGTAACACTTTGATGTTTTCACTAAAACATAGGGAATTTTCCTCAAAAT
This sequence comes from Artibeus jamaicensis, assembly GCF_021234435.1. Taxonomy (NCBI): domain Eukaryota; kingdom Metazoa; phylum Chordata; class Mammalia; order Chiroptera; family Phyllostomidae; genus Artibeus; species Artibeus jamaicensis. The sequence goes on from NW_026522030.1 coordinate 8,319,847, forward strand.
TCCCCCATTCTAATTTTTTAACAGCTGCAAAATATTTTGTGGATATAGAAATTATTTATTAAGTCCTTTGGATGGACTCATGTTATTCCTAGCATTGTGCTCTAATGAACAGTTTGTTATGGATGATATTGTACATAGGTCATTTTATGTATATGCAGGTGTGTCTGTGAAGTAGAGTCCACACATGGGATTGCTACATCGAAGGTAAAAGTATCTCTAGGTAAATAACAGATTTGCCTCCATTAGGGTAGTACTATTTTGTGAAGCATAGTTCTTGCCAAGGTTGTACTGTTGAACTTTTGGATTTTGCCAGCATCTCTTTTTAGTTGCATTTCTTTTATGGGTAATATAGAGCATATTTTTATATCTTTCTTTAAAATCCTCACTTGAGGACATTCCCACTGATCTTTAGAGAGGAAGGGGGAGAGAAAGAGAGACAGAGATATCAGTGTGAGACAAAAACATCATTTGGCAGGCCCCCCCACACACACACCATCTGGGCCTTGAACTTGCAACCCATGTATGTGGCCTGACCTGGAATCAAACCCTGCAACCTTTTGGTACACCGAACGATGCTCCAGCCAACTGAGCCACCTGGTCAGGGCATATTTTTATATCTTTAAGGGATATTTTTAATCCTTTTTCTTTGGAATGTTGGTATTTGTTCTTTATTTTTCTATGGGCTGTTTGCCTATCAGCTTATAGAAGCTTGTTATAAATTAGGGAGGTAATTTCTTTGTTTATAATGAATTGCAGATATTCTCTCCAGTGTGTTGTTTGACATGCTTATGAAACTTTCTGCCATGCTGAGGCTTTTGATTTTTAGATAGTTGAACTTATTGTAATAATAATAATAATTAGTAGTAGTAGTAGTAGTTGTAGTTGTTGTGTGGCTCTGGATTTTGAGTCATAGGCTGTCCCATTTGGGGTTATAAAGGAATTCGCCCATGCTTTCTTAATAGTTATATGATTGTTTTCATGTTTAGACCTTGATTCATTTGGGGTTTATCCTGCTGTGTGGTGTGAAGAATGGAATCAGCTTTATGTTTTCTCAAATGACTACCCAGTTATTTAAATACCAGTGAATTATAAAGTCCATTTTTCCCCACTGTGAATTATATAATATGGTATATAATGTACTTTAGCTGTCACTAATGTAGTGTCATGACCATGGGTATAAGACCCTGATTATTCTAATTGCCATTTCACATGAGATAGAGATAGAGATAGTGTTCTATTTAGAGATAGAACACTAAATAGGAGGGAAACTTCCTTTTAAAGAATAATGCCACCCTGGTTGGTGTAACTCGGTGGATTGAGCACTGGCCTGCACACCAGAAGATCTCAGTTTGATTCCCAGTCAGGGCACATACCTGGGTTGCAGGCCAGTTCCCAGCAAGGGATGCACGAAAGGCAACCATACATTGATGTTTCTCTCCCTCTCTCCTTCCCCTCTAAAGATAAATAAATAAAATATAAAAAAAATAAAAAAGAATAATACTTGTTAAGTCCTTTATATATACTTTTGCATGGAATTCTCACAACACTATGAGGAAGATGTTTGTCTTTTCCCCATTTCAGTTGTGGAAACTGAGGTACAGAGATATAACTTATTCATCACATAGTAAGCAGTGGAGCCAGGATTTAAATACAGAAGGTGTGACTTCTAGCCTGTGCCATTTAACCCACTTAACCCTATAACACTGTCCTGTCTGCTCTTAATGACGCAGCACAGAACCTCCAGGTTTTGTTGTTTTTTTTTCACTCTTTCAAATCCTTTGCTAATGCTGTTGGAGCAGCAACAGCAGTAGCTGTAGAAATAGAGCCTGAACTGAAGAATTGTGTCTGGGTTCCAGAGAGCTGCAGGAAAAATATAAACTTCCTTAGCCATCTGGGCTTGGCAAGTACAAAAAATAGTGTAGCAGGGAGACTGTCCTTACAAAGGCTGTTTACAGCTTTACAAGGTTGGCTCTTGTTTGGAATACAGTTCCCCACATTGATATGAACTGTCCTTAAATGATAAGAGTGGCTCATTGTGTCTAAACTTTGTGTAAATTATGTGGTTTTTACTTTCTGGGAGTCTGGAATTTTGGTACATGCTTTGGAGAGGGTGTTTATGTGACCAGCCCCTAATAAAAACCCTGGGCAGTGAGCCTCTAATGACCTTTTCTGGTAGACAGCATTTCCACGTGTGTTACCACAATCCATTGGTAGAGGAATTGTGTCCCATGTGGCTTTACTGATAAGAACTCTTGAAAGGTTACACCTGGTGTCCACTGAATGTTTCTCCATATACCTTTCTCTCCTGATTTTGCTTTGTATCCTTATACTGTAAGTCTTAGAACACAACTATATGCTAAGTCCTGTAAGTGCTTAGAGAATTATTGAACCTAGTGGTAGTCTTTAGGCTAATTCTAGACACTGACACTAAAATATTTGTTGTGATTTGGGCAGTAGAGAATGTGTCTGTGCATGTGAAGCAGGTGGAGAGAATGAATGAATGTATATAAAATTTGAGAGCTTTATAACTTTGGGAGGTTAGGAGCCACAGTAGCTGCGACTTACACCAGAGGAGAGTTTCCGTCCCTAACGTGCAGAGGAAATGCGGGCAGATTAACTGGTTTCTGCTCAGTCACTATTGCAGATAGGAGCTTCATTCAGCAGCTGTCCTGCTAGTGATGACATGTTGGAACAATAGCATCAACAGCAGAGGATCAGCAGTAGTTGAAGAGAATCAGCTTTTTAGACTTAAGTTAGCACTCTTGAGATTTTAATATTTGTCATTCAAAAGGACTCCTGCTTAAGAAAAGAAGACATTTTTCTGACAAGTTGTATAACAGTTTTGGATGAAAGAAGAAATAGCCAAAAGGATAACTAGTCATAGGTTTCAACATCTTTCTCAAATTATTGATAGAGTTAGTAGACAGAACATCAACGTTCTGTTCACCAGTACTGCTCCCGCTCCAGAGTTTTTTAGGTGATAAGTGACAATGGCTAGATTCAAATATAGGTTTGTTTCCAAACCCCATGCTCTATTTTTTATATCCAGTTTTTTCTGTTGACTTTAGGAAAATTAATATTCTAATATTCGCTTTAATAAGTTCAACTATTTTTGGAAGTTGGTTTATTCTAGGACAAATACCATTTTTATAGAATTAGAGATAAAAGCATAGCTTCAAGTGTGCTAAAACAGTAAAGAATATTTGTGGTTTCACTAAGATGAAAAGGAGGTTAGAACACAACTCTGTTTTTGTGATGCATTGAAATCTCATCTGTTGGGCTCATTACTATTCATTCTGACTTCTTAGTCCTCTTTCTTGAACTGAAGGAACAGGAAAACTAGCCTAAGCTCAAATACTGTAGCTGTTATAAAATTCAGGGGTGCTAGGAGATCACTAAATGATGCAAAAAAATTTTTTTAATTGAAAAATTTTGTTAACATTTTGGGGTAATAATATGTTCAGTAATGGTCAGTAGTAGAATTGACCAAAAATCCTTATAAAAATGTATTTGATTGAAAGACCCAGCTATGAAGTAGAGAAATACTGACAAACTCTTTTTAAACAGTTCAATATTTTTCAAAAATAAAAGTCTGTTTCTGTCTGATTAGTTAATATTTAAACATGACAAGTGTAAAAGGAAGTAAAAACCAGATATAGTAGTTCCTTTTAACATTTAGGTGAATTTGCTTTTAGACCTTCGTATGCTTATATGTGCATCTTTATTGTTATTTATTTTTACAAAAGTGGAAAATACATGTTATAACTGTTTTACCTGGTTTTATAGTTTTCAAGTGAGCAATGTTCTATGAATTTGTATCCAGGTTGGTAAGTATGATGTTTCATCATTTTAATAACCACCTAGTGTTTCATTGTGTGGATATACAGTAATTTCTTTAATCTCTTACTGTGAAAACAGTGATGGTTTACTATTTCGTAGGTTAGTGGAGTTATTAAAAGCATGGGCTCTGAAATTGGTCTACAGCGGTTTGAATCATGACCCCCAACTCTTTATTTGTTGTTTGGTTTATGAAACCAGGGATGAAACCCACTTGGTTATGGTGTATGACCTTTTTAATGTATTATGGGATGCAGTTTGCTGATACTTTGTTGAAGATTTTAGTGTCTACGTTCATCAGTGATATTGGTCTGAAATTTTCTCTTTTGTGTCAGAGCAGCAATTTTTAGCCTTTTTCATCTCGTGGCACATAAACTAATTATTAAAATTCTGCGGCACACCAAAAATTACCTGTATGTTTCAGACCATAAGACACACCTAGGTTTTAGAGGAGGAAAATAGGGAAAAAATTTTTGAAGCAAAAAATGGGGTAAAATATTGAATAACATAAATAACATAATGTAAAATGTAAACAGAACTCAACAGCAGCATTATTCCTCCCAAATTTGGGGCAGGGGTGGGATGCGTCTCAGAATTCGAAAAAAATAGTATGTTACTTTATTTTGCCAGTATAACCCCCCCAAAAAAGTGTGATTTTGATTCGTTCACACTGGACATCTATTGTTGTGTTGGCTCTTGTCATTCTTTTTTTTTGACAGTCTGAGGGAAAAGAGGTCAGTGCCCCTGACTAAATAGTCAGGTGTTGCATGTTTTTAAAATTCTTATGACACGCAGATAGAAGAAGTCTCAAAAGTTAAAATGCATAAAGGAAAAGAATAAAACTAATTTGCTTTTGATGAATGGGATGTGAGGTACAGTATTTTGAACCAACATTAGTTACATAATAGTCAGTGCATAGAATTTTGTGAAGTTTTGATGTTTCATTGATTCTAAGGTATACATTTTGTTTATATTAACTTTTTTATATGAGGGTGCTTCTTAAAGTTGATGCTATATGATAATTTAACTGGCAGCACTTTTTCTGAATTGTTATGTTTCCTAGTTTATATGAAATATGTATGGTAAAGTGCATAGAATAATAGTAGCTGGCACATACTAAGCAATCCATAAGCATTAGCTATCCTTGCATTTTATTTTGCTCTTGTAAAGGTGATTACATATATATATCTTTATATACGGTTCTAAAATATAATGCCTAGATGGTGGTGGCATAAATGGATCAGAGGGTTGGCATAACATACCAAGGGGAAATTTGCTTATTAGACTAAGAAAAAACAGATATGTGGAGTGAGAAATAAACCATTCACCCTAAAAAATAACTGTTAAACCACTATTTGTACTATTTACCCTGACCAATGTCAAAATAGTCTCTGATGTTTTGTTCTTTGAGGGATAATACTGCCTACTTTGCAAATTTTGAGAATTAGGTATATGTATATAAACTTTAAAATGTCTGTGGACTGACTATAGGACAAGAATATTTTACACGGAAGTCTGTTTGAAACAACTATGACAACTATGATATCTTTTGGCTTCTTTTTTTGTTTCTCCCACCAGTATGTAACTCATTAGCAAAATCCAACCACTCTATTCATGGGGACTTCGCCCCACAGTGTCTGCCACGTTATGGCTGAGATGAGACAAATTCATACAGACTACTGAGCCCTGTGGAGGAGAAGGGACAGCATGGCTTTCTCTCAAGGGGAGCAAAAGCCCTGGCCCTTGCCATGACCGGCCTTTATTGGATTTCTCAGCACATTACATGATGGTCCTCATTTACCATGCACAGGACACTTTAGGTGGTTACCTTTTACAGAAAACAAAGGAGCCAGTGCTGCTAATCACATCATAGAAGAGGGATATTTGCAAATGAAAAGGCAAAAGTTGTTGAACTGGTTACACTTGTTCTTGGAAGGTTTAGCATGGATTGTAGGAAGTTACTCTGCAGTAAATGTTTGCCACTGAGGGCTGAGCCCATGCCACGCAGAATGATCTCCTACATCCATCCATCCATCTATCTGTCTTTCTCTCTCCCCCTTTCTCTCCCCTTTTCTCTCCCCCTCTCTCTCCCTCCTGCCCTTTTCCCTCTCTTCCTTTCTCTCCCTCTTCCTCTATGTCTAAAATTAATAAATTTTTGAAAACTATTGGTGTTTTATTGCTAAGGTGCCCACATAAAATAAAAGCAGTCAAAATTATTTTATTGAAATTGTGTCATAAATAGAGGATTTTAAACATTGCCACTTTTGTACATTTGAAGAATTTGCTCCATTTTTAACTATCACCCTTTTTGTTTTCACTTCCTAAAATTTCAATGGTGGTAGCCTTGGGAAGGAAAATGTTACAATTTGGTAACTTTTGGAGGGGGGACTGGCGGGGGGAGTAAGTAACTGTTCTTTAGGAAGTAAATACATTTTGGAATAATCATACCCTTTAGTAGATGAAATGTTGATGGTCCTACACACAGTGTTTGTTGGGGACACGATCTCCAAGTCTTTTTTTTTAGGATAGTTACCAATAACCAGTGCCTCTGGGTTTGGATGTGTTTAGAGTAATAGGCATTGAAGGGGTTAAAATTAACAAAAGCTAAATGTTAAAAAATAAACTTGAAATTATCTCATACTGCCTCCCAATCTGAAAACCTCACTCAGTTTATTCCCTTAGCTTTAGTTATTCATTTTTATAAGCAAAAAATCATTTCAACATAGATTGCATGGAAAACCTTATAGTAGGTTCTGTGGGAGGAGGATGTAAAGTTGAATAGACTATAATCAACAAATGTGTGCAATATGGCGGTTTCTGCATACCAATGACTTTCGTTTTGTTTATGAAAAAACATAACAGCAGAATGAACATGAGTTTTTTGTTCCAGTTAAGTGTTCACAAAGGGTCACTAGATAATCTGCTAGAACTACAGAGAGGACTGACTACCTTGATTTCAAGGTAGTAAGTGGATATTAATTTCAGTATTTAAGATTCTTTATTTAGTAAAAGATAGTTCTAGGATTGTGGAATATTGGGACTTTTTAAAATCTCTTTTTTCATGGTTATAGTATCTTGATAGATTAAAACAAATGATCTTATCCTTGAATTTCAGGTCTATTTTAGGTATGATCTGAAGTTTAACCATGAGTTAATGGTGTCTCTTTCTCAGTTGTATGGATTGCCTGTTATCATATTAATCATCTCATTTTAATGTTAATAAACTACTTCCCATCAAATTTGATAATGCAACACTTTATTTGTACTGCTTAATTGCAGTATTCCTTTGCTTTGTTGGCCCGGTGTATTTAATAATTCTTTAGCAGGAGAGAGCTTCAATAATTGATACTTGAGGCAGTGAAGCGGATTGGTGTGTTGACTTAGCCAGAGAGCTGACAAGTCCACAGAACAACTGCTGTACTTGTGTAAATTTACTGTGTGTATCTAAGGAGACTGTTGATCCAGTGTTGTTCATGCATCACCTGCCCTCCACCCCCACCCCACGATGTCTCTGTTATTTGGCTTGTTAAAGCCTTTTAATATAATGGTAAGTTATTTACCCATGATAGTCTTCTTTCCTCTCCCTTTAATAATTTCCTTCTCTTGGTCATCATCTACACTCATCCAAATAAACTTTTAATTTATTTTATAAATGTCTTCATTCTGCTCATCATCCATGTCTTAAGCCATAATCTCTTATAGCAGTCAGATTTATTAGAGATACTGAATTTTACCTAGGTCTGCATTGCTCTTCCTTTACTGTAATGGAAAATTACTTTCCAGACTTTGTTTATAAATACTAAGTATAATTTTCAAAGATAGTGTTTGTTTCTTACTAAATAATTATAGGTAGTGTTGTGTTTTCCAGAGGCTTTGTGTCTAGGAAAGAAAAGTCATTTTTTAAAAGAAGGAATCTGAGTTTAAAGCAGTAACCGAACTAACTGTGTTTTTCTCAGCTTTTACAAAGTTTTACAAAGTAATATGACTCTTGGTACTTGAGCCTTATATTTTAAAAGCCTTTATTTTTTGTAATTTGAGAATTCTTAAGGGGAAAATCTAGGGGAGAAAATGGTGATTATCAGAGTATTTTTTATGATTGTATTTTTAAATGTAAGCTGATTTTGGTCTTTTTTGTCTTGTACCGTATCCCGAAATGATTAGGGTCAATAAATTATAGGTTTTTTAAGTATCTTATTATTTAAGAGATGTATTATTTATCCTATACGATGAACGGTAAACCCCATCTCTGATATGAAACTTCAGGCTCAAATATTTTATTTTCTTATGTAGTAAGGCAGTAAAAATACCCACACCAACACTACACACTACTGTAGGGTTTGCTTTACTTCCACATATTTTAGGCATATTCTTTTTTTTAAAAAGCTCTCTCTGTTACTATTTAAAGGTCTAGTAGAATTATCAAACTTAAATGGGCTTTTATTTTGAAGACAACATTGTTCACCATTTCTTTATCATGATAGTTTATATTTTGTGTGGATATGTTAAATGTGACAGCTAAAATTTGCATTAATTTATTTCAGATGGTAGATAAATTTGAGTTAAATTTTCTTTTTCTGTGCTTGAATATTTTACCACTTTTTAGGTTAAAATTTTTTATAGTTAGAAGTTGAAATGGTAATTTAAGGGTGAGGAATAAAGTTTTAAAAAACCTGAGGAATAAAGTTTTAAATCTGGTAAATAAATAGTTTTATTATATTTTATTGATGTAACATTTAATCATCGAAGGAGTTGGGCCGTCTGCAAAATTAGGGGACACAGTCTGCAAAAGACTACCCTCACTTTTGACCCTAATCGTATTTTCTGGGAAGTTTCCAAAAATACCTTCAGGTGCCATAATTTGCTAAAAGGATTTATAGAACTCACTGAATGCTGTTATACTTATGGTTACTAGCCATTACAGGAAGAGGATAATAGATTTAAATGAGCCCAGGGAAAAAACACATGGGGCAGGGTCTGGGTAAGTACCAAACACAGAGCTTCCTTTGTCCTATCGCCATGAAGTCAGAATTACTTTCTGGGCATTAGTATGTGACAGTACTCATGAAGTATTGTTAAATAGGGACATGCACCTGTACTTGGGTGATTTTTTGCATTTTTTATTGAGGTGGCTCTTTTATATAGGCATAATTGATTGTTCTTGAAGCCGATCTCAGTCTTCAGTCTCCATCCTCTCCAGATATGCCCCCAAACCCCTTCCCTAAATCACATTGTTGGGCTTTTTTTTGGTGTGACCAACCCTCACCCTCAGATGGTGATACAAAGCCCCCAGATTTAAAAAAGACACTTCTCTCAGGCACGGCCTTCCATGGCCTTACAGATTGCTTCCCAGAAGGAGAAGGCAAAAGACCGACCTCTCTTTGGAAAACATTAAATTCTTTCCTACACGAACTGAGCCAAAAATCTTGAGTAATGTTAAAATGGGATGGTCATGTGCTAATACTAATGGTACTAGAAAGACCTCTATGGAAATAAAAATACTTCTTAGTGATCTCTTGTAGTATAGTAGTAACTTGAAGTTACTCTACATTAAGTAAGAATTTGTGATTTCTTGCGGTTTTATCTTCCACTCATAATGGAACAATTATTTCACTTTTGAATATTCTATGGATAGAATGAAAAATACACAAAATTTAATATTTTAAGAGTCAATACAGCATAATTTATATCAACAAACTGCAAATAATACCAATATTTAAAAATAGGGGAATAGTTATACCATTATGTATTTTTAAGAATTCATTAAAAGTAATTATGATGAAAACTTTAAAAAATATATTTTATTGATTATGCTATTACAGTTGTCTCATTTTTCCCCCCCTTTATTACTCTCTACCCTGCATGCCTCCCCCTCCATCATTCTCCCGCCTTAGTTCATGTCCATGGATTATACATACAAGTTCTTTGGCTTCTCCATTTCCTATACTGTTCTTAACCTCCCCCTGTCTATTTTGTGCCTACCAATTATGCTTTTTATTTCCTATACCTTTTCCTTCATTCTCTCCCCTTCTCCTCCCCACTGATAACCCTCCATGTGATCTCCAATTCTGTGAATCTGTTCCTGTTCTAGTTGTTTGCTTAGTTCATTTTTGTTTTTATTTGTTTATTTTTTTAGATTCAGTTGTTGATAGTTGTGAGTTTGTGGTCTTTTTACTGTTCATATTTTTTATCATCTTTTTCTTAGACAAGTCCCTTTAACATTCCATATGATAAGGGCTTGGTGATTATAAACTCCTTTAACTTGACCTTATCTGGGAAGCACTTTATCTGCCCTTCCATTCTAAATGATAGCTTTGCTGGATAGAGTAATCTTGGATGTAGGTCTTTGCCCTTCATGACTTTAAATACTCTTTTCCCACCCGTCTTGCCTGCAAGGTCTGTTTTGAGAAATCAGTTTATAATCTTCTGGGCACTCCTTTGTAGGTAACTGTTTCCTTTTCTATGGCTCCTTTTAAGATTCTCTCCTTATCTTTAATCTTGGCTAATGTAATTGTGATGTGCCTTGGTATGTGCTTCCTTGGGTCCAACTTCTTTGGGACTCTCTGGCCTTCCGGGAAGTCTGTTTTGTTTGCCAGATTGGGGAAGTTCTTCTTCACTCTTTTTTCAAGTAAGTTTTCAATTTCTTGCTCTTCCTCTTCTCCTTCCGGCACCCCTGTGTTTTGGATGTTGTGGAACATTTACAAGTTGTCCTGAAGGTTACTAAGCCTCTCCTCATTTTTTGAATTCTTGCTTCTTCATTCTGTTCTGGTTGACTGTTTATTTCTTCCTTCTGCTCCAGATCTTTGAGTTGAGTCTAAGTTTCCTTCCCTTCACTGTTGATTCCCGTATATTTTATTTCAGTTTGCACAGCCTTCATTTCTTCCTCTCTTTTGCAACCATACTCAACCATTTCTGTGAGCATCCTGATTACCAGTGTTTTGAACTGTGCGTCTAATAGGTTGGCTAACTCTTCATTGCTTGGTGCTATTTTTGGAGCTTTTATATGTTCTTTCATTTGGGCCATGTTTTTTGTCTCTGTGCTCCTGTTACACTGTAAGTTGCAGAGCCTTACATATTCACCAAGGCAGAGCAAGCCACTTGCCTGCATTATAGTGCTGTATGTGGGGGAGGGGTCCAAAAGGGAACACTGCCACTTGCTCAGCTCTGGTCAGGCTTTCAGTCACTTCCCCTGCTACCCACAAGCGAATTGGGCCCTTCTGGTGTTGATTTCCAGGTGGGTGGGTTTGTATACGTTCCAGGACCCCCGTGAGTCTCTCTAAGGAACTCTCCTGTGAGACTGGGAGTTTCTCCTGCTGCGGCCTCAACTCCCACAGGTATTTTCAGTCAGAGGCTTTGATTTCCCTGTGCTGGAATCCTGGGTTGCAGGGCCTGTCTCTTTCCCCAGTTGTTCCTCCCCATTTATCCACACACAAATGTGGGACTATGTTGTCCACCAGCCGCCACCTTGACTGCTCCAGTCCTCTAGCCACCTTGCCCCATGTCCTCTCCATCCCAGCTGTCTTCTGCGCCCCTCCTACTGGTCTGGATGAGTGTTTCTTCTTTAACTCCTTGGTTGTCATAATTCCATACAGTTCAATTTCCTGTCAATTCTGGTTGTTTTCTGTTTTTAATTAGTTGTTGTCCTTTTGGTTGTGCAAGGAGGCAAAGTGTATCTACCTATACCTCCATCTTGCTGAAAGTCCTTGATGAAAACCCTTTAACAACATGGCAGAAGCTTATCAGTTAAAAGGATTACAGAGAGGAGCATAGAGATATATTATAACATAAAGTGCATATTAAGATGAAAGTGAATTATCAGAATGAAAAATTTATTCTGAGATAATTGGATAAGTAAGTATAAAAAGATCCTACCAGCCCTTGTTGGTGTGGCTCAGTGATTTGAGTGCTGGCCAGCAACCCAAAGGGTCACTGGTTTGATTCCTGATCTAGGGCACATGCCAGGGTTGCAAGCCAGGTTCCTGGTAGGGTGTGCATGAAAGGCGACCACACATTGATGTTTATCTCCTCTTTCTCCCTCCCTTCTCCTCTCTAAAAATAAATAAATATAATTTTTAAAAAATATAAATTTTTAAAAGTATACTTACAGTGAAAATTTTCTTTTTCCTGTAAACAAATGTCATCATTGTTTTGCATGAAGTATCCTAATACCCAGGCAGATACACGCCTTATTATTTTTCATTTTCAAAGGTTAATTATAAATGGGGCTTTATTAAATCTCCAGTACAATCATATACAAAAAGCATTCCAACTCTAGTTATTAGAAATGGATACATATTGTAAGAGTTTGTTACATAAAATATGAAATTATTACTTTTAGTTTTTAAGAATGTTTTATCTCAAAATCAAGTTTCATTAATTCATCTGAGAAAAGGAAATTTTCTTTTTGTTAGAATTAGGAGATGGTATTTCTTTTTAAAACTTGAGAAATTTTCCTTTAGTGAAAGAATGTCTTTCACATTTGTTGGACACAAGATTGCTATCCAATACTAATTACATTGCATACATGTAACTAACTATTGGCATATATAGCTTTTGAAAAGGACTAAGTAGTTAATCATTAATATTTGTCAGTGTTTAATGAGAACTATGTATTAAAATATTAATCCTCAGAATAACCCATGAGGGTGGGTACCACTATGATTCTAATTTTACAGATAAGCAGACTGAGCCTTAGATTGAAGAATATGTAGTATCATACAAAGGTTAAGTTTGTAGAGCCTATTCAAGCCTATATCTGGTCTATTCTAGAACATTATATTTTAAACCACTTTACTGTTATGCATCTATGTTCATTATAACATTTGCACTATTTATAGATGTTCTCAATTGGCTTTACATTAGAACTTTGGAAATATACAGGTGTCCAGGCCTCAGCCTGTACCTACTAGTTAGCATATCTGGGGTAGGACCTGGTATGTAGTATTTTAAACTAGATAAGTGACTATAATACATAGCTAAGACAGAGAGCCATGTACCTCACATGTGCTATAGGGAATGGGTGAATATAATCGAGTATAAGGCACAATAGTAGATCTCCAAGTAGTTGAGAAAAAAACTTCATGTACATATTTGACCAAATGTGTTATAGTGATAGTTATACATTTGAAGATTATGTTATGTGAAAGGTACAAAAATCCTAGAACTGGACACATTTTAATTTCGAAAGACAATCAGAATTAAATTCAACCTCTTCACTTTTAGGAAAGAAAGATTATCAAGGTTGTGGTATTATTTATCTGTCACCAATAGGTAGGACTGGGTATGTAGTGAAGGGATTGTTTTTGAGACAGGAATACAGAATTTAAAAGACAGGAATAAATATGTATTTGAGGAAAATTATCAGAGAAGAGTGTTATTGTGAGTAGGCGGTCCAGATCAGAAAGAGCTTTTCGTTGGCATCACAGTACATTGAGACTCGATTTAGTAAACAACAAGAAGTGATTTCATGTTAATGATTGATTGGATTTTTATTTGTTAGGAAACTAGATATGAAGTTTATTGAGTGAGGTAGAAATAGAAAGAACCACAAGCAACCAACTTTTCTCCTCAAATTGAAACTGAAATGGTGTGTGTACATCAAGAAAACTAAATCAACTTGTTGGATTCTTAACTAGCCAGCCTTGCCTGGGCCTGTGTTAACAACAATTTGACATCTTCTCTACAAGTGTTTTTTTTTTTTTTTTTTTTAAGATTTTATTCATTTATTTTTAGAGGGGAAGGGAAGGAGAGAGGGAGATATCAATGTAGGGTTGCCTCTTGTGTGTCCCCTGCTGGGACCTGGCCTGCAACCCAGGCATGTGCCCCGACTGGGAATCGAACAGCGATGGTCTGGTTCGCAGGCCTGCGCTCAATCCACTGAGCTACACCAGCCAGGGCTACAAGTATTTTTTTTACTTTATTTTTAAATTTAATTTTGTTTTATTTTATTTTATTTTTTATTTAAGATTTTATTTACTTATTTTTAGAGAGGGAGAAACCGTGTGAAAAAGAAACATTGAGCAGTGGCCCCTCACATGTGCCCCTACTGGGGACTGAAATGCACAACCAGGCATGTGCCGTGACTAGAAATCTAACCAGCACCCTTTCACTCAGCAAGTGGACACCCAGCCAACTGAGCCATACTGATCGTGGCTAGAAACCTTTTAGATAGTGTCATGTGCCTCGATTAAAGGGCTTTCTTGAAAATTTGTTTTTTGGAGCTTTTTGAACTGAAATTACAGAGTAAGAGTTGATTCCTTACAGCAGATACTGCCTTTGAATGGTAGAGAGGTGTTTTTTGCACTTTTGGCTCTCATCCTTCTCTTTGAAATGTCTGACTTCATGACACTGCTTTAAGGTTTTTCCCCAGTTTGTCTTTTAACTACTTAAGTAGAATTCTCATTTGCCTTCCTGCTAAGCTGTTGTATTCCTTTGTGTTTTATTTAGGAGAGGCTATTATTTGTTCTTCAAAAATTTTGTTTAAATTTTAGGAACTGTTTGCTCGTAATTTAGAGTTGTGTCATTTTTGTTTGTGTCTGTGTATGTTATCTGCCTTTTGATTCTTTCCCTTCTTTTTCTTACATAAAGATCCATAAGGAACTCATGAGGTTGTTTCTGAACATGCTTGTCTTTGAAGGGATGCCTTCTGGACCATCATTGTATAGAAGGATAGTGAGAGATGATAGTGTGAGATAGGGATGAGCTCTGAGAATGAGCTTTGGTATTTGACACCTGGATCAGTCTTATCTGCTTGTGAGGATGAGCACGGGTTAGCAAGTCGGTAGGAATCCTCTGGCTCAGAATGATGTATTTCTTGTCAAATTTTTTTCACTTATTTTGAAAAAATGAGTTTCACAGCCAGTTGCAGAGATGCTATAGAGAGGTCCTGTGTGCTACTCACCGTTTCCCCCAATTGTTATATCTTAATAGTACACTATCAAAACAAGCACACTGACACTGATACAGTGCCTTTGTATAAATCCGTTTCATTTTATTGCATGTGTAGATTCATATAACTGTCACCACAGTCAAGATATAAAACTAATTCATCACCACAAAGATCTCCTTTATGGTACCCTTTTACAATCATATTCCCATTCTTCCACCAACTGTCTTTGCCTCTTGGCAAGCATTGGTTTGTTTTTTAGCTCTATAATTTTGTTACTTTGAGAATGTTGTATAAATGCCATCATAGAACCTGTGAATTTTTGTTTTGAGCAGATGATATTTTGAGATTGCTATGTATGTTTAGGGGTTTTTCAAATTTATTTTTTAAATTAAAGTTTATATTTAATATTTTTATATTAGTTTCTGATGTACAGCATAGTATATGTTTAGTTTTTAAGAAACCACCAAACTGTTTCCACAGTGCTTTTTTACATTTCTCTCAGCAGTACTTGGAGAGCCAGTTTCTTTCACACCCTTACCTGCATTTGATGTTGTCATTTTAGTAGTTATGATAGGTATGTAGTGATATGGTGATATCCTGGCTTTAATTGTAATTTCAAGTGATCTTTTCATGGTTTTAATTTGCATGCTCTTAATGACTAGTGATGTTAAACATTTTTTCATGTGTTTATTGGCCATTTTTGTATATCTTCTTTGGAGAAATGACTGTTCAAATCTTTACCTTTTAAAAAATTGGGTTATTGGTCTTTTTATTACTGAGTTACAAGAGTTTATGTGTTCTGGATACCAGTCCCTTGTCAGATACATGATTTGCCATTTTTTCTCTAATTCTATGGCTTTTCTTTTTATTTTCTTGTTGGCGTTCTTTGAAGTATAATAGATTTTAATTTTGATGAAATATAATTCATCTATTTATCTTTTGTCACTTGTGCTTTGGTGTTAAGAAACCATTTTTAAATCTAAAGTCATGGAGATTTCTGTGTTTCCTTCTAAGAGTTTTATAGTTTTACATTTAGGTATAAATATATATCCTTTTTTAGTTAATTTTTGTATATGGTGTTAGGAAGGGGTCCACCTCCCATCTTTTACATCTGGATATATAGCTTAGGTGTATAATTTAGTTTTGATTATATTTTTGAACTCTTATGTAAATGCAATAATATAGCATGCATTGTTTTGTGACTGACTTTTTATGTTTGTGAGAATCATGTTATTGTATGGAGCAGTTCATTCTCATTGTTACAAATCAGTGAATGTATTTACAGTAAATTATTCACCTATTTTATAGTTGATGACATTTGGTTGTTTTTGGTTTGCCTAGTAGAAATAATGATGCTGAGAACATTCTCATATGTTTAGGTGCACATAAGCAGTCAATCTCTTGAGTGGATCCATAGGAGCAGAATACATAGGGATCCTAAGATATTCCTATACTCAGGGTTAGTATATTGGGTCATTTTTACAGAGTTGTCCCAATTTACACTTCCTCTAGCAACATGTAGGAGTTCTGACACTTTACATTCTTATCAACACTTGGTATTTCAGTCTTTTTAACATGGTAATATTTCATTGTGGTTTTAACTTGCATTTCTCTGATGAGCAAAGAGGTTAGGTGTCTTTCATATGTGTTTGTAGTATGTTATTTTGCTATGACTGAGAAATAAGAAACATTTATTTACTTACAATGTTGGTGGCCCTTGCATAGCTATACATGTTCTTATTCTGGGAACCAGGCTGAAAGAGCAGCTTCTGTTTTGGATACGTTCTTGTTTGGGAGGGAAAGAGGAACAACTAGAAACCGTTAATATCTTCTAAAGAGTCTATGTGGATTTAGTGTAGGTCATGTCCATCCATATTCCATAGGTCAAAGGAAATCATAAAACCATGCTTAGTGTCAGTGGACCAGTGAGGTATCTTCTCACAGGAAGCATTACAAGTCACATGGCCATGGTTGGTGATGAGTAGTTCTTTTCATAGAAGAAGTAGAGAGCACAACTACTCTGATCAGTAATAAAGTCTACTACTTTATTTATAAGGTGCTTGTTCAATTCTCTTGTCATTTTCTGTTATTCTTGACTCTTTCTCGGTTCTTTGTAGGGTATTTTTCCCCCTCTTTTTTTCTTCTTAGTAAGTTCTAGATATAAAACTTCTGTTTGTGATATATATTGTAGATATTTCAATATTTACTCCTACTCTATGACTTGCCTTTTTAATCTAGTGATTTTTTTTGTTAAATAAATACTTTAAAAATTGAGATATTTGGCAGATATTGGTTTCAGGTGTAATGTAATGATTCAGTATTCGTATATATTGAAAATGAAATTCTGAATTTCTGTTGCCTAGTTTATTGATATTTTCCTTTATAATTGTGTTCTCGTTTCTTGTTTAATAAACGTTTTCCTACTCCAAGATTATGAAGATACTCTTTTTACTACCTTCTAGAGTCTTTATTATTTTGCTTTGTACATTTCAATCTCTAAACCACCTAGAGTTAATGTTTAGTTGGTATTTTAACATACTCCTTCAAGTCTAGAAAAGAGCTAAAGTGATCTCTTAAGAGGTTTCAAAGATTAAATTAACTCAATTTACATATAGAAACATTGATTGATACTAAACTCACATATGTGTAGAAGATATATATATTAGTAGCACATGTTTTACCAAACTCCTTATACATAAAAACATGTTGGACATGCTTAAATTTTTACTACATTTAAGACTTCAAAAATTCACTTTTCTATATCTGCAGGTAGTCAGTAAACTAAGTCTGTCTTTGGCTACCAATACCTGTATTTCAGATATTATGAGGAAGACCTATGCTTTAAGTGAGGCTGTGATTCCCACCTTTCTGTAATTTAAGATTTTCAATTTTCATCTTACAAGCTTACTTTATTTCTTCCTCTTGTCCCAAGCTATCTCTATGACTTTTAGTGAAAGAACCAAAGAAAATAATTTTCAGACGTCTAATACAGAAATTGTTTAAATAATTGTATTTCTGTTAGGCAAACACATTGGTAGTTTGCCTTTCTTCAGCTAAAACTGAAGTTGTTCCCTTTGAAAGTGGTACTTACACCTAAACAATATCTGTTACAGTACTATGGCTACTTTAATATTTGTAGGATAGTTTGGGGACTAATTTTACATCAGGAGATAAAACAATATTTCTTTTTTTATATAAAAACAACCACATACCATTTATTTTCATCTGGTAATAGCAAAAAGGTAATCAAAACAATATGAATAAATGTTCAGGGACTACCTGTCACAAATAACACCCACAAAATACAAACTTGCTTCTCAATTTTTCACTTCATTACTCATTTCTAGTTGGAGACACTTTGGAGGAGAGTAATATTATCTCTTTTCAATATGATCTGACCTAGTTGTTTTTTTGACTTTGTTTTAGAATGAGTCTCTTCTGCATCATCTAGTAAAAGGTTTATGTATTCATCAAAACCAGTGATACAGCCCTCTATCTGCATATTCACTTGCTCATAAAGCCACACCTGAATACAGTAAGACCTGTTTTGCAAGTATCTGAGGATGAGGTTGATGGGCTGCACCATCACCTCCTGCACTTTTTGGCTCTGGCCACAGTATGCCATGGTGGAAGCTGATGAAAGACCACACTAACCCACACACTCCCTCAAAAAGCTACTTCTGGAATAAAAAATATTTCTTAAAAATTGATAAAGCTGCCATGGCTGGCTGGTGTGGCTCAGTGGATTGAGCACCAACCTGCAAACTTAAAGGTCTCGGATTTGATTCCCAGTTGGGGCACATGCCTGGGTTACAGCCAAGGTCCCCCACATGGGAGCATGTGAGAGGCAACTGATCAACGTATCTCTCACACATGGATGTTTCTCTCCCTCTCTTTCTCCCTCCCTTCCTCTCTCTCTAAAAATAAATAAATATATAAATCTTTTTTAAAAATTGATCAAGCTAAACAAATGGTAACATTTGAAATAGGTAGGTTTTAACTTATACATGGTATTTATTGTCCTTAAATATAAACTTAAATCTTGGTACAATTACCAAGGGTTACAATGAAAGGCTTGTCTAACTTGTGTTTTGGCATTGACCTGAGTTCAGCTTTGGAATTGGTCAAAACTCTTACCTGAGAAATAAATTACTTAAATAGTAGTTGTTTAATAAATAGTATACATTTAAGATTAATATATGAAAAAGCACTGAATATGAAGGATTTGGACAATATAGAAGTAAATCACATCTTTGTGTTCAACCTAAAAAAGTTATTTAAAAAATCAGAATTCTTAGGGAGTGCCACACAAAATATTTTCATGCAGTCCTGGCAGGTGTGGCTTGGTTGGATCGTTGTCCGTGGACTAAAAGATTGTGGGTTGAATCCTGGTCAGGGCGTATACCTAGGTTGTGAGTTCAGTTGGTCAGGGTGCACACAGGAGGCGGCCAGTTGATGTTTCCATCTCACATCATGTTTCTCTCTCCCCCTTCCTCCCCCCCTTCCTCTCTCTCTCTTAAAAAAAATAAAGCAATGAAAAAAATGTCCTTGGGAAAGGATTAAAAAATTGCATTCGAATATATTATAGAAACTTCACATTTAATATACTAAGTGTACTTAAAAATATACTACAAAAACAATGTCAGGATGTACCTACTCAATCTGGTTTCTGGTAGTTCACATGTAACAAGTTAGAAGATTGGGTTTAATCAAAAAAGGTACAGGATTATACCCCAATTATGTGATGACAGTTCTGTTTTCTAATAACTAACAGTTGTGTAAATGTGCAGTAATTTTCCCTTACTATAAAATTCACTTCCAAGGTTTAGCTTCTGTGACTCTCGAAGATGTCCCCTTAAATGCCTTGATATTCAGATGAAGTAATGCTGACTTTTATATTTTTAGTGGTAAATATGGATCATTATTTGAGATTTGTTTTTATTAACAGAATATTGCTCTTGCTTTTCAGCGGGGACCTGATGAGCTTCTTTCTTCTGGCATCTTTAACGGACCTTTTACCATGAACAGTTCTACTCCTTCTACAGGTGTGTATGGTGAGTTTTCATTTTCTTCAAAATCTGAAATGTTTTCTTTCAATTTTTTTAAAGATTGTTCATATTTTGCTCATTTAAAAAATTTTATTTAGTACTTTTTCCATTCCATTTCATCAGGAGGATTGATTTCATCTTTCCTTTTACCTGCATCAGAGCAGTTGGTACTCAAAACTGTACCACCAGACTCCATAAATGATTTGTTCATGGCACGCTTCACTTCATCAGAACCATCTGAATAGATCTGCTGAAATAGTTTCTTTAAAGCTGCATCTCCCTCCAACTTCTCATTCTTTTCTTGTTCTTTAATGTCTCCAACTAATTTATCCTAATGTCTTGTATAATGAGATGATGATAGATACAGGTTCTCTGCATCTGTGGCAACCTGTTTTGGCTTAGGCACATCTCCTTGCCCCTCTAGCTTTTGCCATCTCACAGCCTCTGGCTTTTTCATTTTAATTTCTATCTTTGTTGAAAGTACTTTAAAGGTGTTCTGTTCTGGTATTATAGGATGAAAAAGTCTCAGTTTAAAATTATAATCCTCTCCAGAAGGAAGTTTCACCAAAGCAGACAACTTTTTTCTGAAAATTCCACATTTACATCATTCTTCTGAACATTCTTGATAATAAGTGTTATGATTACTTGAGATTCAGTTGGATACCAGTCATACTTGATTTTTGACTGATCAGCCCTCTGGGATACAGACACATTGGATTGTGACTCATTCTGAGCTTCTTGGTACCTTTTAATCCAGATAATAAAGAAGCATCCACACTATCTAATTTCTGTCCTTCTGTAAAGGTTTCTAGAGCGCAGCAAAGTTTTTTTATGGTATTCACATCCCTTTTCTCGGCACAGCAGTAGGATTATTTGGATTAAGTTCAAGAGATTTCTTTGCATCAGCAACAGCATCACAATAATTCCCAAGAAGGACGAGACAATAAGCTCTTTGACAGTAATTTTGTGCATCATCTGGTTTCTCTTCCAAAGCCTTAGTGAGCTCCCCTAATGCTGCCTGGGGCTCCTCGTCAACCAGAGCATCTGAGAGGCTCGGGAGAAACCTCTGGGCTGTTGCCAGTCCTGCTATAGTGGCCACCATCCCTCATAGTCACTGCTGCTGTTGCTGGAGCTCCTACTACTGAGGTTGCAAGACCCGCTGCTGCCCTTATTTTGCTCATCTTATAAACATAGGCTGAAGTGCCTCTGTTTATATATAACAAAAAAGGATTGCTTTTCTCCGTTTTGTTTAGCTCCTTTTCTGGAGTTTTGTTCTGTTCTTTCTTTTGGGCCATGTTTCTCTGTCTCCTCATTTATACAGCCTCCCTGTGTTTGTTTCTGTGTATTGAGTAGAGCTACTACACTTCCCAGGCTTGATAGAGTGACTTAAGGTATTCTGTAGGGTCCAGTGGCACAGCCTCCAATACCCAAGCTGGTAGGGTGATGTGATGTGATGTATGCACCCTCCTCTTGTAGTTGAGTCTTATTGCTATTGTCACGTCCAAGGTCAGCCACTATCTGTATTCTGTCTCAGGGTCACACACCACTAGCTACAAAGTTATCTGCAGGTAGCAACTACTTGTGTGCTGTGCTTGGAGATGCCCACAAGAGCTGTGAACTAAGACCGGCTGCTGCTAGTCCTGGCCTGGGATAACTTAGAGGTGTGGGGCTCGGTGATGCCAGATGCAACTTGTTTGAGAGAATTTAGGAAAATCTGAAGCATGTGCCGTACAAGCCATTCATATAGAAAAGCCACTGGAAACAGGCTGGGTGGGTCCAAAAGTTGGGTGGGGCAGAGTTTCAGGGAATCACCAGGGTGAGGCAAACAGTCTGACCCAGGTTGATGAAGTCTCAGATATGGTACCCACCTGCTGGCTCTGTTGCTCTGTTGAGGGGGAGGGCTTAGAAAAGGAAAAATGGCCTCTGTCAGCATTTCCGTCTGGGAGAAAGCTGCCCCTTGGCTCTCACCCTGATGCCAGATAATTTAGTTCCTCCCTGTATGTCTCTGATGCCTTTCAATCTGATGCCCTGGCACTGGAGCTCAGAGGGAGTAAGTCTGTGTGTGGCCCCTTTAAAATGAACTGCCTGGGATTCCAGCAGTTTCTGTCTTCCACAGTCTCAGTCTCTGCTGGTGTTTACAGCCAGAAGTTATGGAGACTTGTCTTCCTGGCACTGGAACCCTGGGCTGGGGGGCTCTTATGGGTCTGGGATGCCTTGCTCCTGAGATATCCTCCCAATTTTTATCTGCCACATGTGGGTGTGAAACAAGCTTTTTCTTTGTCTCTGCCCCTCCCGCCAATCTCAATATGGTTTCTTCTGTAATTCCAAAGTTGTAGGACTTCCATTCAGTTCAATTTCTGATGGTTCTGAATCTGGTTGTTCTATAGTTTAGTTATATTTTTGATTTGGTTGTGCAGGGTGGCGAGCTGTGTTTATCCACACTGCCATTCTGACCGGAAGTTCAACTTTGGCACTTTAAAGTAATAAAACAGATTCTATTGCTTGCAATTTTTAGCTATCAAAAATGGCCAAATATTGCCCTTACTGGTGTGGCTCAGTTTTCCCTCAAACCAAAAGGTCACCAATTAGATTCCCCATCAGGGCACATGCCTAGGTTACAGGCCAGGTTCTTAGTTGTGAGTGTGTAAAAAGCAACTGTTCAGTGTTTCTCTCCCTTTCTCCCACTTTTCGTTTTCTCTGGGGTTAAATAAATACAATCTTTTTTAAAAAGATTGCCAAATATGTAAAGAACCACTAAATTGTTTCTCATAATCCAGAGAAAAATCAGTCAACAGAAACAGACCTAGAAAATGACAGAGAAGGTTGAATTGGCAGATTTGTTTGGACTTTGAAAGTTATTAAAAGTATGTTCAAAGGTTTAAATTAAGATATCATCATAACAAGGAGAAAAATGAAACAAAATCAAATAGGTATTCTAATGATAAAAATTTAATGTCTGAAAATAATACCCAGCATGGCATAAACTGCACACTATATTCTGCAGAAGTGATGAGTGGATTTGAAGATAGAAATAGATGGTAAAACACAGAGACCAAAAAAAAAAAAAAAAAGACTGAAGAAGAAATGAAAGAGTCTTAGTAACCTGTAGAACAGCATCAAGTAGTCTACACATACATATAAGGGAAATCCCAGAGAAAAAGGTGGGGGTGAGGAAGCAGAAATATAGCTGAAGAAATAATGACTAAAAATATTCCACATATGGTAGAAACTATAAATCCACATATTCAAAAAGTTCAAAGAACCACAAGCAGGATACACATATCAAAAACCTTACCAAGGCTCATCATAATCAAATTACTGAAAACCAGAAATGTAGAATAAATCTTAAAAGTAGCTGGAGTTTTCATGGGAAGAATAACGAGAGATTTCTTACCCAAAAGTATATGCCAGAAGACAGTGGAGCATCATTAAAGTGTTGAAAGTAAATACAATCAACCTGGAATTCTTTGTCCATTTGAAAAAGCTCCCCTTGGGGCACACAAGAGGTGAGAGCATTTGTTACTGACATACTTTCATTTCATGAAATGGTAAAGGAAATTCTTCACTCTTGAGGAAAATGATACCAGGTGGAAACTTGGGTCTATACAAAGTGGTAATTATGTGCATACATGACTTTCCTTTCTCATAGGAAAGGAAAGTTACATTTCCTTTCCTTTCCTTTCCTTTTCCTTTCTTGTTAATTTAAAAGGTAATTGAGGGAGGATTCTGGAAAGATGGCAGGATAAGAAGCACCAGGAATGTGACTTCCTGTGTAGACAACAGTTGCATTGCCAGAATCTGTAACTAATTTGGAACTCTTCAATCTTTTGAAGGCTTGCTTGCAAGTTCCAGGGATAGACTTGGAAGGTAAATTATGGTTAATTTTAAGCTCTTAGCACAGTAGCAGCTACCTTCCCCCACCTCCAGGCACATGGCAGGCAGCTGTGTCTCTATTCCAGGAGCAGCTTATAAACAGCTTGTGGTAGCTGGGGTGGGCAAAAAGGACCTTGTCCTTAAACTTCTGATAGGTAACTGCTTCATCCGGTCAGATAGTTGCCAACAAAGAAGCAAGCAGCTTCCGCATCTCCCCCTATTGTTGCAAGCCATGTCGCCCTCCCTACCAAGTGACTACCAGGAAATATAAAGAGCTGGTGCTCTTCCCCTACTTCATTTTCTTAATTACTTTTTGGGAACCAGACATTAAAGACTAGGACTTTAAATAACAACTGTATCCATAGGGAAAATCAGGAAGTGGTCCTGCATACCCAGGAAAATGCTCAGGAGAAACTTGAGAAGACCTTAATTTACACCCCAGGCTCATCCTTGGCACAGCCTACAATTATTCCAAAAAATAAAAGATAATAAAAATAACAGCACCCTGATAGTCCTTGGGGAAAGGGAAGAGTCTGATATCCAGAGTTACCACATCTCCAAATTTGATGAAAAACATGAATAAACTCATAAATATCCAAGAAGCTTAGTGAACTCCAAGTAAGATGAACTCAATGAGATCCACACTGAAACACGCTATAAGCAAACATTTAAAAGACAAAGAATCTTGAAAGCAAGAGAAGATCTACTTGTCACAGACAAGGGATCCTCAGTAAGAGTAAGGACAGATTTCTCATCCAGAACTTTAGAGGCCGTCGGGCAGTCAGCCAGTGTATTCCAAGTTCTAAAAGAATAAGACAGTCATCTTGTCAAAGAATCCTGTAATTGGCATAACTGTCATTCAAAGGTATTTTTGTTTTTTACGCCTCTTTTTAGTTTAAATAAATTGAATTTTTAAAAAGAAATCAGACAAATTATGTGTAATACATTAGACTCTTAAAGTCAAGTCACTGATTTAAAAAAGAAAAATAATGGTAGAGAAATTAAGACATTACAAGATAAAAGCTGAAGGAGTTTATCATTAGACCTGCCCTATAGGAAATGCTCGAGGGAATTCTTTAGGATGAAAAGAAAGGACACTAGACAGTAAGTAAAAACCATACAGAAAGTAAAGATCTTAATGAAGATAAAAATACACGGGCACTTATAAAAGCTAGTATTCTAACAATGGTTTATAACGCCACTTTTTTCTGCACAATTTGAGACTAATATCGTTTTTAAAATTATTAATGTAAAGCTTTCAAGTGACTTGGTTTGTAACGTCACTTTAAGAGATGAATGAATTCAAAAGAATTATTAGTTTGTAGTTTGTATTTCCAGACACACTATATAAAGATGTAATTTTGTGACATCAACAGCAGAATAGGGTAAGGACAGGGCTTACTTTAAGTGACTGCTCTTAAGTTAAATACCCAGGTCATGCATCTTAGATTTACCAGTCTACCTTCAAATAATGTAAGACCTAGGTATAATGTAAGAACTTTTCTGCTTTCCTCATCATATCCTTTATGTTACTGTAATACAGGTTACATTTCATATAATACTATAACCCCCAAGATATTTTATTTCTGTAACATATGTTATTATTTTATATAATACTGCTGTAAGTAGTCATTTATCTTTTATCCTATAAATAGTCAATTATCTTTTCTTTTTGCATCTTGTTTATCCATGTAATGGATTTTGCAGAGCTTTCCACAGAGGGCACTCTTCTTGGAGGATCAAATGTGACAATGTGGTTAATGTAGTACGTCAACCAAAATTAGTTTCAGTGATTTTTTTAAAATCTTATTTTTTTAGCTAATGGGAATGACAACAAGAAATTTAAAGGAGATAGACCTCCCTCTTCACCTTCTCGTGTTCTCCATCTTCGCAAAATTCCAAATGATGCCACCGAAGCAGAAGTTATATCATTAGGTCTACCATTTGGCAAAGTGACTAATCTTTTGATGTTGAAAGGAAAAAGCCAGGTATGTAATGTGTAAAGATTGGCCCATAGCGCTATCTCCGAGTGTTAGTGTTAAAGATGATTTTTATTTTCTTGAATTTTTCTGTACTTTCTCAACTTCCTTCTGTTTGAGTGGTTTTTAAATTATAAAGTTTTTTTGTATGACAGGAAGCAACAAGCAAAAATATTAACACAGGAAAAGGAGTACCTTATTTATTGACTGGTCTTTTTCCTCCTTAATAAAAAACATTTTATATTTTTAATTGCAAAATTGTTTATGAAAATATTCTATATTACTAGAATTTCCTGACAGAGAGAATATAAATTATACCTCATTAGGCAAATTATAGAACATACATGTTTTCCAACATCTACATATACATTTTTAATATATTTTAGTTGCCGAATTAATATGTAGCTTCTTTAATAATTTGAAAGAGACTGTAAGCGGTTCTTCATTTCAGAAGTTAATAGGTTTTTCTTAAGATGAATAAGGAAACTTGCTTTTGCTGTGATCATGACAAAACTATAATACTTGTCATATGTGTTTGAATAATTGCATGCTTTCTTGTTCCAGCACAGACCCCCCAGTGAGATGAATTTTTTAGTTCTAGTTTTCAGTTGTCCTGAAAATCTTTCACACTGAGCTTTGCTGTAAAGAAGAGGAACTAGACACTGTGTAGTACATTATGATAAGTCCCTGTGTTTCTTAGACTTTTCATAAACAAAATTTAAGAAGCACATTTTACATATATTTATAAATAAATTAATTCGTATTAGACTTGCTAGAGACTGGATGATGATGTCTGATTCAGGCCCATATCTTTAGTAAACTACAAACTAACATCTCTTTAATTTAGATGAGGTTATTAATCTGTAGAAGGTAAATAACATGTGTTAGTATTCAGCTCTGGTTGTGTCTACACACTTAACCTTACATCTCTTGAAGATAGTACATGTACTAAGATTTTTATTTTAACACAGTTGCCTCTGTTAAGAATAGTAGGTTCGCATAGTTCAAAAAGAGCCAATATGGCCATGTTTAATGATGTGAGATGTCTAACAACTGTGTATCATGTATATTATCATGTTTCTGTAGTATATCCTACACATCATTGCAAATGTCTGTGAGAGGCAGCAGGTGACATCATACTTTCCTTTGTCTCTACTATTGATTCTGGATTTATATTTATCTGTAGTGCTAATTAACTATTATCTTGATTGCTTGTCCTTTGATCACAAATTCTGTTTGAAAAATATCTTGTTAGTAGTATACTTAAGTAAGAGATTCTGATGCGAGTCACTAGAACTACTTTTAGGCATAATCTTTCCCTTGGTACTTGCAGGTAGGGTGTTGAGAGCAGGAAGGAAATTTTTACCAGCCTTTTTTGTGGGTACTGACTTGATTTTCTTTCCACCCAGATAATGAAAATTGATCCTTCTGAATGGGTACTTTAGAAAAACAGAAATAAAATCTTTACTGGATGCCATGTGGAAAAATTATTTTCACATGTGAATTCTTAGATTGTATATACTTTCAGGAAAAAACTTTCTATGACAAGAATTATGTACTATTCCAAATACAGTGTACAATGTGCGACTGATGTTAAACATTGAGTCAATTCTTAACATGTAGTAAAGTTTTCAGAAAAGAGACCTTCTTCCCACATAGTGAATATTATTAAAATGCAGTTTACTATTTTTTGTTGAAGAGATGATTAAAAATGAGATAGGAAATATTGCCATAGCTATTTTTACCTTGATCATTTTTATCCTCCTTTCTTAGAAATGTTAGAAAAAGTATATTACTGAAATAATTGGATAGTGGATTTATACCACCTTTTAGATGGTATAAATGGCTCAAAGTATATTTCATTTCTTGAAGATAGAGGAATTTTGTTTGTTCATTGTAGATCAGTTAATTAACAGTATTTGATCTACTGTTGTGTGGCTCACATTACTACTTAATAGAATGCTTTTAGTAGTTTAATTCTTTTGTGACATTTGATTAATTCAGTTAAGCATCATATTTAATATTTGTGAAGTTAATACTTCTTTCCCTGGAATATTTGCCAAATGGAAACACTTGCCAAGTAAGGTAACTATAAACAAAGAAAGTTCAATTTATAGATACTTAACCATTTGCTGTCTTCAGTAAATTTTGTTGTTAAAATACATATTTTATACATAAATTATAAATGTTTTATATATAATTGGAATTGGTTACTATATGCTTCTCAATTAAATGCTCTGTTGTAGTAAAAAAGAATTGAATTGTCTAACTAGAAATTTGCATTGATTTGGATCCAGGATTCTTCCTGTATTTTAAATTTCGTATGTTCTTAAGGTGGTTCAGAATGGTTAGTGTATGTCTATATTTTATCTTCCTAATTAACCATTAAGATAGGTGGCAAAACTTGCCACCTTAAAGCTCTATGAGTATCTTGTTCCTGTAATAGAAATTATAGGAGTCTTGAAGAGACAAAAGAAGCTATATATTTAAGTTATAAATACCAAGGTGAGTTTTCCATCTTAGATCATCCTATGTTACTCTGCAGACATCTAATATTAATATAATGATTACAGAGATTTAAAAATTGTCACTTGAATGACTGACCAATATTGAATTAAAATAGGAAGTTCTGTTTTTCTCATTTGAACAGTAGAGCCTCTTGCCTGCATGCTGTATTTAATTGTATTCATAAACAGCTGTTTTATAAAAAGGTAA
The DNA here is from genome assembly GCF_021234435.1 of Artibeus jamaicensis. Taxonomy (NCBI): domain Eukaryota; kingdom Metazoa; phylum Chordata; class Mammalia; order Chiroptera; family Phyllostomidae; genus Artibeus; species Artibeus jamaicensis. The sequence goes on from NW_026522030.1 coordinate 8,348,184, forward strand.
AGAAGAACAAATCATTATGCCTCATCACTGTTAGAGAATTTTTAGGAAAGAACTGTTAAATCTCAGCTGCCAAAAGCATCCATTTACAGTAGTAATGCACACATTTGTTTTTGTCTTTTTAATTATTTCTAGATTTAGGAGAAACATAAAGAGAAAAAAACCCAAAAACCACAGGAAATGGTTTAATCAACTGGTAGTTTCTTAATCCCAAATCCTTTACTGAACTCAACTTTTCAAATATTCCCAATTAATATTAGTGATACACATTGAGGCAAACAAAAGTTCATCCCCTTGGGGTCTGTATTAATTTAGGTTGAGAATGAATGAGTTTAGAGCAAGCTAGAATGACAAGAAAGTTCTTAGCTGTATTTCAAAAACATGAGCTTTCACTTTACCTTCTTGCGTTTACTGCAGGCTTTCTTAGAAATGGCTTCTGAGGAAGCTGCTATTACTATGGTGAATTATTACACTCCTGTTACTCCTCATCTTCGAAGCCAGCCTATTTTTATTCAGTATTCCAATCACAGAGAACTTAAGACTGACAATCTACCTAATCAAGCTGTAAGTATTAATGGCATTTTAAAAAAGTTATAAAAGCATATGGTAAAATTGCTTAAAATTAATTTTCTGTGTTTCAGATGGGGAAAAGAGGTGGGTTTTTTTGTTTTTTTTTTAGGATGGTTTATTAGTAAAGATTGTGTATGTAAATTCTAATCTAAAATCTTGAATACCGGAAATAAAGCCATTTAGAAATATGAAGTTTGAGGTTAAGGTGTTAAAAATGGCAAATTTAAAATGTGAGTTTTTTCTTGAAACTGTTTTCATGAGAAAAGTAAAAACTTAAATTGTTATATATCTCTTAAAATCTTAGATTTAGAAGGAACTTTAAAAGTCAATCCTTTTTTTACTGAATATATAATAAAGGCACTATGAAGTCAATGATGCTTCTATTGTGTTTTTAAGCAACTGAACTTAAGATGTTGTTAAGAATTTATATAGATGTGTTCATTAAATGATTTGTGACTTAAAGGTGAACATAGAATACCAACCTTTCTTACCTGTTAACCAGTTTTTGTTATGGTGTAGTTCATGCTGAATCTTTTGTGTCACTCCAGGTTAACTTTTAAGTACATAGTTAAAATACTAATTAGAAGTTACTTAAGGGTAGAAAACATTTATCCACAAAACAAGTAACATTTTAAGACATTTTTTTATTATGTTAAGAGCATGTTTGGCCCCTGTACTCTTGCTCTAGGTGAAAGAACTCCTCCAGCTCTTTGATTCTGTGTTGAAAGTTATTTACAATGCAAGCTGCTGAATTTAAATGATAATTTTCCACATTAGTTTTTAAAAGTTGCTATTTCCTATATATAATCCTTAATTTGCTCTAGGAGATATTAATGTCATTTATAAACTGTGTAAACTTAATAGTAAGTGAAATATTAGAGTAAAGGTCTAGAAATAGACTTTTTAAAATGAAAAATTGCCTTATAAATTATAAATAGGGTACATGCTCATGGGAAGACATTCAAACAAGCAACTCAGAAAAGTTAAGAAAACAAAACAAAAAAGCCATTTAGTTACCCAGAGATAACTGACATTTTGATGTATGCCCCTTCTTTATTCAGGTATATTGTCATCTATGTATATAGTTTTATACCAAAGGAACTCTGATGTTTTGAAAGCTCTGTCATACATTGTTTCATGAGAACAAATACAGAATTAGTTTATAATTTTTAAGTGCACAGTGTTCCCTTTTATAGAACAGCTATAACTTACCAAAAATTTTAAAAATTATTTATTTATCTTTAGAGGGGAAGGGAAGGAGAGAGGGAGAGAAATATCAATGTATGGTTGCCCCTCGTGCGTTCCCTTGCTGGGAACTGGCCTGCAACCCAGGCATGTGCCCTGACTGGGAATCGAACTGTGGTTCTCTGGTTCACAGGCCCCCGCTCAATCACTAAGCTACACCAGCCAGGGCATTACCCAAATTTTTAAGAATAGACATGGAGATTATTTCCAGTGTTAGCTTTTACAAATAGCATTACAGTAACATTCTTACATTATGTATTAGCACACTTGCAGCATTATCTTACTAGTTTACATTTCTGGCAGCAAAATTGCTGGGACTAAGCATATGCATATTTTATATTTTGATTACATGTTGTACAGTTGCTTTCTGTAAAGATTATGTGCCCACTTAAGATGCCACTGATAATGTATGACCAGTTTTACTGTCTTTGTTAATATGATAGGTGAGAAGTTATATCTTCTTGTTTACTTATTTTTATTTGGTAACTTACAAGTATTTATAGTGATTTCTGTTAATGTGGGTTTTTACCATTTTAACCATTTTTTTAAAAGATTTTACTTATTTATGTTTAGAGAGAGAGGAAGGGAGGGAGAAAGAAAGGGAGAGAAGCATCAGTGTGTGGTTGCCTCTCGTATGTCCCCTACTGGGGCCCTGGCCCACAACCCAGGCTTGTTCCCTGACTGGGAATGAAACCAATGACCCTTTGGTTTGCAGGTCAGCACTCAGTCAACTGAGCCTCACCAGCCAGGGCCATTGTACCCATTTTTAAGTATACTGTTTAATGGCAGTAAGTACACTCACAGTGTGCAGCCCGTCACTACCATCCATCTTTAGAACTTATTTCCCTCTTCTCAGACTGAGTCTCTGTACCCATTAAACACTAACTTCCCATTCCCTTCTCTGAGACCCTGGTAACCACCATTTTAGTTTGTCTCAGGAGTTTTGTCTGCTAGTAATACAGTTTCTAAAATATTTTCATGCAACACATTCCTAAGGATTGTATTATAGTTTCTGATTTTGAAACCATGCTCATAAAGACCTAGCTTAACTAAATTAAAAAAAAATTACCTATATTCTCCTACTTTTATGTTTTAGTTGTTTGCATTTTCAGATGTAAATCTTTCTTTCATTAGAAATATTTTGGGGGTAGAGAGTAAGGTTAGGGTTTTTTGGTCTTTATTTTACCTGTTTCTCCTTGGTTATTTTTTTTTTTATAACCTATTATCCACATATGTGAAACATGTTCTTTGTCATGGTCTAGTTTTCTGTAAACATGCTATGACTATTTACAACATGCATGTATATAGTCGTTAGACATACCTACATACTCTGCTTGCATGGCATGGCCTAGGTCCCCCTTCATGAGAGAGCTGCTCACATGCACCATGTGTCTAATTTGGACGACCTTTTGGATTCCGTTCCGTTCTAGTCCTGTAACAGTGTCCTGTGCCTTAGTATATTAAAGGGTCAGGCCCATTCTTGACTCTCTCTTTTATGAAATTAACTGGTTGGTATATTTTGTTTATTTCTCCAGATATGTTAGAATTATTGTGATAACTTCTACCCCCAAAAATATATCCTTGGAATTGAGTTGATTTTATAGATTGAATTTCAGATAACTAACATATTTATATTGCTTACTGATCCTTTTGAAGAGGACGTTAATATTTTGTTTCCTGTCTTTCAGTAGAGCTTTTAATTTCTTTTATGTAAGTTGTGCAGTTTTCTCATTAGTGTGATTCCCAAATATGTTAGAATAAGTCTTGAAGAAGAAATAAACAATTTAATAAAATTCTTAAATGCTGAATTATTCTAAAGGGAAACAGTAAGAAATCCCAGTTGCTTGGCAACCAAAGCCAGCCCAAATGACCTAGTTTATTCTTCGATAGACTTGATTTCTTCCCAATATCCTTTCTGTTTTGTTACTTTGCATAATTTTTATGCATTGATGTTTCATAAAATATAATTTCTCTTTTATTCAAAGTTCTACACCAAAGCTGAATTCAAAATTAAAGGTACCTATTTGCATATATAAAATGTTTCAGATGTCTTTTATTTTGACAGTTCTGGGAAGCAGATAAATTACTGTTCATTCTGTTTTGTTCTCTGAATAACAAGATATCCCAGTGCACATAACTTCTTTTCCAGCTTATGGACATACTTGCCAGAGGGTCAGGCGAATATCAGACATTTTTGTCCCTTGATTTAAACTAAAATTATAGCCAAAAAATTTATATCGTATATTTTAAGGTACATCATTTGAGAAATGGTTACATTAAGAGCAGCTGTTAATTGTTTGTATACACAGTTTTTCTTGACCTTGTGGGTAGAAGTTTATAAATCTTCAAAAAGGTGACTATGGAGGGATTTTTCTTTAAAATGCTTTCCCTAAAAAGTCATCAAACTAAACACATAAAATCTGTGCATTTTATTGTATACTCATTTCCATCTCAATTTCAGAAATGTCTTCTTCCCATAATCTCAGCATGTTTAAATTCTATGTGAAGTATATTCCTCTCTCTGCCTCAATAAAAATATTTGTTGGTATTTTGATCATACTGCTGTTTCCTTTATAGTGTTGTAATCATTCCATAGAGTTTGTTGCTGAACATGTAAATGTTATCCTGTAATAGGAATTCTACATTGCAATTTTTAGTATCAGAGTAACAGAAAATATTTATCATTCCCTCCTCCTGACTTTTCTGTTTTTCTCAGTAGGGAGTATGGCTCATTTTCATTTTTGTTTTTTACTTAAATGTTCTTTTGCCTAATTAAAAATGGAAACTATAGAGTTACTACTTACAGAATAAAGTTTTTTCCCCAGGTGTAAATTTCTCAGATTTTTGCTGTCAAAAGCATTTCTTGCATGCCTGATATTCAGAGAGACCTTTGTGCACAGTATTCAATGAAATACTTAATATAGAATATTTTTGAAAGCTCCAGAATGATTAGGACAGTATATATAATGGCTTTTTATATTTCTCCACTATGATATGCCAAAGAGGAAAGAGAGAAGAGGAACAACAGCAAAAACAGTAATACTAGCAGTTCTAAGCATACATGTAGAGAATTGCTTAGTATAAAGAAGAAATAGAACTATTGTAGGTACAATGACATAAGGTCAGTGAGATTAAGTTTACTTTTGTTTGTGCAGGCTTAATTTTGATAACATTTAATTATCCTAATCTGGGAGGAAAGGGAACTCATATTCTACTTAGAACCTCACTATGATGATATCCTGTACATCATCTCTTTTGTTGTTTTTTTCCTAGACAAATAAATTTCAAAATAAAAAAACTTAGTTCTTCCGTTGCACTAGGCAAATTTCAAGTGCTCACTAGCCACGTGGCTAGTGACTGTCAAACTGGACAGTGTATGTAGTGAATATTTCAATCATCACAGGAAATTTGGTTGTACAGCATTGTATTTTACCTTCCATGTCTCTGCTCGTGTGTGTGTGTGTGTGTGTGTGTGTGTGTGTGTGTGTGTGTGTGATAGTTACAACTGCTTTGATTCCTGTCTGCTCATTTTAACCCCTGTGTCAGTTCTGAGTCTTTTTGGATTGATCGACACCACCATCCCTCACCTAAATATGGGCTCAAAGTATTGGAAGTCTAAATCAGTTTTCAAAGCTGTAAGAAGTAGAATCATAAAATCTTACTGAAGAGGCCAGTATAAATAGCTGACATAAACTGCCATGTTTGAAGTGGGATGTTGGTCCTCACTGTCCCACATATAATTGTCTTTCCAAGAGCATAGTTTTGAAAATCAGTGACATAAAACATTGTAATGGTTCTCAAAGATGGTGATGCTCTGGACATGGAGTATTTGACAGTTGTGCTTTACCTGATAACATAAAAATTTGTATATGGTATGAATATGCTATTAAAAGATACACATAAAAGGCTTGCGCAGTCATTTGCCACTTAATGATAGATATGTTCTGAGAAATGCATCTAGGTAATTTTGTCATGTGACTATCACAGGGTGCACTTACACAAACCTAGATGGTATAGCCTACTACACACCTAGGCTGTTTCTCCCAGGTTAAAGTCCACACAGCATGTTAATGTACTGAATGCTATAGATAATTGTAACACAGTAGTGAATATTTGTGCATCTAAACATAGAAAAGGTAATTTAAAGTACTGTATAAAAGGTAAAAAAAAAAGTTAAATGTGTATAGGGCAGTTATCATGAACGAAGTTGTAGGGACTGCAGGTTGCTCTGGATGAGTCACAGAGCAGCGAGTGAAAATGAAGTCCTGGGACATCACTGTATGCCTGTGCAGACTTTATAAACACTGTACACTTTGGTAACACTACATTTATAAAATGATTTATAAAAGATTAAATCAAGCACAAGAGAAAATGATGCAGTCAAAAGAGATGCAATAAATCAGCAGTCCCCAACATTTTTGGCACTGGGAATTGGTTTCATAGAAGACCAAGGGGATAGTGGGGATAACAGTAGGCAGAGCTCAGGTGGTAATGCCAGCTAATCTCTTCACTGTAGCTCAGCCTCACCTCCTGCTCTGAGGCCTTATTCCTAACTCCAGAGTTTGGGGACCCCCGTAGTAAACATTAGATATATAAAGCTACTGCCACCATAACATGGCATGCTGTTTTATAGCAAACTTAAATAAATAGAGTACATTCTGAAATAATAAAAAGTGTAGTAAAAAGATAAACTGGTAGCATAGATGTTTATTTTCATTATCCAGTATTACATACTGGTACATTATTGCATGTGCTATACTTTTATATAACTGCCAGCATACTAGGTTTGTTTACACCAGCATCTCCACATGTGAGTAACATGTTATAACTACAACATTATGACCTTTAAGGTGTCACTAAACAATAGGAATTTTTCAACTCCCTTATAATCTTACATTATAAGACTATGTACATTGTGTGTATGTTTGATACTCCTTAATGTCATATGCACAGCATGACTGTATATAAGTATAAAAATAGAAGTCCTACTATTAAGCATACAGAAGTAAAAGATGGCCAATTTTCAGAAAAATACTTATTTTAAATTTTAATGTTACAGCAAAATGTTGGAAAACTACTTTTCTCACAGAGTGGTGGTATAAATTAAAATCATGAAAATAAAATACAAGAATTGCTCATTTAAAACAACATAAGTACTATGATCTTTAGAATCTCAAGTAACACCATGTGAAAATGAAAGGAGCTACATCTAAGTGGTTGGGTTTTTCATTTTGTGGCATAAACATTTTACTAATTTTCAGCATTTCTTAAGCAATAAGTACGGAACAAAAGATTGGTGAAAATGTCCATTTAATTTCAGTGATCATCAACCATGCTTTTTTCTTCCAATTTTCCCTCCTTCACCTACTTCATTTTTTAAATAATGTTTTTAAAATTTGAGAAAATTAGTAAAGCATTGCCAATACAATACAGAGAACTTCTGATTTCTTGAGGCATTTGAAAATTAATTGCTAATCTGGTCTGTCTTCATTGTCTAATAACATTTAGCATGCCGCCCTCCCCCCCCCCCCCCAAACAGGGACATTTTTCTACACAGCCAGGATACAGGTCAAAATTAGGAAATTAAGCCCTGGGTGGTGTGTCCCTATTGGTTAGGCTTCATCCCCCAAACTGAAAGGTCACAGGTTCAATTCCTGGGCAGGGCACATTCCTGGGTTACAGGTTTGGTACCTGGGCAGGGCACAAAGGAAAAACAAGTGATCGATGTTTCTCTCTCACATCATGTTTTTCTTCATCTCCAAAATCAATAAACATGTTCTTGGGTGAGGCTTTTTTAAAAATTGGAAATTAATACTGATACATTAGTTCCCTCCAACTCCCAGTCCCTATTCAAGTTTGGCCAGTAGTCCCATAATGTTTATTAGAGTAAAACAAATATTCTTCCAAATCACATGTTCTGTTTAGAAGTCACATTTTTGTTAATCTCCTTTAATCTCAAACAGTTCTTTAGTTTTTCTTTCAGTCTCAAGACCTTGACACTTGAAAGATACAGGCAGTTTATCTTTTAGGATCTTCCTTAGTTTGAGTTTGGTTTGGATCTTCCTTAGTTTGATGTTTTCTTGTGATTAGGTTCAGTGTATATATGTTTGACAGGAACAACATAGAAGTTTTGTTCTTTTTTTTAATTGCATCATATCAAGTGGGACGTAATTTCAGTTTCTTGCATTACTGGTGACGTGCTCTCTGGTCACTTGGTGTTGCCTGGCTGTGCCACTGTAAAGTTGGGACTTACAAAGGGAGAAAGAAGAGTATTTGGGGAAAGGTGCTTTAAGGCAGTGTAAATATACTGGTCCTTATCAGCTGTCAGTTTATATCAGTATGAACTAAAAGTTTCCTGTTTTATTTGATAGGCCATTATTGGCTTGGCCAAAACGTCTGTATGGTTTTTCTGTAAAATAAAAGACATGTTTTTCATCTTCACCAACAGCTTTATTGATTCAGATATTTGGAGTATGTCGGCTATCTCCCATGTGGTATAGTGTCGATTGTTCTCAGTTAATGTCTCAATTTGATTGCTATCAACTTCAACTGACCTACCCTACTGTGGAGCATTGTCCAGCAAGAAATCTCCAGCATGAAACTTCACATACCACTTCTGATACGTTTGATCAGTTATAGCACTTTCTCCATACACTGCACAAATCTTTCTTTGCATTTCAGTTATGTTTTTACCTTTCTTGAAATAATAAAGCATAATATGCCAAAAATGTTGCTTTCTTCCATCTTCAGTATTAAAATGGTACACGAAAATTCACCAATTTTGAGATTTTGTTTTACATACACAGATTGGACTGCTGTCACAATACAATCTTAACAAAGTTACTTCAAATGAAGTTAAAGACAACTAAGTGCTTCTAAAGCCATCTTATGGGAAAAACCAAAGTAACTTTTTGGCAGCCCAATGTTTGTTAGAATTATTATTATTGTGATTTTCAAAGTGTCGTGTACTTAGTCAGTAGGACACCTTAGGGGTCCTTTTGGCATCTTCCTATCATTCTTCTAACACTGCTTCGCGTTGTCGTAAAAAAACAAAAAACCAACTCCATAAAAACAGAAAATTGTACATTCATCTGCTTTCCTTACTCCACATCTGGAACTAAACATTTTTTAGAACACGATGGTTTCTTTTAGTGAAACATAATATTTAGAAACTTGTCTGTCTTCATTTGCTTGGGCTCTAACGACCCATACAAGGCTGTCTCTCTAGTATTACCTTTTTACTCCACTCAGGCCCTCACAAACCTCCTGTTCACCATATGCAGACTGGCATTACCATATTGGCTACCCATCCCACCTGGACCCTTACTGACTCTCCTTGGCCTCTGACACTCCTGGACAGGTTACTGTCCTCTAGACGCCTTTCTTACCTTTCTCCTGCTCCTCAGCTTCTGATATTTAGCAGTGAGCCACCCCTGCACAGAGATACGTTTCTTACCTTGTTTGCACTCAGGTTCCCCTTGCTAGGAAGTTCTGCTACATGGTTGCTTTCCTATTCCTCAGGCCCTGCTGCTGTGTCAGGATGCCTTCTTACAGGGTTGTCTTCCTTACCTCACTGAACCACTGCCGCTCCTCTCCCCCATACTTACATTTATCATATTCCACCCAAAGGCTTTATTTTTTTAATTTAATCCTAATTGTAATTTTTTTCCATTTTACTAATAGTCCCCTTATATTCCTCTCTCCCCTGTAGTCACCACACTGATATCCATGGCCTTGAGTCCTTTTTCCCCCAAAGGCTTTAGAATTCAGTTGTTCAGGGAGAAGAAAAGAAGGGGACTAGAATGGTTTTTAAGTGGTCTTTAATACTACTTTCATATTGCCTTTTTTTCTGTTGTCATTTAAAATTTTTGAATTAAAACCATATCTAAGTTTCATCTTTTTTTGCTGTGTACTTTTTTTCATTTCTTCAAGTAAATTTAAGCAGCTTTCTTATATTTTGTGCCATTGTGATAAGAAAGCAAGTCTTTTGACTCTTTACTAGTTGTAAGTTTATGTGCGTACAGAAAAAGTAGATATGTATATTTTTATTTAACTATATACTTCATATTGCTTTACATTAACTAATTTTTAGGATTCATAGAATGCTTCTGTGTAACCAAAAGTTCTCATTTTGGATTGTTACGCAGAGAGCCCAAGCTGCACTGCAGGCGGTCAGTGCTGTCCAGTCAGGAAGTCTGGCTCTTCCTGGAGCTCTTACCAATGAAGGAACAGTCCTTCCTGGGCAGAGCCCTGTGCTCCGAATAATTATTGAAAACCTCTTTTACCCTGTTACTCTGGAAGTTCTTCATCAGGTAAGGATGAACATTGTTATAAGTTTGTAGGTTGTTGATTTTGCTTGGTTGATTTACATAATTTTTAAAAAAATTTATCCTGTTTCATGCAAGAAGTAATATCAATTAGAGATAATTTTGATGGTCTCCATTTTTTGAATTTAAATAACTTGGCTCGAAAGGGTGTGTGAGATATCCTTTTTTATATCTCAGCATGGAAATGATTAAAGCATAGAATCCTATAAAAAGCACTGAAATTAAGATATATTTTAACTCTATATGTAACATGAAGTATCATGTTAAATACTGACTGATGCCCCACATAGCTGTCATTGACTACCCATTCATATGTCTGAACTGTCTTGATAAAAGACATTCTACTAAATCGTGGCCTACTATGACTACATATTAGAATTTAAAAACTGGAAGGTCACCTCGTATAATTTTATAGTGAATAAAACTGAGACTCAGGTAATTGATGCCTTGAATGCTGTAGAGAGTAATTGAAGAGCCAGTTAGAACTCAAGCCTCCTAGTGTGAAGTCCAGAGTTTTGTTTTCTGTGCTGTTATATTTTTACCTAGTGCTCCATCTATATATAATATATGTAATATATATAATATATATGTACATATTCTTAAAGTGTAACATACAAGTTAATTTGTAATCTGTATACACAAACATTTGGCATCTAACCCAAAAGCTCCAGTTACTTTTGTCCCTTTCAGTTACGTATTGATTTGAGTTCATTATAGTTGTCAATTTGTTTATTAAAATACTGAAACATATTATTTGCTTATTTTTACATGTACATTTCAATATATATTGCCAATATAATGGCCAGGCCATTCCAGAATTACTTAACCGTTTTTCTAATCTTTGTTTTTGTACTACTAAGTGAAGAGCCATTGGGGGGTGGGAGTGGTATGCATGCGTATTTAAGAACTGAAATTCATCTTACCCTATTCTCATTTTACAAATAAGGAAACAAGGCCCTTAGAAGTTAAATTACATTTTCACAGTCACTGTACCAACTGGTGATAGAGCTTGGATACATTTCCTAATACAGTTCCTGTGCTATACATGTACATGTCAAAATACGCCATTTATTAGGCCTGCTGTGATCCCTTTGATAGTTTTGAGTATCATTTTTTTAAAATACGAATTGTGAAGCACATCCTAGGGAGTGCTTAACAGTGGTATCCACAACACTTGTTCACTAAAAAGCTTCAGGAGTTGCTTGAGTGATTGGTTTCTTTGTTCTGGTAGATTTTCTGCTCTTCTTTTTATCCCACAAAGTGGTATGGAGCACTCCACAATCCATCAGCTGGTTTGTTTGCATTTGGCACTGTAACATTGTAGCTACTGCTAACTTACACTGTTTTACAAAGGATGTTCTTGCTACTTGGGCTCAACATTGCCATCTGTTGCAGTGAATTTAGTCAGGGTCATGTGGTCCTGTCCTATCATTCCATTTATCACCCCGCCCTGAGAGCAGTAACAAACCTTCTCTCCCAAAAGATCATGGTGTCCTTCAAGTGAAGAGGAGTAATTCTGTGAATCCTCAATAGTAACTTCGGGGTTAGGACTTTCAAGCACTCCCTTGTTTAAATGTTCCTTTCCATTGTTGAAATCAAACCAAATTCCTGACTAGAGTCCTAAAGGCCCCCACATGCAGACCTTGGTCCTCTCTTTACCCTATTTCCTAACACTTCTCTGCTAATTTAGCACCTTGACTTTTATGGCCCTTTGACTCTCTCCCCTTCCCTCCAGCTATTCCTGTCTTAGTATATTTCTGTTTCCTATTTCTTAGGCTGGTAACACTCTTCACTGACGTTAGTCACTTAACTGAACTCTAAATCACTGAGTTTTCAGTCAAAGACCTCCCCAGTCTTTCTCTAATTACATTAACTAAGCCTTCTCCCCCTGGCACTCTGTCTCATTAGCCAGCTAAAGTGTAGTATAACATGAGGGTCTGGAACTGGTTTGATTCCTGGCTTTATCACTTACTACCTCTATAACCCCAGGCAAGTAACTTACCCCATCTATGTCTTTTACTTATTTATGTAATGGGGATGAATAAAGATGGTTTCTAATCCCTTCATTGTATTACATGGGTTAATGCAGTAAAAGCACTTAGAACAGTGCCTGCTACATATTAAGTACTTGAGAAATTTTAGCTATAATATCAGATGCCAGTAAATTGCACTGTAAGGAACTGATCTTTGCTTTTGTAGTTTTGTGGGTAAGATACAGTTTCATAAGTAGTAGCATAAGTGCAGTGAATATTGAGATATGGAAATACATGGAAGTGTGGAGTTGCTTGCACCTCTTACAATTAATTAAAAGATTATATTCTTTGCTTAATAGTTGGCATTAACTAAACTGCTATAGAAGCTAGTGGTTTTTCCTTTAGTTCATGGTAAGAGGATTGAGAGTGATTGAGGTTGGGGTGGTGCTATTTCAAACAAGGGATGTTAAGGTGTTAGTTGGGCATGTATGTGGTAGAATAATGGTCCAGTCAGAAGAAAACAGCCAAGTGCAAAGTCCTTAAAATGGAAGTGTACTTAATGTGTTCAGGTATCAGAAATAAGGATGTCATTGTAGTGTAAAAAGTAGGAAAGTCAAATAAAAGGGTCAGAGAAGCGGTTAGGATCCAGATGGTGTAAAGCCTTTATAATTTTTAACCTGAGTAAGAGGGAAAACCATTGAAGGATTTGGGGAAGAAGGGTACATTTATGTTTTAACAGAATCACTCTTGCTGTGTGGTTCTGTAAGTAGAAGAGATGGTGGAGACCTGGGTGAGGATGTGGGCACTGGAAGTGATGATTATGGATATATTTGGAAGGATTTGCTGATGGGTCGAGTAGATAATGGTGTATGAAGAAAAAGAGAGTAATCAAAATTGTCTTCTAGATTTTGGCTGTGAGACTCTGGTAAAATAGAATTATGTTATACTAAAATAGTAAGACTGAGGCAAGGGAAAAGACAGGGCAGGAGTAGGAGGTAGGGCAGATCTCAAGTTTGAAATACCTAGTAAATATCCAAGTAGGAGATGTCAAATAGACAATTGGGAGATAAATTTGGATTGACATAGCAATGTGAGGTTGGAGATCTGGTAATCATCAGCATTTGGGTGATAATTTAAAGCCATTGGATTCTGTGGCATCACCTAGAGAATATTTGTAGATAAAGAAGACATTCTTTGATTATTACACAAACTCAACCCTGCACACTAAAAATTTCTCTGGGCACTGAAGGAGTAGTTCAAAATAATATTCTCATATAATCCATTATTTCCAAGTATTATTATATATGGGGTATTTTATGAATGTCTGAGAGATGAATCTCTTCAGGATAAAGGACTGATCTTTTTGAATTGCAGAATAAAGATAAATAACTTGCAAAAGTCAATTATTATGATATTAAATAAAAGAAGCAATACGAGTAAAAAGAAGCAATACTAGTAATATAAAATTCTGGTTATTAAGTCTGTTTCGTTGGCTACAAAAATATTATAAGCAAGTTGTGGCCAATGCGCTTGATATTTTAAAAAGTTCTAATATGAATATGCTTTTTGCAAGTGAATACTAGTGGACATTTTCAGTTTCTGGCAAGTTCTGCCTTAATAAAAATCACCCTGAAGATTAATTTTACCAGGATTTGATACTTAGTATTATCTCAGTCCCATTTTAAAGTCTAAAAGATTATAATGTACAGGAGACATTAAGAGTTGAGGCTCTGTTTATGTTTATGCACTTGGTAATCAGTCCGTCAGGAAACCTTCCCTGCATTCTGTTTATTTCTGTTCTCCAAAGGCACTTCAGAGGTGCTTTCCTGGACCGCCCTTGCACCTTCCCAACTTGCATTCTGGTTTACTCTCATTTCTTTTTCTTTTTTTAATTCATAACACTTTTTTATGACCAGACATTGTTATTTATTTGCTCATTTATCACATGTCTTTTCTCATAAGGGCAGAGACTTTTGTCTCTGTTTGGTCACTGCTGACTTTCCAGTGCTTAGAACAGTGCTCTGTGAATATTTCATGTATTAATAGAGCAATTTGCATTGAATACTTTGTAGTTTCTCTGTCTATAAAAATCTTGAGAAGTAGATGATGCTGATTGTCAGAGTGAAATAGATGATCCATATGACTCTTTAACTTCCATTTATATACTTTTAACCCCATTTATCTTATAACATTAATTATTTTTTATTGTAGTGTCTTGTTTTAGTATTGTGTCATTTTTGACATATAAAATAGGTTAAATATTTGAATGCCTATTGGTTTAGGTTCTGTTTTAAGCCATGCATGGGTGTTGAAACTCTAATGGCTTAGGCTTGATTTAAGTTGTTTTGGTACCAACAATTTTAATAGAGGAAATTATTTTCATTTAAAAATGGGATTCATGAATCAAATTGTATTTATAAAGACATGTTAGTTTAATTTTTCTTTGAATTTAACCTAATGTGAACTTTTTTCCAGATATTTTCTAAATTTGGCACAGTCTTGAAAATTATCACCTTTACAAAGAATAACCAGTTTCAAGCCTTGCTTCAGTATGCTGACCCATTGAATGCACAATATGCCAAAATGGTAATTATTATTTTTTTTATTTTTCAAGTGTTAATCAGTCACTTCAGTGATACCAAAGAAAACCATTCTTCTTCTTCAATAAAGAAGAAAACATGTCTTCTTCCTTGCTCCAGTTTATCATGTATTTTTTAATTGTAAAATACACATTTATAAAATTATCATTTTTAAATATATTATTTCGTGTGCTTTTTTTTACAGTAAGCTAAAAATTCTTTGTTCATATGAAATGGTTTTAAATCACCTATAATTTCTCATCTCTGGTATTTCTGTTTGTTATATTTAAAATCTAAAATCGAGCACAAGTATTTCTGATAGTCTGACTAGTGAAGTAGAATTATTTTTGCCTTTGACCTTCACTTTTTCTATTAAATTAGCCAGAGATTGATTTCACTATTTTTGCAACTGCACTCACTGTTGAATCTTGTTGAACTCTGAATTAGTGAAGGTATTAAATCTCAGGAAATAGGTTGCTGTCAATTCATAGTGTTTTTTGCTTTGCTTTAGTGCATGAATGCTTGACTTTTGACAAGATACAAAATTTCGCATTCAGTTTAGTTATATCTGACCCATTTCCTGGTAGTAGCTATCCTTGACCAGAATCTGTCTTATATCAGTATCTGAATTATTTCTAAATTCTTCCCAAAGATAGCGACAAGGTTTGTTGTACTTTTGTGTACCACATAGTGTCTAGCTCTGAATTAGAAATAGAGCTTTTATATGTGCTGTACCTTCTACCTCCATATTTATATTATTTTGTACCTTAATGATGGCGTACTCACTAAATACTATTACAAGTTAGGGTATTTTGCATATTTGTGTATTTTTGTTTCATTTTTATGTGTCTTGTATCTATTTTTATAAGTGTGGGTATTTACGGAAGTCATAAGTGGTTACAGATTTTTTTTTTTTGTGAAGGGGAGGGATTACTAATATTTGGTCTTGTATCAGAACTGACTCCAAATTTCCCTCAGCTTATTATTCACAGTATTAAAAAATAAATTTATAAGAGAAGAAAAAAATGGTACATAATACTTTATGTATTGTTGTTCTGATAAGTATCACTCAGAAAGGTTTTATTTCATTTAAATATATATAAACTATATTAAAAGAATTAAGATGAAATGGAAAATTAAAATCTTTAAACATTTTTGCTGACAAAATAATCATAATAATAGCTAATACAATGTCCAAGTATACATAATATTTTTCAAGCCTTTACATTTCTCCTCTTCCACTTGGTCTTACTAGAAACAAGATAGGGATTATTATCCTTATTTTACAGATGAAAAAACTGAGACTGAGAGATTTTCTTTTTCTCTCTTAGGTACATAGAGTGACAGAGGTAAACATAAATAAAGGTCTTTGGTTTTTATATTCCATTGCTTTCTGCTTTATATCTGATAGCCATTCTGTGTCAAAGTACAGGCTACTTGATTTATCAGTGTTGTTTTCTTGCAAAATATCAGTCCCTTTCTTACATGCTTTAGGCTCTGGATGGCCAGAATATTTATAATGCATGCTGCACTCTGCGTATTGACTTCTCCAAGCTCACCAGCCTTAATGTGAAATACAATAATGACAAAAGCAGAGACTTCACTCGCTTAGACCTTCCTACTGGTGATGGCCATCCATCCCTTGAACCCCCTATGGCTGCTGCTTTTGGTGAGTAGTTCCGTTTTGGGTCACAGCAAGTTTTCCGAACTTACACCGTTTCATTTATTAATTCGTGTTATGTCAGTTAGCCTTTTCTTCTTGGATTCTCTCAGGATTTCCAAAGGATAGCAAGGATTATAGAATGAAATGTGTCCATTATTTAGATTTTAATATTTGTAGATTCTGTTACTTGGCAAAACAAGTTAAAAATTACAGATTTATTTTCTAACATTAATACTATTCTTTATCAGCCATACAACCATTTGCTTCAAATCAGTAGTCTTTTACATATTAACATTAGTTTAAATATGTTGATATTTTAAAAAATATTTATTTAGAGAAAGGGGAAGGGAAGGAGAAAGAGAGGGGGAGAAGCAACAATACAGCAACGTGTGGTTGATTCTCACGCACCCCCCACTGGGGGCCACAACCCAGGCATGTGCCCTGTCTGGGAATTGAACTGGTGGCCCTTTGGTTCGCAGACCAGCGCCTAGTCCACTGAGCCACACCAGCCAGAGATAACTATGTTGGTTTATAGCCAGCAAAATATTGGCTTAATTGCTCTTGAGAGAAATGCTTTTCTCTTTTTAGGTAGTGATATTTTAAAACAAGAACCTAAATTAGTGGTATATTCTTTTTTTATTCAAAGAACGGTATTTATTTTATTTTGTTTTTTCAACATCTGAACTTTCATCTTTAAGTTTGTGGGAAGTTGTAGTTTTGCATTTTTAAAAATGCAGATTTTTTAATTGTCTCTGCACACGTTGCTTTGAAGAGCTTCCTTTTATTTAAAACTAGTTCTCAGCATATTGATACTTTCGGTTTCATTTTTTTTTTTATTACTGATTTAAGAGAGGGAGGAGAAGGAAACACCAGTTTGTTGTTCCACTTATTTACTCATCCATTGGTTGATTCTTGTATGTGCCCTGACCGAGATTGTGTTTATGCTCTTTAAATAAACCTTTAATGTTAAGGAAAAAGCAGTGGATGGCCCAGTTGGGTATATTAGGTAAATGTATGCTACTTTTCGATTTTACACTTCTCAAAAGTGTGGTTTATATTTAGATAGACTGTTAAACTTTATTACTCTTCATGATTGATTTTTCTTTTCCCAAATGACAACATAAAATATTGCTAATTGAGACTTTGAGTGGTTTTTAGTCCATCTTCATTTTACAGGTGAGAAAAAATAATCCATAGCCAAATGGTTGTCCAAAATTTTCTAGAAAACAGTTTTAACTTTATTTTCAAGTAAAAGCTTTTTGTTATTTATAACTGGAAAAAGTCAGGTGAACTGTGTTTAAGTTCAAGTTCCTAAAATTGTTTTAAATTTCTGCTTTGGTCTGACTAGTGTTTGTGTTTTGTATTTGTTACCAGCTCCTACTTACACGTCCAGTTTTGCAGAGCCAAAGGTCTTTGTAGTTACCAGTTAAGTAACACCTGATAGAAATTGGGGCTATCAATGAAGTTTGCCAAAACTGACTCTGAAATGCAGAACTACACTTAACTGTAATAACTGAATATATACTGTTGGTGTAATTAATGTTCCGCATTGTGGAAAGAGGACAATTTAAAAATATGAGGATATTTGGTTTCTGAATATAAAATATCCAAACAATACATTTTTCATTGTGTTAAAATTCTAAGTCATTGTGAAGTGATGCCTATATCCTAAGATAGGTGATTCATCAGAGAATAATTTTTTAATATTTTTATTTATTTAAAAAATTTTTTAAACATTTTATTTATTTATCTTTAGAGGGGAAGGAGAGAGGGAGAGAAATACCAATGTACAGTTGCTTCTCATGTGTCCCCCTGCCAGGAACTGGCCTGCAACCCAGGCATGTGCCCTGACCAGAAATTGAACCTTGGTTGTTTGCTCAATCCACTGAGCTACACCAGCCAGGGTCATCAGAGAATACTTTTTATATTGTGTGAAAGTTTACTATTTCCTCCTTTTTCTCTTGGCTTCTGAAATACCACATGCTCCTAACTTTTTCCCTACCCATTTGTTCTTTCTTTTTGTTGCCATTTAAAGTTCCTAGGGTTGAATTGTAAGCACTCCATCCCTGTTTTTTAGTGGTACATAATAGGGTAAGGAAAAAGTAGGTTTACAGTTGTTCATATGGAAAATAATATAATAATTAATAAATAATGATAGAAGAATAAACTGTTTCATGTACTCACAACTGTAAGCCTATTTTTACCTCACCTTGTATTATATCTATAGAAAAGCTTATAAAACATGTAAATAAGTTTTTAAATACCCATGTAATTGTCAACTAGGTTAAGAAATTAAATATTTATACATACTCAAGAAGCACTTTTTGTACCCTTCTTAATGATTGTGGTCCACTCTCCCAAAGATGACCAGTCTCAAATTTGATGATAATCATTCTTTTGCCTTTTAGCTTTTTGTTTTTGTTTTCTGACCACTTATTATGAAGCCCTAAGTGCTAATTTAAAAAATGTTTCCTCCTATATTTAGAACCTTATATAAATGGAATCATGCTGTTTATTTTTTTTGTTGTGACTTGTGATTCATTCATATTCATATATGTGACTTTTGCTTATTCATTCTCAGTAGTATCAAGTGTATAGGTTACCATTGTGTGAATATACCATAGTTTGTTTCTCCATTCTGTGAATAGACATTTGGGTTATTTTAGTTTGAGCCTATTATGAACAGTGCTGCTGTGAAATTTTCCTGATCACCAGTAAGGTTAAACATATTTTTATATGTTTATTGGCTGTTCCCCCTTACAAATTTTTCTGTTCAGCTCTCTTGCTTGTTTTCAGGTTTGGTTTCTTTCTTTTTCCTGTATTTATTTGTAGAAATTAAAAAATATATATTCCAGGCACTAGTCCTGTTTTGGTTATGTGTATTGGTTTATATGTGTTTCTCCCATTTTTGGCTTTATGCTATTTTTATGTGGTCAAATTTATTTGCCATTTTCCTTATATTTGTGTTTTTCTGTCTTAAGAAATCTTTTGTTACCCTGACATCATAAAGCTATATACTTCTAAAGTTTATAATCTTTTAGTAACTTTGTTTTGAAATAATTCAAGTTGCAAGAATATGCCAAAAATTGCCTTATATTTTTCATTCATATTCCTCAATTATTAACATCATGCCACATGTATGTGTACAGAGAGATATCTCTCTGATTGTGTGTGTGTGTGTGTGTGTGTGTGTGTGTGTGTGTCCGTCCGTCCGTAGGTCACTCCAGTCCCCCCCGAATCACTGGAGAGTAAGTGATACGCCTTTACTTCTTAATTCTCACTGTTGTATTTTCTAAGAACAAGGTCAGTCTTACCTAAATTAAAGTTCAGTTATTGGAATCAGCATTCATACAACACTACTATCTAATCCATAGACCTTTTAAAATTTTGCCAGTCAAGAAAGTAATGTTCTTTATAAGAGAATATTTTCTGGTAAAGATCAAACCAGTATTAGGCTAACATATTTGTCGTGCTTTCTTAGAGTTCTTTAATTTGGAACATTTCTTCATTCTTTGTCTATCGCCACCTTTGCATTTTTTGAGTTCAGATCAGGTATTATATAGAATGTCTCTCAGTATGAGTGTGTGTGTGTGGTTTTTTGTTTTTTTGGCTGAAATAATGTGTTTTTCTCAGTTTATCACGTCAGGAGACACTCAATGCCAGTTTTTCCTGTTCCTGGTTATAATAACTTTGATCATGGGGGGAGGAAGAAACTTTCCTATACCCTCCAGGTTTTTCCAGCTGGTCTAATATTAATAATTAAATCTGCATGAGATAGAGTAACAAGAGAAAATAGCAAAACTTAAGTACACGTATGGGAACCCTACGTGCATGAAGAGAGTCAAAGACCCCACATGCATGAGAGGTCCAGTGACAGAAAGAGACTATGAGGTTTGTGTAACATTCCGCACTGGGTCTCCAGAGGGCAGAAAGGTCACTGTAGGATAAGAAAAGCAGACATTTGTTTAGTAATTGGTAGTTTGCCCTGTCATGTATCAATAGATAGATTGATCATAAAAGTTATTTCTGGTGCAAGTCTTCTAATTTAAATTCTTTTGGGGAGTTAAATGAGGGCAAAAGCTTCTCTTCAGCCTGCAGGGTTTCAGTAGTAGCCTTTAGCTCAAAATAATCTGCCTACCACAAAGGTACTTCTTGGGGTAACTTATTCCAGACCCCTACAATCACTTATTAAAGTGGTTTCTGCCAAGTTTCTTCCAGTAAAGTCACTGTTTTTCTTTTTGTAATTAATTTGTGGAGATGTGTTGAGACTGTAGATAATAGTTTTAGCATCCATTGCAAAGATTAGTTGTTGCTATGGTGGTTGCTGTATTGGTGATTTGATAATTCCATTATTTCTTCTACATTTATTAGCTGGGATTTTATTATAAAGGACTTTTTCTTAACATCATCCCATTCATTCATTTATTCATTTTGAATACATGTGACATATAACAGTGTGTGCATTTAAGGTGTACAACATGTTACTTTGATGCTTTTGTATATTATATGATTGCCAGTATAATAGTACCACATTACATAATTACAGTATGATGCCTATATTTACTATACTATGCATTAGATTTCTATGGCTTATTTACTACTCATTTACCTATTTTTATGTCAGTGTGGATTCATAAATTCTTATTCTGTGTGTTATAATTTTATACACTAATTTTTCATCTTATGCTTATGCTCTCTCAGATTCGGCCAGTGGGAGCTATTTCACACTGGCTTCTGTGGCCTCTTGAAATATCCTCATCATCATTTGAGCACTTTCTTACTTTCTGGCAGAAGATATATCAGATCTTTTTTTACTTTCCCTACCTTAGCTCTGAAAAAGGTTTCTTTTAATGAGAAATGGTATTTGGAAATTAATATCCAGGCATTAGATATGCTCATTGCTAAGAGGACATCATTGCTTGTAAGTACTTTACTTCATTCATTCATTCATTCATTCACTCACTCACTCACTCACTCACTCATTTATTCATTTAAATCCTCACCCAAGGATGTTTGCTGACTTTGGGGGGGGGGAGGGAAAGACAGACAGACAGACAGTGGTTGTCTCCCATAGGTGCCCCAACTGGGTATCAAACCTGCAACCTTTTGGTGTACGGGACGATGTTCCATCCAGATGAGTAACCCTTTCAGGGTTAGGAACCTTAAATGGACATTAGTAGAATATATGTGTGTATGTGCTCCATTTTTCTGTGTATTTGTTTAAAAAACACAAATTGTAATGGATACCTCTAATTCCAACCCAGCACCCTTTTTTTATATTGATAACTTCCTTCATCAAGAATGAAAAATCTAGTTTCCATTAGACTTACTTGCTTGATCCTATAATAAATAAAAAATAGTTTCAGCATTGTTATAACGTTAAAACTTCAGCTTAATGTTTGCTTAAGTAGTTTTCTGGGCGTTGTTCCATTGGTCTGTTTGTCTTTTGTCATTACCACAGGTCTCAATATCTGATAGAGGAAGTTTTTTTACCTTATTCTTCAAGAGTATCTAGGCAATGACCATTTACACATGAATTTTAGGATCAACTTACCAAAAAAGCTATTGGGGTTTTGATTGGATTACATTGATTTTCTGTATCACTCAGAGCACAGGTGGCAAACACAAGGCTCCCTGGGCTGAATCTGGCCCTCCACCTTGTAGCCATCCCGGCACCTTGTTTCTGCCTGGTGGCGGTGCAAAGCTCTCGCTTAACTGTTAAGGAATAGTTACATTTGCACAGTCCTAAAATTACATTCGGCCCTTTGAAGGCAATGGTGAGGCTTCTGTGGCCCCCAGTGAAAATGAGTTTGACACCCTAACTTAGAAGATACTGGCATCTTTACAGTAGAATCTTCAGTCTTTGAACATTGTACATCTCACATCTCCATTCATTTGGATGTTCCTTAATGTCTTTCAGTAAAGTTGGTGACTTTTCTCCATAAACATTGGGATGTTTTCTTAGATTTATTTCTAGGAACCATACTTTTAAAATTCTAATTCTAGAACTACTATTTATGTATTTATTTATTTATTGTATGTTATGACTGATTTATTTTTTTATTTTATTTTTTAAAGATTTTATTTATTTATCTTTAGAGGGGAAGGGAAGGAGAGAAATATCAATGTATAGTTGCTTCTGGTGCATCCCCTGCTGGGAACTGGCCCCTGCTGAGAACTGGCCTGCAACCCAGACATGTGCCCTGACTGGGACTCGAACTGCGATCATCTGTTTCACAGGCCCATGCTCAATCCACTGAGCTACACCAGCCAGGGCTAATATTTATTTATTTTTAAAGTATATTTTATTGATTATGTTACTCAGTTATCCCATTTTTTCCTCTCCTTTATCTCCTTGCACCCTGTACCCCTCTCCCTCCAGCATCTCCCCTCTGCCCCCACCCTTAGTTCATGTCCATGGGTCATACATATAAGTTCTTTGGCTTCTCCCATTCCTATACTACTCTTAACCTCGCTGATAACCCTCCATATGATCTCCATTCCTGTGATTCTGTTCCTATTCTAGTTTTTTGCTTTAGTTTGTTTTTGTTTTTTTAGTTTTAGTTTCAGTTGTTTGTAGTTGTGAGTTCATTGTCATTTTACTGGTCATATTTTTGATCTAATATTTATTATCTGTATAACCTTGGGCAAATTGCTTAACTGCTCTGTACTTTTGTTTCCTTATACATGGAATGAGCATAATAGTAGCACTTAATTGATAGGGTTATGATGAACATTAAATGTGCTAGCTAGTATATATAAAGAGTTTAGAATAGTGCATGGCATAAGTGCAATGTAAATTTTAGCTATCATTGTTATTTTGTTTTCTAACTGTTGCTGATACAGAAAGGCAGAGTTTCTTGATTTCATGTTCAGCAACCTTGAAAAAAACTTAGTAATTTTTTCTTTAGTAAGATACACTATACTTCTAAGATTCATATAGAAATGGAAAAAGAAAGTATCGAGGATATTCTAAAGAATTTTTAAAAAATTGTAATTGCAAGATAATACAAAGTTGCAGTAATCAAGCCAATATGGTAGTGTTGGAAAGGTAGATATATAGATTAATGGAGCAGAATAGGGAATCTAGAAATAAACCTCACACATATGTAGTTAATTGCTTTTCAACAAAATTGCCAGTGTAAAATATGATAGGGAAAGGAAACTCTTTCAAGTAGAGTTTGGAAAGATGGGTATCCATATTGAAAAAAATAAACATTGATTCATATCTATACCATACTGACAACTTGAAATGGATCTTAGACCTCTGTGTAGAATTTAAAGCTATAAAACTTCTAGAAGAGAATGTAAGAGAAATCTTTGCAACCTGGGATGTGCAGAGGTCTCTTAGAACACAAAAAGCACAACCATAAAATGAAATTATTTCTATATCATACCTTAAAATTTAAGTATTACTGCTTTTAAAATACCATCATGAAAACCAAAAGGCATGCTACAGACTGGAAGAAAAATATTTGCAACATATACATCAGACAAATTCATTATATCAAGGTGTATAAAGAACTCTCTTATAGCATAATAAGAAAACAAAGGAACCAATAAAAATGGGCAAAAAATTTGAAGAGTTACTTTACACAAGATGGTGTATGTGCAGGAAAAGAGGCTCAACATCTGTAGTCATCAGGGAAATAGAAATTAAAAAGTCTCACTGTTTCAAGGATGTGGAACATTTTTTATTAGCATACTGTTTTTATGTTCACACAAATACTTGTACACAAATGTTCATGGTAATTTTATTCATAATGACCAAAATCTAGAAATAATTCTGTTACAGGCGAATGGATAAACAAAATGTAATTTTGGATAAATAAAATGTGATTAATTCATGTGATGAAATGGATAAACAGAATAATCCATGTGATGAAATACTATGTAGCAATATAAAAGGAACAAATTGATAAGGACAACAGGATTACTGAATGAAAGAATCCAGATGAGCCCTGGCTGGTGTAGCTCAGTGGGTTGAGCATGGGCCTGCAAACCAAAGGGTTGCAGTTTGATTCCCAGTCAGGGCACATGCCTGGGTTGCAGGCCAGTTCCCAGCAGAGGATGCACAAGAGGCAAACATACATTCATATTTCTCTCCCTCTCTCCTTCCCTTCCTCTTTAAAGATAAATAAATAAAAATTTTTTTAAAAGAGTCCAGATGAAATATTACTATGAATGAAAGCAAATAAAAAATATGTGATGCTGTTGATATATGATTCTGTTAAATGCAAACTAGTCTAACTTGCCAGAAAGCAGATCAGTGGTTGTCTGAGGACAGACAGGGTTTGGAAAGAGATGGACCACAAAGAAACACAAGGACATTTTTGAGGTGATGGAAATACCTGTTATCTCAATTGTGATGATAATTTCACATATTTTAAATATACATCAGAATTGTTCACATAGCACCTTCTATATGTGTAGTTTATTGTATATAAATAAGAAAACCAAGTCATATAATTCAGTCTAATGCTGATGACCCTCCAAAGGTTCTCATTTCTTTTAGAGTAAATGCCCTCATTCTTATATTGGATTACCAAGCCCTATACCATCCACTCCAATTTGACTTTTTTGACATATCTCCTTTGATGTTCCCTCCCTGCTCCTCTGCCACCCAAACTGATATCCTGCCTATTTCTAAAACATGTTAGTTATGTTCCCACCTCTGGATTGTTGTGCTGGTTTTTCCTTCTGTGTTACTCCTGGAGTGCATTTCTCCAGATAGTCTCATATTTTGCTCATGCTTCCTTAACTCCTTGTACCTCTTCTGAAGTTTACCTTTTCTGAACTCATGATACTGTCTTTTAAAATTTTATTTTTACTGCCCTGGATGGCGTAGCTCAGTGGGCCTGTGAACCAGAGGATTGTAGTTTGATTCCCAGTCAGGGCACATGCCTGGGTTGCAGGCCAGGTCCCAGCAGGGGAAGGAGAGGCAACCATACATTGATATTTAAAAAAGTAAATAAATAAAATAAAAATAAAATGTATTTTTACCTAGCAATTAGTTAGTGTTGTTTTATACAATCAGTATTCATTTACATTAAGTCATGTATAATTCTTGAGGTTTTTCATTCCTTCTTGCAACACAGATATGCCATCTGGGAATCACGTTTTGCCTAAAGCCCATCCTTCAGTATTCATTTAGGGAAGTTTGTGGTAAGATATGCAGTTGTTATTTGTCCAAAATGTCTTTATTTTGTGGTCAATTTTAGAAGATATTTTTCTTAGTATAGACTTCTAGGTCGATAGGGGGTTTTTTGTTGTTGTATTTTCCAGTATATTAAAGAAGTCATTCTACAGTAGTCTTGTTTCCATTGTTGCTCTGAGAAAGTCAGTGGTCATCCTAATTGCTGTTCTTTCTCTCTGGCTGTTCCATAGATATTTTCTTTATCTTTGATGTCTTGTAGTTTCAGTATGATTTGTTCTGATTGGAGCTCGTTGGGATTCTTGATTTGGTAGGGTATCTTTTGGTTGTTGTTCTAGAAATTATCTTTTCATATATTTACTGTCCTCACTATTTTTTTTTTTCATACTTTCTGGAACTTTGATTAGACCTGTTTTACGCCCTTGCTCTGTTCTGAGTGTCTCAGACTTCCATATTTTTTACTTTTTTATCTGTGAGCTACATTCTGAATAACTCCTTAGGGTCTTTTATTTCATTAACAATTTCTTTACCCTTGTCAAATCTCTTCTTAATTTTTTCTGGTCATTTTAGATTTCAATAATGGGTTTTCATTTCCGGAAATTTTATGTGGTTCTTTTTCAAAAACTGACTCATGCCCTACAGATATTGTTCAACATGCCTTTAAATCTTCATCTGATAATTCCAGTGTCCAACATCTTTTTTTCTTAAGGTTTTGTTTATCTATTTTTAGAGCGAAGGGAAGAGAGGGAGAAAAATCAGTGTGTGGTTGCCTTTTGTGTACATTCTATTGGGGACCTGGCCCACAACCCAGGCATGTGCCCTGACTGAGTATCGAAGCAGTGACCCTTTGGTTTGCAGGCCTGCACTCAACCCACTGCCCTCAACCCACTGAGCCACACCAGCCAGGCAGTGTCCAAAGTCTTTGCAGCTGTATTTCTGCAATAAAATATTTTTTCTTTTCTTTTTTTTGGATGAGTTATTCATTATATTTGTATAATTGATTGTGAGAGGTTTTAGAGGTTTAGGATCAAGGTGGTATATACCTCTAGAGAGAATTTACTTGTCTTCAATATTAAAAGCTCTATAGTGAGACCTCCAGTCAAGATGGAGGTATAGGCAGATACAGTTTGCCTCACACAACCATAAGGAGAACAGTAACATATTTAAAACAAAACATAACCAGAACTGCCAGAAAATTGAACTGTATGGAAGTCTGACAACCAAGGAGTTAAAGAAGAAACATTCATTCAGACTGGTAGGAGGGGTGGAGAAGGGCAGCTGAGGTGGAGACAATATGTGGCAAGGTGGCAGCTGGCAGGCTGGGCAGTCCCATATTTGCATGCAGATAAACTCATCCTCCTGGGGAGTTGTTCCTCCCTCCCCGGAGAGAGACAGACCCCACAGCTCAGGATTCCAGCTCAGAAAAATAAAGTCTCAAAAACCTCTCGCTAGAAAAACCTGTGGGTGTTGCGTGGGAGGAAAAACTTCCAGCCTCACAGGAGAGTTCATTGGAGGACCCACAGGCGTCCTAGAATGTACACAAACCCACCCACCCAGAATAAGCACCAGAAAGGGCCCAATTTGCTTATGGGTAGTTTGAGAAGTGACTCAAAGCCGAGAGCCAAGCAAGCAGCATTGTTTCCTTTCTGACCACTCCCCTGCATACACAGTGAAGTGGCCTGCCCTGCCCTGCTGTGCCCTGCCCTGGCAAATACCTAACGCTCTACCCGTAACAACGTAACAGGTGTGCCCAGACAAAGAAATGGCCCAAATGAAAGAACATATTAAAACTTCAGAAAAAGAACTAAGCAACAGGAGATAGCCGGCCTATCAGATGTAGAGTTCAAAACACTGGTAATCAGGATGCTCACAGAAATGGTTGAGGATGGTCACAAAATAGAGGAAAAGGTAAAGGGCTATGCAAAGTGAAATAGAAAAAATATACAGGGAACAATAGTGAAGGGAAGGAAACCAAACCAGCACTCAAATCAACAATTTGGAACAGCATGATGAAATAAACATTGAACCAGAACAGCATAGAGAAACAATTCAAAAAAAGGAGAAGAGGCTTAAGAAACTCTGAGACAACTTTAAACGTTCCAACACCTGAATCATAGTGATGCCTGAAGGCAAAGAGGAAGAGCAAGAAATTAAAAACTTACTTGAACAAATAATGAAGTAAAACTTCCCCAGTCTGGTGAAGGAAATAGACTTCCAGAAGTCTGGGAAGCTCAGAGTCCCAAAGAAGTTGGATCCAAAGAGGAACACACGAAGGCACGTCATCATTAAGGTACCCAAGATTAAAGATAAGGAGAGAATTTTAAAAGCAGCAAGAAAAAGGGAGATAGTTACCCACAAAGAAGTCCCCATAAAACTGTCACTGATTTCTCAAAAGAAATCTTGTAGGCAAGAAGTATTCAAAGTCATGAAAGGTGAGGACCTACATCCAGAATTGCTCTATCCAGCAAAGCTATAATTTAGAATGGAAAGGCAGACAAAGCGCTTCCCAGATAAGGTCAAGTTAAAGTAGTTCATCATCACCAAGCCTTTCTTTATATGAAATGTTAAGGGGAGTTATCTAAAAAAAGACGATAAAAAATATGAACAGTATAAAGACCACAAATCACAACTATCAACAACTGAACCTAAAAACAAAACAAAAACAAACTAAGCAATCAATTAGAACAGGAACAGAATCACAGAAATGGAGATCACATGGAGGGTTATCAGCAGGGCTGGAGGGAGAGAATGGGGAAAAAGGTACAGGAAATACAAAGCATAAATGGTAGGTACAAAATAGACAGGGGGAGCTTAAGAACAGTATAGGAAATGGAGAAGCTGAAGAACTTAACATGTATGACCCATGAGGGGAATGCTGGTGGGAGGGGGTTACATGGCAGAGGGGAATAAAAAGGAAAAAAAGTGGGACAACTGTAATAGCATAATAGTAAAATATACCTTTTCTTAAAAAGCTGTATATTTGGACCATCATCATCTAAATTTAGAATTTTATTAATTTTTCTGTAGACCCCGAAAAATACAAATTTGGGCTGCAAATTTACATGACAGCTTGCATTTGATTAGAACTTTCCATAAACATTTTTGTTCCTTCTTTGCTAGACACGTAAGTAACTTTCCTTGCAGTCTTCTTAGCTTAGGAGAAGCAGATAAATAGGTGGATTATTTTAGGCTTACACTTCTAGATTAATGTTGTGAAACCCTCCTTAGTGACTTCCTTGGGCTAACCTTAGAATTTGTGTCTTGTCTATTACCCCACAGGCTGACTAAACCAAAGCTTAGCTTCACCAGGTTAGGTTTTTGGCTTGGCTATTCATCTTGTCAGCTGTTAGGTTTTTTAAACATCATTTTTATTCTTTCATTGAGCATTTTCTGCAATAAGGTTGGTTTGTATGATTTAATCTGCTAGTATACCCATATTAAAAAAACAGTTATAATTGTGTATTTTTCATAGTACATACTTTTTATAATATTGTGAATGGCTCAGTATTTTGTTTAGTGACTCAGTGTATTTAATCATTCTCCAGTTGGGACATTAAGCTTAAATAACACTGATAAATTGATTTCATAGGTAAAAATGTCTGTTAATTTATTTTGCCTTAATATTCTTGCAATGGTACATTTTCCAAATACTTGTTCTTAATCATTCAAATCTTAGATTGTTTTGTCAGAGGTTTGTATAACCTTTTCATAAAGATACTAACCTATTGTCTGACTGGTTACTTTGCTACAATATTTTTGCTTCTGTTTATGTGAGGAGCAGATTTGAGGAAACTTTATAAATTATTCTTTTCTTCAGATTTGAACAGATTTTCCTACTAATCATATTCTACTTGTAAATAATTATTTAAAATTTGACCCTGGTAATTGTTTTCCAGTTCTTGTATGTATCACTGTTTTATGTTCTATAATAGTTGTCCCAGATTTTCCTCATTTCCCTAAAACCTATTGCTGGCCTGACTTAGACCTCTCTCAGTGGGCATCTGTATTAGTCTCTTTGTTGTGTTTAAAAAGTACCTCCCTTGTTTGCCCAAATCTCAGGGTTTACAGCAGTTGACATTTATTTCTCTCATAGCATCAACACTCAGGCAGCTGTGAATCTGCTTTGGCAACCTTCATTCATATGCCTTTGTGAGCTAGTGCCTGGGCCAAGACAGTTCATTTCACTGTATGGGAGACATGGCGTTCTCGTGGCAGAAAGTAAAAAATAAGAGTTGGTTTATATGATAATAGCTCTTGAAACTGCTGTGTAGAGGCAGCATGTCCATCTGTGTGTTTCTGTGACATGATCAGATGCAGTGGGAGTTGCATAGGCTGCGTGTTCCTCCCAGAGGAGGAGGCACTGCAAGTCACAGGACTGCCAGAGCTGTAGGGAAGGGGCAAGTGAATATTTGGCATTCCATGTCTCTTCCTCTGTTTAACTTCCTAATGCACATTTTTATAATTACTCATATCCATAGTAAAGCTTTTTTGTTGTCTTCCCTTATGCCTTAAATATAGTTACTCTGTTGTAAAAATGACTCATTTTACCTATGATCTTCAGTTGACTAGAGTTTAGCAAGGACAGATTCGTGTCTTCATTCAGCATTAGAAGAATGTTTGGTTCATAATATGCTTTCTGTAAATATGTTTCCCTTCTTATTGTATCTGTCAGTTGTTTATTTTTGTACCTTCAATTCTTTCTGCTGGCTCTATCCCTAAGTCTAAATGACTGTACTTTCTTGAACTATTTTAATAAATCACAGCTATATATTTAACTAATTCTGTTAAATAATTATCTTCAGTGAAGAGAAAAAAATTACATAAGCTTTTAACTCCTTTGTAAAATACAGCCTACATTTTTCTTTCTATAAATATATTTGTCACCTTATCATTAAACAAAAAAAAATCCTCCCTTTGACTCTCATAATCTAACTTTCCACTCGTGCTCTAACGTTACTCATTATCTTGTACATTTTTCATTTCTTAACCTCTTTTTAATTCCTTACCCCTAAAAAGTTTATCTAGATCCTGAAGCACTATAATTCATATTTTTCAACTAAGGCTGTTTTTTCTCTTTTCCTTAAAATATCCTCTTCCTTCCTCTACCACCTAAGTGTACTAATACTCCCAGATTCTGCTTTTAGCAGATTCTTCATTTCTTGTTGTGTGCCCTTTTAAGTGGCATATTTGAAGGCTCTCATTGGCATGGCTTTCTTATATTTATTTCTACATAGATAATTTACAGTCCTGTTTCTTATAATAGTTATTCTGAGGTTGTCCCCTCATTTCTACTGTTGAGCATTTCCATTTGAATGTCTTTACCTCTACCTTAACATGTCCAAAGCCAAATTGTTTTTCTATTAATATTGACTCCTGCACTGGGACTAAGTCCTGTTTCTATTGATGATGCATAGTCACCAAGCTTCTAAAAGGAAAGGGAAGAGTACTAGCATTTGTTAAGCATCAAGTACACAGTATACTCTGTGCTGTTTATTAGTATGTCAGGTCTAGCTCAAGATTTATCTCTGAGAAACCTCAGACAATCAGAGTGAATCCTCTGTGATCCCTTCTATTTAGACCACTTGCAGTAAGTTTGTATTTAAACTGCTAGATCTTTAGCATACCAATCTCCTTGAATTATATTTTAGTTTGTAAACTTCTCAAAGGCAAGAATTTTTATTTCATATTTCCTTTTTATCAGTGCAGTACCACATAGGTACGGTACAACTTAATAAATATTTGATGATTTTCAGATAAAAACAATCCCCTGAATAAATACAATCTAAAACTAAGAAACAAAATAAAAACTCAAAACTGAACAGCTGAGAGGGGTAACCCAGTTGAAAGGGGTTCTCCTCTGTGAGTGGCAGAGACTCTTTAATCATACATTAAGGATCACTTATTAAATTTTTATTTCATAACAGAATCTCTTTATCAGTAATATACCCTCAAATATCCATTTTATACTGCTTTTATAACCATATTTATAGGGGGTAATATATTTATTTTAGCTTCTCTTTCCCATTAGGTGCACCAGGTATAATTTCTTCACCGTATGCAGGGGCTGCTGGATTTGCCCCAGCCATTGGATTTCCTCAAGCTACAGGTGACTCTTTTAAAGTTGAATTTGAAATTATTTTTCTCATTTTCTGTATTTTCTAGGAACTTATCACGGTGAAAAATACTAACATATTTGAAGGATTTACAGTAAAAGTATTATGTTTATTAACCATAGAAGTTGCTTATTGTATAATACACAGCTTCCTTATATTTACAAATAATTTTCTCTGATTCCATTCTTAATCGTAAATCTCCATTATATGTTCTGCATCGTTTATATTTGCCATTGGTACAGGTAACTCTAGGTTGAATATATTAAATAACCTTAGGTTTGCCTTTTTGGATATTGTAGGAAATGGTATGGACTGCTTCTGTCTTTGCTGATAATCTTATCAGTTACATGTTGAACAGACCTGTGTCTTATGTTTGTCCTCAAACCTTTCGTGTCATTTAGTACATATTATGCAGTCAGTATATATTTGAATTAATAAGCACCTAGTATTCACCTTATTCATATATCCTTTCTCTCGCTCCCTTTTTTTGGGGGGGGATCAGTAGTGAGTTCAGAAGATTACCATAAGATGATATGCATGCTGTTCATTTCAGGGGATATGTGTTTTTTTCTTTAGCTAACAGGGATAATATATTTTGCCATGTATAATGCATACTTTTTTGCCCAAATTTTTTAGGGAAAAATAAGGATGCGCAATTATCCATGGTTAGTACCTGAAATACCTTGTATCTGTTCTTGTGTTTGGTAATTATTTGTTACATAAAATTTCTTATACCATAATATGTTTGAAAATAACTGCTAAAATTTTTATAATACAAAAAGCAAATATCTAAATATAAACATAAATAATTGAATTAAAAAATAATATTTTCTTCCTGAAGGTTTGGGCCAGAAACATTGGTGTGCACTATACATGGATGCACATTATACGTGGCAGGATGGCTCTCACACTTTTCCAAATAGTAAACAAGTTTGATTGTAACTTAAGGAGATGGAAAAATTTCTTTGTGGTTTTATCTCT
Organism: Artibeus jamaicensis; assembly: GCF_021234435.1. Lineage (NCBI taxonomy): Eukaryota > Metazoa > Chordata > Mammalia > Chiroptera > Phyllostomidae > Artibeus > Artibeus jamaicensis. The sequence goes on from NW_026522030.1 coordinate 8,380,786, forward strand.
AGTTCCTAAAGAAAATTTTGAGGTCGCCAGTTAGAAGAGTGGCATTAACATTAAGCTAGCCTACATATTACACTTCCAGCTTCTGGTTGATTTGTGAATATAACTGTATCTTAAGTCACAATATAGTTGCTTTCTGGCAATAATCTTCATATTCTACCCTTCTAATTCAGGGAATTTTAACTACTTTTCTTTGATAGACAGGATGAAGTTAATTAAAAAGGAAAAAGCAGTAAGAAGATTGATCAAGGCTTAAGTTTCAGGGTTTTCGGTAGTTTTAAGACATGTTAACTAACATGTTAAATGAATATTCTGCCCATTCCATTAAAATGCAGGCATTGTATACTGTTCTTATTTATTTTAAATTGATATACATTTAATTGATAAATTGATGTTAAATTGATATACATTTTAAGGTAGTGATATAGGTTTTTGTCATTTTTATATCTTTCTCTTTGAAATACTGTGTATAAAATACTGTAGTAGATGTTAAGAAAGAGAAGTTGATAAGACTTTTAAGGTTCTGCAGCGGGATATACAATCAGCCCTCCATGTCCATGGGCTCTGCACATTTGGATTCAACCAAATGTGGATTGAAACTGTTTGGAGACAGAAATGTTACTGATGTGTACTATCTATATATATAGTTATACATTCAGTGATTGTGTATTTACTGAATGCATAGAGACTTTTTTCTTGTCATTACTCCATAAACAGTACAGTATAACAAGCATTCACAAAGCACAGCATTTACATTGCGTTGTAAGTAATTTAGAGATGTATATGTGAAGATGTACATAGGTCATGTGCAAATACTTTGCCATTTTATGTAAGGAATTTCAGAATCCTCATCATTTGATATATGTGGGCATCCATAGATACCAGCGAAAGATTGTGTATGTACAACTACACACACACACACACACACACACAGAGAGGCATCCCACAGTGTAGCTAAGGTGTACTTTTAGCAGTATATGATAAGCCTACAAAAATACAGCATAGGGAATATAATCAATAATATTGAATGACTATGTATGGTGCCAAGTGTTTACTTGAAATATTGGGGGGAACATTTTGTAAGGTATATGATTGTCTAACCAATATGCTAAACACCTGAAACTAATACAAAATAACATTGAATGTAAACTATAATTAAAAATTTTTAAATGAAAAAATAAGTTATTCAAAAGTCGTGGGGTTGGATTAGAGGGACATAAGAAGTCATGTGAAAAGCTATTGATTATAAATTTCATGGAAGGGTATCCAGCCTGAGATGTGTTCTGCACAATTTTAAAATTCAGCAGGATAGTAGTAATGATACTAGATTGATCAAGCAAAATACCAGTATGAATGCAAACTGTATTGCATTTAGTTACATGGTTTATGGTAAAGTGGCAAGGTCCTGTCTATTACAAGAAATTTTGAGCTTTAAGAATCAGTGAATTAAGGAATTGGTTCATTGTGTATAAACTAGAGATTTTACCTTACATAATTTTTTAAAAGACTTTATTTATTTTAGAGAGAGGGGAAGGGAGGAAAAAAGAGAGAGAAACATTGATGTGTGAGAAAAACATGGGTTAGTTGCCTCTCTCATGCCCCCAGCATGTGTCTTGACAGGGAATTGAATTGGCAGCCTTTTAGTTTGTGGGACAATGCCCAACCCACTAAGCCACATCAGTCAGGGCTACCTTAGATAATTTTTAAGCTGAGAACCCAAATAGTGGGGCCTTCAGAGAAGGTGTGTTGCTTTAAGTATAGTATGTAGTGACAGCATTACAGTATAATACAAATTTCAGTAGTTCTGATATATCCAGGGAAATAGAGAGCTTGAAAATTTTTGATACGGAAGAATATTGAATTCTATAAATCTGTAGTTGATGGTAATAACACTTCACAAGGTTACATACTACTCTCCCATACAGAATGTCATACATTTCTGGCTATATGCCTGTCTTAGATATACAACTCAGTGATTGTTAGTAAATTTACAGAGTTGTGTATTTTCACAATTCAATTTTAGAACATGCAGTACCACTTGGCATGCATATTTGTGACTTCTGCTCAAAGATTTTTAAAACATAGGAGGTCTGTCCAGCAAGTGTCCAGCCATGTACTTTGAAAAATGGAAACGTCCTGGCTGTTGTAGCTCAGTGGATTGAGCGTGGGCCTGTGAACCAGACAATTGCGGTTCGATTCCCAGTCAGGGCACATGCCTGGGTTGCAGGCTAGTTCCCTGCAGGCCAGTTCCCAGCAGGGGATGCACAAAAGGCAATCATACATTGATGTTTCTCTCCCTCTCTCCTTTTCTTCCCCTCTAAAGATAAATAAATAAAAAATAAAATAAAATAAAATAAAATGGAAACGTTTATTGAAGAAGACAGAAGAAACATTGTACGCAGGGCAATGATGCCTCACTCTCCTTCAAAATAGGCACCTTGGGACCTCACACAATTCTTCCAGACTCTCCCACAGTTTAAAACACTGCAAAGTCCTTTGTTGGAATCACCATCAGCTGCCCCATCACATTTTCATGAATATCATCGATGGTCTGAAATCTGTTCTTTTTCAGAGGTGATTTTAGTTTTGGGAAAAACCAGAAGTCACAGGGTGTCAAATCGAGTTCATTGTAGCAGTTTGAATCAAGTCATTAGCAACTGCAGCTGTGTTCCTTCTACTCTGGTAGCAGAAACTGTGCGATGATTTTTGCCACATGTTTCATGCCAAGATCTTGTGTCAAAATCCCAGAGAGTGATTTTTGGAATCCCCAGATCAGCTTCCCTCACTGTTGGTCACCGATCTTTGTTGATTGCAGCCCCTACACATTCAGCCTTCTTAAGTGTTCTGTTTGATGCTGGTCTTCCAGAACATGGATCACTTTCTACAGATTCTTGACCATCTTTGAAGCATTTGTGCCACACCTTTTATTTGTGCTGCACTCATTGCATCATCCCCAAAAGCCTTCTTGAATCATTTAAAAAGTTTCCTTGGAAGAATGTTAAGCTTAATGCAAAATTTGATGCAGATTTGTTGCTCTACTCAGTCATTTTGAATGCCACAGCCACACAGTACACATGCTTACCCAAGGGTGTCTACTACCTCCACTGACTAGTACAGTGAAGTCGTCATTATTTACACATGCACATCCCAGTCCACACTCTTAGCTGCCAGGTTACATCCATGTCAAGCAAACCATTGTTATGTTAACAGTGGCTGGACTTTTTTCAGACAGACCTTGTTTATATCTTGTTTTATGGTAGAAGTCAATATGAAAATTCTATCTATGTTATAGAAATGTGCTGGAATACACATATTTCAGGAAATGAGAGAGTGCTTATAGTTGATAGATTCTCTGAGAAGTCTAATGGCTTTTAAGACCAGTGAATTTAGTTGCTCTGCAAATTCTGTATTGGTAATAGAATACTGACTATGATAACATTAAAGAACAAAGGACTTGACTTCCAGACAGACTCTGTAGGGCTGAAAACTGGCCTTCCATATCCTTATGGTAGCTTTGACACATTTTCTTACCTATTTTTGCTTTTGTCTTCATTGACTTACTTATTAAGTGTTGTAATCTCCAGATAACTTGAATATGAAATGCTCTTGGTGTTTTAAAAAGGTCTGTCGGTCCCAGCTGTTCCTGGACCTCTTGGGCCTCTCACACTTGCCTCCTCTGCTGTCACTGGAAGGATGGCTGTTCCTGGGGCGAGTGGTATACCAGGAAATTCTGTTCTGCTTGTCACCAATCTCAACCCTGATGTGAGTTGCAAAGTATAAAACAGTCTTTCGGGAGGAGGTCTGGAGTGGTTTCTGGTGTAAAGTTGCATTCAAATAAAAATGTTTAAGTTTATTTCAATGATTTTTATTAAAATTCAACACTGGTATATATAGAGGAAATATATAAAATAAATGCTTTAAACAAAGTCACTTGGTACTACAAGTAAACTTATTTTAACTTTTTACTTAGACACATATTTTGTATTGTCCTTTTTAGCTTATCACACCACATGGACTGTTTATCTTATTTGGTAAGTTCTTTATATTTTGTTGGGGGTGTTATTTTTGCTGTTTTTATATTTGCGATGTGGATTGAGCACATTTTATCATCCAGTAATATTTATTGACTGTCTCTGTGTGGCAAGTAGTATGTTTGACTGATAATAGAGCAGTTAATAAGACTTAGTAAGTAGTTATGATAAACTTTTGTAAAAAGAGAACATGTACCTGGGAGTCCTAACCTATTTGAGGGAATCAAAGAAGGTGTATCGAGAGAAATGATAGTTAAGCTGACTTGTGAAAAATGAGTGTTAACCGGCAGAAAAAGAAGGGCAAATAGCCTTTTTCAGATACTAGCAGGGAGAGAGAGTGCTTCTGGAACATGGCAGTGAAGCAAGTCCAGTGGAGGCTGTAAGCGAGAGGTGCATTGACGCTGTCCACACGGATAATACGGGCAACATCGTGAAGAGCTTTGTGAGCTAAATTATGGTGCTTGGTTTTCATTTGAGAACAGTAGGGAACCATTGAATACTTTTAAGGAAGAGAGAGGCATAATGAGATTCAGGTTTTACAAATCTCTAAACTTTCTAATAGTGTTTCTCAGTTAAAAAAAATTGGCATGTACTCCCAATGTATATATGCTTAGTTATTCATATACTTCATCCATCTTATACTGTATTCATTATGTTAGTATAATATGTATAAGTATATGAGCAATTAAATAAGCTATATTTAATTTTTTATGGTTTTATTAATGAAAACTTCATAAAAAGCTATTAACATTTAGTGAGAAATATGATTTGATATGCTTTATTATTTTCAGAAATATTTTGTATTTTGATTCAGTATTCTAAGGGCTGATTTTAAATTCACTTTATTTTAGTACTTGATCTTAACGGTTGTTGTTACTGAAAAAGATGCCTCTTAAGCATATGCATTATAAATAGAAGTGTTTCATTGCTGCTCTACCCAATTAATTATGTTACTAATTTTTCAATCTATTCCACTAATTTTTGTTGTTAGAAAAGTTTCATTTCCTGTTAAATTAGTTGATCTTGAAAACTGTTGTTTTAGAATATTTTTAACAAATGAGATTAAAACTCACTTCCATTTGGAAGAATTTTTACTATGATAGAAAATTGTTTTAAATATTTTGAGTGGGTAATGGGCTTTTAAAACAGCATTTTAGAAGTGCAATTTGTAGCCAGACAATATACCACATAGCACCATGATTGTTAATAAATTTACAGAATTGTGCAGCTATTATTATTATTATTATCAAAGTCCAATTTTAGAACATTTTGATCATCCCACAAAGATCCTTTATGTTTATTTGTAGTAGAAGTTTTTATTGGTGACACATTTCCATCAATTTTCAATAATGAAATCATGTACTAATGGTACATTTTCATATGTCTCTTTCTTAATAAGAGACATGAAAATTTGTCTCTAAAAGTAGAGACATTTCTTTCTAAAAGTAGTTAATTTGTCATTTAAAAAATCAGCTTGAAGAACAAGTTGCTATTTTTTAAAAAATAATATCTATTTCAGCCACTTGTTATTTCTGAAAAGGACAGCGTATTTGTGAAAAGGACAAGAATACTTGTATTGTTTTAAATTTTAAAAGTACCATTCATCTCTAAGTCCAGTTGTTCTCAGGTGCTTGCCCACAAGATAACCAGCACTCCTTAAGGGCCTTATTTTTGTAATATTGATGATACCCTGTGGCACATAAACTGCAGTAGATTTTAATATGCCAAATGGAAGAAAATGAGAGAATACCTTGTATATTATAGAAACTTCTGCCTATAATTTTACCTATATATTAAAAAGTAGTTAAATGTAATTTCTCATGTTGGTTTTGTATAAGCAAATCATTTTGCGTATCCTTTGGGATGTAGGACTCACCACGGGGAAGACCAATGCAGAAAAATTAGTTGTGATGAAATCAGTTAGGAGGCTATTATGACACTGCAGATGTGAAACGGTGATGATGATAGCTTCGATGGTCATGACAGTGAGCAGGAGTAGACAGATGTGGTAGATGTTTAGGCCATAGTGTCACTGGGTGCTGGTGATTATGGGAGGTAAGAGTTTAAAGAAAGAAAGTCAAAGATGAATTCCAAGTATCTAACTAGAGGAAGTGTTTGGATATGATAATATTTATCAACAGAGATTGTGAAGATTGAAGTGGGAAAGGGAGAAGGGTGATGTGGAACATAGAAGAGATACAAATTGGGGAATGTATGTATGAGATTGCTCAGGGAATGTGTACAGGGTGGGGCAAAAGTAGGTTCACAGTTGTTTGTATTGGAAAATAATATAATAATACAAGAATAAACTCTGTTTCATATATTTACAACTCTAAACCCACTTTTCCCCCTACCTCTATGAGAAAAGAAACCTTTTAATGTACTAGTAAAATTAATTAAATATTACACAGTTAGACATTAAGAACTGTTTTCTTTTGTCTTTTTAACTAGGAGTATATGGTGATGTGCATCGAGTGAAGATTATGTTTAATAAGAAAGAAAATGCTTTGGTTCAAATGGCAGATGCAAATCAAGCTCAGCTAGGTACTAATGATTAAGAATAATAATTTACCTTATCCGTTTGTATATGAATCTTCCTGTAAAATAAACTTACCACTAGTACGAATATACTTTTACTGAAGAGTACCTCTTTGTGCTAATGTCTTTATAATTATTTGAACATGTTTGTATTTTATAAAGATTAAAAATATTTATTACTCTCTGAAGTTCATTTATCTACTTGAACATATTGCTATTTAGAGCTTTGACTCTAGGGTTAGAACTGTTGCATGACATAAAAGTTTGGCAAACTTCATAATGATGGTACAACAAAGTATCATTCTGTGGTGTCACTGTTCATTGTTGCAGTGGCTATTATGTTAGCACTCAGAATTTTTATAAAACATACTGATTTGTGCAATAATTATTTCTTGAGCACTTGCTATGTTTCAGATACTTGGGAACTCCCTAGCATTGTGCTGGGAAGATAGTTCTTTTTATTTTGACAGCTTTTCTTTCCTTACAATAAAGTTAAATCATTAGTACCTTTCTATATGTAAGAGTTTTTAAATTTATAACCATTTTTACCCTCTAACAATAGAATTTTAAATGACTAAATAAAAAGAATTGCTGATAAGTTAGACAAATTTTACAGAGGCTCTATTTTAATACCCAAACTTACTCTTATTTCTTATTTTCTTCCTGTGCACCAGCGATGAATCATCTGAGCGGTCAGAGACTTTATGGAAAAGTGCTTCGTGCTACACTGTCCAAACATCAAACAGTTCAGCTTCCTCGAGAGGGACAAGAAGACCAAGGTCTGACTAAGGATTTTAGTAATAGTCCTTTGCATCGCTTCAAAAAGCCTGGCTCTAAAAACTTCCAGAACATTTTTCCACCATCAGCCACACTGCATCTTTCCAATATCCCGTATGTACTTGATTAGTTATTGTTCATTTAAATGGTTACTAACTTTCTATTGACTAGTAATTCATAACTATTATTATAAATAGCATATGTTTTAAGAGAGGTAAAAACTCTGAAGTTATTTTAATGTAGCAGTTGTCCTGTCCACTAATTTCTTGTGAGATGATTCATTTGACATTATGTCTTGAGAAAGATTATATCTTCAGCCTACACAGCAAAGAGTAAAAGATAGCAGTGTTTTGAAATTTTCCAAGTAGAAAATTAGCAACTAGTTACCTGTTACTTATTGGTTATAAAAGGGTATAAGAATAAGTTTATGCAGAAATACTGCATTGGTATATATTCGTACTCCCTTTGTATAGAAGACTCTTAAGTAACCAGCTTAGTAAAATCAAATAATTTATGTATTTAAGAATTTGTTAAAAAAGAATTCTTTGTTATCTATAAGCTGCAGAGCCATATATCATTGTCAATTATAATCAACATTAATTATAATTAATTGTAACTAAAAGTGATTTTCGTGGTGACCATCCTGTATTAGCAGTGTTGTGGCAGACTTGTTCTTCAGTAATCTTCCAAGTCTAGGACCAGTAAGACTACAGCCTGTGGGTCAAAACCACCTGTTTTGGTGTGGCCCAGGAGCCAGCTAAAACATTTTACATTTTCAAATGATGGTGGGAAAGCAATAGGAAAATATTTTGTCATTTGAGATAATTACATAAAATTCAGATTTCATGTTACATGAGTAAAGTTGCATGGAACACAACCACATTCATTCATTTATGTGTTATCTGTGGCTGCTTTTGAGCTACAACAGCAAAGCTGAAGAGTTGCGACAGAAATTGTATGGTCATCAAAACCTAAGGTATTTACTGTGTGGCCCTTTAGAGAAAACACTTGGCAACCCCATTCTAATTCTTGAAATCCTTAACCAACAAAGATGGCAATTTTGTATAGTTTAATCTATTACATGAAGAGGGGAACGCTTTGGAAAGGGTGGGTAAAAAGCTGGGTGTATGGGTATAATATATATAGGTGGAAATTTAAAGACTGAGGGAATGGAGAATGGTAAAGTTTTAGAACATTATTGAGAATGAGAATAGGAGATGAGTAGGTTTAGAAAATAATTACTCAAAACTGTTGATTACTTGGACTCCCAGCTAGTCTCCAATTAAGCTGCTTGGGGAAACCTTGAATCTGAATTGGGCAGTAGCTCAAACCTCATGCCAGCTAGGAAGTTGGAGAAACCACTTAAAAAATATAGAGAGATTATGTTGATCTAGAAATTCTTCAGCTCACCACTAAAGAGTCAGGTAGAGGGGCAACATATTTAGATCGAGAGGCAGGTACTGTCATTATTCCCTACTTAAATACAATACATTATCCAGGAGCTGGTCTCAAATTGCAACGTACACAAAACTTGTGGGTAGAAGTGGGAAAGGACATTAATATATTCTGAACCATCTACCAAATTCTGGGCACTATGGTGGTGTTTTATGGGTATTACCTCATTTAATCTTTTTAAAAAATATTTTATGTATTTATTTTAAACAGAAGGTAAAGGAGGGAGAAAGAGAGGGAGAAAAACATCAGTGCGTGGTTGCCTCTCATGTGCCCCCATGCCCTGCACTGAGTAATTGACTGGGCCTGCAGCCTAGGCATGTGCCCCAACCAGGAATCAAACTGGTGACCCTTTGATTCAAAGGCCAACACTCAATCCACTGAGCCACACCAGCCAGGGCTCATTTAGTCTTCTTACTAAACTTTTAAATTTTGAAAATTATATACAACTTGAAACTTACTGCTTTAATCATTTTTGAGTGTGCAGTTCAGTGTATGTTTACATTAAGTACATTTATGTTGTGTAACCGTCACCTTTATTCAGGTCTGGATCTTTGTCATGGTCCCAAACTGAACTTTTATACCCATTAAACAATAATCACATTTCCCTCTACTCCCTAGTCCCTGGTAACCACTATTGTATTTCCCCCTTATTTCCAGAAAATACGTTACAAGACCCCGTACATACATAATACCTACAGTAAAGTTTATAAATCAGGCACAAAAGAGATTAACAATAACATAATAAGATAGTATAATTACAACAAAATACTATAATAAAAGTTATGTAAATGAGATCTCTCTTATTAAGAACTTTCTCCTTTTCACTTTTTTTTAATACTTTATTTATCTTTAGAGGGGAAGGGAAGGAGAGAGGGAGAGAAATATCAATGTATGGTTGCCGCTCGTGTGTCCCCTGCTGGGAACTAGCCTGCAACCCAGGCATGTGCCCTGACTGGGAATCGAACAGTGGTTGCTTGGTTCCCAGGCCTGCGCTCAATCCACTGAGCTATGCCAGCCAGAGCTCCTTTTTACTTTTTAAAGGAAGCACTTTATGGCATTTCTTTGGCATATCTAAATTGCCAGCATCACTGCTCTTGCTCGTTGGGGCCATTAGTAAGTGAAATGAGGGTGACTTAAACACAAGCACAAGAATACCACCACTGCAGGTGAGCTGAGTGCTGAGTGTCTAGTCACTAACAGGTGTGCAGCACACACAGTGTGGAGACACTGGACAGAGGAATGATTCTTAGGCTCAGTGGAGCAGGATGGCAGGAAAATTCCTCATGCTACTCAAAATAGCACCAAATTTAAAACTTATGAATTGTTTATTTCATGAATTTTCCACTTAATGTTTTCAGACTGCAGGTAGCTGAAACTATAGAAACGAAACCGTGACTAGTGGGGAATCTACTGTATTCTACTTTTTGTCTCTTTTAGTTTGTCCATATGACCTTTGAGGTAAGGTCATGAGTTTCATTTTATCAGTGAAACTGAGAGGCTCAGGTTAAGTGACTTACTCAAAGGTACATAACAAGTGAATGAGAAGCATAGTAGTAAATGTTCATTATCGCATAATATAACTGTGAGTCAAGAATCCAGAAGTTGCTTGGCTGGGTGGTTTTGGCTGAGTCTCTCATAAGGTTGAATCTGGATGTTTAATTGGGGCCACCTCCTGAGCAGCTCATTCATGTGCCCAGTTATTGACAGAAGGCCCTCGCTTGTCACAAGAACCTCTTTTTATGGCTGCTTATGTATCCCCATGAAATAGCAGTTGGTTTCCTCCAAATCTAATGATTCAAGATGTAAGGTGGGGACTACAGTGTCTGTCAGCCTCAGAAATCACATGCATCATTTCTGCAATACCCTTAAAGCTTACAGAGGACATCTCTGTTCATTGTGGCAAGGGTGTATTCAAGGGCGTGAATTCTAGGCAGCCAGAGTAACTGGGGACCATCTTAGCGCCTGACTACCATGTACAAATATTCACAATGACCTTGGAGCAGTTTAAGGGGTAGAACTGGACTATAGTAGACAAGTCAAAACTAAGGAAATAGTTTTGGAAAGTAATAAAATTAATTACTGAAGCCAGTGTTATGGGTACTGATCCTTTGGAAGAATAAATACAAGGGTGGGCAAAAGGAGGTTTACAGTTGTAATGCAAATAAATAATACAATAATTAATCAGCATTAATACAATAATTAATAAGCATTAATACAATAATAAACCGTTTCACGTACTAACAACTGTTAACCTGCATTTGCCTACCTCTGTATAGAAAGATTTTCTTGCCCTTTATATACCCGTCCACATCTTTTGCAAAAGATTTGAGATAAAATTCTGTTGTTTCAGGGGCATGTATATGTCAACCTCAAACATTTTTCAGGCCAGCGCCAAATCATGTGTTCATTGCATGGCTTTATTCTCCGTGCTTCATTTGGGAATTAGGGCTAAGCTACTTGGTTGATTCTCTTGATTGTTTTCACAGACCTTCTGTTACAATGGATGATCTGAAAAACCTTTTCACTGAAGCTGGATGTACAGTGAAGGCTTTTAAATTTTTTCAGTAAGTCCTTGCTTTTAAGAAGTAAATTAACCTTGTTTAAAAATATGGTATGTAAATTTTAAGGTAGTTCAGTAAAGTCTTCTAGGGTTGGGGAGAAGGTTTATAGGCAAAATTAATTCTGTACATTTTATATTTCTTATACCATTTTCAGGAAAGATCGCAAAATGGCCCTTATTCAGTTGGGATCTGTGGAAGAAGCAATCCAGGCCCTCATTGAGCTTCATAACCATGACCTTGGAGAAAATCACCACCTCAGAGTTTCCTTCTCAAAATCTACAATCTGACTTTTCTGTGAATTTTTCTCCTAAGACTGGACCATAATTTCAGTGAAACGTTCAGACATAGACTGAAGCATCTCAAGACCAATTCTGCCTCTTTTACACAAATAATTTTTTCCAAGTTTGCTATTTAAATATATTTAAAAAATTAAGGGATGATTAACCCCTGACCCCCCGCTAATAGGTGATCAAAGATGTGTTTTCTTTATCCCATAGTTTCTATGAAAATGATCTTCAGGAAAAAAATTTTTTTTTTCAGTAATTTCATTCCCCATATTAAATTGGATTTCAAGAGGACAGACTTTTTTTTAGTTTGGGTCCAGATCAGCCTTACACATTTCTAAACTCCTTTGTACTTAAAAAAAATTTAAACATACCAACTTTTAAAAATTACTTGATATAAGTGATTTTAATTTCTTACAACCAAGTTTTTAACTTTATGATTCAGAATTATGTTCACTTATAAATTATTTTACCTATATTGATAGTTATACATAAATTAGGTTGTTTTGGAAGCAGATTTATAAAATTCCATATTTTCTTTCAATGGTTTGTTTCACTGTAAGACACTCCTTTGAATATTGCATATCTTTAACTTTTGAAGATTGGAGAAATGAAGTGTCTCAGCTTTCCCCAAGGAAATTCCAGCCAGGATCAGTTAAGGTGTTAGAATAATTAGTAATTTTATTAGGAAAAATCATGTTTTAAATTTAAAAATAACACATTTGCTGAGTAAGATAATATGATCTTAGAAAATTTAAAAAAAATAGTTCTACTTATAAACTACTTTTTTATAATTGTTTTCAGAAAAAAGTTTACAGTCTTAAGGAAAATATTCAGGTCTATCATATGGTTTGACAGATTTTTAAAAGTTATTTTTGGTAAGGTCTTCTTTTAGAAATAAATTAATCTCAAGGGTTTTTTGTACCACTATAATCTGTAATACTTATTCAGAATTACTGTGTATTTACTTAATTTCTTATTATGTGCCTTATGTGCTTATGATACAATAGGTTAGAATTTTATCTAAGTATCTTGAAAGCTATATTGTGGGCTTGGTGAGTGTCTTTTCTTTCCCTGTTTTGGTAAGGATTTTAAGGTTTTTTTCATTGCTATGTTAAGTGGTTTTCAATAAGTAATAGTTTTTATTCAAATTTATGGTGCTTTGGTGCAGAGATGGGGTGGGGAAGGGTAAATGGTTTGGAGAATAACTCAGTGCACACCTGTAGGCCTCTTCACATTGTGACCAATAGCGGTCATTGCCAGTATGGCACACCTATGTGGACCTATGAAATGCAATCTCAGTTTCTGGATCTTGTCTAACCTTTATCATTCATCATATTTTGTCTCAGGATTACTTGGTTTTTCTCAGTACTCAAGTGAGAACTTGGTTTTCTTTGTTACTGTAACCTTCATAACTGAGTGCCCACATATATGGGGTATGACAGAGTGGGTTCCTTCTCATTCTCTGTCCTGTTTTTCTTTTGGTTGAATGTAAGAGTACATTTTAATGTTGATTCAGTGATTGTATAATGTAACATTGTTTCTCATTAATGAGAAACTTTGCTTCTGTTAATTATTCTTTCAGTGCTTGATCAGATTTTTAAAGCAGGAATTGTCAAAAGGGACATTTTTGCCCCCTGCTTTTACACTTTTCAGATTCTCAGAGTGGCTCATCTCACCTTTACAGTGAATATCTCAGTCTTTTTGCTATATTCCAGCCATTAGTTTGGACACAGGAAGGATTCTGCAAAAGAAATTTTACAAAAAATTGGAGATGACAGAGGACATTATGGGTTGTTTAAAAGCAGAATTCTCGCAACACTGAGCAATAGTAGGTTGGTGGGATAGGAGGGAGGACACTAAATTGAGACCTTTTGGGTGGATCAGTATAGCATTGGCTGAGTAGATAGGTATAGTCACTTAACAAGTTATTATTTTTTCATTTATGAGGTGTATTTTCAGTGAAACACTGAGTAAGCGGGGAGGAAAAAATCTCTTGGAGAAATCTCCCCCAGTGTGCTTCTTTTTTTCCTTTTATTTAGGCATTATTCAAATTTTCAGCGGCATGTTGGATTATTTCATTTGCTTTCAGTTGGATTATTTCATTTGCTTTCAGTTAAAAATTACTGTGTAATTTAAAGTCACGATTCTCATAACGTTCAGTGTGTTAGGATAGCAAAAGTGTAGCATAGGGGAGATCATAATGGTGTTGAATGTAATTGTGAAATGGGGCAGGGCCTTTAAATCTGAGAGAACATTTGAATCCTCTTCAGGGATTTGTGTATGTGTGTGTATAGATAAGTGTGTGTATATCTATATGTATATAGATACACACATGCACTCTTCTGATGTACATACATATACACATTACATACCTTTTAATTTATTGACAAAGAAATTAATCAAATTAAGATTTGGAAAAGTGAGGTATTCTTATTTAAAATAGTGTGTTTGAAACCATCAATTTGTGTCTAAAAGTTAGCTGTAGCACCTCAATGTTGTCTGTACTGGGCTATTTGCTGTTTGAATGCTAGGAGTCTACAGTATTTGTGTTGGCATATTTTCTGTAAAAAGTTTAAAAATATCAGGGTAGTGGAAAAATTAGATCTTTGTATTTTTCTTTTTGGCATGCGTTTATTAGATATCTTCTAAGCCATGTTTTTGCTGTTCAGCTGACATAGTATTCTATTTTTAAGCTCGCTTACTTTATTTTAAGGAGTATTGTCTTAACACTTTTGGAAGTGTCTTCACTTTTACAAAAAGTGTATATATTCAGGACTTTAAAAAAATAGCAGTACATGTGTAACAGTAGCAATTTATGCCAAAAAAATTTTTTTAGGTTTAAATAACTTTCAGAGCAGTAAAATGTGTTTTGTGTGAGAAACAAATAGAAAAATAACCCAGTATCTTAAACGAAAACTGAACAGTATCAGAATTTTATCCAATAGCTCATTAAATTCTTTAAGACTAAATATGGTGATCATTTATTTGTATAGGCATTGTTTTTTTGTTTGTTTTTTTGGCTGTTGTTAAAAGATACAGATCTCACAGTTTTTAGAGACGTACTTCTTTCTGTCTGCCTAATTCTTTTTGGGAGCAGAGTAATGCCTTCTTTCTCTCTGTCTATAGTCGCAATCATAGATTGTGCACCAGTTGGTGAGAAGTAACTCATAAATGTCTGTTCATTTTCATGTAAACTTCTCAAAGCTCCGTGTCCTCAAGGCAGCAAAGTTGATATATACATTGAGTACGTGATCATGTAATTGCTCTTCTGTTCCCACTAAATATGTTTTTGGAAAAAAGATGACAAGTACAAAAGTATGTGCCCCCCCCCAATGAGTCACTTAATAAAAACCCAAAGTTTGCCAAACTGTTAGCCTATCTCTTAGAAAACATAATGTGTACTGCTATTTTTAAAACCAAAAAGACAGCGTGACTATGCGTAAAAGCATTTTTCTTAGCCTTTCCTTTGTCTTGATCTGTTAACAAGAATAAAACTGCCAGACTTAAAATATTCTACTATTGTATTAAAAGAAATACAATTCAGATTGCACAAAACTTTTCCTTTAAAGAAAAATAGAACTCAGCCGTCTTTTAAAAGAGCTGTGTTGTTACCTACAAGACTTATTTGCAGTCTTTTTTCAGAGCAAATTCTGACAGTTGTGAATTGTTTTAAAAAATAGTAAACTTAATAAAATACTAGTTTCCGGGGGTTTTATAGAGGGAGACAAACTAAACGGGACCAAAGTTTATGTGCCTTCTTTAGTAGTCTTAATTGACCTATCCTTCCTGTTCAAGACTAAGGTAGTGTCAGTATTCTGGTTTTCAGGAAATGTACTATATGGTTTTAAAGGAACGTTATCCCACAGACTATTCATACAAGTAAAGAATTGTAACTGAGTGGGTGAAGTCTCAGTCACAGTTTTGCCTTTATTGCATAATACTCATTATATAGCACCGTGCAGGTCCAAGAACAGAGCTGCTCTAAGTCTTTGTGGTCATCTTCGTTTTTGTAACCTGAGGCATGTGTTCCAGAGAACAGGGATATTTGTCTGGTCCATTGACCTTGGTGATAACAGTCATAATTGAAAGCTGCTTATGGCAAGCTTAATTCAGCACTGTAAACAGATTTTTGTTCTTCTCTTATTTTCAATTTTTGAATCTATATAGTAGTTGTAATAACAGATATTTTAATAGCTATTTTTGATGTCATGCTCTGGCCTTTTCCCCTCTTACCATTTTTACCCAGATATTTTAAAAATTCATCCCGCATCCAGAAAGTACTAATTATAAAGATCACTGACCAAGTACAATTTTGCATCAAAATGTCACCTCATTGCTCTGACCAAAGACTGACTTCTGGTTTTGACTTCTATTAAACATCTTTTCCCAAGCTCCTTTCTGAAAGAAGACCCAGTGCAAAGCGGCCTTTACTTTCTGTTTCCTATTGGTGAATAGACTACTTAGAGAAAATGGGAGTTAAGATGTGAACAGAATGGATTAGGATGACAAGGGTTTAATGGGCATTTTCAGTACTGTATTTAAGAAAAATAGCACAGCTAGGAGCCTCTGACATTGTCTTGTGTTTTACATGGTCTGTTCATAGGATTCCCTTTTTCAGTTTATAAGAATGTTCATCTAACAGAAGATGATGTAAATATTTGTAACAACATTTTTTTAAACCAGGCCAAAAAAGAAAAAAAAGTGGGGGTTGGGAACAAGTTAACATATAAAGTGGTTTTATATAAAACATCGATTGTCTTGTATATTTTGATAAGCAGCAGTACCAGCCTCATTTGTAACACAGTTTGTGGCATTGAGGGGGGAGGGGGGAGGGGGGAAGTATTCTGTGATTGTTGGAGTGAATTGTTATAAATGCAAAGAGATGACAAAATATTAAAAAACATATTTTCTAAATGCGTAGTGCATGGTTAATTCAAGCTTCTGTACACTACAGTATATTCCATTTTCATTCAGTTTGTATATTTGCTGACTATTACTTGGTATCTCTGGTCTCTTTTCCTAACAACTATAGCATTGTAGCATGCCTTTTAATAAATGTCATGACATCTGTACGCTCTTCAGGTTTTCTGTGTCCTTGTCTGTACTTTGGGTTTCCCCTTGTCTTACCTGTAATTCTAATGATGTCATATTTTGTTTTATTTTTCATAGCCATCCATCTAAACTTGTCATAGAGAGTAGCAAGCACATATTTATACAACTTTAAAAACTGAAAAAACCATAAGTCTACTAACCACTTCTTTTTCAGTTAAGGAACAATTCTCATTTTGTTAATGAGCAAACTGCTTTTGTAATTGTCCTGTAATGCAACTTTTTCTATGGCACTCCTCGTTTAGTATGAGTGCACACTGGTGCACTTGTTTGAGTTCTCTCTCTCTCTCTCTCTCTCTCTCTCTCTCTCTCTCTCACACACACACACACACACACACACACGAGATAATGTGAAATGCCAAAAAGAGTTGGAACACTTTTTCTAGTCTGGTTCAGTTTTTTACTGCCCTGTGGGATTAGTATCCCTGAATTTTGAGGTAGGAGATGTGATCTCAAACTCAGTTTGTGTACTTTTTAATTAAAGGGTATAGTACAGTTACCAGCTGCCTATATTACTGCTTTTCCTTAGATAAGTGTTTTATTTCTGGGGCCTTTTTTTAAAGAAATATTGGATCGTAGGAGTCTAAACAGTAACTTATTTTAATTTTTTACTCTAGGATTTTTTTGGAAGACAGAATTTATTTTTAACAAATTGTAAAATTAATGTAAACACTACTGATTTTTGCTGGATCACGTATAAAATCTCCATAAATGTAACCAGCTCAATTATTTTTTACAAAAATATAAAAGATATTTTTGTCAGGAAAAGAGAAAATAACCCTATGTTCAAGTTGAGGTTTTTATAAAAACTTGACTGTGAAATGCTTATTCACACAGCAAAGTGCGTATAACATTAAGAATAATGAATAAAAATGGATCTAAGAGATCACCTAATTCAGTTGCGCTTTTTAAAGAAATCGACACAGAGAAGGAAGTGACTTACCCAAGGCCACACGCCAGTTAATTGCAGGTTCTGGACTAGAAACCAGGTCTTCCTGATGTTGTCTGCTGCTCTCCATTGCTCCCAGCTGTCCTGCCAAGAGCTGTGAGGATTATAATCTTGAAGGTCTGTCTTAACAGTTCTAGAGACTAGAAGTCCAAAGTCAAGGTGTCAGCAGGGTTGATTTCTTCTGAGACGTCTTTGCTGGGCTAACAGATGGCTGTTTTCTTCCAGCACCTTCACATGGTTGTCCCTCTGTCTGTATCTGTGTTCTCATCTCCTTACAAGGTATTAATACACCAGTTATATTGGATTAGGGCCCACCCATCTGACCTCATTTTATTGTAATTACCTCTTCAAAGGCCTTGTCCCCAAGTACAGTTACAATCCGAGTACGGGTGTTTAGGACTTCAACCAGAATTCTGGGGAAACACAATTCAGCCCATAGCATTATTTAATAAAAATTGTTCATTCAGCTGACCAAGAAATTGAGCTAGGTGCTGAGAAATATACAAAGAGTTGTGAATATAGTGATTTAGCTTTTAGAGATATGTAATAATACAGTGGAAATTGCAGCCTAAATCCATATATCAAGTAGTCTTGAACTCTTGCTTTGATTTCAGAAGCCCCCCAAATGGAACAGGAGGCCACTAGGCAATTCTAGTCAGAATACACTTGGCTTAAAGCTGTCATGCAGCTTATTGTGAATATGTAGGGACACACACATACACTTACATAATTATCTACTCTTCACTCTCAGAAACAAGCTATTTCACAGCGATGCTCATTTCTAAGACATGCCAGACTTGAACAGTGTGGGAATAAGCAAGTAGGACACCATCAAACAAGCTGTGCCCAGTTAGCAATGCTCCGCGTTAGTCAATAATTGAACTAGGGTGCTGGGTCAGGAATAGTTAGAAATGTTAAATCCACTGTTTACAATTCGTGTGATTGTTTCTACATCAGTGATTTTTTTTTATGTTGTTTTATTTCGACTTCTAGTGGAAATTTGTCATTGTGCTTCTGTCAAAACAATTTATGCTGAACTGATAAAATTCTAATAACAGTTGTGTTGGAATTACTGCATTCATAAACTTGGGTTTGGATGTAGACCTCCCACTTTTGCTATGATAAAGGAAGTATAATTAACCAGAAAATGAATGATTCTAATGTTTCATAGAGGTTTGTATATCTATTTTCTTTTATTTCTGTGTTCTAGATACAGACAGGGTAATGGGAAAAATTCACTGGTTCTGTTGGAATTAAGTAAACTATATTAAGTAAACTGTGCCCAAGGTTATGGAATTATCTGCTAAATCCTTGATCCTACAGGATATAAATATCAGATTCTGACCTGGTTAGCAATTGTCTTGAACAAAATGAAAGCTGGTACTAGTTGTATTAATGCTAGACAAAGCATCATTTCAAGGACTAGATAAAGAGATTTTTATAGTGAGATTCAAAGTAGTGGAATACGTGAACATAGTAAAGCTATACAAAAGCTACATGGAAGAATCTCACAGTTGAGACACTGAACAAAGAAAGCCATACACAAAAGAATATATAATGTTTAGTTTTATTTACAGCAAGTTCAAAAACAGGATAGAGGTTACCTTTGGGGAGAAGGTAATGGAGCGGACGAGGAAATGTTTCTAGTGTGGTAAATGTTTCATTTCTTAACCTTTGTACCAGTTAACCAGCAGTATTTATTTACTTTTTTTTTAATTTACTTTCTAATTATTCCTTGAGCTTGTACACTTGGGATTTGTGCATTTATCTGTGTGCTATGCTTCATTTAAAGGGATTTTGAAAACTGATTGTAATTGAGCAAGGTGCTATCATCTATTCTTTTTGCTTCTTAAATCAGCTGATTATTATACGCAGTAAGTCCTTGTCATAAAGTACTTGAGGTACCATGGACTGAGTTTCACTGTGAGACTCTCCTGTAAGTGAATATGGTATCGTATCTCTCTGATGACAGCGCCTATAGGAAAAATGTTTCCCTGACAAAACAGAACAAACACAAACTATTTTCAAGTAATTTCTACATTTTTGAACCATTTATACCCAACTAAATTCAAAAGAGATTTTATTAATACAGCTGGCCCTTGAACAACACAGGTTTGAACTATGCGGATCCATTTATGTGTGGATTCGTGGATTCAACTACCTGCAGGTTGGAAATGGTATTTTCGATCTGTGGCTGGGAATCCGTGGATATGGAACGCCCACTAGGCATTGTTCTGCCAGGGGTGTCCAACCTTTTGCACATCTGCACCACACTGGAAGAATTGTCATCTTGGGCCACACATTAAATACGTTGCGGCACACAATCACAAAGAAATCTCATCCCTGGCTACTGTGGCTCAGTGGATTGAGCGTGGTCCTGTAAACCAAACGGTCACAGGTTCAAATCCCAGTCAGGGCACGTGCCTGGGTTGCAAGCCAGGTCCCTGGGTGGGGGCATGTGAGAGGCAACCACACACTGATGTTTCTCTCTTTCTCCTCCTCTCTAAAAATAAATAAAATCTTTAAAAATTTTTTAGAAAAGAAATCTTAAGTGTTAAGTAGATTTATGATTTTGTGTTGGGCCACCTTCACAGCCATCTGGCCCACGGGCCGCAGGTTGGACACCCCTGGACACCATCTTATTTATGTAAGGGACTTGAGATCCCTGGATTTTAGTGTCTGCAAGGGGTCCTGGAAGCAATCCCCCAGACACCAAGGGACAGCTGTAGTTAAAGTTTGGTGCAAGTCAAAAGCTACACTCTGGCTTTTGACTGTGTGGAGGTTTGTACCCCGAACCCCTGCATTGTTCAAAGGTGCCTGTTAGTTTTGTTTTTGCAGCTATAAGCCTGATGTCGTGGTCCATTTGGTGTCTGACCTCTTACATATTTTTATCAAGAAAAGCCAGAAAGACTTACCGGCCTGAGAAAAGACTTCAAAACAAAAGAGTTAGTGAAACTTCTTGTCACTAAGATTCTTAAATACAAATTGGTGTCATGTGGTAGATCTCCACATACCCAACACCCAGCTGCAGCCAGGGGCTAATCTTGCTTCATCTATTCTTCCTCGCTGCCTAGGTTATTTTGAAACAAATCCCAATCATATACTTTCATCTACAAACGTGTGTGTCTAACTTTATACAGTGCAATCGTCGATGAAGTCTTTCCATCTTTCTTTTCCCCCTTGCAACTTATTTGTTGAAGAAACTGAGCTATTTGCTCTGTAAAAATTCCCAACAGTCACGATTTTGCTGATTATGCCCCCCTGGTGCTACTACTTTAACATGTCTCCCCACCTCAAATTTGCAAATAGGGGAGCCGCTGCTTTCCTTACCTTCTTCCTGCCTCCTGGTTTTCTTTTTGTGGGCTATTTAAAAGTTACTATTTACTGGTTTTAGAGAGGGAGAAAGGGAAGAGAGAGGAAAAAAAACATAGATTTATTCCATTTGTTTATACATTCATCGCTTGCTTCTTAAATGTATCCTGGTTAGTATAGAACCTACAGCCTTGGCCTGTCAGGACGATGCTCTAGCCAACTGAGCCGCCCTGGCAGGGCTGGTTGTACTTCATGTTTTTGGAGGGGAGGAGCAAGAATACTTTATAGATGGCACTGGGCACCTAGGTATCTTGTGATGGTAGTAATTGGTGATCATTGCTTAGATCCATTCATTTTTAGGGACTGCAAGACTGAAGCTCTATTCCTTTTCCATGTATTGTTTGGGTTACTTTTATATAAGAGAAAATCCATTTATTCCCCATATCCATTTATTTGGTTACCCTGAGGTACACTCTCTATAGAAAAACAAAATAAATGCCTGATTCTTTCCCTTTATTTTCCTGTTTTCAAAATGATTTTGTTTTCTGTTCTCCAAAAATTTGTTTACCTCGTGTTTATGGAAAATTTCAAACATTTGTTAAAGTAGAAGGACTGGTATAGTGAAACTTCCTGCCCCCTAATTTACACAATTCATGCTGTGTTTAGTCTTCTCTAATGCTGTTCATTGTCCCCTTCTACTCGGGAGATTATTAATGAATTAAGATAGTTCATCTTATCTAGTAGTTTTCAGACTGGTCAAAAGTTTGTGATATTTATAAATCTATACCTAAGTGGTGTAGTTACTTTTTAATTGCTGTTTTCTCTTTTTCCCTTTAGTGTTCTTGCTGAAAGTGTTTTCAAATACCTGCTTGTTACTTGTTTTGATCCCCCCCAAAAGTTTGTATTTTAGTTTATTAATGTTTTATACTACTTTGGTTTCATTCCGTGGTTCTTTTGCAAAAGGGTGTGTTAATCCTAGCTATCTGCTTTGACTTTCTTGTTTAGCCTGAGCATTTCCACTGCATATCTCTCCCTTATGACAAAAATAATAAATAGTGGCTTCAGAGCAAAAGGAAGCTCTTTATTTAGGTAGGAATAAGCACTTAAAAATAAACCAAACAGAGTTTAGGGCTGTCCCAGGGATTAGAGCTACAGAATTACCTGTTAGCTTCTGTGCTTGGTGCATGACACTTTTCAATGCATCTACTCTAAAGTCTGACAAATAAAGGCGTAAAGACTAGGGATTACAGGATTCCGATGGTAGCCCCTGCTCACTCAGTAGCAGTCTTTCCCTGAGAAATAAAGCGCTCACACAGAGACCAGCGTACAGCACCTCATCTATTGGGTAAATAAAGATCTGCCACTTCCTTGCAGCTGGCAGGAGCAGGTGGAACCAGGCCCAGCATTTTCCCTCGTAGTCCCCATCCTCTGTCCTTGCAGTAAAAATCCTGAGACCGTTATAGATAGATGCTGTGGTTTCTGGTGACTGTGGGCAGCAAACTGGTTGTTGTAGACCAGCATCTCGTCTGAACCAGGCTGCAGGCCAATCACATGCACAGAAAGCTGAGTGAGCACTCACAGGAGTAAATAGTGGCTCTGTCTCAACCTGCAAAAACACCTGCTTTACACTCTGCTTCAGGGTTCTGGGAATTTGCCGGCAAATCCCAATGGCACAACTGCATTTTAGAATAGGTATTCAAGATCTCTACCCTTACTGAAACAATTGTCCTAACTGTACATTTTGAGGGTGGCCATCACTTCTTCCACGATGTCCCCCAAAAGCACAGATTTCCCAGATGGTGTCATTCCCAAAGAAGCTAAATACTCCCTTGTACAATGTATTAGTTTCCAGAGCTACCATGACGAAGCACCACAAACTGGGTGGCTTCAACAACAGAAATGTGTTTCCTCTGAGTTCTGGAAGCTAGATGTCCAAGTTCAAGCCATTGGCAGCTTTGGTTTCTTCTCCCCTTGACTTGCAGGTAGCTGCCTTCTGTGTCCTCATATGGTCTGTGTGTGTGCGTGTGTGCGTGTGTGTGTGTGTGTCTTAATCTCTTCATATAAGGACGCCAGTCATATTGCACTAGGGCCCACCCATCTGACCTCCTTTTACCTTGACTACCTTTTCTAACACCCTCTCTGCAAATAGAGAAGACGAGTTACCCCTCCAGCTAAGCCAGAAATTGGAATTAAATAGGCTGCTGCCCGCACGATGGAGCCTGTCTTCCCAGACAGCTGTGCTTTATCCCTTTACGGTGTTTTCATTCTCAGCACTATTTTTTTCCATTTAGAGCACTTTTTCCTTGACTTCTCTTTATTCTTCACTTACAGATCTCTTCTTTATTCTCCTCCACTTGGAAACCTCATGGCCCCTTTGTTGGGGTCCTTAGAATGCAAACATCGTGGCTAAAAACAAAGCAATGGCGATTTTTAAGAATAAACATATTTTGATCCTTGTTAAAAATCGGTGTTTTCAAGCTTACGAAGATGGCATCAGTGCCGCACGGAGCGTGACATCGGCTTGCGGCTTAGGCGGTGTGGCCGGCAGGGCATTTTCAAAGGCAAGTCTGCCACCGCTCGGTGTACAGAGCCAGGGGTGCAGACAGGTCAGCTTCGCACGCGCTCACCAACGGGAACGACGGAGGCGTAGGAGGTCCATTCTCTCCTTGTGAAACACAGGGCACTGCCCTGTCCCTAAATTCTCTGAGGCAAATTTGAATTTTATAAATGCTTTCTTATGCAACTGACTCAAAGTTGTGTCACTTAAACCCTTCTTGAAGGTGGTTTGTTTGTTTTTTCTGGCAAACACTGAGTATCAAGGAGGAAGACTTTCTGCCCCAGAGTTTCACAGTAGAAATTGAGGTCTACTCTGATGCAGGGAAAGTTAGCCCGAATTCATCCTGCAGCTGAACTAGACGAGGTGAAAATTTGTTTTTCTTGGAAACCAATCTTGAAATCTGTCCTTTAGAGCATCATCAAAATGAGAAAGGAAAATGACATTTTGTTACCAACTTGAAGAATCTAGAAATGGATTTTCGTTGTAAATGCTTAAAGGAGCAAACCAGATGGGTGTTTGCACCTTTAAATTTCAGATTCAATCGCCTGCTGACCTGCAGTTCTATATTCCAAACAAAACAAGCTCAATTTGAAGTTAGGCTTTATTGAAAAGTTTGAAAAAGCCACTCAAGGTAGGGTAATAGTTTCGAAATTTGGCCGAGTGACTATTTCTTTGGCCACCCACAAACTTTAGTATGGAACTGAAGAAATTTGAACATACTTGGCATTGGCATTCAAAAATAGGCAAATCAGGTTTTCTGCTCAGCCCCTAATTGACCTGACGGGCCACAGTCCTCAGCAGGCCTGCCAGCGACTAAAATCGAGCGCGGCCACACCGATTCTTTGTTCTCTTTCCTCTTTCCCTCCTGTGTGTTAAACTTGCTTCATCATCTCTCTCCGCTGTCCGTCCTCTCCTGCTGCCTCCACCTTGTCAGCTCCACTGGACTTTCCTGTCAGTCTTTTAAACACGCTCAAGCCCCTCCAATCTTCAGACTGCCTAACTTTTCTATTTCTCTTCCCCATTCACAGCCTAACGGGCCAAACAGAACTGTCTGCAGCTTCACCTTCCTACACCCATCAAAGCCGCGTCTTTTTCGCCACATCTTAAGGACTCAAAATCAGAACTTGCTTTCAAAATAAAAACCTGCCCTTCCCTGAGAACAAAGAACACCCGTGTCGTGTTTGCGGCAGGCACTGCAGCACAGATGGCACCAAACAGGCAGTGCAAATAACACCCTTTGGCAAACGTGCGCTGAGCGCCACGTTGGGTCGACAGCTTGTTCTGAATGCTTTCTCATGCCACGTTCTCCACATGCTCATCAGCCTAGTATGTCACACTCGAATCTTGTATTTTGTATTAGGAAAAAAATTTAGTTTTTAAAATAAAAATATTTTCTACGTTTTCACCTACTGTGAGATTCTGATATGCGCCCTTCCCGCCCTTTGGTTGAGAATCACTGATCAAGAGTAAACTTTCAGGGAAATGGTGATTCCTTCTTTCTTCTAAGGAGGCTGTGGACTCAGACGTTTTGCATCACAGCAAGACATCCCGGGGAAGTACAGACAATTGGATGCAAACATAGCCTTCGATTAGGGCCTCTGAATGCCAGGCTACCTTTTCTCTCATTGTGGAAATGTCATTGCCATATTCCTCTTTTAATTTGTGACTAAGAGTGATTGTCATCACCCACCATCTCTTACTCTTCTGATGACCAGCCACTATATAAATAACACGGCTACATGTAACCAATTTCCCAGGATTGAAAACCTGTTCAAGGGAGGCAATCCTTTATTTATGGAATAGCAGACATAAACCCTGGAGAGGTGACGTCCTGGGTGAGACCAAGGTAAACGTGAAGCTAACTCCTGGCTCTGCACTTGGGACATCATTGGCCATTCATTCATTCATTCAGCACACCCTCAAGTATTCAGCGCTTATTACATGAGTTCCTGCAGTCACAGCGTCAAACAAGGCCCCTGTGCCTGGTGAGAGAAAGGTGACTGAGTCAGTATTTACAAAGCATTGTAAGGGGGCGTGCGTTATAAAAACACCAGGGGCACAGTGGGAGGAAGGAGCCAGAGCGAAGTCTAGGCAGGGTCCTGGAGGATGCCGTGGAGTCGGGAGGGTAGGTGATGCTGTGGGACCAGATAAACCCTTAACCTTCACAGCTTCCAGCAAGGAACGAAAGTTCATTTCTACAGGGTGGGCAACTATCGTCCATCTTTTAGCTTCGTCATCTAAAACACGTGGCCTCCAAAATCTCCTCAACAGGGAAAGAGCAATGACTCTTAAATGTCCCTGTAACTAGACGCCTTGTCTGAGATGTGACACACGGGCATGTTATGCAATAAAATCACATGATTGCTTATACTGAAACAGCCTTTGTTGTTTATCTGAAATTCAAATTTAATAATAGGGCATCCTGTATTTTTATCGGCCAAATCTGGCAACAATTAGGACAACTTATCTGACATCTTGTGAGCGGGTGCCACCTCCAACAGCAGACGTGGACGGGCCCTGCATCCTGAGCTGCAGAGATACCAAGTCTCACTGGCATCCAGGCTGTGCTGGGGCGGGCTGAGCCGAGCCCAGGCCGTGGCCAGCAGACCACAGCTGGTGGAGGAAATGCCAGGCTGCTGGCGTGGCCAGGAGAGCTGTCTCTGCACTGACTGCCCCTCGGGCGCTTGTCCCAAGGCCAGAGCCTCCCACACACTTGGCCTGGAAGTTCGTGTGGGGCTTCGAGGGTCAAAGCTGCTCCCACCGGTCAGTTGCAGAACATGAGAGGAGTCCTTCCAGGCACTGTGTCTGCCCAGACGTCCTTGTGGCCATCCAACCTGAAGCAGGGCACAGGGCGAGGGTGCTAGTTGTTCTGGGACAGTGCCCTCCACACAGGGGGCCACCTGAAGCCCTCAGTGTGGCAGAACATCGGCACATTTCAGAGCACCTGCTGTATCTGCAGAGCCTGGGACAGAGTGAACATACCTCATATGGAAAATACACCTTCCCGAATACAAAGGGGGAAAATAGGTGAAAAGCTCTAACTTCTATATGACTGAAAGTTGACAGGCTTTTAAAGATGACTCAGCCTAGTTATTATGCACATGTCTGAGTGTTCTGTTGTGAAGCCTGTGATGTCTGGGTGAGTAATAAAGACATGCCTCATTTATAGGATTTATATACACATATTCCATAACAGTTGGGTTTTTGTATTTATTTCAGCAAAATGATGTTGACATGAGAGCTTTACACAAAAGTTGTATTCTTTTTGGTAGTAATTATCCAAATCAGAGGTTGACAAACTTTTTCTATAAAGAACCAGATAGTAAAAATGTTAGGTTTTATGGGCCATATGGTTAATGTGAAAACTCCTCAACTCTGCCACTGTAACATGAAAGCAGCTGTAGACAACATGTGAATGTTGAGCGGCAGAGCTGCGTTCCAATAAAACTTTATTTATAAAACAAAAACAGGTGGTGGGCCAGATTTAATCATGAAGGATTAAAAATAAAATGTAATTGTGTTCACAGAGCACAAAATTTGAACGTATTTTGTCAAAAACAGTAAATAAAAATTGAAATAAAAAATGTAATTATTTAAAATACGTTTTCAAGCCCTGACTGGTGCGGCTCAGTGAATTGAACACCAGCCTTTGAACCAAAAAGTTGCCAGTTCAACTCTCAGTCACAGCACATGCCTGGGTTATGGGTCAGGTCCCCAGTTGGGGGCGTGGGAGAGGCCACTGACTGATGTTTCTGTCCTCTATCTCATTCCCTTCCCTCTCTCTAAAAATAAATAAAATCTGAAAAAAAATATTTTCAAGATGTCTTCTAAAATATTCAAAACTCTGTTAAAATTAGGAGTAAAACAGAAATCAGTTAATATTAGCATGTTAAGTCAAAATCATTTCAAGAAAACAGATTTTAATTTAATTTTGTGAAGACCTGATTAAATCTTATTAAATATTTTTATAAACATGAACCTAGTCACAGTTCTAGCCTTCAATGTCCCTGTGGTTGCCAACGTAAAGAACTGGCATTATGCGTCATCTGCATTAGATCTAAACCTATATTTTCACAAATTTTAAAGTCACAGGCATTATTAATGCTGCAGATGTTCCTCAGCTGTTGTGATAAACTGTTGCAAAAACTGTCCAACTTTGTGAGTACCTCAAGAGCCATGAATCAGAAGCTGAAGGAAAACAGAGAGTGGGCATTCAGCACTACTGGGGGGTGTACTACATCAGGGAACGACCTGCTACATCTGGACCATCAGAGAGAAGGGGTTGGATAAATCAATTAACCCGTCTTCTCTCTTCTGTATGTGCTTTCACTTGTCAGTCCTCCCTGCATTTGAACGCATCCACCTCTGCCCAGAGCAGAGCAGCGATACAATGAGAAACTTCCCCGGGCATTTGAAAGCAGCTACCTCTTGTTTCAAGAATGTAGGGCAACAGGTGTGAAGGAACCTCTCCTGCGTCTGGAGTGGGCTGACCATGGGAGTGGTGGTGTAGAGTGACAGGTTGCTATGCCAATGCTCAGGGCAATATTCTGGTTGTCAGGGCACTTGTGTGGGGTTTTAATAATTTAGTTTTCACACTTATGCCAAATCTTCTTTATAATTTTCTGCAGGAAAACATTCCACTTTCCCAGGCAGCTGCCAGAGAGGGCAGAGGGGCAGGTCCCAATGCTCAGTGGCTCAGCCCCACCATGCACCTGGCAGTCCATCGTGGCTGAGCAGGTACTGCTTGGCCTGGAGTTGGGGGGATGTGTGCTGTGAGGGCATCAACATTTCTGGTTACTTCTAAAGAAACAAGGTCAAGTACCTGGCCCTCCTCCTGCAGGCGGATGAACACTAACCATTCCACTTCTGAGCCTCCAGCAGCAGCAGCATCCGGATAGTGTGCAGCAGGCTGTCCCCACGACCAAGCCAGGCAAGGCCACCCCGAGCACCTCAAAGCACGTGATGAGACCTCCGGACAAGAAAAGACCTGCCCTGTGGGCCGTGCACCCCAAGCCTGACTGCAAGTCCTCCCTGGCCCACAAGGTTGGCTGGAAGAGCCAGGCAGTGATGGTCACTGGGAAAGAGGAAGGGGAAGGCCAAGGTCCGTTATGGAAGGCGGCACAGCTCACGAGCCTGTGGAAGCAGGCCTAAGAGAACGTGGAAAAGAAAACTGACAGAGGTCCTCAGGGCCCTCAGACTCCCGGTCTGACCCCGATAAAGACCAGGCTTTTGTTTATTTCTAAACAAAAAAAGAGTTCCATAATTCACCTGTATTTCTTTTACAATCAGATGATGAACCAGAAAGGGCTACTTTGGACATCAATAAATGTAATTAAAAATATATATATTTGTAATAGGCAGGGCTTCAGGCAAGGGGCTCCTCCCGCTGCAGTTAAAAATCATCCTGGCTTAGAGACCTTTCCTGGGGAAGCTCCGGGAGAGGTGGAGGCCTAGGGCACAGCAAAATTTTCCTTTTAGCTTTCTTTTACTTTCTGACTTTTCCCCCAAAGTGTCCGTAGCAAATCAGATACCTCCATCCCTTAGCAAATTTCTTTATGTGCAGGGTTTTTTTTTTTTTTCAGAGAAAAGACTTTTTCTGTCTAGCGCATGTTCCCTATTGGTTCCCGGTTTCACCTGTTGAAACCCCGCCCATCTTTGAGGCTCTAGTTGAAAGGCCTCGTCCTTAATGGTGGCTCTCCTTATCTTGGCAGCTGAGGCCCCATCAGCCTTTGTTTAAGCCAGACGGAAATGCTTCTTAAACACTAGGCTGACCTGGAAGCCGTAGGCCTTCCTCTGTCTTTGCAGAGGCTGCAAATGTAGTGCGCGGTTTACGGAAGCCAAGGAGTCTCCTTGTCCTTTCAGACCACCCTGGGAGCCAGACCAAGGAGACCTCAGGCCCATTACTCCTGGGCGAGGTGGAGAGTTGCTTTCCAGAAAGCCACTTACAGTGCATCCTGGAGCTATCATGTTCTGAAAGACCGGAGGGCACCTGTGATGGGCTTGCCTTGAATAATGTCAAATGTGCTGGGTACCCATGAAAGGTCCTACACTGGAGTGAGACAAAATTGGAGGGTATTGCAAGGGTTTTCTATCAGGATCTGCAGGAAAAGATCCACTTGATTCTACACTGATCAGACGATTTCCAGAGTACTGTGTTTAGTTAGGGGCATAAGCAAAGTTTAGGAAAATAAGTTTAAAACAACCACACAAAAAGGAGTTACCCAGAATGATGAGAGACTCCGAGCCATGTTCGAGAATGCCACATGGAGAGCAGGTCCAGCTCAAACAAGGTGTGAATTGTGAGAGGTACGCTAGTTAAATGGAGACGAGAGGGATTCCGCCTAGCCAGCATGACGTCGCACCTGCTGGTTCACAGCTGAAGTCGCACCTGCTGGTTTTGCTGTCTAGCACTTCTCCCCTTCTGGCAGGATGTCACCTGCATTTCCGTTGGGAATCTCTTCTCTCCAGCTCAGTCCCTGGGGTTTGAGTGAAGCTGACCACACTGAGTGTGCGCCCTGGTGGCTCTAGGCCAGCAATTTTCAACCTTTTTCATCTCATGAAACACATAAACTCATTACTAAAATTCTGCGACACACCAAAAGGATATATTATATTTTTTGCCAACCTGACAAACGAATTTGTGATTCACACAGCGGATGGCTGTCATTGTGTAGGCTGTTGTCATTTTTTAATGTGACAGTCTAAGGAAAAAGGGGTCAGTGCTCCTGATTAAAGAGTCAGGTGTTGCCTGTTTTAAAAATTCTTGGGGCGCACCGGTTGAAAATCGCTGCTCTAGGCTAATTATGGAGCAATCCTCTTGTATCCAGTGCGGTGGTTTAGCTGTGGGCATGTGTCCCCAGGGATAAAGAGGCTCAGAGTTGTATGTCACTCTTGGGGAAGAGGTGCTTCCCCCGTCCTCTGGATGTGAAGCCGAGAGGAGACCGCTGCCACCCTGCAGTCGTGTGGGGAAATCCGAGAACGAGCAGGCAGAGCCGAGAGGAAGGAGCTGGCATCCAGCCGCACCGTTTGTTTAGATCACGCCACACCTGAAGTCAGGTCTGTCAGGGAACCTTCTCAGTTACGGGAGCCATAAGTGCACTCTGGTTTTGCTTTCGACATTTTGGATCATTGTGAATCACTTGAACCAAAAGTCTCTTAAATAGAACACAACAGGCTTGTGAAGGAGAGGATGTTGAGAGCAGCTGGTGAGCTGCTAATACGGAGAGCGAGGCTGTTCGGCAGGCGCAGGTGGCTTGATTTAGATGACGTGTGGCAGCCTGTGTTTTGTGAGCATCTAATGTTTGTGGCCTGTCTGGCCGATAGTGTGGCTGATATTGGCAAATTGCATTTAAGAAGTAGCTACCATGATGTGAGATGTGAAAGAATAATCTGATTTAGAAATTACCTGTGAGGGCTTAAGGTTTATTCTACAAACCTGCCAGAGAAAAATCAAAGCATAAGAAACCTTTTGAACTGGCTAATACATGCTTCCTTTTCCATTACCCCTTTGGCACAGACTCAAAGTCTCTCACTGATATCCATTTTAAAACAACTGAGTGAGCAAGTCAGAACAATGTTGGGGCATCGTCAGAGTCCTGGAGACAGTGTAGGAGACAGTCATCTGGGGACATATCATCCAGCAACCACCGAGGCCTTGAATGAACAGGAAATGAGACATGCAGAGAGATGACTAATCTGATGCTTTTCTACACCAGCTTGCTCCAAGGATGTGCATCTGAGCTGAATATTAACACCCACAGACAACCTGGGAGTGACAATGACTGACCCCATTCCTTTCTTCTCCAAATATGCGGGACACTTATTAGGTACCTGGAGTTTTGCCAGATGCAGGGATGGCTGGTTAATATTTCACTCACCATGACCATGAGCAAGTTACAGTCTAATAGAAGAGACAGATAAGTAAGAGCTAAAAGCGACATACAGGAGGACTTTGGAAGAAGAGAGATGCACTTAATATTTATGTATTTCGCTGCATATAAATTATACCTTGATTTTTTTTTTAATGGGAAGAAAAAAAAAGAATCCTTTGAAAGCAGTACTGGAAATCCAGGCAGGGTATTATTATCAGGGCACCAAAATAGAAATGATTTGTGCAAGATACACAGCAAATGTGATCACATTATGTGAAAGAGCCAACGTACCTACAACCCCACAAAAGCAGAGAGCACCTCAGAAAAAGTGGACCTCCTCATTAGAACTCCAGAATAACCTCAAGTTCAGAGATGGCAGGGACCAGGAGAAAGAACAGGTATGATAGTGAGCTAGTAATTAAGTCATGAGGGGCAAAAACATCTGCAACCCTCTTCTACTTTAGAAATGGCTAGTTGTGAATTTTTTCCCCAGAGTGACACTTGTAAGTGAAGCTTACTGCTCATCAATGAGATGAGAGCCGTGATACTGGCAGCTCTCAGAGAGCGTCCCGGAGCTAGAGAGGCAGCCGGAGCTGGAGAAGCAGCCGCTGCCCGGCTCCCCCTGCCACTGCCAGAGGGATTGGAGCTGGGACCCTGTGACCAGATTTACTCCTGAGAAAACAATTTCCATCTGGGCTGGGGACATGCACCCAAACTACTAACTCTAAACCTACGAGACCTCCATGCGGAAAGTAAGAACAGGCAGCCGACCATCGTGAAACACCTGAGGACAGCCTGCAGCTGACTCCTCAAATTCTGTTAATAAATAATCGACCTCCTGATGAAACAGGCCAGCAGGAAAGAACTTTAAAATACACTAGTTGGCATGCTCAGGGGAATTCAAGAAGTTATCCCACCTATAGAAATTAAAAGCATTCTGTAGAAGAAACAGGATTCTTGGAAACTAAGAGCATGGTTGCCAAGATAAAAAATATTTCGACAGATGGACTGAAGAGCAGAAGAGGGATGGAGGGAGTTCAAATCAGCAAACAGGAAGGCCGGGTGAGGGTGGGCTCCCACCTTCCGTGAATAAAGGCAAAGAAGATGAAGAAAATAAGATGAACACTGAGTCCGAGAGGCTAGAGGCAAGTTTTTAGGACCTACCATAAATTCCAGAAGGGAATAAATTTATAGGCCTACCATAAATTCCAGAAGGGAATAAATAGAAAGAATTGAGAGAATGGAATAACCAAAGAACCGAATGACAAAAATGTCTCTGCTGAAGGCAAGATCTACGAGCTAAAGGGGACCACGGAGTGCTGGGGAAACATAGGAAAAACTCTGTCCTCGTGGAATTTCTGGATTCCACAGATAAAGAGAAAATCCCCTACGCTTGGTATGGGACTGGTGGGAGACACATCACTGGAGTGGAATTTATAACCAAATCAGCCTGTGAGTCTCGTCTGTAACGCTAATGCTGGAAGACAAGATTCAGGGAGAATGATTTTGAACCCTGGATTCTTGACTCCATTGACTTAGTCTTTAACCATTTTGAATTCAGAATTCTATACTCAGTTAACCTATAATTAAATTATGAGAGCAAAATCAAGAGATATGTGGGTATGCAAAGATTCAGAAAGTTTACCATCGAGGAATACATTCTGATAGAGAGACTCCAAGACGTGCCAGGAGAAGATAAAGAGGAGGAGGGGGAAAGAGGAAGTAATGGACACAGAAATAGCAGAAAGCAAAGAAACCAGTAAAACCTACAGCTAAGTCCATTGCAAAATAACCGAATGAAGTCTGTTACGAAGGTTGCACTGTTTGCCAAGGTCGGCGCGATGGGTCCTCACTGTCAGCTGGAATTGATCAAGGAAAGCCTAGCTCAGTCAGCCTTCACAGCTGTCGTGGGCTTCCTCGGCAATTGTGTGGGTCACGGCCGGCTGTGCCCCACTTCTCAGGCCTGTGGGTGGCTGCAAGGATCCTTGGGCTGATCGTGGGCCGGAAGTGGGCTGTCAGCGAGGCTTCCTTTTAGGGTTTGTGAAACAAACAGACCAACAGCTGAGGTTTCCTCAAGCGAGGCAGGTGACTGTGTGTGTGTGTGCACTGTGTGTGTGACGGACTGGGCGACAGTGCCCTAGTCTCACTCAGTGTTCCCCTTCTGAGGTCTGGGGTGGATGGGTGAGTACTAGGACAGCTGCTCCCTGAACTTGAGTCTGTTGGAGTGTCTGACGTCGGCTCCCAAATCCGAATCTGCTGCTCCTCCAGCTTCTGCTGGTGGGATCAGAGCGTGTCTGAGTCCCATTAGCGTGCACGTGCCAGTACAAAGCGAGCAGGGGTGGCATTACTGGGAACATGGGGAGAGCGAGGGGACGCCCCTGCTCCACGGAGCTGCCACTTCCCACCCAGGTCTGTTTTGCTTTCCTGGGAACACTGGTGTTTGGAGTGGACTACGTATCACGCAGCTTCTAGCCCAGCAATGTTCAGCAGCCAGGAGTGTGTGTTTGCTGCCCAGGTTCTACAAACTAATCCAGGGCAGGGGGTTTGGGGAGTAGGAGAGGCGTGTGAGAGAAGACGGAGTGATCCCCTGGTTTCTCGGAGAGTCACTGAGCATCCAAGAATGAGAAGCCCACCTTGGCCTGACAGGGACAGTCCCTATGTTGGTCATGATGAATCTGCTTCAGGTGAACGTCAGTGTGGTCTTTCTTGTCCGCTAGGGAACAAACGTGTGTGAGCGTGCAGTGGGGTATGACGGAGGGACTCACTTTTAGCAAACACGCGATTTTTCAACCAACGTAATTCAAAGGCTTCAAACATTTATTTTTTAATTCTTTCCCAATGGAAAAAAAAAGTATTATTTCTTCAAAGGCTTCAAGTATTTAAACCACCTGTTAATGCAATGGGTTCAACAGCAGAATATATCAAACTCATTACAATTAGATATTCGAACCACATGTAAGCAATTTATTTGCCATTTGTAGGCCTGCTAGTGGGAAAAGCAATACATCGTTTCTGGTTATGAGTGTGATTACCAAGCAAGGGCTTTTACCAGGTACGTTCCAGGATATTTGGTATCCAGCCTCCATGTTCCCTTGCCAACCCTGCACTTTACACTGTAAGCAGACACAGCGAAGGGCAGCTTGGGGGAGACCCTAGAGATACGGGGCTCGGGTGTTCGTCCTGTTTGTGTGTCTTCCTCCTCCCCTCCCTGTGGCTGCCCCATGGCCCACTCAGGGGTCTCTTAGAATCCCATCCACTTACGACCCAGAGGCTGGGGGAAGGGGCTTTCCAAGGGAACTTCCCTGTTATTCTGATTGACCAGGATCCAAAATTGATTTGGAAGGTTCTATATGTTAGTGCCAGTCTGATAAAATAAAAATAAAAATCGGCACCTAAATTTTTGGCCTTTTTTTTTAACCATTGAGCCATTTGTAAGTACAGTTCAGTGGCACTGAGCACAGTCCCATTATTTGGCAGTCATCGAAACCATCCACCCACAGACTTCTTTTCGTCGGGCAAAACAAGCTCTCTGCCCATGAGACACGGACTCCACATGCCCAGCTCTCCCCAGCCCCTGGCACAGCCCTCTACTTTCTGTCTATGAATTTGACTACGCTAAATATTTCATCTGAGGAGACTCATACAGTATTTGTCTTTAAAAAAAAAAACTGGCTTATTTCACTTAGCACAATGCTCTCGAAGTTCCACCCACACTGCATGTGTCAGAGTTTTAAGGCTGAGTGATACTGTATTGTATGGATACGCCACATTTCATTTATCCGCTCCTCCTGTGATGGATATTGGGGTTGTTTCAACCTTTCAGCTGTTGTGAATGAGGCTGTGGTGAACATGGGTGTGCAAATATTCCCGTTACCTTCGACTGTTTTAATTTTGTAGCAAGATGCCCTAAGATAGGCTTCAGTATTTACTAACCTGCCATGAATGGAGACAGGAAGCTCCCTTGGTTACGTGTACCTGCTTGAGGTCCTTTACGATCACTGCAGATATTGGTCCGTGATCTCAATATTTGAAAAGGGAGTTACATATTTTATCGAACCACATAAAGGCCCTTTGATGACCAAATTATTTTTAAAAACTTTTCAAGATGAAGCTAAAAATGACTTCCTAAACATGTGGGGCTGACAGTGTCTGTGGAGGGCCGGGTGACTGGTGTTCAGGGGCGTGGAGCCCACGGAGGGGCCGGCTATGTTTACAGTGTGTGCACACGGGAGCAGGTGAAGTGCTCTGAACTGGTCGGAAGTGTGCTTTGTATTTTCTCAACAATTCCTACACAGTAGTAATTCAATGTCAAAAGATGATAAATTCTGCACATCATATTACCAGGTACAAAGAATAATTTGAAGTGCATGTATCATATTTTAGAAGTTTTAAATGGTATGTATTTTAATACCCCCCTACTTCCCATCTCTTCCAGTGGATATTTTTGTGGAAGGCATGTGGCAGATGTAACCCAGTGCAGTCCTCAAAGCCGTCCAGGCCACCAATGGCATTCTTTCCCGTTTGCATATTTAGATGTATATGTGTGGCTTGTGTGTGCGCGTGAATCTTTGGCCACTCCACCCGGCTTGGGAGGAGGGGAGAGAGACTTTCAGGGCATACAACGCCATCTTGAAACCAACAGAAAATTATTTTTGAGGAAGGCATTAACATCTAGATGTCATGGAAAAAGATCTAAATTCTCCTTCAGAAGATGTTGATGTATTGGCCGTGCTATCTTAAGAAACTTTTTCTTAAGCTAAATAATTAATTTCTCAACAATAATGCCACAGCTCCCAATTTAACTCTGGCTCATTAGTGTTTTTTGTAATTCTAGGAACAAATACTGAGGAGATAATTTCTCATTCTGGGATTCCATAAACCCACCATTGGGTAAGAAGTTTTGGGGTTTTTTCTTTTAAGATTTTATTTATTTATTTTTAGAAAGGAAGGGAAGGAGAGAGGGAGAGAAATATTAATGTATTGTTGCCTCTGGTGCATCCCCAGCTGGGAACTGGCCTGCAACCCAGGCATGTGCCCTGACTGGGAATCAAACCGCGGTTGTTTGGTTCACAGGCTCGTGCTCAATCCACTGAGCTACGCCAGCCAGTATAGAAGTTTGTTTGTTTTGAATATTTGCTTGAAAACAAAGAATGAGCCAATAAAAAAGAATTCATGAAAGCCATACAATCTGATGTAGAATATGAGTAACATGGATTGTGCCAATATAAAACTTCCCAAATATTAAAAATATGATTCATGCAAATATCAAATGAAAACCTATTTACTATTTGGACAATTTTTCCTAACATCACCAATTTTGAGTATATCTATATGTGCATATATATGTATATAAGATGAAATATACACACACAAATATATTTAAATTTACTCTGCATGGGGGCATGGTGGAAAAGAAGATTTAAGCTGGTCTGAAAGTTTATTATATGAATGTATTTTTGTTGAAAGAAAATGACATGATTTCAAACTTCATGGAGAGCTGAGTTTAACAGAAACTGTCTTGGTTACAGGCGACAGGCCACCACACCCACTCTGTCCACCTCCTACTCTGCAGTGCGGGCTCTTATCTTTGCTGAACAACAACAAAAAAATTAGTAAGAAAGCCTGCTGCAAAGGAGGCTAGGAAGTTTATTTTTAACTACTTCTTTTTAAGGCTGCACAACAAGTTTAGCCCTTATATGGGTGTGTTCCCGGAGGGTTAGATTTAGATCAGGCCCATGGGAGAAAGTAAGGTCATGGGTGAAGTACTGGTGGGCCCTGCTCTTGGAGGGAGACCCACAGACTTCACGAGTTCAAAGCCTTCAAACTGAAACTTCTTTCTTCTCTCTCTGCCCCAACTCACGACAACTCCCTTCCAGTCTCCATCTCAGCGGCCGCCACCACCACCAACCCAGTTGCCCAGATCAGACATTTAGGTGGTAGCTGTTATTTCTCTTTCCTTCTCTGTTCTACAGGTCATAAAGTCCAATGCATTCCGCCCAGTCCCACCTCTCCCTTGCGGTTTCTCTCTGCACTCATGGCCAGCGCCCTGCTCCTGGACATGTCCTCTCCTGTCTGGGTTCCCACAGCAGCCCCAGAGAGCAGACTCTGGGGACCTTCCTGATGACGTGGCTAAGCTTAAGATGGGTCCCATTACAGCTTCTCGGCAACCCTCTTTACTTGGCTCATGAGGTCTTATTTCTGCATCTTAATGCCTCTCTAAATATCACCGTCTTGTCACTGTCTCTTTGAACGTGACTTTACCTGCCTTGTTTCCTCTCCCACGTGTTTTTCATCCTGGGGGGCTTAGCTTACCTCCTTGGAGCAGCGGGGACCCCTGCCAGCTCCTCCCCCACACTAAACTCCGTCTCCCTTTAAGGTCTTGTCACCTGGTCAAGTCTGTCGCCAGGGGTGGCCTGGGCCAGCGGCTTCTCGCCCTCTCATCTTCCCCTTGGAGCTCCAGCCACCTCGCCCCAGGTCTCTTCAACCTCCTGGAAGATTCCCGCCCTTTCTGCCCCTCGCCACGCTTCCTCTGTCCTCTCGGGGGGTGCCTCCCTGAGCTCCGCGCCGGCTCGGACGCCAGGCTTGGGCCACAATGGGCGTTTCCTTCTAGACAGTCCGGGACCCTCTGTTCAGCTGTGTCACCCTCTGCGGGGCGCCCCTGCCCACTTTCGGAACGTGCGCGCCGAGGGGGCCAGACGCCGGACCGCGCGCCCTGGCAGCTGCACAGAGAGAGTGGAGGGACGAATGAATGAAGAAGCGCCTGCCGAGGCCGGTCGCACTGGCCGGAGCCCGCCACCTCCCCGGCACCTCGGGGCGCTGTCCCAGCGCGGCGCCGGAAGCGGCCGGGCGGCCCCCTCCCCACGGCGCCCGCAGCCTTATCTCTGCGTCTTTGGGCCCCAGGAGGAGACGCGGGCGCTCCCGGCGGGACGCAGCGGCATGGGCCCCCGGCCCCGGGGCACGGGCTGCCCGCCTCGCCGCCTGCTGCCGCTCCTGCTGCTGCTCGCGCTGGCCCGGGGTGCGACTGGAGCGCAGGGGGCGGACGGTGAGTACCAGCGGGAGCGGGTGCAGCACCACCGGGCCGGCGGGTCCTCGATGGACCTCCTCGAGGCTGGGGCGCCCGAGACGCTTCCCCGCCCCTGGGCCAGACGCGCAGGGGCCCCAACGAGGAGCGCAGGTGGGGCAGCTCCGGCAGTTGAGAATCGGGAAGGCGGGGCTCA
Source organism: Artibeus jamaicensis (assembly GCF_021234435.1). Taxonomy (NCBI): domain Eukaryota; kingdom Metazoa; phylum Chordata; class Mammalia; order Chiroptera; family Phyllostomidae; genus Artibeus; species Artibeus jamaicensis. The sequence goes on from NW_026522030.1 coordinate 8,419,447, forward strand.
AAGAGGCAGGAGGGGCTCCCCGCCTAGGCTTCCCCGTCCCCGCCCCAGGGCTGCCAAGGAAACCTGTTCAGGGGTGGCCTTGTTCGTGCCCCTGAGGGACCTGTGGCGAGGTGGGGGCTGGGCACTGGCAGCCTCCCGGCGCGAGCCCCGCCCTGCGTGGCAGGGCCTTCCGGCTGGCCGCAAGGTCAAGCTGCTGGCCCTGCCGTGGCTTTTGCACGACAAATTCTAGATCCGAATCAATTTTCTGTCCACTTCTTAATTTGTTCACCTTGATGAAGAACTAGACACTAATACGGTGAGAAAAAAAATGTAAGAAAGTTTACAGGAAGAAAGTATTTATTAACTCAATTCATTCAGTAGTAGATGGTACTTGTTTCCCTGTGCAGGAGGCGATGACGTCTTGGTGTTGGAACTCACTGAGTTCATATTGTGGAGGAGACAGACAAGCAAAATAATAAATTTCCAGGCAATTGGAGTAGTTCCCCCTCCACCCCATTCCAAAGCAGGGATCAATATAGCATTGAGACATGTAAGGGTGGTGGCTATTGTCCAAATGGCTGTAAGAGAAGACAATGCCCTAGGCACTTTGGGAAGGTGTGGGTGGTCAGAGGAGGGAAAGATGACTTCTGGCTGGGGGCATCATGTGGCGTCATGGATGAAGTGACCCTTTAACCAGACTGGCAAGGATTGGTAATATTTGGATATGGGAAGGTGAGGGGAGTAATAGCCGAGGGCACGGTGGGTGCTCCACAAACGCTGTGTGTAGAAGGAATGAATTCGGACAGAGGGGCCGGGAGTGGCAGCACACCTGGGCACAAGAGCAAGGGGCCTGCAGTTCAGATTGACTGGCACGGAGGAGATGGCTGGGAAGTGCAGGTGGAAAGGCAGACTGGATTTAACCAGCAGGCAGAGTGCCTTGACTGGCAGACCAAGGCACTCAGAGGTAGTTGTTGCCAGAAGGTGGAAAGCCATCGGAAGTCACTGCAGGTTTTTGCACAGAGAGTGATGTAAAGAGTTGCCATAAGGAAACCCTCCGACTTCCTAAATGAAGCCAAATACTGATCCTGAAGCGGATGCAAACTTCTGTGTAAGGAAAAGTTGGAGATACTTTGCAGCTCAGACTCCTCTCCCTTGCAAGACTTTTACCGTCACTGGTGGGTGGTTCTGTTGATGGCTCAACCTTCTGAAGTGGCCATTTTTGTACTGCAGATGCTCTGGTACACTTTCTAGCTTCCTTCCTGAGTTTAGTCTCCCATGGCGGTGTACAGAAAACTTGTAGATGCTTGGAGCCTATTTCAGAATCTTTTCTTAAAAAGATTTTATGTATTTCTTTTTAGAGAGAGGGGAAAGGTGGGCGAGAGAGAGGGAGAAAAGACATCGATGTGTGACAGAAACATGGATCGGTTGCCTCTCACCCGCACCCCAGCTGGGGACTGAACCCACACTCCCAGCACTGGGACTGAACCAGCAACCTTTTGCTTTGCAGGATGATGCCCAACCAACTGAGCCACACCAGTCAGGACATGTATAATTTTTTTAATTGAATTTATTGGGGGTGATAATTGGTTAATAAAATTATAGCGGTTGCAGGTGTAAATTCCGTAATATACCATCTGTATATTGCATTGTGTGTTCATCACCCCAAGTTGTCTCTTCCATCACCATTTATCGCCCCCTCTCTTCTCTACCTCCCCTAACCTCTCAGAACCTTTGTGTTAAGACCCTCCAGGAAACTTCCCAGTGTCGTCTCACTGAATTGTTGGGCTAAGATGGTTGAAGAAGTGACTCCCCTAGGCCATCCATTGGCAACTACTTAAAGGCTGTGCAGTGCATTTTGGGAAATGGGAGTCAGGACTGCCTGGTTGCGCCATCTCTCCTTTTACAACCTTGGAGAATCCGATTTTATCATGGGCAGCTCTCCCTACAGTAGACAATGTGGGTTATGACTGGAGGCTTAGAGCCATTCAGGAAGCTGTTGCAATAGCTGGCCTAGAGGTGCGGGGCCTGTCTCCACATTGTGACAGCAGGACTGAATGTGGAAGATCAGGGGGAAGCAGAACTGCAAGGACCTAATAACAGACATAAAGATGCAGGGAATAGAAGAGGAAAGATGGCAGGAAGGGTTGGGGATGGGGTGACTTGGATCTGTGGTTCCACAGGAGGAGCAGAAAGATTTCAGAAGGAAGATGACTAGTTATTTTAGACACCCTGAGCTGGAGGAGATGTTAGGGCTTTCAGATGAAATCAACGGGGATTTAAGACTGAACAGTAGAGGTGTGATGCTAATGTAAACTTGACGGTCTCTCGGAGCCTGTGGTTAGTAGGAGTAAGAGGGCCAAGGATAGATTCTTGGGGAAGATCAAGGTTAGGTGGTAGATGCAGGTAGAGGAGAAAGAACAGCAGCCACTAAGGCAGGAAGGAGACTGGGTTAGGAACGAACCAGGAAACCAGGGGAGGAGAAGTTGAGGGGGTGGAGACGGAGGAGAAGGCTTTGGATTTGGTGACTTGGGTCAGTGGTGAGCCAGTACCAGCAGGGCAGTGAGGGTGAGAGTCAGATGCAGGGCGTTCTAGAGCGTGTAGAGACCCCCCGCTGCAGAGCGAGTGCTCTTTCAAGTTAGAACGAAACAGAAGGTAGCATTCAGGGGGGCTGGCCAAGTCAGTGCAAGAATTTTGTGTGTGTGTGTGAGGGGGTGAGACTCAGAACATTTTAGACTCAGGGGCATTGTTCAGTAGAAAGGGAGAAAATACAGATGCAAAAATAAATGAGCTATTTCACGGAGCAGGTCCAAAGGCAAAGTTGGTCTACAAGTAAAAAGCTTAGTCTCTGGAGGCGGACGGCAGGAGAAGAATGGAGAACTGCCCTCTCCTTCCCCAACAGCTATCTCCTCAGTGAGTCTGTTCATATTTCCAATCCTGCCCAGTTGTCTTCCCTCCCTGGAAGCCCCGTGGAGTCCTCTAGTTCCTGCGAAGTACCAGCAACACCATGTCTGTGCCTCTGTATCATATTGTATGGGACACGTATGCACTTACTATTTCCATACACGTTTCTGTGGTACTCTACACACGTCCACCAGTGTGATTGCTTACTGGACTAAGAGCTCTGTGTGAGTAGGGACTGTGGCTTGTATTAGAACCTTGTATGGAAGTAAATGAAGACCACCCAGATGAGAACAGGCACAGCAATTTATTCCATAGCAGGAGAGTCAGCCACCATCACTTACGTTTGTCACAGACTCAAAGGTGGGCAGGGGAGTGCAGAAGCTTTATAGTGGAACAAAAAGGAAGGCCCTAGTTGGAGGATGTTGGGCTTAGGAAGCTGGAGGCAGCAGGAGTCCTGTATGATTGGTTAGGGGAACGTATTTGGCTCTGTGTGATTGGTCCTAAGTTGGAATGCTGGAGGTGGGGTGAGGGAGAAGAAATTAGGAAAGCTGGGTGTTAATAATTAAGCCCTGACCATTTGGGACTGATTGCTACAGAGGTTGTGGTTTGACTTTCCTGGACTGATTGCTATAGACTGTGGGTCAGATTATTTTTACATATGGTCTGGCCATTGTCCATTGGTATATTCAGTCTCTCACTAAATTACATTGAATTGTTATCAGAGATGTTTCAGGGAGGAGAGAATGGGGGAACCAAAGTTAGCTGGCCTAAGTGTGAGGGAAGTGTGAGAGCATAGTTGGTTGAGCATGAGGGTGTTGGCTGGTGGCTGGGTGGGGTGTCAAGCCCTAAGGGAACAGAGCGGTTAGGAAGGGGTAGGATGGGCAGAACCAGTCAGTCCTGTTTCTTACCCCTTCTCTGAGTGTGGGAGTGGCTGGGACGTGTTGGCTCAGGCCCGTGTGAGGTTTGGAAGGAGGATGGGCAGAGGCCTTGAAAATCTGGGAGCAATCAGTGGTGGAGAGGGTTGGGGAAGATGTTCTATACACAGTGCACCTGACTTTACTAATCGCACATTTCGTAGGCTTGATCTTCACTCTGTTACCACGAATCACAGCAGCATTTTCACTCCTTAGAGTGGGGAAGAGGAAGGAAGAGGAAAAACAGAGGGAGTGAATTGTTTTGGAGTAATTTGCAGTTGCTCAAAGTAAGGGAACAGCATCAGAGCCCAGAAGGATTGCCACTGAGTTCTGTCTTCCACCTCCAGAGAGCTGGCCCTGGGCACGTCCTCAGTCTTCTGGTCAAATCCTAAAATGGGTTCCTAAGGTCTCTGTAGCCTCAGCTCTGCAGAGGAGACAGAGTGAATAAAATGACAGACTTTTTAAAAAGTATACAAAAGAATGAGATAGCCTGTTAGTGGGTGACATGTGGGACAGGAACCTAGGGTGTGGCTGCTTAACTCAAAAGCACTGAAATGGGGGCACTTAATGGGGGTTGGTTCCTGGTCGGGACATTGGGGGCCCTGTTAACAGACTAGAGGGGTCCACTTGCCTTGACGCATCAAAGCCCAATCAAACTCAAACGGGAGTTTGCAGCCAAGAGAGTAAGGGTTTACTAGTTGAGGAAATGGCACCAAGCCCAGAGTCACAGGTAAACTAGTGCTCAAAGATCTGGCTTCCTGATGGCTTCCACGGGATGGGTTATATAGAAGAAGACTCATTAATCGCAGTGGCTAAAGGAGGTGGGGTTGTGGTCTCTACTGGTTGGTTGGGGCCAGGGTAGGGGGTAGTCAGCTGGTCATTGTGACAGGTTTGGACGTCAGCCATGGCTATGGTTCAGTCTGGTTTCACGAGGTGTGGTCAGCTTTCAAGGACCTGGGGGCTGAAACCCAACTGAAGTCAAGATGTTATCTGCTTGACTGCCTGACGGAAACTCAGTTTCTGTGGTTAACAGACTTCAGGCTTTGTTATTCAGACAGTGTGATACTGACCTGCCTCTGACATGCTCAGGACTTACGATTGAGGAAGGGAGCCCAGAGAGGAGAAAGGGTTGTGTTTGGGGAGCGGAGTTTCTGTGTCCTTATGGCTCCACTGAAAGTTAATCTCAGTCAAATGGGAAAGTGGACGGAAGTGGGCAAAAAGGCGGAAGGAAGCCGAGGGCCCTACAACTGTTTATGGGAAGAAACATTATGGGTTCTTGACAGGCAGTGCCCTGGGGTGGGTTGGGCCGGGAAGGGAAATACAGGATGGTCCACACTGCCCTGCAGGGGTCCCATTGCTTGGAGGAATAGAGCTCTCTCTTGTCCTGGAGGATTCTAAAGTGTAGAGGCTACGTTTTTTGCTTGTTTCCGCCAGGGATGCTGGCAAGGATGAGCTTCTCGGGTTCCTTCCCTCTCTGGCATTTGAGGCCGTCTCTTATGAGCAATGCACTTTTACATCATGTTGTAGAAGACTGGAGATGCTTTCTTCTGCGTTTGGTGTCCCCTTTGTTTATTTCCCCAGGTCGTTTCACGTTTCCACGTGTCTCTGTAAGTTTGAGATCCGGGATCTCACAAAGGTTGTGCTGTGGACTTGCTGGTCGGACTGTGCGTGGCTGGGGACTAGATTAAGATTCAGACTTCAGCACCCCATTTGTGCTTTTGAACGACCTTCTTCCGTTGGCAGTGGACAAAACCCCTTCATTGTATTGTCAGAGTCCACCTGGTGTTATTTTAGAAGTGCCTTTAAGTTGTTGCTTGGTATTGAAATTGGGAGCGAGAGAAGCTTGCACAGGCTGACAGCCTCCATCCATCTGAGGCGAGGGTTTACTTTGTGTGCGGCGGAGAGGAGGGGCGGGGGGTGAGCAGTGCTGAACCCCCAAGGAAGCCGAACTTCCACCCTCTGAGTCAGGATGCGGGAAGGCAGGGAGTGATTACATCAAATAAGATATTATGGTCCCTAGACTATCAGCCCCATGAACAGGTGGGCATCTGTCCACACAAAAACATTGCTTTGTGGGGGTTTTCATCAGTGCAGTGTTTTTTATCACTCTCTTCATTGGTATCATCGGCTAGCTGACATTTATTCATTAACAAAAGCTTGTCGAGTGGTTGTTGTTACAATAATGTCTAAGGTGTCCTATTTGCTTTATGTGGACTAACTCATTTTCTCCGATTCTCACAACCGCCAGACGAAGTAGGTTGGTCACTGTCCGCACCTTACCACTGTGTAGGAAACTGAGGCACAGGGACGGCCCAGGATTACACAGCCAGCAAGTGGCTGGGCCAGGTCTGTCGCCCAGGTGACCTCTCTCCACACCCCTCTGACCAGTACCGGGCACTGCGTCTCGTGCGACTTGTTTCTGACAATAATAACAATGTCTATGGGAAGAGGTATGAATGTTCATATGAACGGTCTCACGGTGCTTAGAGCTCGTACGGCATCACAATTCCCACCTGATCCTCGCAACACGACCTCCGTCTCACACTAAACTGGAGGACTGACGATTTAGCATCGCAGAACCAGGGAGCAAGAGGGAAGGTGCCAACCTGGGTCTCATCCTCACTGCTGGATGTGGCCGAAACCGGCTCAGTCCCCGCAGAGTGGAGAAGGGAAGTGAGTCGAGGGGAGACCCTGGCTGGGGATACAATACTAGTAATACAGTACTTGTCAGATGCGTCCTCCTTGAGTTTGGAATCCCCACTCTCCTCTTTCTCCGCCAGTCATTCTAGGCATCCCTGGGGATGGGGGGGGGGGGTCCCTCGCCTCTGCAGTAGTTCCCTCGCTGTCCTGAGCAGAGTCTGCTGATGACAGAACTAAAGTCATCCTTGACCTGGATGTGAAACTGTACAGACAAAAGTCCCCCTCAGCTTATAGCAAATGCCCAGAGACCTTTCTGGCGGGGTTATTCTCTCCGTCGCCCTGGCCCCAGTGCTGTGCCTTGCGTCAGTCCGGACTTGGTGAAAGGCTTCTTCAGTGCTGTGCTTCCCTTCCCCGGGGTCCTGTGGCTGAGCTGGATGCGCAGAACGACTCCCAGGGTGCTCCCCCTGGGAGCTTGTTAGAAATGCAGGTTCGAGACCCTGCCCCACCACTGCCGGTCCGAATCTCTGGGGATTGATTCTGCTTTAACGGGAGGCTCTCCAGGGATGGCGACCCACCATCTCGATTTGCACCAAAATGAGGGGTTTCCCAGGACACGGGACTTTCAGTATTAAAACTGAGACCGGTTGGCCACCCTGCCTATCTCCAGGTGATTCTTAACCTGGCTGCAGGCTGTCGAACAATGGACGCTGTGTGTGGTCAGCAGCAGCCACCTCCCCCCGACCCCTCACTCCCCCACTCCCGCCTCCCCCTCCTACCTCCCAGTTCTCTATCTTTGGATTGGGATTGTGCTCCCTGCCCTTTTCTTCAGGACACGATTGTTTCCCCAAGAGGCTACTTGGTCCTTCAAGCAGGTAGTACTCAGAGGGGCCCCCCCCCCCCCCCCCCCCCCCACCGCAGACTACACTCCTCACGGCCGAGTGAGGAGCTCCAGCCGAGGTCTTTCTTTGGAAACCGCTTTCTCTTCTGCAGCCGGGCACACATCTCTGTTGCCAGCCCGAGGAGCTGACATACCACAGACTGAGCCAGACATACCACGCACGCCCCTGGGGTTACACCTATGCCAAATGACCCTTTATGGGTTGTTAAGACAGGTATCCTAAGGATGAGGTGTCAGAACGGTGGAGCGAAAGGACTCCAGGGGCCGTTGAACCCGACTACTCAAATGTGTCCCACCTGGGACCTGGGGAGAACTGTAATGCGAGTTACTGGGGCCCCTCCCCGGGCCCACTGAATCAGAGCATGCAGTTTAACAGGATCCTCAGGTAGTTCGAATGCATTTCTAAAATCTGAGAAGCCCAAAGCCCTTGTTCCCCAGAAGAAAAAGACTGAGACCCAGCGAGATTAAGTGATTTGCTAAAGGTCACTCATGAATGGGACTCAGCTAGATTTGGGATCCAGTTCCCACCCTCAAGTCCAGAGCTTGCCTCTATACCTGGCTGCCTGCCTACAGGGCCGTATTTTGTCTGTCTGGTTCTATCTATTGAATGAACTTGAACTGAATTAAATGTATTTAAAAATGCTTTAGATTCTGTCCTTCGCTAATTCAGACGGGGCTTCCTTTAATTTATCTGAGAGGGCGGTACTACTTTGCTTCTTAATTTCTTGTGTGTGTTTATTCGATTCACTTAGCAGTTCTATGAAGCAATCCTTTTCCACATGATCTAAGTTTCTAGAACTGGAGGTATATAAACGCTGCCATCTTTATAAAGGCAAGCATTCTATATCAGGAAAACAAACATTTTACCACTTTTTTGTTGATTTTATTAGATGATGTTTCTTCCTGTTGTACTGTACACACACACTGAGGAAAATGCTCGTCATTTCATGGTTGATCAGAGCTGGGTTTGGGGACTTGACCAAGGATCCATTATTTTAAAATTACTTCCAAAATTTTGGTTGTGTGTGATGGTGAATTGACAGCGTCCCTGTGGAACTGTTTAAAATATTATGTGTAGCCCTGGCTGGTGTGGCTCAGTGGATTGAATGCAGGCCTGCGAACCAGAGGGTTGCAGGTTCGATTCCCAGTCAGGGCACATGCCTGGGTTGTTGTCCAGGTCCCCAGTAGGGGGCATATGTGAGGCAACCACACACTGATGTTTCTCTCTCTTTCTCCTACCCTTCCCCTCTCTAAAAATAAATTAAATCTTTAAGAAATATTATGTGTTAAAATGTCAAAATGCTTACATATGTTTAACCCATATTGTTGAACGTTGAGATAAGGGGCTCACTCTCACTTCAGCTTTGTCTGTTGCTTCTATTATCAGGAACATTTCTGGTCCATCCTCTCCACATGGTAAATGTCTGTCGGACGCCGGGGTTCGTGAGGGATCCAGGCATCCAGCTACTCCTTAGACCTATTTTCAAGCAGTGCCTGAACTTTCAGGCCTATCCCCTGTGTTTGCCTTCTGAGTCAGTGACCGCCATTCCCGAGCCTTTCGGGCTGCTTTTTAGTTCTTCCTCCTTCTCAGGCAGTCCCCATGTGTGCACCTGACCCACCTCCTGAAATATGTAGACATCCTTCGTCTGCTATCATCTTCCGTGCTGGGAGTTACACTTTCCTGGTCCTTGATATCATTTGGGGGGATGGGGTGCAGTTGAGAGTATATTAATTCTGTGCTATGTAACTGGAAGTCTTTCATTTGTAATTTTTTAAAGGTTTTATGTATTGTTTTGTTATAAGGCCCTTCTTATTCCTAAGTTTGTACATGCTCTTTTTTTCTTTAAAAACCCCTCACTTGGGTCTTGACTACTTTCCTGGTCTTTATGATGTACTGACTTTGGGGGCAGTTTAAAAAAATGAATTTGAATATATTTTCTAACTTTTAACATTAAAATTTTTTTACTAATTCCTAACCCCCCCATAAACCTTTATTTTATTTCTTCATCTTTTTTAAAGCTTCCTGCATTAAAATTCTAGTTTTTCCCTCCCCTTGGCTGCCTGCTTTTCTTTCTCTCTTTTAAAGCATAAAGACGTGTAAAACTCAAATTTTCTGGAGTAGGTAAGTTCTTATATTTGTTAGTAAGCATTTCAATTTCGATAATCCCTTTTCCCCAGACTTATTCAGGAAAATGTTCTATAGTTTTGAGTTGGTTTTCTTTTGGGGGCACTGGTCTTATGTTTTATTTTATAGTTTCACCGCATTAATAATGGTAGTCCGATATGAGAGAGTCTGACTTAGACGATTTCTACTTTTGTCCTCCCCCTTTTTTGTCCCCCCTTTTAAAAATAAATTTTAATTTTTGTCCGCCCCCTTTTTAAATAAATTTAAAAAATATTCCATGGTTAATTTGGTATTAGGATTAAGTAGTGATTTGTCTCATTTCTGTGTTATCGTTTCTTTAAAAAAAATACATAAAGCAAGCCTTGTTAAGCACACTTAGAAGTCAGTCCCCCGGCCTCAGCTGGGCCCGTGCCCGCAGCAGCCCGGGGGCTGCGTCTGTGCAGCCAGGGGAGCCACGGGGCCAGGATGGAGATGAAATTCCACGCTGAAAGGCTCTCCTTGCAGGCCACTGCTGAAATTACAGACGCCGAGAGTGCAACACGATCCTCTCCAGCCTCTGCTACAAATTCTTGTTTGATCTCGGGCCATATAGCACCATCTGGTCATTTGGGTGTTTCAGGAGTTTTAGCTCCAAACATTTTTGCTGCTTATCTAAGTAGCTGGGATCTGGTCCTCCTGCCGGGACCCGGCTGTCTTCTCATTGACATTGGGAACACATTTACTTTTTCCCTGGAAGGAAAACAGGGCAAGAGAGAAGTTTTTCTCCCCTCCATTTGTTTCTTGAGTTGTAGCAAGAAGGACCACAGGTTGCTTTACCCAGCTGGTTAATAAAAGTAGGTGGAATGTTTACACTGTATAAATAATGACATATGGGCAAGCGATATAGTCCCTGTCCTTGAGAAGCTCATTCATAATCCCAAGCTGGGAGGACACGGCTGGAATAGAATAGAATGACACATTGACATGGTTGATAGGGGAATATACAGGTGTTAGGAAGCACAGAGGAAGATACATTTAACTGTCTTTAAGAGTGGGCAAATGGGGAAGGTGTCAGGGAGAAGATGATGTTTAAATTGGGTCTTGAACTCGGAATAGGAGCTCGCTGGTCAGAGGTGGAGGGAGAAGCATTCGGATTGAAGGGAACATCATGACGGTGGCGTGGAGTATGAGTGGACAGCATGTGTGGGAAAGACTAGGCGGCCTCCTGACCAGAGAACACCACGTGTGGTTCGGACTTGGGAACAATGAAGCTGGAAGAGTTGGCCTCGAGTCAGACTACTGAGAGCCCCGATTGCCAGGTAGAGGAATCTGCACTTGACTCTGTTCCCAATGAGCAGTCATCGTAGGGCTCTAAGGATGGGATCAGATCCTATTTAATGTTGGTATTTCAGTTTTGGTTCTCCGTTATACATGTTTCCTACCCAAAATGCGATTTGTCTGGAGGAGGTGACTGACATTCTCTTTTCCTGACACGTGCAATTTGTGATTCAGGTTTAGACATCTGTGCCACTTGCCATGAACATGCCACCTGCAAGCAGCGGGAAGGGAAGAAGATGTGCATTTGCAACTATGGATTTGTGGGCAACGGGAGGACTCAGTGTATCGGTGAGTTCCGGATCCTGCCTTACGTGATAAAGTCTAGTGAACCTAGAAACAAGATTCTCTAGTGTTTAAGATTTTTGGTGCCCTTCGGGAGAAAACATTATTTTTCCCCCTGTTTTTATTACAAGAAGTTTTGTCAATTTATAATAAGTCTTTGTTTTAGTGTTTGGACGTATCCTGTCTCCAGTGTTTCCAAGGAAGTATTCCTCTTGTTAGAGGTCATTGAACTTGAATCTCTGAAGATTCTTTGGTCTAACACAGATTTGAAATCTAAGTCGTCTTGAGCGGAACTGAGCGACTCAAGTCAATATTGAGTTTCTTAATTTCTCTGGTTGTTTGGATGTAAAGCTACTTAAATTAAAGGCACATGCCTGGGTTGCGGGCCAGGTCCCCAGTAGGGGGCACTCGAGAGGCAACCACACATTGATGTTTCTCTCCCTCCTCTTTCTCCCTCCCTTCCCTTCTTTCTAGAAATAAATAAGTAAAAATCTTTAAAGATAAAGTACCATGAGTAAAAACAAAACACAATTGTCTGTTAGACTTTTTGGCTAATTGAAGCAACACTGTTGCTTTGAGTTTTATGTCTACCAGAATCCATCCTCCAAATTTTTTGTGGTTATGACCTTTTGGAGTCTTGGGTGACTTAGAAAATATAAAGACCTTTAGACGAGAAGCATCTGAGATCATTTTTTGCCTCCTGGTATCTACCATGCCATGAGAGTCAGATAATATCCAGGTTCAAGGCCAATCCAGAGAGAGGGAGAGTTTCACAGCAACTTTGTAATAATGAATGTTACTGTAATAACTGGTTCCTCCCAGCAACCTTGCTATATACAGTAAAAACACTGATAGTTTTGCTATGAGGTTGTGGGCTGACAGTGTACATAACTTTGTTGTGATATCTTTTTTTTTCAATCCTCACCCAAGGATATGTTTATTGATTTGAAAGAAAGAGAGAGAGAGAGAAAAAAAAAAAAAAAACCCAGAAACATTAATGTGAAAGAGAAAGGTCAATTGGTTGATTCCTCTTGGTGTACGGGAGATGCTCCAAGCAATTGAGCACTCCCCGCCCACCTTCCCCAGCCAGGCCAGGGCTCTTGTGATATCTGTGTGTTTTTTGTCTTCCTTAAAAAACAACAACAACAAGAGTTCAGTTTTGAGTTCAGAAAGCCATATTCTGCTTCAGAGCTACAAGCTTTCACAGCCACACACCGTCGCCAATTTCCACAGGCTGGACTTGTGCTTTCTCTGAGTCTCTCTAGGATTCTGCCCATGACAGGTGTGCCTGCCCAGCAGCCCAAGGTTCTCGAGGGAACTTCTTTTGTCCCCCTCCCCCACCGATTGCTAGCAGCGGCTTGGCATTGCCTTCGGAATTGAGGACCATGGATAATCCATCCTTTCCTCCTCCCTCCCCAAATGAGGTCCTCCTCCCAGGAATACTCCCTGCCCCCTCGATTGCTTTTTGACTTCTGAGCAACAGACTTCTCCCAATGGAAGGAGGGGGCCTTAGGAATTGATGTGCCACTTGCTTCCAAACACTAGACACTGCACTTTCCAGTACGTGGCCTGCTGACACCATGCCACAGATCACAGGTGAGGTTATACATGTGCCAGCAGTGCCATGACATGGTTTTATGCCAAGGGACCTAACAATTAGAGAATCTACCACAAGCCCTTCTGGTGAAGTCTGCCATGGGGGAGAGAGAGAGACATGCCTCAGAGACAATGGCAGAAATGGCAAAGGACAGGAATGACCCATTCTGGGGGCAGCCAGACTTGGGTTTGAAACCCCCATGCAGTGCTCGGTCAGCTGGGCTGGACACTTGGCCTGGCTTTGGCTTCTCTGCCTCTCTAAGTGCTCAGGCGGACCTCACCACAGGCAGTTTCAACGATGAATCACGGCCCAGGTTCCATTAAAGTTTAACAAAGGTAATATAAGAAAAATGAAAGAAAAAACCGACATCAGATTTTGGGGGGTTACTTTTTATTTTCAAGGACATGTTTATTTATTTATTTATTTATTTATTTATTTAAAAAATTTTAAGGAGATTTTATCTATTTATCTTTAGAGGGGAAGGGAAGGAGAGAAAGAGAGAAACATCAATGTATGGTTGCCTCTCATGCGTCCCTTGCTGGGAACTGGCCTGCAACCCAGGCGTGTGCCCTGACTGGGAATTGAACCTTGATCCTTTGGTTCGGAGGCCCATGCTTAATCCACTGAGCCACACCAGTCAGGGCAGCATTGCTCTTTTTTAAACCTATTATTGTCTGTGGCTGTTTGGGGCTACAAAGGCCTGTTGGAGCTGTGATAACCAGAGACCTATGGCTGGCCATTTACAGCAAAAGTTTGCTGACTCCTGGGCCGAGGACAGGGGTGGGGGAGGTGGGGCAGGTGGGGGTGGGGGTATTTACTTTTATTTTGCATCTCTATCCAATTACTGAATTAAAAATACCCAGGGCAGGCTTCTGTGGACTGGTCAAGCAGCCCATGTCCCGGTTCCGCCTCGCCGGGTGATAATATTATTCACGTGGACCACCGAGTAGCTGTTGCTGCCACGGTATCAGCCCTGCTCCCGGATGAGGCTTAAGCGCTGATGCCCTAGTTTCCCGGTGACCCAGAAGTAGCAATTTTCCCAGTTAATCACCACGTGTAAAACCGTCCTCCTCTGGCTTCCATGAAAAAAAGCAAGAAGGATGGCCGAGCCGGAAGAGTGGAATTTCTGCGGGTTAGGTTCCCCGAGGCCCATGATAAGCTCTTTCCAAATGTGGGAAAGTTCAGGAAGAGTCGCCTGCTCCCAAATACGGTGGCTTTGCAGACGGAGACTCTGGTTTCTCTCTGGCGCCACACCCGCCAAGCCCATCACTCCCAGGGGCACAGTGACGGGAAGAGGGGTCGGGGAAATAGGTCACAGCAGGTCGGCTGCACGGCGGGGGCCGACCCCGCGTGGGCTGACCTGCCGGGGCGCTGTCTCCACGGGTCCGCAGATAAAAACGAGTGCCAGCTGGGCGCCGCGGTGGTCTGCGGGAACCACACGTCTTGCCACAACACGCACGGAGGCTTTTACTGCATTTGCCTCGAAGGATATCGAGCCACAAACAACAACAAGACCTTCATCCCCAACGATGGCACCTTTTGCGCAGGTACTTGCGGAGGGGGCGCCGTGATGGCGACCTGGTGTGGCGGGGCGCGTCTGGGGGTGCGGAGGGGGCGGCAGGGCCGGGCAGCGCGCGGTGTGAGGTCGGGGAGGGGGTTCTCCTGTGAGAATATCTAGGAGGGAAATCGGACACGGCCTGAGCGTCAGTTACTATTGGAGAATTATGGTTAATTTTGTTAGATGCGATGACGGGACTGAGGTATTTAGGAGAATATTCCTAGTTTGAGGTATGTAAGGGTGTTATGACAAAGTAGCCAGTGTTACTGTATCTGTAAAGTACTTTAAATGGCAAAATATGAACAATTGTTGAATCTTGCGGGTGTGGGTCTATGGGGGTTCACTGTAATATTCTCTTCTTTGTTCTGTGTGTTTGATCGTTTTTATAGCAAATAGAAAGGAGGGATTCTCAGAGACGGTGTGCCGTCTGCAGGTTCCCGTGACATCGTGGGGCGTTTGTTCTGGGGGTGACCAGCACTCCCCAGCTCCCTGCCTACTGCCCACTAAGTTCCCGGGGCCAGGAACTGTGATGTGGGCTCCTGGCTTCGGAGAGCCACTCCTATTAGGGGCATGGGTTCACCTCCCTCAAGGAATAAGCTGAGTGACGAGTGTCACTTTTCTGACCATAATAGCTTAACCGGTCTGATTTCTGGGCATATGTTGGTTGAAATCAAGGGGTGGGCAAAACCCTCCTAATTTTCAGCAGCCCCTGTACTGTCTGAACTGTGCTTGCAGCCAAGATAATATAGCTCTTGGTTTTCTTAGAAAATCTTTGAACACTAATGAAGAGGAAAGGCAGGAAGAGACTGCTGATTCTAAGACGGGTTTATACAGACTTAATGACTCTGCTTAAAAGCTTTGCTATATTTAAAGGTTTTCAGGGAAAAGAAAGGGAGACGAGAACATGGACTGTCTTCTTACTCACCAGGATGCTCTGATTCCTTCTCCCTCTTGACCTGCACCACAGTTCAGGCCCCTCCGAGGGTCCACTTGATTTATTCTTGGCACGAATGGGCACATTCCTTCCAAGAAGACATTTTATAATAATACCCTGTTGTTTTAGACAGCAAATTACTTGCCATAGGGTTGCAGAAGTACAATGCCGCAGGATGAAATTAGGTAGTTTTTTTTAAAGATACCATTAAAAAAAAAACAAACCTTACGAGAAGATGATCTGGTGTTCAGTTCACTCAGTACATATTCCCCATGCCCTTCTGTGCTCCTGGCGAAGACATAGAGGGTGACACAGACAGTTCATTTCAGAATGAAGTGTTAATGATTGTTAGTCAGTAGAGGGGGCTTACGGGAACCCAGAATCCACAGGGGCACTTACCTTGGAAGTGGAAAAGGGGTCGGGGAACCTTCTGGAGGACACCTGGAATTGTGTCCTCGAGGTTTTGGGAGTTTTCTAGGGAAAAGCTTTGTCACGATGTCACTATAGTTTGCAAGGATGCATTCTACTCTTCAAACCGAGAAAGAAAAAAAGTTTACGCAAGGGTCACCCTATTGGATGTCTGCCTGATAAGAACCAATCTTTCTGGAATAAAATTTTGATCTGGGCCTTGCTTCTATTTATTGTACTTCTTGTAATTATTTAGTGACCTTTTCTTTAAAAAAAATTGAGATGTAGTTTACATTCCATAACATTTAGCCCTTCGAAATACACAGTTCAGTGGTTTTTAGTTGTATTCACAAAGTCGAGCAGCCGCCACCGCTTTCAGATGTTCTAACATCTCCATTGCCCCAGAAAGAAGCCCCACGTCCATTGGCGATAGTTCATTTCCATGACCTTTCCTCCACAAAGCTCCCGCTATCACTCTGTGAAAGCTGAGGGATTACTTTTCTTGATGATACTGAGTTTTTGTTTTTGTTTTTCAAAATCACAGTTGCTATACAACCATCAGCAGACTTTAGCTGCAGCAGAGGCATAGCAGGTTTCGGGGTATCAGCAGTTAGTCAGCGTTTGCCTGGAACCAAAGGATGTAAATCATAGTTCTTGACTTATGAGGAATCCAGAGACCTGATGTTCCTCATACTTTGCAGAGTTCAAGTCAAGTTCAGGAGCTGGTTGCATGCAGGCCTCTTTGGATGTCGCCAAGGTTAGATGACGAATGAGGGCAGGGGTTCTGGTGCAGGGGTTCCCGCTCTGAGAGCCTGCAGATGTTCTGGCCCCAGGGCTGCCCCCCGGAGGACTCCTGGGGATCACGGAAACTTCACCCTGTGCCACAACCCACAGGAATAAGCTCTGGGGCCCTTCCAGTGTGGCAGCACTTTGACTCGAGCGGGCGGAGAGCAGGCGGAGAGAAATGAGACCGCTGTGGAATTAAGGCCTTGGGAAAGAACCCGCCATGTCTGTGTTCTGGGGCTTGAGCAAGTAAGAAGCAAGAGTACAGTGTGGGGGATGCTAACCTGCAGGGCACTCAGGGTGCCCCCCCCCTCCCTGAAGGGGCGAAGGCCTCTGACATTTTGGGGGCAGAGCTTTGGTACAGCATCTTTTGATTCAAAATTCAATGAGACAATTGTAATAGCATAATCAATAAAATATATTTTTAAAAAATTCTTGGCCTGAACACTTAAGATCAGTGCATTTTATTGAATGTAAATTACACCTGTCTTCAAAAATACTAGATATAGATATACGATTCATTTTTTAAAAATATTTTATTTATTTTTAGATAGAGGGGAAGGGAAGAAGAAAGAGTGGGAGAAAAACATCAATGTGTGTGGTTGTGTCTCATGTGTTCCGTATGGAGACCTGGCCTGTAACCCAGGCATGTGCCCTGACTGGGAATCTAACCAGCGACCCTTTGCTTCACAGGCCTGTGCTCAATCCACTAAGCTACACCAGCCAGGGCTACAATTCATTTTAAATTAAATATCCAGAATTTTTTTTTTAATCTTTTTATTTTTATTTTTATTTTTGGTTTAAAATTAAAAAAAAATTTTTTTTATTGATTATGCTGTTACAGTTGTTCTATTCCCCCCTTCATTCCCCTCCTCTCTACCCCCCATCCCCACCATTACCCCCCCTTTAGTTTATGACCATGTGTCTCAAGTCCTTTAGATTCTATATTTCCCATGCTATTCTTGCCCCCCCATCTATTTTCTCTCTACTGTCTATGCTACTTATTTTCTGTACCTTCTCCCACCTTCTCCTCCTCCCACTCCCCTGTTGCTAACCCTCCTTGAGATCTTCATTTCTATGTTTCCACTCCTGATCTAGCTGTCCTTTTAGTTTGCTTTCGTTTTAGGTGTGGTTGTTAATAATTGTGAATTTGCTGTCCTTTCACTCTTCATGTTTCTTTAACTTCTTTTTCTTCAATAAGTCCCTTTAACATTTCATATAATAAGGGCTTGGTGATGATGAACTCCTTGAATTTGATCTTATCTGAGAAGCACTTTATCTGTCCTTCCATTCTAAATGAAAGTTTTGCTGGGTAGAGCAATCTTGGTTGTAGGTCTTTGGATTTCATGACTTGGAATACCTCTTTCCAGCCCCTTCTTGCCTGTAAGGTCTCTTTTGAAAAATCTGCTGACAGTCTGATGGGGACTCCTTTGTAGCTGACTGTCCCCTTAGCTCTTGCTGCTTCTAGGATTCTCTCCTTCATTTTAATTTTGGCTAATGTAATTATGATGTGCCTTCGTGTATTCCTTCTTGGGTCCAACTTCTTTGGTACTCTCTGAGCTTCCTGGATTTCCTGGAAGTCTATTTCCTTTGCCAGATTGGGGAAATTCTCCTTTATTATTTGTTCAAATAAGTTTTCCACTGGTGGCTGTGTCTTTCCCCCTTCTGGTACCCCTATAATTCAGATGTTGGAGCGTTTAAAGATGTCCTGGAGGTTCCTAAGACTCTCCTCATTTCTCTGAATTCTTGCTTGTTCACTCTTTTCTGTTTGGCCATTATTTGCTTTCTTCTGGTCCACTCCATTGATTTGAGTCCCAGTTTCCTTTTCATTGCTATTGGTGTCCTGTGCAATTCCATTCATTTCAATTAGTTTCGCCTTCATATATTTGTCTAATTTGTGGCTATAATCAACCAGTTCTGTGAGGATCCTGATCACCAGTGTTTTAAACTGTGCGTCTGAGAGTTTTGCTATTTCTTTATCGCTTAGATCTATAGGCTCTGAGGCTTTGAGATCTTCTTGCACCATTTTTGGTCTGTTCGGGCCCTTTAAGTGTGAGAAGCAGCGCCTTGGACTCCCAGGTTGCTGGGTTGTGACGCTGTATGTGGGGGCGTGGTCAGAGCGGGGAAATGGCGACCCCCTCTGCTGTTTCTCACAGCTGGGTGAGGATTAGCGCCTTAGGTGGTTCACCTGGGCCGGGCCACTCAGAGTCGCTGGGTTATGACGCTGTATGTGGAGGTGGGGTCAGAGCAGGGAAATGGCGGCGCCCTCCGCTGCTGCTTGCCTCGGGGACCACCCACTCCTTCGCCTGTCCACCCGCGCACAAATGCGTGACCACAGTCAACACGCAGCCCTGCTCCCCCGCTGTCTCCCCCACGGTCGTTCACCTGGTCGCTTGCTCGGTCGCTCACCAGGTCCAACCCTGCGCCTGGATTCCGCGCATCTGGATTCTGCGCCTGAGTCCGTCTGACCGAGTTTTCCTGTGCAATCCCGCTTCACCAGCCACTGGTGTTGCCCCTTACCGGTCAGGCTGAAGAATTTGTTGTTAACGGACTTCTGAAAAGTTCAATTTTCCATGTTCTGGCTATGTTTTCTGTTGCTAATATTTAGTTGTCTCTAAACTTGGTTGTGTGAGAAGGCACGGCACATCCACCTATGCCTCCATCTTGGCAAAGTCCCCTTAAATATCCAGAATTTATTATATGGCTGTACTATGCTACTTAACTGATTTTCCTTATTGTGATGTTTCTCTAGGGTTGTTTTATTTTTTTAAATTTTTTGGCTATTGTAAGAAACGCTGTCAGGTACATCTTGCACTTAGAGCCTTACAAATAATGATCTCCTTTTACACATTTTGAAAAAATGGTTTCTGTGTCAAAGGTACACATTTTGACACATAGTGCCAGACTGTCTTCCAGAAAGCTCACAGCAGTATTCTCCTTGACTGCTCATTTCACGAAAGTGTGCGGTTCCTCACATCCTTGCCAACACTGGACGGTGTTCATCCATGATGTGAGTGTAACGGTCCTGATTTTAAATGGGTGTGTGTATTTTCCTCTCCTGTGGCTTAGCTGAATTTGGCATTTGAGGCAGGAAGGTGGCAGGAAGAAAATTTGCTCTCCAAGTTGTGAAGGATTCATTTTTGTCTCACCTAACTTTGGCGGAGTTGGGAGGATCTAGTTCATAAGCAGCAATAGGGAGAAAAGTTGGCCCTGCGAGCATTTTCATGAGCTTGGAAGTTCTTAAATGTACTTTTCTGGTCAGGTCTCTTCTAAGTCTTCACATGTTAAGGACTTCTCAAGACAAGGGCTAGTGTTTAATGGGTATCCACAGGCTTCTTTTTAAACTTTGGCCTCTTTAGCCTTCCTGTTCCAGTGCACACTCCCCCAGATGGACTTTCTGTTTCTGCCTGGGGGCATTCAAGTCCAGTGGACCGAGGCAGGCGGCCACGCCCCAGACCTCGGCAGCGTTGCTCACGTCCACGCTGAGGCTCAGGTATGAAGGAGTGGCTTGTGCCCCAGGGAGGTATGAGTCAGCAGAGAGACTCATTCATGTATTAGCTAACATTCGCAGGACCGATGGTCTGCTAGACACCGGGCTAAGTGCTTTCCACATGTTTTATTTAATCCCCACGCACAAAAAAACAACACAAAACCCCTGCTATAATTAGCTTCATTTTGCAGAAGTAGTTTAGAAGGGTTAAGGAACAGACATCAGTATATCTAGTAAGTAGCAGCATGAGTTCTCAAACCTGGGTCCTCCTGACTTTCAAATCCATGCTGTTTATTGAAAGGGCTAAATATAGAACACCCGGCCCCTGGGGCCAGGTCAGAGTGTCCTGCTCAGGTTAGCTACTTCTTAGCAAGAAATTGTTCTGGCTGTGTATAAAATTTAATAATTCAATGTATTGAATAGGAGACAGGGAATTTCCCCCCTTGATTAGTTATGTTAATAAGATTGCTGAGAGCATTTTTTTTCTTCACAATCAAACATGTATAACCTTGGAGACCCCATGGAATTTACCAGTATGTGGAGAAGTTGTTCCTATAAGCTTAATGGGTTTATCCAGCCGAGATGCTAGAATAGGTTAGAAAAGGGACTGTTTGCGAGCATAAGAGGTAGCAGGGAATTGAAGGTCAAAGTCGTGTCATACTCATCTTAGTGAGACACAGTAGAAAGATCTAGATGTCACTAAGGCAACTGATGACGTTCTCTGTGGATGGGGAGTTATCGCCTGGATGTTCACGCAATTAGATTTTCATGGGAGGGACAGCGGGCGTAGTGGTCAAGAGCATGGTCTCCGGAGCCAGACACCCACCCGGCTTCCAATCCTGGTGTCCCACTCCTCACCTTTGTGACTTCTGTCCAGTTATCCACCCACTCCGTGCTTGTGGGGAGAGTCATAGCATCTGCCTCCCAGGTTATTCTGAGGACAAAATAAGAGAGAAATAATCAGCAATAAATAATGAGGGTTTAGAACAGTGCCTAGTATGTGCAAGATGCTGTGCAGAAGTAGTTATTAACAATCATTATGACAATTATTTTTATTAGGTTGTTGAATGACCGAACACACAGCAAACTGATATGGACTGTAGCAACCCATGCAGAACTGATCGGTATCTTGAAACTTTAAGTATTTTGCAGACCCCTGCTGCTTAGCCACACTTTTTGCCCTGTAGTTACTTGTACTGCCCATTTTTAGAACTCTTCCTACAACGACAACAACAACACTAGTTCCCACTGTCTTTTCAGGAGTCTGGAGCAGGTGGACAGGCTGTGTCAAAGCTATGCACACATGTTTTACACATCCCTCAGCGAGATTAAAGCTTTTATCAAGATTTTTCCACGGATGGATCAAATCTACAAACACATGTATTCTGCCATGTTGAAAGCATCTCTGAAGTTTGTCCTAGATTGAGATTGAATTTATTTTCCGCTATCTTTATTTTAAGCATCATGATTTTACTGTCAGCAGTTGTTAACCCTCAGTTTTACCGGTTTCATTTCTCAACCCTCTTTGCTGTGTTTAATTATGTCTTCCTCCTGCCATTATTTATTCTGATGTTTTTCACTGGCTTCAGTGTTTTCTCGAAATCTTTTTTCAGGAAAGAAATGTCAGCAGTAAGAGTTCCGAGACCATTCACATTCTAAAAGGTCATTCCTTTGTATACACAGAGCAGGATGTTTTGCTTTGTTTTTCTTAGAACTCTGTCTGCATCCCTCCCTGGTTGTCCAGCCATCCGTGTGTCAGACAGACAGACAGCCCAGGTCGGATGGGTTCTCTCTTCCTCATCAATGGCTACCTCTTTCTCTCAGGGGCTTTATAAAAGTTCCCTTTATTCCATGAAGTTCAGAAGGACTTTCATTTTTCAATATTCGTGCCTGTCCATGGTCAGGGCTACTTGGATTTGAACACATGAGCTGAGGGGTTTCTTAATATTAATTGTTGTACATGTACTCTATTCTCTCCTGCAGTTCCTCTAAGATGAATACGGATGGTTGCCACGTGGAATGAGGATGGGAAAAAAGAGTATAGTGTAAAAATATAATCTAAAAAAGTAAATGGATACTGAGTATTTGGGACTGGTCCTCATATCACTTTTTGTCCTCTGTTCCAGCTCATGTAGTTTCTTACTCTGTGTGCTTTTGGAGAACTCCTCAAGTTCGAATCTGCACATTTGTTTTTCAGTGTTGGTCGGTTATTATTGGTCCCATCATTCACTGTCTCTATTGATTGGGTTTTTATTTTTGGCATTCATATTTTGTTTTTAAAACGTAAAAGACCTCTTGTTTTTTTAATTACTAGTTCTCTCTTAATCTTGTTTGGGCTTCTGTGTCTCTTTATATGTCAAAACTGTCTTAATGAGCTCTGGCTGGTGTGGCTCCATGGACTGAGCGCTGCCCTGAGAACTGAAGGATCACCGACTCGATTCTCAGATGGGGCAGGTGCCTGGGTTGCGGGCCAGGTCTCCGACCGGGGCCACTCGAGAGGCAACTGATGGACTGATGTTTCTCTGCCTCTCTCCCTCACTTCCCCTTCCTCTAAAAATGAATAAAAATCTTATTTTAGAAACTGTCTTAATTATCTATTACTACATGGCTCTACCCCCCCTCCCCCTTAACTTTAGTGGCTTAAAACAGCAATTATTTGTCACAATTCCATGGCTGGGTGGCTTTGTCACTTGTGCGCATACACCCAGCTGGGGGCTGGGCGGGGCTGGTGGGTCAGAGAAGGCCTCTTTCACAAGTCTAGGGCCCTGATGCAGATGATCAGCCAGGCACGTTAGTTCTCCTCCATGTGGCCTCTCTCTTCATGTGGGGTCTCACCTTTTAGGGCCTCTCTCCCAAGTCCCATAGCCTGGATTTCCTTTGAGCATGGCCACCGCTGGCATCTAAGAGAGGGAAAGAAGAAGCTTGTAGGTGTCTTCATAGTCATTTCCAGAGCAAGCACGGTGTTACTTCTGCCCCATTCCATTGGCTGAGTCCCAAAGCCAGCCCAAGGGGAGTGGGGATGGCTTCCACTCTTGACAGGAGGAGTGGCATGCAAGGAAGGGAGAGGAAGAACTGTTGCCAGGCATCTTTGACGACAGTCTCCCACAGAGAGTTCCCCAAAGTTAGCTGTACTACAAGTGCAGGTTAATCAGAATGGGTAGCTTGTGTGGGCTCCTTCAGCAACTGAGTGAATTACCAGTTCCCAAGCAAAGATCAGTGATTGATGAGGTTTTCATTGGTCCAAGACCCAAAACAAAGCAAAACAAGACAAAACAAAAACCCCCAAACAAACAAACAAAACAAAGAAAAAGGACAAAATAGTGAATTTCAATAAAATTATGTTAAATTTAAAAGGATAGAGATCATTTTCTTCCTTTTTTTAATGAAATTATGGTGTTAGTAATTTTGGGGGGGGGAAGGTTTTTATCTGGCAAAATGGAATATTGGCCACCTTTGGTGGCCCTTCCAAAATCCCTGGTCTTTGACATCCCAGAGTCTGGGAGCAGCCAGACTTTCTGCAGTCACGCTGAGCCCTGGGTAAGCCCCATGGAGGTCCCCCGCACCAAGTCCTGGGACACGCCCCGCTTCACTTAAGGTGCTTTTATTCTCCCAGTGAAGCAGGTGGGCGTGGCTCTGATTTTTGTTGCGAAGCCCGTTTGGGGCGGGGCTGAGGGGCTGCTAACTAGCCCAGAGGGTTCTCTTTCAGACTCTGAATTAGTGTGTGTTCTTCTGCCAAGCAGCACGTCTTACCCTTCTTGGAGCCTGTTTTAAACCCTGGTTATCTTGGTAAAACTAGTAAGACCCTTCTGAATGAGCCCCTTACTACCTGTCTTACTATCCTATGTTCATTTTTGAAAGCATTATTCACTCTTGTGTAAATTGTTTTGTATTTGGAGTTCTTCAGATATTTTTAGCGTGAGGTGGAGGCTGTCCTTACTTTATAGTAATGGAATTTTTCTAGCATACTTTTTTGGTTCATCTTACTCAGTGTCAGAGAGTTGGTGATGGTTCTCAGTTTGTATAAATCCCCATAACAAGGTCACAGGTACTCACTGAGCACCTCTTACTGAAGGATATATGAGAAGACCCATCAGGTACTGAAATAAAATTCATGATACAATTGCAAATAAAGGCACCCATTTGTAAGTGAAGACCGAGAATGTGAAAAATGGCTGTCGTAATGTCGCGTTCCCCGACCCCCACACACCTTTTTTTCCTTTTTCTGTATTTTCTCTCCCTCTTATGTTTGGGATGGGTCTCCAGACATAGATGAGTGTGAGGTTTCCGGCCTGTGTAGGCAAGGAGGACGGTGTGTGAACACTCACGGGAGCTTTGAATGCTACTGTATGGATGGATACTTGCCAAAGAGTGGGCCCGAGCCCTTCCACCCGACCAGAGATGCCACAGCATGCACAGGTGGGTTTCTGCAGCCTGGGACAGTGAGCTGCTGTGGGTGGTGACACTCTCTCCCTCCAAGCCTGTGTCTGTGGGTCTGTGTTGGGGATCTTTAGTTCCTTTGCACATTTATTCCATCTGTGAAATAAGCAAATGACACCATAATCAAGATAGAAGGGACTATATTAAAAAGCCAAAATTAGTAAGCTTGAGGGATTTCTAGCCCTTCATAGATTCTCTGATATTAACCGTTTATGTGAGCTTGCAAACACAGCTGATCTGGTGAGGACCAGCTTCTCAAAAGTGACCCTGAAAATTATAAAGGCATATATGTGTTAAGGGACTTTGCAATGCAGCCTTTTCACTGCATTGGACTAAGCGTCTCTTTAGTTAGTATAAGTTAGTGAGGGTCGATGGCCAAATTCTTTCAGCTTTGCGCATGTATAGCTGCTATTACTGATAGAAAAGCCAGAAGATGGAACACAGATAGACATGGGAAATGTGCCCAGAAGTCATGTGGAAATGAACCATTCTATTTAAAACATGGCTGGGGTCTGTGTGTGTAGGGAGGGGGAATGGGGCAGGGGGAGAGAGAGATTCTGAATTTTGAAAATTCATATTCGCACAGTAATGAGTTTAACATTAATTTATTTTCAGAAATAGACTGTGGCACCCCTCCCGAGGTCCCAGATGCCTATATTGTAGGCAATTATACTTCCACGCTTGGCAGCCAGGTTCGTTACACTTGCAGAGAAGGATTTTTCAGTGGCCCGGAAAATACAGTTTCAAGCTGCACAGCCTTGGGCACGTGGGAGTCCCCCAGAGTAAACTGCCAAGGTGAGTTTTCAGAAGGCTCAGGTTCACAGCTTATAGCATGTTGAGATTTTCATATTTCTCTCTTAAATTTCTTTGGGGGGTGGTGAATGAATTAAATAAACCCATTTTTTTCACAGCTTATAGCATGTTGAGATTTTCATATTTCTCTCTTAAATTTCTTTGGGGGGTGGTGAATGAATTAAATAAACCCATTTTTTTCGCCTAATAGGTTTTCAGTTGATTCTTGGGTTTTTCAGGAATAGTGCCCTGTCATCTGCAAATAATGATAATTACATGTTTTTTTTTCTCAACGCTTAATAAAAGTTATGTTTTTCTCTTCATCGATCACTTGGCTGGTGCTTTCCAGAACAAACATTTAAATAGCAGTGCTGACTTTGAATATTGTTGTCTTATTCCCGACTTTCATGGCAATGGTTTCAGGGTTTCATTATTCATTCATGAACTTGGCTTTCGATGTTATATATGTATCTACTTGTGT
Source organism: Artibeus jamaicensis (assembly GCF_021234435.1). Taxonomy (NCBI): domain Eukaryota; kingdom Metazoa; phylum Chordata; class Mammalia; order Chiroptera; family Phyllostomidae; genus Artibeus; species Artibeus jamaicensis. The sequence goes on from NW_026522030.1 coordinate 8,444,983, forward strand.
TCTTATATACACTGCCACCTCACTGAGTGCTTGGTGCTGTTCTCAGCACTTGTGTATTGACTCATTCAGTCCCGACAGGGTCCGCATGAGAAAACTGAGGTGCACGGAAGTTAGTTTGTTCAAGGTCATACGAAGAACGGTGCAGGCATTCTAATTTCAGAGGTTGTGTTCTTCATCACATTGGCACACTACTTCTGTTTTTATCATCATGTTGAGTTTTGGTTTGTTTTCTTTTTTTGAAATTATGGTGTTAGTAGTTGTTTGGGGAAAAAAAGTCGTCTTTTAAAAAATTAAATTTATTGGGGCGACATTGGTTAACATGATTAGGTAGGTTTCCAGTGTACATTTCTGTGGTACATGACCTGTCTATTGCGTTATGTGTCCACCATCCAAAGTCAGATCATCTTCCGTCACCATGCATTTGGCTTCCTTTACCCTTCCCTGCCCCCACGCTTCTTCACTGGGGCGGCTACCACACTGCTGTCTGTGCCTTTGAGCTTGTTGAACATCCTACGTATGAGTGAAATCATATGCTTCTTAGCTTTTTCCAACTGGCTTATTTCACTTAGCATGATATTCTCAAGGTCCAGCCATGTTGTTGCAAATGGCAGTATTTCACCTTTTCTTGTGACTGAGTAGTAGTCCACCGTGTGTACGTACCACATCTTCATCCAGTCCTCTGTTGAGGGAACAGTTTGGTTGGTTCCATGTCTTGGCCATTTGAGTTGTTTTCTACTTTTGGCTTTTTCTCTCTTCACTTATTACCATATTTACTAGTTTTTGCTTATATATACATGAACTAAAGGAAGCATTCATTTGTTCTCGTTTTGCTAGGATTTTTAAAAATCAGAAATGTTATTTTTTACATGTCTTTTGGGCATGTATTAAGGTGATCATATATATTTTTTCTCCTTTTAAGCAGTCATATAAGGAGTTATATTTTTAGATTTCTTGAATGATCGATAGTAACTGCTGGAATGGATTCTTCTGGGGATTTTTGTGTTTTATTTTTTAGTGTAGATTATATTTGTTAAATTTTACTTAGAATTCTTATATTGATATTCATAAATGAGATTGGTCTATTTTCTATTCTTTATCATCTATATGGGTTTCGTATTAAGGTTATTCTGAATTTAAAAAAAAAGAATGTGAGAGAATTTCTTTTCCTTTTCTCTAAAGTAATATAAATAGAATTTTAAAAGATTTGGGAGATTTCATCTGAAAAACTACCTGGATGTGGTACTTTTGGAGAGCTGGCCAATTTTTTTTTAAATTTATAAATTCTATACTTAATGGCCACTTAAGGTTTGTAATCCTTTTTTGGTATCCATTTGGATAATTTACATATTCTTAAAAATCATCTATTTCATCCAGATTTTTAAACTTACTTGTAGAGAGAAATAGAAAGCACTCATACTTTGAATTTTTCTGAAGTACTATTTATTTATCATTATTTATAATAGTGAAATATTGGACATAATCCCAAACGCTTATCAATAGGAGATTGGTTAAATAAATTATGACATATACATAACATGGAATATGAGATAGTCAATAAAAGTTCTGTTGAAAAAGAACATTTCTCCGCACAGGTGAGTATTAATAGTATGTTGCTGAGTTGAAACTATGTAGGATGCCATCTTGCTTTCAAAGTAGTTCAGGGAGGCTTATGAAGCAGGATAGAGAACTGTGCACCGAAATGTTAGCAGTGGTCACTGCCACTGGGAGGGGTCCTGGAAGGGTTTTATATTTCATATACTTTCTGTATTGAAGGAGTTTTTAACATATAACAAAGCTGTTTCCATTTTTTGAACGGAGAAGAAAACCTCGGTTTTCATTGAATGTATTGTACAACTAAGAAACCTCAGTGATGTGCTTGGCTGAGTTAATCCTTTTGCTATTCCGATGTATGACTCCCAACTCTAAACACATTTTAATAGTTAGTTATTATCCCAGGGGTTAAGAAATTCTAAAAGTATATTTTAATTCTAACATTATCTTTCCGTGGATTGATCAAAATTCAGAACTTAGCTCACAATGTGTCGTAACGTATTTCCGAGACCTCCCTAAGGATTTACATAGGAAACCCCATGTCCGACAGTTTGTATTACTTTGAAAATTGGATTTCCCTCTGGATTATGGACTGAGAATGGTGAAGGTTAGAGAGTGTATGTGACGCCCCCCAGAGCCCTGCTGTTTGGAAGATCTTCACTTCTTTCTTCCCTCCTCTAATAACTGCTCTCTGCCTGCTGACACCCTCCTCCGCCTCCCGCATGTCACCTCATGGCCACCGCTTCTCAGGGCCGTGCCTGCTGCTCTCAGAAGCACACCCCTTCTTATTTATCCTTCAGTCTTCTGTGGGCCTCCAGAATCTGGGCTGTGTGCCAGCCAGCACTGTATTTTTAGCTCAGAGTTATAAAGCCACAGGAATTGAGAATTCCACTAAGAACACAAGCAAACTGTGAACTTGGAGGCTGCGGAGGGGCAGGTACTTGTGGAGCGAGCAGCTGTGAGTTTCAGATGGCAGCGCGTGTCCTAGGACAGACTTCCCCGCCAGAGGAGGTACCGTTTGTGTTCTTCCAGTTACTGTGTCCTTGGTGGCTCTGCTGGGAGCCTGTGACATGGGTGCCCCAACTCCGCGGGTCTCAGAGCTGGGAGCAGGGTCGAAAGGTTGCTGCAGTCCCCTCTTCCTATGTAGGTAGGACTTTGCAGAAATGTCATCCACACATTTCCATCAACCATCCTGAAAAGATAGTATCTCTACCTTGCATTTTCTATTATCTTGTTATTGTTGTTATTATTTTTTTAATTTTCGCAAAAGATGCAAGGTGTAAGTTTTAAAAAATTCAACCAAGCCAGGAGCAAGGTGAGGGAAGCACTTGAACTGTGTTATCTATCGTCAGCAACCGACCCGGAGTCCCGGTCTCGTGTCCTGTAGGGCAGGTCCTGTGGCTGAGAAAGCCTGGCGTCTGGGAGGAGAGAAAAGGCAGCTACTATTACAGAAGGGCGAGCGCCGGCATGTATGAGAGAAGAGGGGCAAAGACTGGGAGAGCTGCGATGGGGACGTGGGGCGGTCACCTGGAAGAGGGGGCGTGTGCCTCCTGGGTGAGAGTCCAGTGAGGGGGAGTGGTTTGCAGTGTGGGCACACCGGTGGGGCGATTCCAGGAACGTCTATTATCCGGATATGCTCTCCTGCCGGATGAGGCTGTACCTTCCTTTCCAGCTGGGATTCCTATCAGCCGTGTGTCTGGTGTGACCCGTCCCTATCAGAATCTTCGACACCTGCTTCCTCTGGCCCATTCTCCACACAGTAGCCAGAACAAACCTCTCGAAACTTAAATTGGATTATCCTCTCTCCTTGCTTAAAACCCATCTAAAAACACTGAAATGGCTCCCAACCATGACCTTGAAAGCCAACAGGGGTTTGGCCTTTTTGGCTTCTCCGCAAGTTCCATCTCCCATTGCTCCCAGCTGACACTTCGAGCTCTTCCCAGCCTGCAGGGCCTCCGTTCATGATTTCCCCTCTACTTGAAATGCTTACCCACCCCCTTAAAAACTGTTTTATTGTGGTCGAATACACATAATGCAACACTGTAGCTAGTTAGAAGCCTGCGGTTCAGTGGCAATAAGTACATTCCAGTGTTGGGCAGCCATGGCCATTACCCACCTTCAGAATGTGTGTGTCACCCTGAGCAAAACTCCGTGCTGCTTATTAATTACAAGTCGTGGTTCCTGTCTCCCTCTAGCCCCTGGTGACTTCTGTTCTACTCCTTGTCTCCATGCATTTATACCTCAGGTACCTTGTATATGTGGACTCATACAATACGTCTGGTTTATTCAACTTAACTTTGTCTTCAAGGTTCATTCCTTTTTAAGGCCGAACAATGTTCTGTTGTACACTTTGTTCCTCCATCTGTTGATGCCGTCTCTCTGTTCTTAGCATCCTTCACATCTTTCAGTTTGCAGCCCAAATGTTACCTCTCACATTGTCGTCTTTCTCAGGATGCAGGGTGTAAGTGTATTATCATTGTTTTTGTGGTTTATATCGATTGCTCTTACATATGGACTGGACATCTGGCAGCTCAGTGACGACACTGTCTTCTTCAGCATGACCTTTCCAGCGCCCGACACATAGCTTGGCGTACCTGAGGCCTGTGGACGCATCCTGAATCCCCCCCAGAAGGTGCCCCGGGCAAAGGCAGACATTGTGGTACTGGCTCCTGAACTGCTGCCTCGGTTTATCCTGCCACTGAGCCTCACTGAAAGCCTGGCTTCTCATTTTGTTTTTCCCCTCAAATTTCACATCTTTCCTGATTCTGTACCATTGTACTTTGCCTTCTGGACCTCCACGCTTGCTGCTCACAGGGCCGGGCATCTCCATGTTCGATAAACTGGGGACAGGGCCTTGGGGCCAACTCCTGCTCCCCCCCCCATGCCCATGGCCCTCACGGAGGGACGGCCTGCTGACCTGAAGAGGCAGAGTTTCTCCTCTGAGTTGGTTAACAAGGGTGGGACGTGTTTTGGGAAGACAGTACTAGTAGCAGAGCCTGATTTTCTAGAGGTGTCTAGCACTTTAGGGTTTACAAGATTTCCATAAACATTGTCTCCTTTGATCTTTAGAAATGCCTTCTGAGGTGGTTCATAGGTTGCTATTATTTCCCATTTTACAAATATTCTATTCACAAGTAATAATGGGTATTACTTCCCATTAAGAACCAGAGTGGGGATGTGACTTACCTTAAGTCACTAGTTTAGGTTTCAGTAGGAGGACCCAGAGCACGTTCCTGGCAGGCACATTCCATGTAGAAGCAGCCCCGGTTGAGCCCTGCAGATGGAAGGCAACGATGAAAGGCTGGAGGGTCCGGGAGGGAGAGGGGAACTGGGGTGGACATGGCCTCCTGCACAGTGCAGCCTAGATCCACCCAGAAGGGTATCTGTTGTTGCCCAGTCAACTCTTCATCTTCTGAGATTTTCCTGGTGGAGCCCAATCTCATCTCCACAAAGTTGGGAAGGGTTTGACAAGTTTTTGACATAGTAGCAACGCACATTAGTGCCGTCGGGCGAGGGGTGGCTGATAAGTCCGTCACACACACACTGCTTCCTCCGAATTTGTACTGGCGACGTGAAGAGCACTCTGGGGCGTGTGTGGGCCTGGCGGGGAAGAGCGATCGACTTGTGGTTCCACCGCGGCTGAGGCGGGTCTGTGTCCTCTGTGTGCCAAGCGATGGGAAGTGTTGCTTATTTGAAATAGATTTTTCTGGCACCTTACTCTACACCAATCTTTTAAAACATTAAGAAGAAACCTGCTAATGACTTGCTGCATGCAACAAATCTCCTGTGTCACCCTTTTGCCAAGTACAGGCCATTAAAATATGTCATTTACAAATGGAGGGAGTCATCTGAGTGTGCAATGTGAACGATGACACTGGTTTATAAGATGATGAGACAGACTCACGTGAATTTAGGCTAAGCCACTTGCTAGTTACGTGCCTGCATCTAAACTCCTCTGAACTCCAGCTTCTGTTTGCAGACGGGAGCTGGTACACAGCTCGGGGCATTCATTCCCTTTGCCTGGCGAGGATGCTGCGGATGCTGCTCATTCTGTGGATGCTGCTGATGCTGTGGATGCTGCGTTAGGGTCAGCTGTCACAATGAGAGAGTCACAGTCTAACAAGGAGTGGCAGGCAGTCAAGTTTCTACCGAAAATTTAAGATCTTTCTGCAGTCTCCTCCCATAAAGTGGGAAGGTCAAACATTCTTCAGCTTTCACCTTGCCTCATGAATTATTTTTTTATTCAAATATTTCGATGACAAGTAGAACATTAAAATGAAGAACTTTATTGTTTTTTTTGAAAAGAAGATTCATATGGAGCTCACAGTTGTCAAAACCCATTATCACCTCTGCAAATGCAAGCTCCTTCCAAGAGGCTGCTAAACTCTTTTTCTCTCCAGCATTCATGCTTTTACCTGCTGCTCTCACCTCCTCTGAGTTTTCTGGAGTGTTGAGATTCTAGCTGTTTCCATACCAGGTACTATTTGTTGACAAAAAATACTGTCATGTGTGATGGAAATTTTTCTTTTTTTGTTGGAATGAGCTTTCTCTATCTGACGGAAATGTATTGTTCGTGGAGACTAAAGTTCGTGGGAGACGTTAGAACACAAAGTACATAAAAAAAAAAGTCTTTTCACTGCTTAAGGCAAGTGCGCTTTTTGGTGCTAGTATGCTCATTAGCTTAGTTTCAGTGGTTAATAAGCTACTCTTGAGAACGTGCTTGGAAGAATACTAAAGCCCTCCTCCCGCTTTTCTTTGGCAGTTACAATGACATTTTCTAAATTCAACTTGCCTCAGATCAAGATGTTAGACTTCAGCCCCCAGCGCCGGTAATTTATGTAATTTAGTGCACAAGGGATCCCGGAATGAGGGTCTAACTCTATTTGGCCAAATCCAAGACATGCTATAAAATGCACGAAACTGTGTCATAAAGTTACACTTTGACCCCCCTCCTTGGGCCATGTTTTTCACATATAGTCATTATAAAGGTTAACGTTCATCACAATATTAATGACTCACAGGATGACAGGGAACTTTTAAAAAATATCAGATATGGACACGGCCCACAGAGAGCTTGCCAGGAGTGCAAGGAGAGGACATTTTTACAAATGAAATAAACGGAGGCAGTGCGGGTGTGCACGCCAAATGGCCTGATCCAGAAGGCAAGTAAAGCAGGGATCCCGCATCCGCCTGCCTGGGCTCCCCGAACTCTCGCACCCCCCACCCTGTACACTGACTCCCAGGGGATCCGTAAAGCTTCTGATTGGAGAAGATTAGAGACCTACTTCTACTGTTGTTGCCTAACGATGAAAACTGACTTTAACGTGATTTTCTTCAGCTTTCATACTCGTTTCTCTTCTTTCACCAGAGCTTTTCATCTGGTAGTAGTTTATTTGTCTGTTTTTTTTTTTTCGGGGGGGGGCGGCATCAGTATCAACATGTGGAATAGGTCTCTCATTCATTCCCCCAGCAGGTGGCAAATGTCTGCCTCAATTCATAGGCCTTCCTGGCCTTTTTTTTTTTTCTTTTTTCTTGCTCAGTCTGGCATTTACTGGTCTCTAAAACAGTTTAAGGTAAAGCCTTTTATTACCACATTAGTTCTGCCATCAGTCACGTACTGGGCTGATGTGTATGATAAGCGGCGGCCAGTGTGGATGACATTTGGTGACAGTGAGTTTTTGGGTAGACATGCTATAGACATTCATTGCCTATAACTTTCCCTCGACAGATTTCCTGCTGGGATATTTTTTTGGGTAGAATGTTAAAGCTGGCAGTGTGGACAAACACATTTTTACCTTTGAGATAGGAAATAAAATCACAGTATAAATGTGGTCCTTGAAATCCACACAGCACATTTCCCCCCCAGGGAGACCTGTTTTGAAGCTGATTATCTGAATAAAATCACAGATAATAGGATAGAAAGGAAAAAAATCCCAGCCATGCTGATAATTAGTGGGCTGTATTCCTGCCACAGATCCAAACGTTGTTACTTAATAATGTAATTAGCCAGAGAAATGTGTGCTTTAATGAACACCCCCCTGCATATGCAGCACAAAATTTGTGCTGCTTCTTTTTTTCTTTCCTTTAGATGGAAACTGTTTTTAAATGGTCTGTTTCCTTGTGATCATGTGAGCTTCGGGCTTTTCACGTCGAACTCCATTTTCCTGACCTTGTGCAGCCTCTGTTGGGTTTTTTAGGATTTTTAAATAGGAGCCACCTGCTTTTTCGGGTACTTTCTGGCCTGAGACAAAGCGGCAGTGTCTGCCATCTCTCTTAAGGGTGTTGGCAAGTGATATCTGGGACAGGGTTCTGCTCCAGGCCAGACGCAGGCCACAGGCCCCTGTTACGGGGTTAGACATCAGCACCGAGGCAGCTTCAGGGGGTCATACCACTGCCGGGGAAGTCCGCTTCCAACAGCTCTCTTGCTCTTGACAGCTTCTTTGAGACAGAACTGGGCCGAGGAGTTGTCACAAAACCCTTCCAGAGTGATTCGAATGTTCCTTCCCATGACCTTTTCTCCCGAGGTATCAGCTCACTTGTCAGGTCAGCCCTAGTCAGGGCCTGGAGTGCACCCCGTCCTCCTGAGGCTGCCCAGATTTAATGGATCTGGACTTTGGGGTCCTGCAAACCCTAGTTCTATTTGCGATGTGACTTTTCAATGTGACTTAAGCTCTTAAGATCTCTATTTTTCGTATCTGTAAACTATAGGAAAAAATACATCTGCATTGCATGGTTTTGAATAACTTTCTCAAAATTACCTGGTACAAGACTGATACTGGTTTTCGTGAGTTTTTTTTTAACCTTTCATCTACTTGGTTTTTGGTGGGTGTGAGTTGGATAACTATGAGGTAATGTATCTGTGTCTCGTTCTTATAGTTACAAATCTGATGTCTGTCTTTGTCAGGGGCTGCTGTCATAACAAAGTAGCAGTGATAAAGTAGCAGCAAGCTATCAATGAATTCATTGTGAAAAACTATTTGAAGTAGACATTGTGGGGTGCAAGAGATTATAAGAGATAAGATTCTCTCCTTTACAAACTGCCCGTATATTTGGGAAGAGAAAACATATTTATAAAAAGACACTAAAGCCGTAAGCAGGAAATAAAGATCAAATGAATGGGATGGATAATTATTCCTGATTCTATCTCTTCTTTCCTCCTCACATCCAGTCCATCACCAAGAATGCTTCCAGAACACACTGCAAATGCATCCTCCTTCCATCTCCACCAGCGCCTCTCAAGGCCTCGTGAGACCCGCCCTCTCTCTTTTGCACTATTGCTGCAGACCTCACTGATCTCTCTCCTTCCACTCCCATCCTTCTCCACCCACCAGTCCAAATGGCCTTTAAAAAACCTGTATCTGATTCTTTTACTTGCTTGCTTAAGATCCTCCAAGGGCATTCAATTGCTTTTATTTATTTGTTTGTTTGTTTAGAGATTTTATTTATTTATCTTTAGAGGGGAAGGGAAGAAGAGCGAGAGAAACATCAATGTATGGTTGACTCTTGTGCGTCCCCTGCTGGGAACTGGTCCACAATCCAGGCATGTGCCCTGACTGGGAATCAAACTGCAGTTGTTTGGTTCGCAGGCCTGCACTCAATCCACTGAGCTACACCAGCCAGGGCTTTTTTTTTTTTTTTTAAGATTTTATTTAATCAACTGCTTTTAAATAAAATCCAAGGTCTTTGTTAAGGCTCCCAGGGCCCCGTGTGAGGTGGTCCTGCTTTTTCTCTCCGCCTTCGTCTTGCACTGTAGCAAACAGGTTGCCCTTCCCTTTCAGGAACGCAGCAAGAGCTTTCTCACTTTCTCTCCGCAGGGCCTTTGTGTGGGCCGTTTCACTCGATGGAGATGTCTTACCTTCGCTCCTAAACACGACTGGCTCATTCTCATCCTTCAGGTCCTTCACGCAGATGTTACCTCCTCAGAGACACAGCACCTTTCCTGACCACACTGTTTAAAAAGGTTTCCCTGTCCTATCACATTATCTCACCTCTTATGTAACATTTACCACACTCTGTAATTATGGTGTTGATTTTACTTACATCTGTTTATTCTAAGTTGCACAAGGGCAGTGATCTTGTCAATTTTGGTCTTTGCAGTAATGGCTAGTATAGTGTCTAGTATATACCAGGTGCTCAATAAATGTGTGAATAAATGAACCAATGCATCGAGGCCACAAAAGTTCAGAGGAAGAAAGGACCCCTCTGTTAGTCAGTCATAAAGCACATCAGTCACTGGGAAGGATTTTGCTAGGTATGGGGGAGAGAGCATAGACCTGGGCGAGGAGAGTGTGAGCGAGGCGGAGGGCAGAAAGCTGAGGCGAGGGGGGCAGATGCTGCAGGATTTGCTCAGATGGATGGCTCTTTAGAGGCAGCGGGTGGAGGCGAAGGAACTGACAGATGTGGATGTTATTGACCTCCTGGTCATAAAAACTATCCATGTGACTTTGGATGTGATAGTAGCCATGCTGAGCGATTTCACCTGTAAAATGGGGAAAATAATTCCCAGCATGGAGGGTTACTGTGAGTAGTAATGATTTATACTTAGGGTCCTACTGGGATGCATGTGATAAAAAATAGTAGTCATTTATATCAGTATTTAATTTAGACTCTCAAATGTGGAACTGTGTAAGAATGTGGATGCTGAGAACTTAACTCAGTACCACTGACTCAGAAGAGTTATCTGTGTGTGGGGGTAGGGTTGTGGGGATGGAGGTGAGACTCCAACCTGTGTTTCTTAAAAGCTCCCCAGGTGATTCAGATGCATAGCTGTTGTTTAGAGCCACGTGTTTAATCCAAGCCACACTGGAATCTTCTCTAAATATCTCCTGCAGACGAAAGGGCTGCGAGTTAGGAATGCTCCGTGATGAGAACTCACACAGACACTGGTCCAGGTCGCCGAACACTGGGCATCTACCCGAGTCTCTGAACCTTAGTCCTTAGACACTAGGCTGTGGGTCTCTCATCAACCCCCCAAATTAATATTTTGGGTATGAATTTTTAAAAACCTTGCAGTCCCAACTAAAGCCTCCGTGCCTTCCATTATTCTTGGTCATGTCCAAGATGGAAGTCAATTTAGTTATCTTCTGCACTCTTATTATCCCTTTAGTATCTGAGCTTCTCACCTAGTCCCATGATTTGTCACTGAGTTTTCTCCCACACGTCTCCAATGTGCTGCTTAGAATTGCAGCTTCAAGGTCCAAACACCCGTTTAAACCTATACCCTTAATCTCTTCACTGATGCTCCATGTACTTCCTGCTGTAACTAAACCCCAGCTTAAACTAGAAGATGTTTTAGATGTCAACATCGACCGGGCAGTCTTACGGAACATTAACCACCTGTTCTGTTGCTTGCTCATTTACACACAAACATACTCGTCTTGGAATGTTTGGGGCCAGTAAATCTCTAAAGGTTTGATGCTGGAAAAACACGTTGGGGTCTTGTGTCTGGTAAACATCTATGAAAGGGACTTGAGAGGTAGATGAGGTTGGAGGGTTTATGAAATGACCACTTCATTCTGGTGCCGTAACTGCTGATGATTTGAATCTGCACTGACTAGCTCTTTTTTAAAAATCTCAGAGCCAAGCGCCTGGGCTGGTGGGTTGAGCTTTTGTATTGAGGGTCCTGTGATAACTCCAATGACAGTAGATGAAACCCTGCCTCCCTCAGGGAAGTGGCTCTGGGGTTCGGCAGCAGACCACGCGTCCGCGTGGGACTGAGAAGAGTGCGATTCCATTCAACCCACCAATTCTGTATCAGATGCTCATTTAAGAGAAGCAGAGAGAGAGAGAGAGAGAAAGAGAGAGAAAGAGAGAAGCCACCTATTTATAAGGCTAAAAATGACTGATGAGGAGTTAGAAACAGACCATATTTCTCTATTTTGAATGCTTTATCTCAATAAATGCACTTACGTTTTAAAATCCTAGATGTCAAGAGTGCTTAATTTTCTTGGCTTTACTCAGGCGGAGGAGGAAACTAAAACTCAGGATGAATGCCAAAAGTCATTTTTTTTCTTTCTGCATTTACATACAAGTGGGACTCTTGATTGTCTTTGGAATTATTATGACCATATATTTTATATTTTGTATTTATTATGCTTTCTTGGATAAAATTGTATCATGAGCTCCCCGTTACTGCATGAGAGATGTAGCACATTTTATTCCTTCCATTCACCTCACTGCTCAGATTTTGTTAAAATAATTTGGAATTTTATTTTCAAGTTATTAAATTTTTTATATTGTTAGCTTTGAAATTTTTCTCAGAAAAGATACACATGGATTTCTTTTTCAATTGTAGAATATCTGAAAAAGACTTTCTTTTCCTCTTATGTTAAGTAGCATTTGGCTGGGCCTAAAATGGTAACGGCATAATCCTTTTTGTGTAGTTTCCCTGTTAATTTGCTTTAAAAAGTTCAGAGATTCTGTATATATGTCATTTAATATTCATTTGGCAAGAAAACTACAATTGCATTATAATCTACTCAGGAGTTAATGATCTGAAGGTGCCTGCTAAAATGTACCAGAAAGTCTTAATACTTAAAAGAAGCCCGAGATCGATTATTTTATCGACCAAGGAATTCTTTATACTCTAAATCTCATAATTGGAATGTTTTTATGTATGGCGTTTATAAATTTCATTCAAGTCAGACATATCTGTTAAGATTCTGAACAATCTTACTTTCTGTATCTGCAGTTGGATGGTTTGGTGGGATCAGTGTTTGCTCACTTCCCACATGAGTGGCTTCTGTCATTTATGTTTATTTCCAAAATCTGAACTGTAGACGTAGAACGCGGGGTCACGAGTGCTGCGCTGCCTCCCCCGCACAGATCCGCGGTCTGGGAGCGCAGCACGCGCTGGGGTGGGGATCACAGCTCCAGCCCCAGCAGGTGGCTCACTCTGTCTGCCCAGGGGGCCTTGAGAGCCCTGGAGGAAAGGGCACTTCCGTGTGCACGGAGAAAGGCACCTGGACAGAAAGTAGTCTGACGTGCACAGGTAGAGAATTTTTTTCTGCGGGGCTCCTGTTTCCTATAAGCAAAGAGCCCGCGGGAGCCCGGGACCTGAGGCTGTTCCATGGCTGCCGCGCGCTCCGAAGGCTGCGCCTGGCCGGTCCACCTACCTGGGTGGGCACCTGGCTTTAAGTTTGTCTGCTGAATCCTGAAAATTTACAGGGTGGATTGGGAAATTAGGTTGGATGGAGAATTTTAGGCTGCCAACTTCTGAAGCTCACCTTAAATCACAGTGATTCCTATCTCCTCTGCTTGGCTGGCCCAGGGATTTTTCTCTCTGAGCCGTTTTCTTAGGGGGCCGTACTTTAAAGTCCTAACCTCGACCGAGTTGACAGCTTTTCAGAGAAATGTTAGAGTAATGAAAAACAGGCTTTTAATACTCATGTCCATTTTTAATTGTGGCAAAGTACATACAACATAACATTTACCATCTTAACCATGTTTAAGTATTAAGTGTATTCACAATGTCGTGCAACCGATCTCTAGAACTTTTTCATCGACCGGAGGGGAAACTCTGTACCCCTTCAACAATAATCCCCTGCTTCCCCCTCCCCGCAGGCACCACCTGGCACCACCGCTCTGCTTTCTGAGTCTAATTTAGTTATCTCATAGAAGGGAGACTGTGGCGTATTCGTCCTTCTGTGACTGGCTTTTCTCACGTAGCTTAATGTCCTCCAGGCTCATCCATGCTGTCATAATGGTGGGTCTGCCTTCTTCTTTAAAGGCCGAACAATACGCCATTCATGTATATACTACAGTGTGTTGGCCCACTCACCCACTGAGGGACCCTGGTGTGGCTCGCATCTCTCGGCTATTGTGAATAGTCTTCTGTGCACGTAGGTGTGAAAATGTCTCTTTGAGACCCTTCTTTCACTTCTTTGGGACATACTCGTATCACCCAAAATAGAATTACTGGTAGAAAGGGGTTTGGAGACTTCGGTTCAAATCCTAGCAGAGCCACGTATTAAGCTGCGTGTCATCTGGTAAGGCGTTATTCCCTCTAAGCCTCAGTTTCCTCATCTCTAAAAGTAGAAAAATAAAGTCTACTTTCCCTACGTTAAAGAGTTATTGAGAGGGAATCAAATGAGATAAGCTTTGGGGAGCACTCCGGAAAGTTGAAAGCACCGTGCAGGTGTTAGGCCTTTGACTGAAGTTGTTCACCTTGCTGGAAGAGGAGCTCGTGGGTAAGAAACATGCACTTCTACGTGCCTCACTTCACACCGGTGCCTCCAAGACACAAGGTGGGAGAAGGCGATGGTTCTTAGCATTTGTGGGGATGGTTGGTTGGCGGTGTGTGAGTGTATCTCTAGATGTTGACTTTCTTGGCTCCAGAGACAGAGCACTGAAGAGTGAAATCCCAGGGGAGCTTTCGTCTGGGGGGTCTCGTGTGACTTCCGGCAGAATTATGGTAGAATGTCTTGGGTCTTGCCAATCCACGTTTTCAGAGCAAGCAGAACACGTGGGCTGCTGGTGATTATTTGTCCATAGAGCAATGGTTCGTAACCACTTTGGGGATACGAATTTGATGGAATCTATCAATTCATTCAGTAGATAATCTATGGAGCATACATTGTGTATGAGGTACTTTGCTAGATAATACCTTCTTGGAATGTACAGGGCAATTGGATAAATAGGCTTTTCTCCAAAGAAATGCACCCCCCACACACATACATATGTTTTACAGATTCGAGGTGTTTATGGATCCCTAGAAATCCTTGGGTAAAACATTCATGCCTGGGGTAGATGGAGAACTCGGCTCTGCTGCTGAGGCCCCGCTTGTGCATGCAGTGCCCCATTCAGTCGCCGCTGCCACAAGTGCAGGAAGATACAGGCTGGAGACTGCAGCCGTAGGAACACAAAGGGCAGACACGGAGAGGGAAGCCAGAGACTCTACAGGGGGCTCATTGACTTGCCCAGCCTTCTCAGAAAGGCAAAGACAAACCCGTCGCTGATGACAAGAGCTCCAGGTTTCCAGCCGTAATAATCGTGGAAATTGAGAAGAGCTAACTAATCCCATGTCGGACCAGACTGATGGTCATTCCAACCTCTTACTGCATCTCTAATAGCACCTCTAAGAGTTATTTGGAGAAAGTGAGGCAGCTGCCTCATGGGATGCTGGACGCACATTGGGGGACGTGCTCTTGGGCCAGAGCTATGTAGGCAGTCATGCGGTAGGAGAGCTGGACATATCTTCTGGACCCAGCCATTTGCTCCGTCACCCAAGCTGTTCTGCCTCCACCATTCGGCATTCAATGGAGGTGCAAAGATTGGTCACTGCATGAAAAACCAGTGGATCTGCATGGGGCATAGTAAGCTATTAATTAGCTGATGCTTGTAGAGCACTTTGAAGAACAAACATGTTATGTAACTGCTAATTATAATTACCGTCCTCAGCCTGCCACCTCTCACAGAGTCTGTGGCTCCCGCTGCAGCTGTTGCCAAGGGCTTGTGCAAGCTTTGATTTAAGGGGAGACAAGGCATTCTCCCTGAGAGCTGTTATCTTTCTGTGAGGAGGCCTCCAGGCCCTCCATCAAGATCGGCAGCTAAATTCAATTTCCGCAGATAAAGGGGGTCATTTCCATGATGATTAATTCATAGCGCCCTGCACAGGTTCACTGGGTGGGGAGGCAGTGAGAGATGCCGATTACTATGGCCCTTGCTCAGCTGCCCCCTAGTTTTCTTCTCCTTGTTTTCACCTGCTTCTTCACGCCTCCCCTTCTGCCG
Source organism: Artibeus jamaicensis (assembly GCF_021234435.1). NCBI lineage: Eukaryota > Metazoa > Chordata > Mammalia > Chiroptera > Phyllostomidae > Artibeus > Artibeus jamaicensis. The sequence continues at coordinate 8,460,262 of NW_026522030.1, forward strand.
CAGCTGCCTCTTGTGCGTTTTGTGTTCACTTCCCTCAGTGTCCACTTTTGGGTTGTTCCCCACCCACATCTTCCACTTTTCTGCCTAATCTCTGAATGCCTTCTACCTCCATTCTCTGTTTTCATTCCATTTACCCCTCTTTTTATCCATAAAAGTTTAGTTCCAAATTGGGTGGAATCATTTATCTTTGTTTCACCTGGGTTGTTTTTAGTGGAAAATGCTGGGGGAGCCTGGTTTCTCTGGCATAGTCGCGTGCCTCTGCGCATGGTTTTTATGGAGCGTGAACTCCAGCAAGGCGCTAGGCTCTTTTTTTCTTAACGCCGGTTTGGACTGGAAACTCCAGACAGCTGAGAATTAGATGACTAGTGTCTGGAAAAACCCAGGTAGGCGCTTGATGTTCAGTGAGTTGGTCTCCCTCAAGATCAAAGAGGTTGATTCATTCTTGATAAGACCGTGTCCCTGGCTTTCATTCTGCACAGGTCACTTGGCATTTTATGTTCAGAATGTGAGTTAATAATTATAAGGCTGGTGCTTGCCCATCGATGCTCTCAGAAGGGCAATGTCTCTGCTGGATCACAGACTGCGACCCTTGCTGAGCCCCCTAACCTGACCCAGCACCTAGTCCTCCAGGCCTAGTAGCTTCTGGTCCTCATTTTTGTTCTGTTCTGTTGTATTTCCTCCCCTCCCCTCCCCTCCCCTCTTCAACCCAGTGATGCTCATTTGCAGCTCCACACATTTCAGATGGAAAAGAAAAGTCACCCGGGATAAATGCCTTCATTTATACAAATAGCCGCGTGGCTGGGGTGTGTTTGAATATGTGCAATAACGTTTGGGCCGTTGAGCATTACAGCCGCCACTGAGGGCGCGCCAGCTTACACCCCCAGAGTTCTGCTGAGGCCTTATTGCTTGATTTCATTTTGTCCTCACAAAAACCCCGTGAAGTTAGGGGTTGCTATTGTCATTTCATAGATGAGTAATCTGAGACCCATGAACGTTAAAACAGCTTTCACAGGGTCCTTCAGTGACTAGGAAGTAGCAGAGTCAGGATTTGAACTTAGGTCTGTGAGGCGCGACAGCCCATGCTGTCTCTCCGATGCCAGGGTTTTCCAAGTGTGAATTATTTGTATACCAACCTGACAGACGAAACTATTATTTGTTCAACAATTTTTAAAAACAACTTATATTTAAAATTAAAATTAAAATTTTTTGATCAAGGGCACTTTGTAATATACGTGATCTCATGACTTTGAACTAGGTCAGTGTTTTTTAATATATACAAAAGGTAATACAAAACAAACACAAAAATTTATTTAAGCCCAACCAAAAATCATCCTAATGTATATAATGCATGTTAGGAAATCACTACTCTGAGCCATGCTCATTCTACTCATTTTATGTGACTCGAAAGACTTAAAAAAAAGAAAGTAAACACAGCAGAACTGCTATCATTTAATTTATTCAAATATGCACTTATTCAAAGTAGTCGCCTTGGGAAGCCATACTCTCATTTTAATGATGCTGCCTTATGAACATCTGTCTGTTTAATAACCCCGGTTTGGGTATTGCCCTTGGAGGTAGTTTATGAGTCTTCTTAGAAGATCAGGTAGATTCCTTTTGAGATCAGACACTGTTTTCAACCAGCAGTGCTGTGGAGCTTGACAATTTGCTTGGGTCCCCCGAATAAAGAAAAAGGATCTCAAACTGGGAACAAAGAGAGTCCACAGCTCAGCCCCTGCCCTCCTCCACGGAGCTCCTCCTGAAAGAGCAGCCTTTGTCACTGTCTCCGATCCCTCCCATGCCATTCTGTCCTCGGCTTCCTGAAGGAAAACCGGGCATCCGACACCCCCACTTCACTGCATGAGCTTTCTCACCAGGGTTAGTAATGACCACCCAATGGCCAAATGCAGGTTCGACTTTTACTCCTCACCCTCCTTCACCTTTGTACAACACTTAGCATTGCCCATCATCTGTCTCTTCATCCACCCATTCAAGCAATCAATCAAATAATAAATACTTTTAAATATCTATGTCCAAGGCACTGTATTAGGTCCGAGAGATAAACCCAGTCTTTGCCATCACTGAGCTTACATTCAGGAAAGACAGGCATTAGATAAGCAATGACAAAGTTAATGAGTTACCAATGTGAAAAGTAGCCCAGAGAATACTGGGTGCTAATAGAATACTAAAATGCATAACTTTATGCACATGTACATTTATGTTTACACCCCCCCCACAGACAGAATTGAAGCAAAGTGAAGGTACTTTATCACCCACTGAGGCCTTGTTCCCCCACCTCGAGTGTAGAGACCAAGCGAATGCTGCGGGGCCTTTTTCTTTTCTTTTTTTTGGCAAGAGATGTCTGAATGTCCTACAACCGAGCAGGTCACAGGCCTGGTCTCCCCACCTTTACCCAAAGTCAACTTCCGATGTAGTCATGACACGGTGGCACTCCGTCAGAGAGGAAAGAGCTGTATGAAAGAAGAAAGAGAGAACCTGCCCCAGGGCCTTCATGGTGCACGCCAGGCCCTCCTCCCGTGCGAGGGGAGGAGGTCGCGGTGGGAAGGAAGGGGGATAGCTCTGGAGGAAGCAGACGCTTCTTTCAATCTTCTTCCTTGACTCCCTACGCATCACGCTCCCTCAGCCCACCTCTCACCTCTCTTCTGCATTGCTCTCTCTCCTCTGGTTTCCCTGTAGCTGCCTGCGTTTCCTGGTGTTCTGTCATTGGGCCACTATATGTCATACCTGGATTTTACACCAGGACCCAGGGCTTCAGCTGCTATCTACACATGCATGACTTTCAAGACTATTTTCACAAGGATAGTCTGTAGAGAACTCACACTTAGCCTGCCCTACACACAGTTCATTAGCCTCTTTCTCAGAAACCTGGTCAGCTTCCTCCTATATTTATTCTGAGAGCAGTAAAGACAATCCATTCAGACTCTCAAGTTCAAAGACCGGCAGTGAGCCGAGATCCCTCGCTGGTCCTTATTTCTCAATTCCTGTTGCATCCTCATCGTTTTATGATTTTAAGTGCAGTGCCCTGAATTCATCTTTTCACATTTTTGCTGAATAACTGCTTCAATGCAAAGGCTCTGGAGTCAGGTCTAGATTAGAGTCCTGATTTGACTGCTTACTAGCTGTGTGACCCTTGGCAGGTTACTTAACTTCTCTAAGCCTCGGGTCTGAAAAATGGACACAGTAGGAGCAAGCTCATGGGGCTATTTTGAAGATTCAAGAAATGATACATTATACATAGTAACTGGTGTGTGGTAATAACTCAATAAATATTCTCTCATGATTGATTTTGTCGCTGCTTCTTATGACTGCTGTAAAGATGAGATCAAGTCTATAAAGACCTACTTATCGGTCTTCACATATTGAGCTACTATCGAGGTCCTGCCCAGTCCGACTTTGTTCTCTCTCTGCAACCTCACTTCCCACCTTCCCCCTTCCCCAGTCACGTGACACGGCTCTGTACCCACTCCGGATATGCCACAGCCTTTACTGTTCTAAGCCTTGGACTTGCTGGTCCGTCTGCATAGATGGCTTCCCTCCTCTTCAGCCATTCATCCGTTAAGTTCATGCCATCAGTGAAGCCGGCTTCCCCAGGTCCTTTGGGGACAGTCGATGAACTTCTTTTGCTATACCCCGTGGTACTTTGTAGTTTTGCTCTTATATTTACTGAGTTGTAATTTACCTGCTTGTGTGTATATGTGCTCCCTCCATCGGGCAGCATGTTCCCGAGAAAGGACTTATGTTCTGATCATCATCACAGCCCAGTGCCTCGCACAGGGAGATGCTTGGCGTTCGGTGGACGTTCCGTTAATGGCGAATAAAGAGCTCTGGAGTAAATTCCAGAGAACTGCTAGAAATGTTTTCACGTGTTGGTATTGGAATTAGGACATATCCTCCCAAATCATCACTATTAATTAATTGACTGATTGATTGATTTTAGGGAGAGGGGAAGGGAGAGAAACATTGATGTGAGAGAGAAACACCAATCGGCTGCCTTCCATAGGCACCCTGACTGGGGAATGAGCTCCAACCGAGGCACGTGCCCCGATCAGGGATCAAACCGGTGACCTTTTGGTGTGTGGGATGATGCCCGACAAACTGAGCCATGCCGGCCCAGGCGTAAGTCATCTCTTTTTTAAAGGCAAGATGACTGTGAATTTTTAATGTCTGATATGTTTATTAAAAAGTCTTTCAAGCTCATCTGTAGACCCCTGGAAGAAAAAGCAATGAGACTTTGTTCACTGCTCCTTGAGATGAAATATCTGACACCCTATAGTCAGATCGGGGTCCCATCTGTGCAGAGAGCATGGCACAAGCTGGAAGCAGATGCCATTTCTGAGATGTCACTTGCAGTTGTCATAGAGAATGAGCAGAAAGTAAAGACAAGACAGGCAACATTTATGTCTCTTTTCTAATCTCTGCTCGGGTGGCAGATGGGTCCCAGGTGAAAGGAAATTTGCGTTACTTGCAACTCAGAGAGAAGGTGGAGGGTGGGATGTTTCCTTTCCTCCTGGACCAGGTGGTGAGTTGGCGTCAGAGGGATGTGTGCGTGAGTCTAGGAGTCCAGAGCTCTAGGGCTTTGAAGGGTGCTGGGGAGGGAAGAGGCCAGGAATGTTTGGGTCCTCTTTAAGCTGACAATAGACTGGCGGCAGCATCATCTTTGTGCTACCCAAGAGAGTCAGTGGATAGAATCTTTGCATCTCTTAGGGTGCCCGCGTCTATAACTGCAGTGTTTTTGATTTCACATTCTCTGAGCTCTGGGGAGAAGTATTGCTGTAGTGACCCAGGAGTTCTTAGGGCAGCCGTGGGTGATCCTCCAGTGCCTCTCCACGACTCTGCCTGCGCTCCTGTCTCTGCCTCCGTTTATTCTCGCTTACCTATAGCTGGCCTGGGCTTATTCAAGACCAGGTAACGTGGGATGTAGAATCTCTGTAATGCTGCTGATGGGCTGATTGAGTCAAGATGTAGAGTCTTCTATGGGCAAGGATATCAGTAGACCAGGGTTTATCTAAAGGCGGCTTTGCTTCTGAGTACAAGATGAACAAGGAGGCAACCCTCAGGTGCCTGTGGGTGAAGGTCCCTTTTCCCGCGTGGAGACTGAGAAGAGATTTACTAGAAGAGAAGGGCAGGAGCTGAGTTGAGGAAAGCTGTTTTCTTTCTTAATTAAGAAAAGATTTTTTCAATTACAGTTTCTCATTCTTCTGGATGAGAGTCTTTCCTTGGGATTTCCAGAAAAGAAAGCCCAAGGCGGAAGGCTTATGTTTATTGTATATACAGTGGGGAATGGTGTCTCAGGAAGCAGGGAAGGGAGAAGAGCCAACGTAAAGGATGCCTTGTCGGGTCCGTTAAGTGCAAGTGATTGCCCTGTTTATACCCTGAGAAGTTTTTGTAGGATTGTCCTTCGGGGAAAAGAAAAGTAAGGGGAGATTGACTCCCATCTCCTGTCCCCAAGGGGCATTAATTCCCTTGCACTTCCAGGTTGCAGGTGTGGGTACCCCAGCAGGGAGCCCCAGATGAGAGATAGCACTCACCCACATAGTCAAGGCCTGTGTAGGGATGGAACCAGGAACAGGTGAGGCCGAGAGATTCTGGAGACTCTATGAGGGTTGTCTGATTGGGTAGTAAAGCCTGAATTTGGGCTGTGGAATATTCCTGTTTGCTGAAATGAGGGTTCCCTTCTCTAGAAATAAAAGTAGGGGAGCTTCTACCTGTAGGAAATGTTACTCTTTTTTGATGCCGTTGTAAATAAAATTGTTTTTTCTTTTTTTCTTAAAATATTTTATTTATTTTAGGGAGCGGGGAAGGGAGAGAGAAAGAGAGAAAAAACACTGAGGTGCCAGAAAAACATCAATCAGTTGCTTCTCACACACTCCCAAATGGTGACCGGGCCCACAACCCAGGCATGTGCCCTGACTGGGAATCAAACCGGTGACCTTTCAGTTTTCAGGATGATACTCAACCCACTGAGCCACACCAGTCAGGGAAAGATTGTTTTCTTGATTTTATTTTTGGATTATTCCTTGCTAGTGTCCAAAAATACGACTGATTTCTATACATTGACCTTCTATCCTGCAACCTTGCTGAATTCCTTTCTTAGTGATGGTTATTTTTGTGTGTGAATTCCTTAGGATTGATTCATAGACAAGATTAGGTCATCTACTAATAGAGGTAGTTTTATTTATCTGCAGGGAATATGCAGATAAAGAGGTTAAAAAGCTAAATCCTTGTTCTCTTCCCATCTGAACAACTTCCTAGGTGGTGAACTGGGCCCATTGAAAACTATGTTACCTCAGGAAACCAAGACCCTAGTACAGTTTCCCACATTGCCAGATTTGTTACGTGAAACATGCAGAATATTTAAAAGAAGCCAAACAACTTGAAGAAATCAGTAGCCTCCTGCTAGGTCAGGATTAAGTAGCTTCGGTGCAAGGAGTCCCATAGTATCCAGGGACCTTGTGCAAATTCATTCTATTTACCCCAACCTGCCCTGAGGAAGGGTCCCCAGTGGTGACGCATGTCCTTTCTCTCTGGGGGAGAGCAGTGACCCGAAAATAAGAGCGCTCTATCAGCCAGAGGCAGGAGGGGCCGGAGCAGATCTTAGCTGTTGGGCTGCAGGGGAGGTTCAGGGTGCAGCCTGGGCCTCCTTCCTTCCCACATGAGTGGAACACCAGTGGCATCCAGTGGCCTGTCAGACTGACCACAGGTCGGACTTCTTAGCCATACTTGCTCAGGCAGGACTCTCTCCTTTCCCCACAAGCCAGGCTCATTCGTGGTGAAGATAAACCAGGTGATCGGCCTGGGGTAGCTGGAATTGCCCGACTCAGTTTCTGAATCAGAGCATGAACGGTGAGCAGCAGAGATCCTAGCTGTACAGAGAAAGGAAGCCCTGCCCTGCAAAGCGGTTTCCGTTGGGATTTTTCCAAAGCCCATCGATGTATTTTGTGAGCAGACTATCTCTTTTTTTCTGTTTTAGAAATAATTACAGAAATTAATGCTCTGTCAGTGTTTAATAACACCTGTGTGAGGTGGCAAATAAACCCAGGAAGAACAAACTCCACGACTGTGTATGTGGTGAGTAACGTAATCTACTTTTTTCCTGCTAGGGCAGAAGTGGTGACTCAGGGGGATGTGAGGTGAGGGACTTGCTTCCGGAAGAGCCTCTCAATTTAATTGCTTTCCAAATCCCATCATCCTTTAAAAAAAAAAGAGCAGATTTATAAAGATACCTGGAGTGCTTTACTTTACATTTTGTGCTCAATATATTTGTCACTCGACAGGGTGTTATGTGTGGAGATGTCTTTACATTTGGTATCCAGACTAATTTCCAAGCACTTGTATGTCACTCCCCAGAGGGACTCCTCGTTTTATGTCACTTCTTCGGGTTCCCTGATCACTATAGGCTGATCACACATCATCATCAAACACCTGATGGCAGAGGTTTCCCTTATTAACCTTCCCCGGTGGGCAGTGCAGTGCAAAAGGGAATAGTAGGAAAAGAGGACCCAGCACCACAAAGTCCCGCTTGGTTGTTTCAACCGTAGTCCCTGTGGATTCTCTTATCTTTTCCCCCGACACAGATACACATAGTAGGACACCAGGTGGACCCTGTGGAATCCGTTCACGAGGAGACAGTCAACCTGACCACACACAGCGGGAGCCCAGAAGTGTGCCTCGATCTGTATCAAGGCACCAACTACACCGTGAGCATTTCCACCGCCCCTCCCAGACGCTCTGTGCCAGCCCGCATTGGGTTCCGGACAGCAGGTAGGTGGAGCGGAAGTCTCTTTCCCTCCTAGAAAACGCTAAGCACAGGCTGCGGGGAAAATGTGCTTCAGCATCAGCTGGGCAGGAGTGTTCATAGTTGCTCTCTGAGATCCGTAGCCAGGAGAGTGCCTAGGGGAGATTCCTACCCTCTGGATGCCAGGCCGAATGTATTGGTTCTCCTCTGGGGCATCTGGTTGAAGTGGAAGGTGTTAAGGAGACATTTGAAAAAGAACAATGTTAGGTGAGGGTGTAGCTGTCTCCGAGGGTGTACCCACAGAGGGTAGCTACTCGGCTTTCGTAGGAAAGACAAACGGCATCTCTTACTCTTGCCCAGGAGAGGAGGAGCCTGGGACACTGACCCAGTGGCTTTATATCTAGAGTGGGAACCAAGCCCAGGACCGATCAGGGCTGAGAGAGCAAGTTGACAAGGGGCGAGCGGATGGGAGTAGGCAGTCCCAGGATGCAGGAAGGTGAATTAAGAAGAATTGGCAGGAAGAAGCTTCAAAAAGCAGTAATAAATCTCATTGCACATAGTTATCACGTGGATTTTTATAATAACATTGTGACAATTATGTTTGTAGAAATAGTTCTGGTTATAGAGTGTTAGGACTAATTAAATATTCTATAAGCAAACCTTAAGAAACTACTGGGGTCATTTTTTATTTGAGGGGAATTGAGATAGTTCTTACTTAAGAAAATGTACCTCAACCCTCAGTTACTGCTGCCCCCAGGAACTGGGAGTGACACAGATTGGGTAGAGATCATCCAAAATTCTGCCAATCTGACCAGTATGAAGCCAACTGCGAAATTACACAGATTAGGTCCCTGGGTACTTGTATATGAACAAAACCAAATGATTTCTTTCTAAGTAAATACTATGTAAGGAGAGACATAAAACTAATGTAAGTTTTATCCTTATAAAACATAAAACTTTAGTTAAAATTAAAACTAGGTTAGAGAAGCTTGTACACAATTAATAATAAATTGCTATGGATTTATTAGGATCATGTCTTTTTAAAAAGCTCGTCCCAGGTCTTCAAACTGATCTTTCAATGTTCGGTCAGAATGATAGTGTGCTGTTCAGGGTCAGCTGTTTTGACTAATATCTCATTACTTCAAGTTTATTTCCACTGGGAAAGCATAGCTTTTGGGGTCAGACAGACCTGGCTTTGCATCTTAACTCAGCCATGAAGAGTGGGTGACCATGGCCGAGATGTTTAGTGTCTCCAGACCACTTTCCTCTGTCTGAAATTTTAAGAGAAATTGGATTAAATTTTCAAATCAATCTAGTGAGAATTGGGGATTTCAACTGAGCTGCCCCAATGGGAAATAGGGTACATTTCCACGTGTACTCATTGTCTCCTTGGGTTTTGTCTTCCCTCTTGATGTATGCACTTTTGTAAAGGTTAATAATTTTTTTCTAGAACCTGCATACTTAACTATTGATTTTACTTTCAGGATTACGCCAGTTCTCTTAAAAATGAATTGGGAACTTCTCCAAATTTTTTTATATCAACTCTATTGGAGAATTTATATAATTTTTGAATTCTTTTCTTCCTTTAAAGTCAGACACATTTGCTCATAAGATCATTTAAATCTCACCCCTTTGCAGAGATAATTGTTTAATAACTTTGTCAATTTCTTCTGTGATTTTGGTCTGTTCATGTTTCTTTCATTTTCTTGAGTCAATTTTTATAATTTATATTTTCCTTAAAAAGTGGCCATTTTGTTGAGATTTAAAATATATCAGCAGAATGTCATATGGAATATTTGTTTACAACCCCTCTGAGTTATAGGTTATATAATCCCAGGATATTCTTATTCCTAATTTTGTTGTTTTCTCTTTTAAAAATTGATTAGTTTATCTTGAGTTGTCTGTTTTACTAATGTTCTTTTCCCCCAAAGAATAAACTCATAGGTTTTTAAATTGTTTTTCTCTTTTGTATCTCATTAATTTATCCCTCACCTTTTTAAAAGATTTTGCTTATTTATTTTGGACAGAGGGGAAGGAAGGGAGAAAGAGGGAGAGAAACATCAATGTGCGGTTGCCTTTTGCACGCCCTCACTGGGAATTGAACCAATAACCCTTTGTTTCGCAGGCCAGTGCTCAATCCACTGAGCCATACCAGCCCGGGCTAATTTCTCCCTTATTTCTATTATTTTATTCTTCCTGTTTCTCTTAAGTTGGTTATATTGTTCTATCACTAAGTTCTTGAGTTGAATGCATAATTCAACTTATTTCCAACCTTTCCTGTTTGATAATAAAAAGTCCTTCATGCTTCTTTTTTCCTTCTGAATTTGAGCATGGGCAGAATTCTTTAGGTATGAATGGGTACCTGTTCCCTTTGTTCTCACTTTTAAGGCATGATGTAATTGCTATTCTGATCTTTCCTTTGATTGAAGAATTGTTTATGAGTGTGTTAATACATGTTCTCTTTATCCTTACTTTCAAAGCATTAACTAATTGCTATTTTGATTTTCCCATTGATGGAAGGATAAATTATGTGCTATACAACTCACACGTTTTAGACATTTACACTATTGTTATTTCTAGTTTAATTACATTTTGGTATTCTCTTGGTGGATTTATTGACATTTTAGGGGGGCTTAGTCTTGGCCAATTTTTGTAATTTTACGGTTGGTGCTGGATAGTAGAGACATTGTTTGTAGGTAGAGTCAGTCTAGTCTTCAATTAACTCTAGTAAGATTTTCTAGGACTTCTGAGGTTTTTTTTTTTTCAATTTTGTTGCTTTTTTTCCCATACTTGCGTTGCCATTTTCTTCAATTTTTCTTAGAAACTCTTAAGTGGTTTGTTCCATGGCTTTTGATGTTGTGATAGTTATGTTCATAACTGTTACCTTAATTGTAGATTCTAACTTTTGCTAGTCACAGATGACTTGCTTTGTCCTCTTTACTATTTTTTGCCCCGAGTTATACTTTGGTTTGTAATACTGGCTTCTTTGATTTCTTTGTGTTTCCATTTGCATGACATGCCTTCCCCCAGTTTGTTCTCCTAAAAAGCTCCCCGGATAACAGTGCAGGAGACGCACGCTGGGGGACTGCGTATGTTGAGAAGCCTGTTTGAGAAAAGTGTTATTCTTTTGTGGGTCCATTAAGCAATTTGCATTAGTGTTCTTTGTGATACAATTTTCCTTTCTTCTGTCATGTTATTTTACTCTTTTTAAAAATATATTTTATTTATTTTTAGAGAGAGGGGAAGGAAAGGAGAAAGAGTGGGAGAGAAACATCAATGTGTGGTTGTCTCTCATGTGTCCCCTGCTGGGGACCTGGTCTTTAATCCAGGCACGTGCCCTGACTGGAATGGAACCAGCGACCCTTTGCTTCACAGGCCCGTGCTCAATCCACTGAGCTACACCTGCCAGGGCTGTTGTTTTACTCTTCTTTATGCTACTTTATTTTGTCCATTGTTTTCTTTTTGCTGCACAGAGCTGCTTTTTCAGTGATTCAGACAGTATAGATTTTGTTTTTATTTTGCAATACATTTAAAAAAACAAAAATAATCCTGCTTGACCTGACTGGTGTAGTTCAGTGTATTAAGCGCAGGCCTGCAAACAGAATTGTTGCCGGTTTGATTCCCAGTCAGGGCACATGCCGGGGTTGCAGGCCAGGTCCCCAGCAGGGTGCACAGGCAACCACACATTGATGTTTCACTCCCCCTCTTTCCCCCTCCCTTCCCCTCTCTCTAAAAATAAATAAAATCTTTAAAAAAATAATAACCCTGCTTGAATATGTATTTCTCTGATTACCAGCGTTAAGACTGAAACAGCGTTAACTTCTTCTTCAGTAAGATGTGGGAATTAGTATTCTTTACTTCCCTTTTTTTCTGCCCCTCTCACTTCTCTTATTGTTTTAACAGGGCATTTTATGGCCAGCTTATTTCTAATTAATGTTGACATGTATTACATCTTTAAAGAGCTCATTTGTATCTTGATTAACAACGAGATTTTTAACCGTTATTTAAACAAGTTTATGTTTTAATAGTCTCAATGTTTCTTGCATGCCAAAGTTTCATACTGAAGTTTCTCTCTGCCCTGTGATTTCTGTCTTCTGTTCACTGAGGAATGGGATACTTTCTGAGCCCATTTTTGGAGAATGTCTTTATTTTGTCTTCACAGGTAAATGAGAGCTTGCCTGAAGATAAAATTCTTGGGCTGTAACCTTTGTTGTCAGAATTCTGGAAGCATTTCAGATTGATTGTGGGACTTTAAAGTTTTGAAAGAGGAGTTTGAAGAAGCTGTGATTTTAAAAATTTCATGTAGATAATCTGATTTTTTAGCCTGGGTATCATAGAGACTTTCTGCATGTGTGAAAGTCAAGCCTTTAATCACTTATTCATACACATGAGACGTGGGGGAGCTTTGCCCACAGAGCCCCTCATCCCAGAGGATGAGAGTAAGTCTACTAAGACATGATCTGCTGGGGGAGGAAAGGTGGCCTACCTCTCAAAGAACCAAGAGCCTTTTCCTCAATGGGCTTTTATTGGGTTCACTTTATACAGGAATACAGGTAACGCTCATTAATCATTATCAGGCAGTAAGGATCAAACAATAGATAACATACGAAGAACTCTGAGGGCCTGTTTTGAATCAGGGTCAGATAGCTAAAGAGCCATAAAACTTTGAGGAACAAACTCACTTCCTGCTTGGACCCTTCTCATTTAACTGAGAGCATTCTAAACTAAGCAGGTTTCACAGGATTTTGTGCATTCTTTCTTAGGCCTGATCACCCTAGGGAACCCGCCCTTTCTAGCACAGGGCCACACCCACCTCCAGCGTTGTTTCAGGCTTAAGTCAGGCAAGGGAAGTAAGGCAGCCAAGAGATTAGGAGACTTCTCACAGACAGAATTAGGACTCAAAGCCGAGGGGCGAGGGTCCATCACCCCCTTTTGCTATAGCCCCCCAAGTCCTTTCCTGGGGCCCCCCATGATCATGCCTGTCTTAGGTTGTTTCCCCATTGGGGAATCTTACCCATCATTGGCTAACCGATAAAGCATTGGGGGCCAGGCAGGGTGAAGTAAAAAGAGCAGAAGTAGCGCCCCTGCCAGGGAGATAAGCTTTGTCTCCTTAGTGGCTTAGGGTCCAAAGGTCAGTCACTCAGCCTTAGCCCTGGGAGGGGGGGCGTTACAGCTCCTGAAACCAGGCAGGGCGGTTCCCAACGATGGGACATGTTTATTAATCACCAACTCCACATTTGACATTGTTTTAGGTATTGGGAGTTCAATAGTGAATGAGACACAAATCCCTTCTCTCATGAAACTTCAGTTGTGGCTGATATAAATGTTAAATTTTTTTTTTTTACTAAGTTGTCTCAGTACTTTGTGAATTTTTTTGATCTTCAGAATTTGGTCTATCTATACATTAGGGGCATTTCCTTTCATGAAATCTCTAATTACTGTCTTCTAAGAAGTGTTCTTCTGGCTCTTCACACAGCCCTATGTAGAATTTCTTCTTGGCATTGGTCTTTCCTTTTCTCTCGTCTTGTGTTCACGTCTTGGTCCTCTGTCTTCTACGGTGAGGTGGCACGTTTGCTCTCTGTACACATTCATGCATACATGAATCGGCATGTCTGACCTCTGTCATTTCTAATGCACTTTACGTTCCCTTGTTGCACTTTCATTTTCTATTGGTTCTTTATTTCATTCAGTTTCCTTTTTATTTCTGCCTCTCTGAACCAATTTCCTCTCTGCTATTGCTTTCTCTTATTATCTCACCCTTTATCTGTTTGAATCCATCTTTTTCTTTAACTGAAAGTATGCGATACATATTGCCTAATTTTGCTCAATATTTTCCCCTAAAAGAATGTTCATTCTTTGCCTCCTAAGCACAATCTCCCTCTTGTTCTTTGTAGAATCATTTTATGGGCTCCCCCCCCTTCTAGATTACTTATTCTTAGAAGATAAAGCTTTCATTTAGGTGTGATTTTTTTTTTCGTAAGAAAATGGGTTCCATTGCCTTTGCTCTTTTTATTGGATAGTATTAGTACAGTTAACTCAGATCTCATCTTGAAGGATTTAGTATAACTTGGATGATCTAGTGTCTTTTGGGGAGCAGCGGTGGGAAAGCCCATTGCCCTGAGCTTTATTTCTGAGCCCTTTGCTCTCTTGATCGGTGACATTGTTGCTACCAGGCTGGCTCGGCATTGCCTGCCTTCACTGTGGTGTTACAGCCTAAGAAGGCAGACAAGACCCAAGTCTCTCCTGTTGCCTGCTCAGGCTGGTGAAACCTCCAGGTCCTTCAGCCTCCCCTTAGAAGATCTCCAGTGGGCAGAAAAAGGACTGCTATTATTGGTAGTAGCACATATACTTTTTATCCTGGCTGCCTATCAGATTGCTTGGTGCATTAAAGAAAACACAGATGTCCAAGCTTTACTTGAGATCTGCTGTGTCTGAGTAATTCTGATGTGCAATTGGGACTGGGAACCACTGGGGTAAATGGCTGCAGATGGGGTATTTGTCACTTTAGTGCCCTGTGGCCTGTCCTGGCTTCCAGCCTCCACCTCTGTAAGGCATGAGTCCTCCTTCAGGTCCGTCCTTTGAGACTTTGAGACTTTGAGGCTTTGAGACTTTGAGACCATGCTCCTCTGCTTGGAAGACACGCTGCCCGGAGGTCTCAGTGTGTTCCTTCCCACCCTGCTGCCCTCCACACTGTGCTGAGCTGATACGTCGCCGTGTCTCTGCCTCATGTATGGCAACCGACCCTCCTTTCCAACCCGGATGCAAATTTAGACCCACTTTTACTATTCTCAGCACTTCTGTCTGGATTGGGGGTGGAAGTGGGGACCAGACACCCTCCTGCATGTTGCTATCACCCCCTGAATTCAGGTTAGAAGGGCTGTAAGTGGGAAAATCACGTGGAGATCGGAAGGGTGCAGACAGTTGGTCTGCTTCCGCGTTCTGTGTGTGTACACAGTCCATGTGCGGTATTCCTGAATACAATATGTACACTCGACACGCCTCCAAATCATTTGCATAATGTGGCAGTTTTTGTTTCAGATGTCCTTATGAAATCTTTAAAATAAAAGTTGTGAAGGTTGAGGAGAGCACATGCGACAGGCCTTCAAATTCTCTTCCGTATCCATATTTTCATATTTCCAGGTCTAGCCGACGATATTTCCCCCCAGCTCGTTGCCTTGTGCAGCATGTCAGTAATAGGTACAATTTTGTGGGCAGTTCTGACTTTGAACAGAGTGATTTGCTGTTGTTCTTATTCCTTCTTAGGTAGCAGAGACTCCGCGGGAGAAACAGACTTAAAAGGTAGTTATAAAAAGCTTCCCTCTGATAGATGTGGAAACTTTTTCTCATTTGTAGGAAACATATAGCTTGTTTGTTTAGGGAATTTGCTTCTCAAATTCCAGTCGTGGCACTCCTGGACTCTGCGCGTTCTGTACTCATTACTCACAAACCTCGTCTTTGTGGTTACATTAATAAAACAGAACACTGACGGAATGCACTGGACTCTGCGAGGCATGAAATTACTTTTTACTGCGCAGTGGTTGAAATCAGTCTGTTGCCGATTGTTTCATTGCCTGGAGCCCGCCCGAGCAGGCCTCCGGGGCTGCTCTCTGCTGCGAGGACAGACATCTTGCCCTGCCGACTACTTGCTGGTTGTCTTCTAAGTGGACACACTGGCTCTGAGAGTTCTGCTCAGTGACCTTTGCCCTCATTCACCATTTTCCTGTTCGCCGAGTTTTCTGGCTATTTATGTGCTTATATATAACAAGCCATTTTACTGAAGTGATGAGATTAACTTTCCAAAACTATGACAGCTTTATTAGTTTACAGTACTTTTTAAATATGCATTATTTGGTTTGATACTCTCTACAGCGTGTCATGTCAGAAGGGCAAACCGGATGACTTGGTTTCACAGATTAGGAGACGGAGGTTCAGAGGGTTAAGTGACGTGGCTAAGGTCATGCAGTTAAGAGGTTGTAGAGCCAGGCCCCAAAGCCAGCTGCAGTGGTCTTGCTGTTAAACACCCTATTGGCACTCTTGAGATGTCAGCATTTCCATTGTACTTGGCCGTGACGTGTTTGCCAAGATGACGCCACCTTCCCATGTGTCCTCTCTTGTCTTTCAGAAGATGATCTCTTAGAAGACGATGGAATGTTCAATATCTCAATATTTAATGAAGCTTGCTTAAAATTGAACAGGCATTCTAGGAAAGTTGGATCAGACCAAATATACCAAGTAAGAAAATCTCTTATGTTATTTATTAAAGAATCATGTCCCTTAAAAATTTGGGTGCTCTCCAAGTGAGGAGTCAGCGTATGGAAAAACACTTCTGCAATGAACTTCTAGACAGTTCGGTTTTTGTTTCTGGAGATAAAGGTGGGATGTGATGTGGGTGCGAGTGAGGGACTGACCTGAAGGAAGACACTATATTCAGTGACTCGCTATCATTTCTTCTGTCTGGTATTTCACACATGTTATAATTTTATTAGTGCATCTAGGAATTGCAGCTTATATTGTCGTCAAATTCACCCTGGGATGTGGGTTTCCAAGAAACTTGTTGCATGGCTATTGGTCTTCATTTAACTTGACTTTTTATTTTTATATGTTAAATTTAATCTTTATTGTATTTTTTTATAGTTAAGCATTGACTTTCTCGGTCAATAATCCACTTGCTATATTTTATTTATTTGTTTAAGATTTTATTTATTTATCTTTAGAGGGGAAGGGAGGAAGGAGAGAGGGAGAGGAGCATCAATGTATGGTTGCCTTTCGTGTGTCCCCTGCTGGGAACTGGCCTGCAGGGAACCGGCCTGCAACCCAAGCATGTGCCCTGACTGGGAATCAAACCTTGATCATGTGCTTCGCAGGCCTGTGCTCAATCCACTGAGCTACACCAGCCAGGGCCTTTATTGTATTTTTTTTATTACCATTTAGTCCCCTTATATCTCCCTCCCCTCAGCAATCACCACCCTGTTGCCCAGGTCCTTGAGTCCTTTTTCCTTTTTGCTCAATCCCTCCTCCCCTCTCGTCTCCCCCCACCCAGCTGTCAGCCTGCTCTCCGTCTATGAGTCTGTCCCCATTTTCATTGTTAGTTCAGTTTGTTCATTAGATTCCACATATGAGGGAAATCACACGGTATTTGTCTTTTTCTGACTGACTTATGTCACTTAGCACAACGTCCTCCAGGTCCATCCGTACTGTCACAAAAGGTACAATTTTCTTTTTTTAACTCGACTTTTTAAACATCACAAATCCCAAGTAAAACTTGAGTGAGTTCAGGAAGGAACCAGGATTTGTTATTTTGGTGTCCTGTTTTCAGTGCCTCGCAAATCATCCATCAGAGAGTAGACTGAGTAAGTACTAAGTTAAAATTAAGTAACTAATTAACCATCCAACAAAAGTATGTCATGTATTAGAACAAAGAAGTTCTAATTCAAACCAGTATCATAACACAATTAAACAGTTACGCTATGGTACAATGAGTGCTTTGATAAAAAGTAAATAAATGGAATAGGATATTGTGCGTATGTGTGCATGTCCAGGTACAGGTTTTTAAAAATAGGAAGTAAAGACAGTGTTCAATCACAGAGAATTAATAGGAATTAACCAGATAAAGGAGGTGGGGTGAGGGTAAAGAAAGGCACAGTGGGCGTGTGGAGTAGCAAATTGAGTAATAGATGGCGTGGCTCCGGGAACAGAGGAAGTGGGAAGAGACGAGGCAAAAATACAAGCAGTGGCCACATCATGAAAAGCCCTGTAGCCTGTGCTTTTGAGTTTTCATCTTGTTTTGATGGCTGTGCGGAGGCACTGAAGGACTGAGGGCAGCTGAAAATTACAAATGTCCACTTTCCCTTCCTAGTTCCCTACTGTTATTTCGGTGCATTTCTTACTAGGTGACCGACTACGGGCTGTTCATCTCAAGAGAAGACAGTAAATGATTTCCTATAGAAGACCAATAAATCTCCAGAACTAGAACAAAAAATAGACATCAGTAATTGAAAAATGTATTCCTACATTCTCTACTCATTTTTTGAAAATTCTCATGTATGTAAGATGAATATTAAACTTAATTAAAAAAAGAAATGATTGTTCATTCTGTAGTAAAATGATTAAAGAGTTAAATTAAAAATATTGCTCTGTATCACAATGAATAAAGCATGATAAAGGGGGGGAAAAAAACCCTGGCTGGTGTGGCTCAGTGGATTGGGCGTCGGCCTGCAAACTGAAAGGTTGCTGGTTTGATTCCCAGTCAGGGCACATGCCTGGGTTTTGGGCCAGGTCCCCAGCATGTGTGAGCTCTTGACCTTTCTCTTTCTCTCTTTCTACCTCCCTTCCCCTCTCTAAAAATAAATACATAAAATCTTTAAAAAAGAGAAAACATTGCTTTTGTTAACATATTAGACAAAGAAAAATTTAAGTAATGTGAAACACTCTTAACAAAGCCAGAAAAAAATCGAACATTCAAAAGCAGTTTGCAAAAGAGAATATACATGTTTCTAAAACACACACGACCACATTATGTCTCACTAGTAAACAAAAATAATGAAACCACGAGATGCCATGGTTCTTCTACACACTTGGAGAGAGTTCTGTTACACACAGCTGTCGGGTGCTCAGACTGGCATCCCTTTTCCAGCACAGCCATTCGGTATTTGTTAGTATCTATCTGTGACTTTCACAAGTGTACCGTAATGAACTGTTCAGGCATGTACAGGGAAAAGAAGCCGTTCTCTGAGTCATTAGTAATAATTAGAAACAAATGTTCCTCCATAGGAATTCGTGTGAATAAATACTCATACCTCCATCTGGTAGAACACTACACAGACATCTGCTTCCCACCGGACACCACTGAGCTGCTCTTGCCCAGTATTCCTCTGTCTCCTGCTGGCTTCACTCCACTCATCTCCTTCCTAGGATTCCCTTCCTCTGCCTGGCCCTTAAATTCGATAACCCTCAGGGCTGTGCCTTGCCTGTTCTCTTTATATCCTGTACCCTCTTTGGGCATCTAACCCAAGCTGTTGCCTTCCTTAATTATCTCTATGCTTAGACTCCTAGATCCGTTTCTTTAGGCCTCATCTGTTCTATAATCTGCAGACTGCCTGACAAGCTCCTTGCACTTTCTTTCATGTGTGTCTTTCACATGTGTGACCCTCCTTCCTGCAGTCCTCTTCCCTCCCTCCCTGAACCCACCGGGCCAACTCCTGCCCATGCTTCGAGGCTCAGCACAGCCATTGCCCGGTGGAAAGCCTTCATGGACCTGCTCCCCCAAACGCTGTTCCTGCTCTTCACACTGTTGTTCCTGCTCTGACCTTCCACATCCCCAGCCCTCCTGGTTAGTGCTGATTTCTCCTTCAGTCCCCAGTTAAGATGGGGAGGGCTTTCCTGATCCCCGAAGAGGAGGGTCAGGTGTCCCTCCTGGGTGCTCCTATAGCTTCCTGTATGATCACACTCGTCTCTGGGTGTTTTATTTGCCTGGATACTTATTTGTGAGTGTCTTTAGGTTAGGAACTTACTTGCCATTGTAGACCCAACACTGTATATTCTGGCTGGCAAGTAATAGGCACTGTATCTACAGAATGAATTGATGACAGACAAAAATGATGATATATTGCTAAATAAAAAGACTATATTATAAAATAGGACATAGAGCAGATTCAAAGCCTACAACCAGGAAGCACGTTTGCTGTTGTTGTGTATAGACTGAACCATATGAAGTTGAGGATGAGAACGGCTGTAGAAATGTAGCCTACAGAGTCGTGAGATTTTGTCAGGCAGACGTCGGCAGTCAGAATGCAGATGTGAGGAAGTCCAACATCTGGGCTGACCCAGAATTTTGTGTTTTCTCAAATGGATGGAATTGAGAACAAAGGGCAAAGGCATTGAGGGTACTGGGGAAGAACATGGTTGATGTGTTAAAGAATGATGGCTGAGAGAGGTGGGGAAGATGAGGATGGGGGTGGGAGAATATTGGTAGAAAATCTTAAGTGAGGAAAAGTTGGGGGTTTTCTTGAGAAAGATCATGTCTAGTGGGAGTGAGAATAGGGGATGCGAGATCTTGGTTCGATCAGTGCTGCTCATGACAGTCTAGTTAAGGTGTGGCCATGGATCTGAGCCATTTAGGTGGAGTGGAAGAACTTCATTAGCATTGAGCTCAAGGGACTCTGAGGCCAGGTGCTGGTGGCTTATGTTTAGGGTACTTTAAATTGCCCAAGAGAATGCTAGGAATTGGGGAAGGGCGAAGTCTCCCAGTGAGTCCTGTGTCAGGGTTCTGGATGACTGTGGGACAATGCCCGTGATGAGGAGGGAGGGGGCAGGACAGCCGATGGCATGAGCATCAGAGGAAACAGTGAACACACAGACATTTAGCCAAAGCACACCGATCAGTCAAGGGCTGGTCATATTACTTCTGGGACCAGCACATATATTTGCCCTTATAAATCCCCATATTATACTGGCCACTTGAGTCGGCAGTGGATCCAGTTAACAGTGGATGATGACTCCACAGACCAGAAGCTCTCTTACAGCAGAGCTCAGCTGAAAGAGTGAGTGAAGTGTATACCACTGCACAGCTACTTTGGACGCAGTTTGCAGTAGTTCTCATAAAGTTTAAAAACTGTTCCCTGAGGCTTATCTAAGAAATCCTTAGGAATGAACAGAATTTAAAATAATCTTGTTCAGTAGCCCCAATGCTGTCAAGGGATTACCTTAGAATGGCCCGACAATCTGTTCATCCGGAATGAGGTTATACATTTGAAGTTCAGTCTGCAGTTGTTTGAGGGGGAAGTTGCATAGAACAGGTAGGGCAGCTTTGTAAGGTCCTTCCCCGTTTAGCTTGCTGTTGTATTAGACATAACTCTGCCATAACATACTCTACTCAAACATCAGTGGGTGAGGACAAACAGAAGGAACCTCCTTGCTCTATCTTTGTCTCGCTTATAATCTAGGTATCTGCAAACCAACAGAAACTATAATGCAACCATTTCTTTTCATCTCATGACAGTTTAAAATTGTGGGCCGAAGAAGGTACCTGAGTGATTTTTATCACGCAGTATCATTTAACTTCACAACGGGGGAACGAGCTTCGGTCGTGTGTTTAGACCTGTACCCAGCCACCGATTACACGGTGAACATCACCCTGTGGGGATCTCCCGAGCCGCACTCAGTGCAGGTGATGACTTCAACCGCACCAGCAGGTGGGTGTGCGTGCCTTTCTGTTTTGTAGCTCAGGACAACAAGGGAGATATGTGAATTGTGCAATATGGGGGAGCATGGGGAATGCTGGGAGCCAAGAGACTTCCGTTCTAGTTCTAACACACTACCGACTTTGTTGGGGTTCCGGGTGCCTGAAACTCACCGCCGGTCCCCTTCCCCACAGGTTCTGGCTCCTGTGGTATTTCAGCCTCTGTAAGTTACCAAAGCAGTCTGGAGCCCCCCACCTGGGAATTGAAACCTAATTCAGGAAAATCTCGTCTAATGAGGTTACTTGGATTCGGTCTGACCCTGGGCTTCCCATATATTGTGGGGTGCCCTGCCCACAAAGACAGGGGGGAAATTCACTTTGCTTGGAAATTTTAGAACTTTGCAGGGCCGTCTCCAGGTCTTTCTTGGTGCCCACTCCCAGTCGTTAGAACCTTTTCATTTTCATCTCTCCTTTGAGCCCTGTTTCTACCCACCCTCCCCCATCGTAGATGATCTTTATCTCTCTTTTTAAAAGGATTTTATTTATTTATCTTTAGAGGGGAAGGGAAGGAGAGGGAGAGAAATATCAATGTATGGTTGCCTCTCGTGCTGCGTCCCCTGCTGGGAACTGGTCTGCAACCCAGGCACGTGCCCTGACTGGGAATCAAACCGAGGTGGTTTGGTTTGCAGGCCCGTGCTCAATCCACTGAGCTACACCAGCCAGGGCGATCTTTATCTCTTTAGTGAAAGAGCCTCCTTTCTTTGTGGGCAGGGTAGCCCCCAATACAGTAGTAAGAGTAGGAATCTCTTCAGGTGACATGGATTGTCCTGCATGCCCCCGTCACAGTCCCAATTTTCTCTTCTTTCCTCTGTTTCCAGAAAGACCCCAGGAATTACTTTACGGAGTGCCTTGCCTGTGAGTCCTGCTGCCTGGTGCGGAAGTTTCCCATTTGTCTCCCCCTGACAATTACCCCCAGCTGATCCTTGAGCTGTTAAGTTTCTGGAACTTCTGCTTTCACTGGTCTAATGAATCAGGAAGTGCCCAGGCCACACCTTTCCCAAGAACCGCATTTCTAAGACTTGAAGCGCCTGTGCTTTTTTGCAGAGAACTGGAGCGTTCCTTCCTGCCACTGCTTCCTTCTCTGCATCAGAGAGATAGGGCGCCAGTGGTCCACTTCCCTCTGCTGTTCTGTGGGCGGAGCTTTCAGCTCACAAACTTCCATCCTAGTTGTTTCTGTTCCTTCTTTATTCCCTCGCTCATACCTTTTGCTAGACTGTAATACTTTCCTTCCCTACATTTGCTTTTTGTTTTCACACTTAGATTTTTGTTCCCCTAGCGTATTACTTTGGATTCTGCTGGTGAGCTCTCTGTAGAAAGAGAGAAAATGATACCAGAGAGTTCTGGATCTGCCACGATCATCCAGTGTTCAAATACATCCTGCCCATTTTACTTCCATTAGGAGGGATCTATTTCGATGCCATTCAACCTATAACCCAGGCCTGGACCGGGTAATTGCCATCCCTTCCTGGTTTCCCCATTATTTTATTACAGCTCTGCTTCTCTTTAAGTTCTCCCTCCCTACGTTTCCCAGGCAGGCTTCCTTCTAGCCTCAGCTCTTCCTGCTCTTCCCTCTACAAGAACAGTGTACTGGAGACAACTGTACTTGAACAACAATTAAAAAAAAAAAAGAACAATGTCACCTTGAAACTAACTAATTTAATGATGCTTCAAGAAGTCTACACTGATTTCTCAAATATTTCTCTCTTTAAAATGTCCACATTTTCTGAAACTACAGAGTGTCACAATTCCACTTTGAGGGGTTCCCTACTGAAGACTTTAAGAGGACCCTGCTTGATAGAATAATGCCTGAATCTGGGCACCTTTTGGGAAGAGAGTCCTTCTAGGCTGTTCTTTAGTATAGTCCTTTTATTCTTCTCTTTGGCGATTTCGAGCCACTTCCCCAGACCCAGTAAATATTCCTGTCTTTTCTAGTCTCTTTAGAGTGGTCGTATTTGGATAGATCCCCCTTTTCCTTGTCATGGTTTTCAAGCAGAGCCAATATGAGCTCAAATTTCCTTCTCCTTGATGTTATTTTCTTTATTTCATTGTCTCCTAATCTCTTCTTATTTGCAAGACTAAAACCTGTTTTGTAAAATAATTTCCTTCGTTTTTCAGAGGCTGGGCAAATCTTTCCAGGAACCGAGGGTTCTAGGCACACACCTTTTGTGACAGCTTAGCGGTTGAGTTTGTGATAATGTTACCGAACAAGAGGAGGTCCGAGGGAGGGGCAATACAATATTTGGCCCATCCAGGGATGCCCAAAACTGCTATACAACAGGGGCCCCTCCCAAAAACCAAAATACTAAAATCTACTGGGCCCTTCTGTCCGCCGCCAATTGGAAAGACATCTCTTAAAGCCAGAGATTTGTGAAAAGGAAACAAAATGTTTATTTAATGCTATTCAGGCCTAATGCCACCACTAAAATATCAAAGTCCTTTATGTATACACCTACACCCACACAGCGCTCCCCTTCTCCCACTGTCCCAACTCCGGGTACCGTAAATCAGGAAAAGAGCACACGTCTGTGTTGCAGACCGCTGGCACCGTCAGCTGTGTCACTGTGTAGGATCTCGAGTTAATCCAAAGTACTGTGGTACCCTCTCATGGTCCACTGGCAAGAGTCCTTTGTACCCAGTTCCAGTCAAAGTCTCTGTTGCTTTTCAGGCCCCGCGGCCAAAGGGGGCACCCCAAAGCCGTGTGGGCCTCTTCTACCAAAGCTGCAGGAGTCCGCACTCCACCAAAAGTATGTGGCTGTCTTCTTCACCTGGCTGCAGGGATCTCCATTCTGGCAAAGCTGCGTGGTTTTTCCCTTTCACCTGGGAAAGAGGGGGTCTGCACCCTGCCAAAACCACGTGGCTCCCTCTTTCACCTCACCAAGAGGGGGTCCTTACTCTGCTGAAACCGCGTGGCTCTCTCCCTCAATGGCTGCCGTGTCTGGCTTTTAAATCCTAGCACCCATCTTCCTCTGTACCCCTATTTCCGACTCCTCCCAAGATCAGTTACACCTGCCAGTATTCTGTATTAATACAAGTTTACTGGGCTGCCATCATTAGTCTGGGCAGTAATCATCCCATATCCTCGAGCCAATCTTCTCCAAGCCCCTACGCAGGCGCTGTAACTTGGGGGACCTGCCCCCAGTTACATCATGGGGGGAAGTGACTTCATCCCCTAGCTCCAAGCCTGGCCACAGCCATTTAACATATCCAAGTGACCGCCAAAGGCTATAGATATGTTAAAAGACAATGCCATGGATTAGCTGCAAGGCTGTGGCTGTACAAAACTGTCCCTTCCCCCCAACTCACACCTGTGGGGGGGGGGTGAGGACATCTTATACGTCTCTCCATTATTCCCATACACTTTGAATTCTGGACACCATTCCAAATCCTTTTTGGGGGGCCCCCCTTGGCTGCACCCTGTATCAATAATTCCAATGGACTTTATCTACTTCAACCCAAGACTAATCCCTGCTGTAGAATCCGCCCCCCCCCCCCAAGGGTCTCAGGTACACAGACGGAGAGGCTCCAAGGCGGCTATTTCCCAGGCTGAAATGGGAGAAAAGATGACTTACTTCTTAGTCTTAACCATCCATCAATGAGACATTAAAAAAAGCTAATTACAAGGTATTGTTTTTAAATTTTATTCTCTTGTAACTTTTTAATTTGATATAATTTCAAAGTTCTCTCCCTTGTTGTCTCATTCTTCTGCCTTCCCTGCCTGAGTCTCTCGCTTCCAGAACTAAATCCTGCCTGGCCATCCTGTGTTTTGTCATGGTTTGGAGTCTGTTCCCTAATATTTTCTTTAGAGTATTTATGCTCCAGTGTTCATAAGTGATGTTCGTTTATAGTTTTCTCTCTTTCTTTGTACTGCCTTTCTCAGGTTTAGGCATTTGTATTTTCCTTGCTTCATAAAAAGAATTTGGAAGGTTTCCTTCATTATTTGGAAGATTTCTTTTATTATTACAGTTCATGTAGACAATGGGGTCAATTTGGGCAAGCTATATTAGAAATTACCCATTTCACCCATGTGTTTGAGATGATGTGCATGGGATCTACATAGTAGTGTCATTTAACTTTTTGAATTTTTCTTGTTTCAGTGATTGTTTCTCCCTTTGTATTTTCTTCCTTTTTTCTAAATTAGGTTATTAGCAGTTTATCTATTTTTCTGTATTTTTAAAAAACCAAGATTTTGTTTAATTAATTAGATACACCATTCTTTTTTCTCTTCTACATCAGGAATTAGCAAACTATGGCCTGCAAGCCAAATCTGCCCTATCGCCTGGTTTTCTAATAAAGTTTTATTGAAGCACAGTCTCGTCATTCATTTACATATTAGTCATTCATTTACATATTAGTCATTCATTTACATATTACCTAATAGGTCTGTGGCTACCTTTGTGCTACAAAGGCAGAGCTGAGCAGTTGTGGATGAGCAGGGTGGCCCAGAAAGCCTAAAATATTTACTAACTGACCCACTGTAGGAAAAATTTGCTGACTCCTGCTCCGCATCAGTAATTTCTGCTTTCATATTTATTTATTTATTTGTTTGTTTGTTTGTTTGTTTCTAGAGAGGGAGAGGGAAGGAGAAAGAGTGGGAGAGAAACATCAATGCGTGGTTGCCTCTCATGTGTCCCCTACTGGGCACCTGGCCTGCAACCCAGGCATGTGCCCTGACTGGGAATCGAACTGGTGACCCCTTGCTTCACAAGCCCGTGTTCAATCCACTGAGCTACACCAGCCAGGGCTGTTTTCTTATATAACTTTTCACCATCTGGTTTGTCAGCTTTTAGTGGTGTACTTTACCTTCCATTTGACTGTTACTGTATAACAGTCAGATTGGCCTCTTGTCCCATCCTCTCTCCTCCCAGTTTTGAGTTGCCTTATTTTTTACTTTATCAGAACACAGACCATTTGTATTTTTTCTTCTACCTTGTCTTACCTTTTTGTCTTAAGCCTACAATAGAATATATCAGATAGTCGCCATCAGTGTTTTTGCTGAAGTTCCCTTAGTTGCCCCTTGGATGGACCTCACCTGCTGGGAGGCTCCTCAAGAGCACAACGTTCCCTGAGTTCTTACATGTCTCACACTTCCCTCTGGCCTCAACATGGGAGATAGCGTGGCTGGATATAAAATCTTGGTTCACACTTGCTTGACTGGAGTTTCCTTAAAATTCAGTTCTATTATTACCTCGCTTTTTATTTAGCTTTTGAGAAGTCTGATGCAGCCCCCCCCCCTTTTCTCTTTTGGATCTTATTTATTTACTTGAGTGAAGATGCTGAGGATTTTTCTTTATCTTTAAAGTCTAATAGTTTTACTTGAATTGATTGTTCTAGATGAGCTTTCTCAGTTATCTTGTAGGCCCTTTCCGCATTTGTATTTCTAATTTTTGTAAAGTTATTTTGGATTACAATTTTAAATGTTACCTGTTTCAATGTTTTTCTTTTTTAGAGACTTTAATTATACACACGTTGGATCTTTGTGTCCCATTTCAAGCACTTTAAAATATTTTTTTGCCTGTGTTTACTCTCATTTTAAGTCCTTCTGTTTTGTTCTTCCTGCATTTCTCTAGTGCCTCTTACTAGAATTTCCTTCTAATCCGTCCTACTTTGGGCACTGTGGCATTTCGACTTTATTTCTGATATTAATTAGTCTTTTCCTTTTGTTTCTTTCCTGAATTCAATCACTTTTGTTTCTTTTCTTCCCCACTTTTTGTCCATTTCTGTTCTTAGTTTTTGAATTCCTCACTCAAGGTGTTTTCTTCATATCCCCAATGCTTGTTTGGGGATATTTATTTCAATTTAGTGAGTTACACATTTTTCCTAGTATGTGGGTTTATTTTTTTTAACAGTGTGGAGTTTTTCACAAGCTGAAATGCTTTGATTTTATATATATATATATATATATATATATATATATATATATATATATATATATTCTCTTTCTAATGTCTATTCATTCCACAGAGTTGGTAATTTAGGAAGATCAATTAGATTTCTGGGTTAAGAGTGCCCTCTTCTGTCCTTGAATGAAGTGCAGGTCCTTTAAAGAATATGTTTATTGCTTTTTTGGTGAGGGCGGGATGAATTTGTATATTCTCCTCCTATTTGGCGTCCTCTTTTGCTTTGTGGGATCTTGCATCCCCCCCCCCCCAACTTCTTCTTCCTGTAACCACTCAGTCTCCTGAGTGGTCCTTTCACTTCTCTCTCCCAGAGCCAGTGCCTTCCTCATGCTCCTGGAGTCCCACAGGCTTTTCTTTCTTTGCCTGTCATCGGCCCTCTGCTATACCAGGTCTCTTTTTTCGGTGCTTTCACAGTTAAGGTAGAATTTCTCTTTCTGGGAATAAGATTTCCAGCTCACTCAGGGGTCCTTTGATTTCTCTCTTCTCTTTTACATGTGTCTTCTAGAACTCCCCTCCCTCTATAGAATGAGATGTGGTAGATTGAAAGAGAGCTTTGCTGGCATTTGGCATTTATTTATTTTTTCCTTAAAGAGTAATGTAAAGTTTGTAGTATTCTTTGTCTTCCAGTTCTGATGACCACATTGGTTTCATGTTATTTTATTTCCCCTTCCTGTGCATCCAAAGAATAGATGTGTGAACTTACAACATTCCAAGAAGGCCACACTGCCATTGGAAGTATAAGGCATTGCATTTGTAGATTGATTCGTGGAGAATTGATGTCTTTTCACTTATGAGTCTTCCCATTTATGGTTGTGGCATTTCTCTCTTTATAGTTTTTTTTATGTCCTTCAGGGAAAAAAATTGTTTTTAAATCTTAATGTCAGTCTTGGACATTTCAAGTTAGATTTATTTCTAGGTATTGGAAGTTTGTTCATGGTGTCCTCTCTTCTGAATATGGGTCATTTAATTTTTCTATTGTCCTTTATTTGGTGTGTTGCTTTTTGGTGACTGGTATGACAATTAACTGCAAATTTACCGGCTTAAAACAAGATGAATATACTATTTTCTAATATTGAAGGCCAGAAGTCTGAATCAGTTTCACTGGGTTAAAGGCAAGATGTCAGCAGGCTATGTTCATTCTGGGGGCTTGAGGAGAGAATCTGTTTCTTTGCTCTTTGCAGCTTCTAGAGCCTGGGGGCATTCTTGGGCTGGGTGGTCCTGTTCTCTTTCAAGCTCATCAGTTTAGCCTCTGCTTTTGTCCCTTCAGTCTCCAACCCTGATTGTCTTCCTCTGACGAGGATGCTTGTACTACCTTGGGCTCATCTGGCTAATCCAGATCATCTCCTTTCTTAATCACATTTACAAAGTCCTTTGTCCTGTGACGTGGCCTGGTCACAGATGCCAGGGGCTAGGATGCCAGGATGAGGACGCCTGGGTGTGGGGACACATTATTCAGCTCACCATACTTGTTCTTGCAGCTACACAGAAAACTATGAGTTTTTCTATGTTCTTGTGTTTGGGTGCAGCTCGCCAAACTCCTATTATTTGTATCTGTTTTTCTATCTTCAAGCAATTTCACATTTGTTTTTCAGTTGATTCTCCTAGACTTACTGGCAGTTGTATCATTTGGTCTCTTTCTTACTGGTATTTATAGCTCTTTTTTTTTCTTACCCCTTTCTGATTGTCTAAAGTCCTCTGACTAATGCTAAGTAATAGCTCTGAGACCATGCATCCTTGTATTGTTCTTAACTTCACCAGAAATTGTTTCATTGTTTTATGGAGTATGTTTTATAAGCCTAGTGGTTTCTAATAAACACTCTTTTAAATTAAGGCGTTTCTATGAAATCGAATCCTAGTTTACTAAGATTTTCAGTCAAGAATGTATATTAATGTACTAGTCATTGTAATGATAAAAAGAGCCACGTGGTTTTTCTCTTTCACTCTATGAATAGCTTTCCCAATAACAGTCATCTCTGTATTCCTGGGATAAAGCTCCTTGATCACAATGTACTGTTGTTCGAATGTACTGCTGGCTTCTGTTGGCTTGTATTTTATTTTGGATTTCTTGTATTTGATAAGTGAGTCTAGCCCAGTGTGTTTAATGATTGGTCCTGCCATCCTTTTACACTTTGGGCATGTGGGTATCTCGTCATACTGAATGAACTGGGAAACTTCACCTTCTTCTACGAAAAGGTCTGGAGCTATTTGAATAGTATCGGAGTTACTTCCTTTTCGTTGAGTTTCATCATTGTGGGGGTTCTTGCTCCACTGCCCCTTATCTCCAAAACCATCTATACCCAGGGGTGAGGTCAGGTTATCCTGAATCATCCGTGCTTTCTTACTTTATCTTAACAACATTTAGAATAGAGCACGTAACCTGCGGAACAAGTTTTATTTGGGCAGAGCTGCCCAGTCCATAAGGACTCACGTCACCCAATTTGGCTTCCTCCGTAGGAACCTGTCAGGCCTGGCTTGGCTCCCATGAATTGATCTTTCCCCTCCCCTCCCCTCCCCTCCCCTCCCCTCCCCTCCCTCCCCTCCCCTCCCCTCCCCTCCCCTCCCCTCCCCTCCCCTCCCTCCCCTCCCCTCCCCTCCCCTCTCCTTCCCCCTCCCCTCTCCTTCCCCCTCCCTCCCCTCTCCTTCCCCCCTCCCTTCTTTCCCTTCATGCTGTTCAAGTTCTGTCTCACTTAGTAATCATCACTGTTCCTATGAAACTTCTTAGCAAGTCTGTCCTATTATTTCCAGTTTAGGGGTGGAGATAATTGTGGAAGGCAGTAACCTCTGATATCAGAGGTTCGAAGTAGGCTTTATTGTACAAACCTTGTGTATGTGTGTGTGGGATGTGTGTGTGTGTGGGGGGTGTGTCTCTACATAACACCGTACCAGATCTGAAATAACTTTTAGATTGATTACCATGAAATGGAGCAGAGGTTCTGGTCATAAGAGATGAGGAAGTGCAGACTGAGAGGTAACCCTTCCCGCTTTCCATCACGAATAGCCTGACTGCCTGAGACAGGAGCACTCAGTCCCGCATGGAGCGATTCTCAACTTTGTGCCAAAATGTTTCTTTCCCTCAGCTCAGAATTTCAGACTGATGCTTATTCGTGTAAGTGACATTGCCCAAGGCAGGTACGGTGAGTTGCCATCTTGACTTTAAGTAAACCAAAGGGATTAACTTAGTAAACCAAAGGAGTTTGCGGTGAATACATAGACTTAAATAATTCTTAAGAGGGATCCTCCAGTTAGGCATCTTGTAACCCTAAATCTTCAATTAGGACTGAGTTTACATAACGATAGAAGTAGGAGCGGTGCTACCACCGCTGACTTGAAAATTAAAATACTGCCGCCATCACCCCAGGTAAATGCTTACCCTTGGAAAACTTTCAGTGAAAAGATGGTAGATTTGTATTGGATGCCAATTGATTTCTCATTCTTTTCTCCCTGCAGCGAAACAGACCATCAGTAACATTTCAGTATTTAATGAGACCTGCTTGCGATGGAGAAATATGAAGATAGCTGGTACAGAGGAAATGTATTTAGTGAGTTGCTGACAGCTTCTTTATTCATGGGTGTTGGTTGTTCAGGAGGTTTAAAAAATGTCAACATACCTAAAAATCAACTTATATAGCTGCCATTATCCATAGAAGGGTCACAGTGACAGGTATAGCCAGAAACAATCAAAGGGGCACTTCTGCTGCATTTTTGACAACAGAGACCTTGGGGACTGACGAGAAGGCCAGGAGAGGGTTTTTGGTGCACGTGGCCCGGTGCAGAACTGATGTCCCCATGGGATCTGCGGAGGGAACCAAAGGCTTTGGCCTGTGTCTCTCCACACCAATGTCCCCGACAAGGGTCTCAACATATTGTCTGGAGAGTCTAGGGGAACTTTTGGAGCTAGACTTGGTTGTGAGTAAGAAAGGGAAATCCCATGGGCTGAGCTGTTATTAGAAGGGATTAAGCAGAGAAAAGTGCGTGTCTGCCGGCCCAGGCACTGGGATGTTCCGGGAAGGTGTAAGGAAGGTCAGAAGGGGGCGGGCAGAGGGGGAAAACCCTGTCTGGGTTTCACCAGACCAGCTTAGAATAGAGCATTCTAATCCATGTCCTGCTTTGGAGAAGCCTTAGTTCAGATTCTTATTTTTTTTTCCTAGGAAACTGTCCTTTGGCCTTGCTCCTAAAATTTTGCCAATAGATTTTCACATTGGGCCTGCATGTTGCCAGAATTTGGGTCCTCAATCTTTTGTGCATTTTGATATAAAACTATATTTATCATACTGATAATATTATGACTATAATGTACAGGCTATTATTATAACTCTAATCTCTACTTACTGTTGTATTTCACTTTTTTTTTTTTAACTAACTTGCTCAAGGTCACCCAGCTAATGATGTAGTCGGGCAGGGGTTAGAGTGTATGTCAGTCTGACCGCCAAAGCCCATGTTCTTTTTTCTTTTTTAAAAGATTTTATTTATTTGTTTTTAGAGGGGAAGGGAAGGAGAGAAGGAGAGAAATATCAATATGTGGTTGCCTCTCACACGTCCTCAACCCAGGCATGTGCCCTGACTGGGAATCAAACCAGTGACATTTCGGTTTTCAGGCCAGTGCTCAATCCACTGAGCCACATCAGTCAGGGCTGTATTTCACTTTCTGAAGGCACTTTAGAGTCAATAGCAAGAGAGGTCATGAGGAAGGTAAGGATCTAGGCATTCCAAGTCTGTCAAGCTAATAGTTCACCCCGTGAACTTTTCTGTGTTTCAGCTCCACATTCAGGGCCAGAGGTGGTATCAGAAGGAATTTGCCCACGAAATCACCTTTAATGTCACTACCAGGAGCCAGGCTCCGGAGATGTGCTTGGACCTGCGTCCGGGTACCAACTACAGCGTCAGCATCCAGGCGTTGTCTTCTGCACGTCCCGTGGTCATCTCTCTGACAACCCAGATAACAGGTAAGTCTCAGATAAAGGCCCTTGGATGAACAAAGTCATCATGGAGCTGGAGGAAGGGGAACACTATTCCTTTTTATCATTAGATAATGAAGTTTAAGAGAGAGGAAGAAGGCCATGGAATTGGAGCGGGATGGGAAGGGGCCTGCCATGGCGACTGTTTTATTTCTTACCAAGGTACCCGAAACCAAATGTTATCATTGGTTACATCTTGGGCAGTGTGTACATGAATGTTGGTTGAATTCCTTCTGGATATTTGAAATATTTAAAATATTTCATACTTAAAAAGAATTTTTTCCTACTACTGTTTCTTTCTCAGCAACATATTTGTGATTCTGTTACAAGTGCCTTAAGAATAGTCTTCTCAGCCCTGGGTGGGTGGCTCAGTTGGTTGGACCATCATCCTGTACACCAGGGGCAACAAACTCATTTTCATCAGGGGCCACGTCAGCCTTGTGGTTGCCTTCAAAGGGCTGAATGTAGTTTTAGGACTGTGTAAATGTAACTAGTCCTTAACAAGGGGCAAGGATCTCAGCGCTGCCGGGTAGAAACAAGGTGCCAGGCCGGATAAAACAAGGTGGAGGGCCGGATTCAGCCCACAGGCCTGTGTTTGACACCTGTAGGGTATACCAAAAGGTCGTAGATTCTATCCCCATTCAGGGCACATATCTGGGTTGCAGGTTTGACCCCCAGTTGGGGGGAATTTGGGAGGCAACTGGTGGATGATTGTTTCCTGCACGGATGTCTCGCTCTTTCTCTCTCCATCTCTGTCTAATATTAATGACCATATCCTCAGGTGAGGATTAAAAAAACTAGTTTTATCTCAGGGAAAAACACTTGGCAGTCTCACTGCGGTCCCTAGCAGATTCCCTTTCCACTCATTTTCTTGTCTCTCTCAAATCTGTGCTACCCTTCCTCCCACATACTCTGAGCTGACACGCAGAACATTAGCTTCTTCTTTTCTGTTTCACCAGGAAGTAAATTAGGAGTGCTCAGGTGAGGACTCGGCACTCCCAAGCCTCCCTTCGCGTCCTGCATGCGGAACTGTGCATTTGGTCTCCTTGCTCGCCCTGGAGCATAGGATCCCATCCCTTCTCCCTTAATCATCGCTTCTTTCCAGTATAGAATTAGTCTCGACACTGCACAAAAATGTTGTAATATCTCCCTGGTAAATGAGAGCAAAGAAAAATAAACACACTTCCTTTGACCCCTTATTTTCCCCAGCTCCTTTGTCTTCTCTCAGCCCCGCTTCACAGGGAGAAATGTCCGTTGTGCAGGTTCTGCATCCTTGCCTCCTGTTCTCCCTTTAAATGGCTCCAATTTGGAAGTGTTTGCCTTCATTGCTTCACTGAAGGGATCTCCGTCTTGTAGAATCCACTGGCCAATTTCATTCTTATCCCCCCCCCCTTTTTTTTTCTACAGCATCTGACATTTCCCTCCTTAGAATACCTTTTATCTTGGCTTTTGGTTCCTCCTACCTGTCTGGCTGTTCCTTCACAATCTTCTTTGCTGGCTCCATCTACTTAAAAAAAATTATTACATGTATTGGGGTGACACTGGTTAACAGGGTATGTAGGTTTCAAGTGGACAATTCTGTAACACATCATGTGTATATCGCATTGTGTGTTTACCACCCAGAGTCAAAACTCCTTCTGTCACCATCTGTTTGACCCCACTTGCCCTTCACTCCCTCCCTCCCACCCCCCTTGCCCTGGGCTAACCACTATACTGTTGTCTGTGTCTAAGAGATTTTGTTTGTTTGTTTGTCTGCCTTGTTTGTTCACTTGTAGCTTTCAGTTTTATATCCCAAATATGAATAGTTCTTGATTTTTTCTATCTGACTTATTTCGCTAAGCACGATACTTTTACGATCCATCCATATTATTGTAACTGGCAGTATTTCATCTTTTCTATGACTTAGTAAGTATTCTGTTGTGCATATATATACTACATCTTCTTTATCTAGTCATCTGTTAGGCACTGAGTAGCAGGTTGGATCAAAAAACAAAACCCAACCATATGCTGCTTTCCAGAGACACATCTTAGCTGCAAAGACAAATACGGACTTAAAGTGAAAGGGTAGAAAACAATTCTCTAAGCAGATGGCATCCAGAGAAAAGTGAGTACAGCTGCACTCACATCCAAAAAAATAGATTTCAAGATTAAAAACCAACAAGGGACAAAGATGGACATTTCATAATGATAAAGGTGACAAATCATCAGGAAGACGTAACACTCGTCAATGTGTATGCACTCAGGGAGCATCAAACTACACAAAGCAACTACTTAACTAAAAGGAGCAACTGGCAAAGACACAGTTGTAGTAGGTGACTGAAATCCCATTGACAGCTGTGGCTAGTTCATCTAAACAGAAGATTAATAAGGAAATACCAGCCTTCAGTGACACATTAGACCAAATGGACATGATCGGCACTTACAGACCTTCTCATCCCAGAACACCAGGTTACACATCCTTCTCCAGTGCACAGGGAACATTCTCAAGGGTAGATCATATGTGCTGGAACATGAAACTAGACTCACCAAATTCAAGAAGACGGAAATCACACCAAGCACATCCTCCGACCACAATGCTTTGAAATTGGGAGTCAAATGCAAAAAGAAAGCAGGAAAGAACGCAAATATGTGGAGAATAAGCAATATGTCACTAAAGAATGACTGGGTCAAAGAAAAAAATAAAAGGAGAACTCAAAAGATGCATAGAGACAAATGAGAATGACAATTTGATAAGAGAGAGCTTCCGGGATGCAGCAAAAGCAATAATAGAGGGAAGTTTGAATCATCACAGGACTCTTGAGAAGCCAGAAAAATGCCAACTAAACAACCTAACGTTACATTTTAAAAAATTAAGGGAAGACCAGTGTCACCCAAAGTCACCAGAAGGAAGAAAATACCTCCATCTTCTTTGATGGGTGCTCCACCCTTTACCCCCAACCCCTGGTTCTACAACCCCCCAGCCTCTTCTCTTCCTTTTTCTTCATTAGCAATTCCTTCTGCCTAGGCGGTCTCTACCAGTCTTATGGTTATAAATATTAGCATACACTGAGTATTCCCAAATATGCATCTTAGTCCCTATCTGTCCTCTGAGTTCCAGGCTCGTATTCCCACTCCTCTCCTAAACACATTCTATAGAGCATCTAATAGGCAAATCCGACAGAGCTTTTGGTTTCTCACTTCTTTCCTCTCCCATCCAGTGACCTGTCTTGGTCGTTGTCATTCTTACTCACCAACTGCTCGGGCCAAAGGAGTCATGGTTGATTCTGTCCCTCCCAGTGATTTCTAATTCATCAACAAGCCCCATTGGCTGGTTTCCTAAATGTGTTCTGGATCCAACCAGTTCTCCTCACTTTTGCCTTCACCACTAGCAAAGTAATCCAAGCCAGCAACCTCTTGCTTGGACTCTGCAGTAGCCTTCTAACCGGCCTTTCTGCTTTCATAGTTGCCTATCACCTCCCCGCGCCCCCTAGTCTTAAATTTCACCAGAGTCAGAGCAATCTTTTAAAAATGTGTATGAGAACATGTCATTGGATAGCTCGAAACTGTCCAATGAGTTTGTTAGTACAGTATAAAATCCAAAGCTGCTTTCTGCTCATGGATACTTTCTATACATGGTTTCTTTACATTATAATCACTCAGGTCTCCGCTAAAATGCTATAACCTTGGAGAGGCCTCCTGCCCGTCCTTTTGTAACTCACCTCCCCATTTCCACCCCATCCCTCTCTATCCATCTACCCTGCTTGAATTTCTTCATAGAATGTGTTTTCAGAAACTGTTTTTTAAAATGTACATGTTTACCTTCTTCCTCCCCTACCAACGTAGGAGATCTGTACAGCAGAGATTTTAGTCTGTGACCTGCTTTGAATCCCCGACACGCAAGGGCAGTGCTAACACAGCACAGCATCGAAGTATTTTTGTGGTGAGTGAAGATTAGGGCCAGCCTAGCACCGGCCCGTGCATGGTGTTGGTCGTGAGGACATGCATGGCTGGTTAAGGAGAGTTTTAGAGCTACCACCCTCAAGAAAATTCACCACATGTTGGGGGCTGGGAAGAAAAGTGATGTGTAAGTTTTAGGGCATTCCTTCCCATGTGACTTACTGAAATGAATAGCTATGCAGTCTCTTACTCTCTGGTCTTCGTCGTGTTTGGATGGTTTGAACTGCTGATTCAAATGAGCATTTAATACTTTTTGAGTTGGGGGAAGAGAGTTTCATCTTGGTGAGACGGTTTCTACCTTTTTTTGTAGCTCAAGCAGTCTGTTTGTGCTCGTGGCCACCAGGGAGCACTGTTGAGCTGCTTAAATTCGTTGAGTTCAAGACAGCATATTTTCCAAATCTTACTTTACTGTAAAGAATTTGCGGTTTTAAAAAAAGTATAAAAATTCAAGTTAAGACCTCATGAAAGGGTAAAGTGAAAAACCCCTTCCCTTTGATAGAAGAGGAAAAAAGGGAACCCTATATGTTGGCGTGAAGAGGTGCACCTGGCTGGCTGCTTAAGAGGTAGCTTTATTTGAGTTAAATCGTGAACTTCTGAATTTTACCAGAAATGTTAGGCAAGGAATTTGGGCTGGAAAATGCATCTACTAATTTCCCAGAAGGAAAGTGAATGAATTTTCCCTCTCAGTGTCTCACAGTAAACTAAATCTTACTGATGGAAGTGGGTGTAAACGAGCCCTTTGAACGCACTGTTGCTGACTTCCAAGGGGAGTTCTGGGAATGTCGAAGGGCAGAGGCAAGTGCTGCTGGGAAAATGGAAGAGGGTGCTTGTGAGAGCGGCAGGGGATGGAAATCCGTCCAGTAGCCGGTTCTAACTTCTTTTTAAAAGTTTTTCTTATTGATTGATTTTGATTTCCAGAAAGACAAAGAAAGGGGACAGGGAGGAATTAGGGGAAGATAGAAAGAGAGAGAGAGGGAGAGAAGAACATCCATTTGTTGTTACGTTTATTTATTCACTCATTGGTTGCTTCTTATATGTGCCCTGGGTGGGGACTGAACCTTCAAACTTTGGCATATCAGGACAGTGCTCTAACCACTAAGCAACCTGGCCAGGGCTGGAAAGTTTGTTTATGTCAGAAGAGTATTCGTTGCGAAGGGGTGTATCTGGTTGCGAAGATGTGGCTTTGTTTCTGAAAACTTGTGAACTTTTGAGTTTTACTAGCGATGTGGGGCACGGATGGGATTTGGCCTTGGAAAATGACAGAACTGATTTCCCAGAAGAAAAATGCATGGAATCTTCCCTCTGAATGTCTTAACACGAAACTAAATCTGACTGATGGAAACTTCTAGAAACCCAGAACCAGGGTTTGTGTGTGGTGGTGGAGACGGGGAGGGGCCTAGCGCAACTTAATTTAATTCATCGAATGTTTATTGACTGTTTATGGACAAAGAGCCAGGCTAAGTGCTGAAGGAGATATAAAGATGAAAAGAAGATGGTCCCTTCTTCCTGGGAGGCCAAGTCTCTTAACTTTATCGATGGGGGAGCTGTAGCCAGTCTTGTGATAGCTGATGACTTACAGTGTGAGCTACTGTTTTTCCCTACTGTCATCAACTTCAATTGATCCGGCCTTGAGTGGTGGCAGGATCTGCTGGGAATGGTACCCAGGGTTAGAAAAGAGCCATCATGGTGTATTTATTTAAGTGTATTAATTCCTTGCATTTACTTGCAGTTTATAGGATAAAATTGGGACTCCTGTTTGGTTTTGGTGCAAATACATTTTTCTTCTGTTTTTTGGTTCTTTTAGTTCCTTTTGGTGGATTTTAGAGGAATTTTCAACACATTCGCATTTACATTGCCTCTTTTCTCTGACTCATGTTAATAGTTTGCCTACATAATGATACGGATCTTTTTTTCTACCTATCACAACCCACAGTGTATTCACGCTTTAATTTTCTTTTTAATATCCTTTTTGACATTTAGACATTTTAAAATTTGATGTAATCAATTTTATTGATTCTTTTATGGTTTCTGCCTCTGATCATGCCAAGAAAAGCCTTCGCCACCCTAAAATCAACTTAATTTTTATTTTCTAATGCTTCTTAATAGATTTGTTTTTCGTGTTTAACTTTGTTCAGATGTACAATATAAGGCTATATTTACTTGGTAATAGCCCCTGTCCCCCAAAATGATCAGTCACCTCTGGGAAGACTATTCATGTCAAATACAATGTTTCCATTTATTTATTTGGGTCTCTTTCTATTTTTTAAAACAAGTTTCCAGTTGTTTGGGACACTTTCTAGATTGTTCTAGCATCTTTCCTACCTTTGCCTTTCCTGTGCTTATACCTTCCTCTTTCAATTACTGTAATTTTTAAAGTATCTTTAATTGATTATGCTGTTATAGTTGTCTCAGTTTTCCCCTTTGCCTCCCTCTACCTGCTATACACATTCCCTCCAGCAGTGCCTCCCATAGTTGATGTTCATGCATGTTCTTTGGCTATTCCATTACCTATACTCTTAACACCCCTCTGTCTATTTTGTAACTACCAATCTGTCCTTAATCCCTGCACCTTCCCCCTTGTTTTCCCCTTCCTCCCACTCAGCTGGTAACTCTCCACATGATCTCCATGTCTATGATTCTATTCCTGTTCTGCTTGTTTGCTTGGTTTGTTATTTGGATTCAGTTATTGATCATTGTGAATTTATTGCCAATTTCATATTCATAGTTCTGATCTACTTTTTCATATATAATGCTCCATAGCATTTCATATAATAATGACTTGGTGATGATGAAATCCGTTAGTTTTACCCTGTGTGGGAAGCACTTTATCTACCCTTTCATTCTAAATGGTAGCTTTGCAGTAATCTACAGTAATACAGTAATCTAGGTGTAGGTCCTTGCTTTTCACCACTTTGAATACTTCTTGCCAGTCCCTTCTAGCATGCAGTTTCTTTTGAGATCAGCTGACAGTCTTATGGGAACTCCTTTGTAGGTGACTCTCTTTTCTCTTGCTGCTTTTAAGATTCTCTCTTTATCTTTAACCTTTAGCATTTTAATTAGGATGTGTATGGGTGTGGTCCTCTTTGGGTCCATTTTGTGCGGGACACTCTGG
Source organism: Artibeus jamaicensis (assembly GCF_021234435.1). NCBI lineage: Eukaryota > Metazoa > Chordata > Mammalia > Chiroptera > Phyllostomidae > Artibeus > Artibeus jamaicensis. The sequence goes on from NW_026522030.1 coordinate 8,499,152, forward strand.
GCTTCCCGGACTTGTATGTCTGTTTCCTTCACCAAATTAGGGAAGTTTTCTTTCATTATTTTTTCATATAGATTTCCAATTTCTTGCTCTTCCTCTTCTCCTTGTGGCACCCCTATGATTCCAATGTTGGTATGTTTAAAGATGTCCCAAAGGTTCCTAAGCCTAGCCTCGGGTTTTTTTTTTTAATAATTCTTTTTTTCTTCCAGCTGTTCTGATTGAATGCTTTTTCCTTCCTGTGTTCCAAATTGTTGGTTTGATTCTCAACTTCATTCCCTCCAGTGTTGGTCACCTGTATATTTTTCTTTATTTCACTTAATGCAACCTTCATTTCTGCCTGGGTCTTTTTATGCTACTGAAGCACCCAATGAGTGTCTGAAGCATCCTGATAACCAGTGTTTTGAACTGTGCATCTGAGAAGTTGCTTATCTCCATTTTGTTTAGTTCTTTTTCTGGAGTTTTGTTCTGTTCTTTCATTTAGGCCATATTTATTTATCTCCTCAACTTGGCAGCCTCCCTGTGTTTGTTTTTGTGTATTAGGTAGAGCTGCTTTGACTCCCTGTCTTAGTAGCATGGCCTATTGTAGAAAAGCACCCCTGTTAAATTATATGGGGCAGAGCCTTAGGTAATCTCCAGGATGGGACAACCCAGGTCACTGGTCTGTTGCTCTATGCAGGGGAGGGCTCTCAGAGGGGACAGTGCCACTGCCTGGCCTCTGGGGTTTTGCACAGGAGGAAGCTGTCTCCTGGCACTTGCACTTTACTTTCTCCTCATATGCCACTGGTGCCCTTCCACCTGTTGCCCTGGTGCTGAAGTTTAGAGGGGGTTGGTGTGTGTGAGTCCTGAATCTGTTGCGGGCCCTTTAATAGGCGTCTCTTGAGAACCTCTCAGTTTCTCCCACTGCCCCAACCCACACTGGTTTTTATAGCCAGAAGTTATGGGGCTTATCTTCTGGTGCTGGAACGCTGGACTGGCTGGTGTGGTCTGGGTCCAGGATCCCTCACTCCTGAGGTCTCCCTCCTGATTTTTATCCACCACATAAGATTGTCTCCACGCTTCTCTGTGCCTCTCTACCTCCCTGCGTTTCCACCCCTCCCGCTCACCTGGATGAATGTGGCTTCTTTAAATCCTTGGTTGTCAGACTTCCACATGGCTCAAATAGAAATTCTGGGTGATACTTGTTTTGTAGTCTACTTGTACTTTTTGCTATTGTTGTGCACAGAGGCAAGGCATGTTTACCTGTGCCTCCATCTTGACTGAAATCTCAATTGTTGTAATTTTATAATACATTGAATATTTTTAGGACAAGTTCTCCTTCCTTTATTTTTCTTTACACTCTTCAAAGTTTTCTCACATGACAGTCCCCATATCTTCCTTTGTCATTTGCTTCCAGGAGAGGATGGATGTTGTCAGCACCCAAGAATGATAATGAGGGTCTCCCTCCTGGGTCTTCCTTATCTTACATACCCAGGATGAACGAACTACACTCTCCTGACATGGCCTACTTCTTGCCTTGAGTCCGATTTGTTTTTAATCAGCCAATGAGGCGAAGGGAAGGTGGAAGAGATCTGCCAAGGACAGCAGTTGGGGGGACGGGAAAGAAGACCTTGGGAAATACAGCAGTTAAAGTTATTTAACTTTGACATGTGGCTAAGATGAGCCTAATGAAGTTCATGCTTTACCTTAGAGGGGTAAAGTAGAGTGTTTAAAATCTAAGGTAGGGAAGCCCTTGAGCAGGCGGAGCAGAAAATGGTGTAGAAGTCACATGGTGACTGGATCAACTGGCCGGCAGTGGCACATGGAAAACCCAAGAGAAAGGGCAGCTCCTCCAGGACAGAGCCACCAAGCAGGGGGTGGCTTCCTGCGGGGGCAGCAGGCCACCCTCGCTGGGCTGGGTGACCACTTTCTTCTGCTGCCATCGAGGGTGTGGAGAAACGGAGTGGTTTTAGGAGGTTAACCAAGAGATTGTAGGTGGAGTTAGAGTTGTTAATCTCGGAGAAGAGATTCAACAGAGGAATACTTTTGAAAGGGCCCGAGGAGCGTACACAGACAGAAAGGGTGAGCAGTTAATCTTCCTCTGGGCAGAAAACAGGGAACACATGATGAAAACCACTTTACTGTGACAACAAAACGAACAAAACACCACAAAGGAAAGGGCATTTCAGCGACAGCATGGAGGGTCGGGGGCAGCAGTACTCAGAGTGGAAGGAGCACATTCCTGTTGGGCACGGGGTAGGGGCTTTTCAAACCCCCTTCCCCTCTCTCCATCCTCACCGCAGGACCCTGGTGTCGCTCCTACTCAGATGTGTCCTTCCGGACTCTTTGTGCACACCTGTTGGAAATGGCAGAGACCTTCAGCACCTTTGTGTGAGGCCTTGACCGTAAGCAAGGGACGTTCCAGGTCCTCCTGGGGTCCCTGCCAGTCCCATAGGTTTAATACATAATCTGTGCGACTATACCTGGGTGACTTTGGAAGAAATTCCAGATTTAGTGCTGTTTAACAAAAGCTATGGGGGGCTCTTCCTCTCCCTCGTTGTCTTAGACACCCGCAGTGCTCGGTGGTTTGCTCCGGGCCCTCAGCTTTTCTCAGAGGCATTTTACGTGGTCCCCCAGTGACCATAGCCTCTTCTCCTGGTGACCGACTGCACATCAACCCACAGTGTGCTCCTAAGCTCCGGACCTGTATTTCTACACTTGGTCTTGGCCAAGAGGCTGAGAGGCGTTCGCATGTATTGTGTTGGCCAAAAAGTTCATTTGTATTTTTTCCCCATAAGATGGCTCTAGTAACACTTAACCGTTTCTAACTTCATTGGAAACAAGTTTGTTGGATTGTATTGTGATAGCTGTCATATCAGCATGTATTTAAAAGATCACAATTGGTGGATTTTTGTGCAGCCATTTTAATATTGAACATGGAAGAAAATACACAGTATTTTCAGCATGTTATGCTTTACTATTTCAAGAAAGGTTACACATCTAGTACATTTGGTTAGTGCTCAAGACATCTAAGGTGTGTTACTCACAAGGTAGAATGGCAGCTGGTGAATGAATATAGCTTCCAGTTAGAAGTTAAATGCCGGTGTCAGACAAATTGTATAATCTTTTACCAGTGGAAAAGCTATTTGGGGAATCTGATTGCTGCAGGAAGCAAAAGGACAGAGAGCTGTGCGATTATAAGGATCTAGAAATCTAATGTGCTGACTGGTCTTCCACACCACATAGGTACCTATCCACCAAGTAAATGATAATACCCCCAGTATCCACCCCCTATCAGTGCTGGGGTGTCACTTCTTTTATTCTGGTAAAATGTATGTAACATCAAATGCACCATTTTGGAGTCTTCTGGTCCAGATGGAGGTATAGGTAAACACACTTTGCCTCCTTGCACAACTACAGCAAAAATTACTAGACTACAAAACTAGTATTGCCCCGGTTCATCAGAAAATTGAGCTGCGTGGACATCTGGCAACCAAGGATTTAAAGAGGCCACTTTCATCCAGATGGGAAGGAGGGGCAGACTCTCAGAGAGGTAGACAGGTGCAGAGAGGAGTGCAGAGAGGAGTGGTGTGGAGAGGGGGTAGAACAGGCAGTCCCACATTCATGTGTGATGGATAAAAATCAGGACTTGGATCACTTGCTCCCAAGGTATCCCTCCTGATTTTTAGCCACCACGTGGGAATGTGGGACCACCCATGCCTGTTCTACTGCTACCGCTGCCTCTCTGCACCACAACACAACCCCCTGCCTCTCTGCCCTGTCTCTGCATCTCCACTCCTCCTACCTATCCGCATGAATGTGGCTTCTTTATATCCTTGGTTGTCAGACTTCATACAGTTCAATTTTCTGACAGTTCTGGGCATTACCTGTTTTGAGATTTAGTTGTAATTCCTTTTTGTGATTGTGCAATGAGGTGAAGCATGTCTCCTTATGCCCCGTCTTGACTAGTGTGCACAGTGCCACAAAGCTCTGTGAAGCAGGTTGCCCCACTTGGGCAATTACGTAAGGCTCTGCCCAAGACAATTTTACAGCGAGTCAAAGCAGCTGTACCTAATACACAGAAACAAACACAGGGAGGCTACCAAACTGATGAAACAAAAATATGCCCCAAATGAAAGAACAGAAAACCCAAGAAAAAGAACTAAATGAAACAGATAGCCAACCTATCAGATGCAGAGTTCAAAACACTGGCGATCAGGATGCTCAAAGAACTCACTGAGCATGGCAACAACATAAAGAAAGAAATAAAGTTTATACTAAGTGAAATAAAGAAAAATCTACAGAGAACCAACAGTGAAGAGAAGGAAGCCAGCATTGAAATCAATGATTTGGAACACGAGAAAGAATTAAACATTCAACCAGAACAGAAAAAAGAAACAAGAATTAAAAAAAAAAAAAGAATAGTATAAGAAGAATCTGGGACATCTCCAAATATGCCAACATCCAGATCATAGGGATGCTACAAGGATAAGAGGAAGAGCAAGAAATGGAAAACTTATTTGAAAAAATAATGAAAGAAAACGTCCCTAATTTGATGAAGGAAATAGACATTCAAGTCCAGGAAACGAAGAGATTCCCAAACAAGATGGACCCAAAGAGGACCACACCAATTCATATCATCATGAAAACGCCAAAGGAAAAAGAGATCTTAAAAGCAACAAGAGAAAAGCAGAGCATTATCTACAAAGTAGTTGCCATAAGACTGTCAGCTGATTTCTCAAAAGAAACTTTGCAGGCTAAAAGGGACTGGCAAGAAGTAAAGCATAGATTACTGTATCCAGCAAAGCTACCATTTAGAATTGAAGAGCAGGTAAAGTGTTTCCCAGATAAGGTAAAACTAAAGGAGTTCATCATCACCAAGCCATTATTATATGAAATGCTAACGGGCATTCTAAATGAAAAAGAAGAAGATCAAAACTATGAATATGAAAATGGCAACAAATTCACAACTATCAACAACTGAATTTAAAAAAACAAACTAAGCAAACAAGCAGAATAGGAACAGAAACACAGAATTGGAGATCATGTGGATGGTTATCAGCTGGGAAGGGGAATGGGGAGAATGGGGAAAAAGGTGCAGGATTAAGAAGTACAAATTGGTAGGTACAAAATAGACAGGGGGATGTTAAGAACAGTATAGGAAATGGAGACACCAAAGAACTTATATATGCATGACCCATGGACATGAACTAAGGGGGAGAGGATTGCTGGCGGGAATGTGGGCACTGGGTGGAGGAGGGCAAAGGGGAAAATTTGGGACAACTGTAATAGCATCTTTAATAAAATGTATTTTTTGAAAAGGCACCATTTCAACTATTTTTCAGCACATGACCTATTGGCATTAAGTACATTTACAGTGTTATCACCATTATCTATTTCTAAGATGTTTTTACCACCCCAAACAGAATCTCTGCCATCCATTAAGCAATAATTCCACATCCCCTACCCAGCCCCTCAATCCTTGGCAACCTCCAACCTATTTAGGTGTCTATGAATTTGCCTATTATAGATATTTCATAAAAGTGGAATCATACAGTATTTCTCCTTTTGCATCTGGCTTATTTCACTCAACATCATGTTTTTAAGACCTGTACTGTGTATCAGAATATGCTCATCACTTCTTACATTAAAACTTTCCTTTTGATGGCCCCACAAGGATCACCTTCTTTGTGCTTTTACTTATCCTATCATGCTCTTTTCTCCTTTTCCATGTTTTCAGAGCCTCCCCTTCCGGAAGTTGATTTTTTCACTGTACATGGAGGGCCCCTCCCACGCCTGAAATTGAGGAAGGCCAAGGAGAGCAATGGGCCTATCAGGTCAGTAGCCACCCCTTTTCCACGGTTGCCCAAGAATCCTCGTGGAGTGTTTTGGAATCTTTGGGTGGTAGCACTTGAATAGTTGGGCACAGACACAACCCTTAATTTCAACCAGCACCTTTCTGAACAAGGGGAGAGACTTCTAAAGGACCAGAGACCAGCATTTGGGCGGCTTTAGCTCTAGAACTCAAATCCTGGTCTTTGCTCATTGGCGTCTGTGACGTGCCAGACGTTATCCTTCACGCTCCCGTCTCCACGTGTATCTGGTAGTGACGGTGGGTCCGGAGCATCATCCCATTTCCCCAGAACAGAGTACATTTTCCTTTGTTTACAGACAGGTGGCTTCTGAAATGGCCATTTGGATAATTCTCCTACTTCATTCACATATTGAGTTATGGGCAAAATCCCACATCGTTAACCACTGCTTCTGGGATCCCAGACAGTAGCAGGATAGCAGGATGGGGGGTAGTAGTTTGGGGGATGACGCCGTGTTCAATTAAGCACTTTATTTACAAGGGTCATGATGGAATTACAAAAGCAGAATTATTCCCTTTTTTAGAGAGGTTTGCCTGTAGGGGTGAGCAGCTTGCTGACTGGAGTAAGTCAAGGAGGTAACAGTGACCTTGCCACCTTTGGCTAACTGCTGTTGCCTCATTTCTCTTTACCCCATCAGTCTGACGACCCTTCAGTGCAGTCAAGGTAGAACCGCGTGTGAGATGTTGTATAAAGAACATCTGAAGATATTGTCTGTGTGTCCGTTTATAATGAAACTTAGGGTTTTTTGGGGGGGGTTTCTTGGTCTTTCCATTAATTTAAGTTCAGTAAATTCACAAAGGCCTTTCCAGGAATGGATATTGCCTAAATTGTTGTGTCTTGACTCCTAAGTGCCTGGAATGCATTGCGATTCTATCGCTATAAAGAGAACAGAAGTTGTGATATCACTTCCTGAGAGGATTTGCAAGAGCACACATGGTACTTGGGCCAAATAATGACCTAAGGCAAAAAGAAAAGCCAAATGACAGTCAGCCCTTGGGGCTTATGCAGACCTGAGCCTCCAAAACAGGAAGTGGAGATCTGTGAGTCATTCAAGGCTGGTGGTGAGAAAGAGGGGAAAAGTCCTTCTAGAACATCCATGTTTCCAACAGCCGGGACTGCTTCTCTAAAACATCATCAGGGCTAATTACCAGCAGGCAGGTGGGGTGGTTTCCTCGGCCTGTCTACTGTATCTGATTTGAACTGGGGGTAGCTGCGTGGCCAGTGTGTGAGGCAGGCATGAGTCTGCTTTGTGCATTATTGATAAAGGGCAGTGGCCTGGGGCACTCGGTGAAGCAGGGGCTCTGGACCAAGGCTTTTGTCCTTCGCTTGGTGAACTTGGGTGGATGAGGGCCTGTTCCTGGGCTCTCTCAATGATGGTGTCTCCCACACTTGCGAGATGACAGGAATCACCTGGGCTGCTTTATCAGCAAAACAAAATCTCAGAGTTCACTCTGGGAGATTTGGATTCAGTGGGTCTGGGATGGAGGCTGGAAATCTGTATAATTATCCAACAGCTCAGGTGATTATCACACTAACTGGGGAGACTGCTTTCTGCTGAGTGAATAGTGCCTTTCGTGAGTGACATATAGAGTCAAATAGTTCAGGTGAGCTTTGGCTTTGCACTTGAACACCACCACGTACCTGAAAAGATGAGAGGGGTTGGAAGATATTCTCATGGACAGGACGGAGCTGCGGCAACATTTACTTTCTTCCCCACAGCCATGAATCATAGGGACATCTCTGAGTCCCCAGGAAAGTATGGGGTTATAGGTCATCCCTTGTAGGCAGTGGGTGCTTAGTAAATGTTTACTGGTGATGGCAGTGACAACTCGTTGTCCTGCAGGCTTTACTTTGTCCCTTTCCTAGAAAACCTTTGCGGAAAGTGAACCCAGACTTTGTGGAAAACAGGGCCCCAAGGACACCTATGATGCTCAGAATGGAGACTTTCCGAGGCCAACACACGCTGCGGGGGAGGGTTCCCTGTGCCTAACCCAGCGACTCGTGCGCCTTTAGCAAACATTAGGTATGAGGAACAGGAAGGGTCTGTTTGCTGGTAAAACAGAATTATGTGGCCGAATGAACTTTGGAAATCCCCCTCATCCTACCTTGTATTTCTCCTCTTTGCTGAAATTTTAACTCAGGAAACATTAGTGGGGAGTCGGTCACAGCCAAAGGCCTGTGTGAGGACTTGCAAAGGTATGGGAGTGAATCACTCAGATTCCTGCTATCAAGCCCGATTGAGAAAGCAGATGTTCAAACGATGACTGTACCAGAGGCAGGAGCTGTGTCCTGAGTAGATGGTGATTAAAAGGAAGGCCTGGTTCATGCTAGATAAAAGTGAAATTTTATTCTTCGGCTTCCTCTTGCTGACAGGTTTTCTGTTTGGTGGGGTAAATAAGAAAACACATGACAAAATGACACCCGATTGCCAATGTGTGTCTGTGTCCACAGTTAGGGAACAGTTTCACAATATACATGTGACATTTTGCCCTTCTGGCTATTTCAGAATGTCGTCAGAATGGATTAACCTGTGGTGACCCTGCACTCCTTTGCTTCTCATTGATCTCACATGAACTTCAGTATCGCTCTGTGAACTGCGGGGAATGTTAATCACATGAGTTCCATGTTAGGCTACCATGTGATCTCCTGGAGCCTTTCTGCAGGCTTAGTACAGTAACTCTGGTGGGCAGCCAGCCTCCATGTGACTGCTAAACCCTTTCCACAGCTGGGCTTTATTTGCCCACCTGAAAACCACCGATGAGACCAACATTATGGCATGCATGCATGCCCAGGGCAGACAGCGACGTGTGCGACAACTTCTCTCAGCTAAAGAGGATGTCCTTGGCACCAGCAGCCAGAACTCAAAGACGTCCCTCCCCCGGTCATCTGGCAATAACACTGTAGGTTTAAAACTGGAGTTCCTTGACTGCTGGAGCTGTCAGACTAAATCCCACGTGGGCAAGGGCTTTTTTTTTTTTTTGGTCCAGTGTTGTATCTCCAGTGCTTAGAAAAGTGCTCATCGCATTGTAGCCACTCAATAAATATGAGTAAGTGAATGCATGAGTCCCACATGCAAGAGTCTGATAGACATTTTCTTTTTCCTTCCAGTTCCTATCAGGTGTTAGTGGTTCCCCTGGCTCTCCAAAGCACGTTTTCCTGTGATTCTGAAGGGGCTGCCTCGTTCTTTAGCAATGCTTCTGATGCCAATGGATACGTGGCTGCAGAACTACTGGCCGGAGCTGTTCCAAAGGAGACCATGGAGATATCTGTTGGAGACAGGCTGTATTATGGGAAATATTATAATGCACCCTTGAAAAAAGGGAATGATTATTGCATTATATTACGAATCATAAGCGAATGGAACAAGGTACATTTCTTTGAAAGCTCTTATGAACTCTCTGTTTTCTTATTCACATGAAATTTGAACATTTGAATATTTGTTTTTCCATCATTCGAGGTGGACACTGCACACAATAACCGTAGGAATGTGCTGAATCCTTTGCCTTTATAAAGGATGGGCAGGTGACACCTTTCTGGAGGGTGATGTCTGACCTTCCTGGGGGACCGGGCTGGACCTGCGCTGGGACTGACCTGGTTTGGGTTCTTCCTCTTGAGCTTCACAGATGCCCTCATTCTAGTGCATTCTGCTGAAACCCAAGTTGGAGAGGAATCTCTAGATCTCTCTGTCACTTCCCTGTCCTCTAGCCAGGCTGCTGCCTCCCCTCATTCTCCTGAAAACAGGGGAGAGGGGCAGAATCAGCTCAGTCCTGCCCGAGTTTCCATCACTTCCATGGTTACTGGATAGGCCTCCTCTTCCCTGTCCTTAGCAGGGCTGTGTTCTTCCAGCAGTTTCCTTTCAGGAAACATAGAACCTAATACTTACCACATAATAAATAAATATAATGAACTGGACAAGCAGATTAGCAAAAGCTCGATCAGTCAGTCAGAGATGGAAGGTCTTCTGGAATAAACATTGTGCTAGTTTTCCTAGGAGAACGCCATAAGTTTTGTGGAAATTCATGTGGACTGGTCATTGAAACTGGAAAGAGTGTATTAAACAAAATAAAAGTGTCTCTTGACTGATGAATTCGAGCCATTTCGAGTATAAGGTTCATCACATATTTGAAACTGAGACACTCCATTAAATTCTGTATAGGACACAAGTCTAATGTGCCATTATCATGTTGGATGTTAAACTAATGTTTACTTTTAAGAATATGTCCAAATAGCAAAGAGTTCTGTCTGGTAGTGTTTTGTGGCAGTAATATAGGAATTAAGAATTAGAAGGGTGAAGCCCAGAATATATTGCCCTGAACTTGTTCAAAAGGTGTTTATGACTGAGACAAGGGCTTCTTGCTGGAGAACGACCTGGAGGTCCTGGATGGCATAGACACAGTGCTGGAGGTACAGTCTGAGTACCGTCTAGGGGTGGTCAGAGAGCTGCCATCGCAGGTTGGGACTTTGGTCTGGAAGAGTCTCAGACTGGGTGTGGCTGCCATTAGACAATACCATAAACTGGTGACTTCAACAACAGACACACATTTCTCATGGTTCTGGAGACTGGGAAGTCCAAGAGGAAGGTGAAGGCCACTTCAGTTCCCTGATGAGGGCTCTCTTCCAGTGTTGCAGACAGCTGTCGTCTTGCTGTATCCTCCTGTGATGGAGAGTGAGTGAGCTCTGGTGGCTTCCTCATCTTAGGTGGATGCTAATCCCATCATGGGGCCCCCCCATTCATGCCCTCACCTAAATTTAATTATCTCTCAAGGCCCTGCCTCTAAATATCATCATATTTGGGTTAGGGCTCCACCTATGAATTTTGGGAGGCATTAAACATTCAGTCTATGACAGAGGGAATAAAACGTGAGGTTGTGGTAAAAATTCTAACATTTGGGAAACTTTCCTGTGACGTCATTGTTACCTCTTTTTCATACAGCTGAGTAGAGCATCTGCTTGTCCTTCAGGATGCCAAAGGAGACGGAGGGGCTTTGAAAAAAATTTTTATGTGGACTTGTGTGCTTGAATTACAATTAGTTCCCTCCCGGGTTTCAGATACATTTGTGTTACAGTCATCTTAAAATCAGTAGTGATTTATTTATTTTTTTTAAATGGCATTATTGAGATACGATTCACACACCATGTAAGTTACCCATTTAAAGCGTGCAATTCTATGGCTTTGTAGTGTGTTCACAAGGTTGTGCAACCATTACACCCATCTAATTCCAGAACGTTGTAGTAGTGATTTATTTTTAATTGTGGTAAAATACACATAACATAAAATTTACCATTTTAATCATGTTAAGTATACAGTTCAGTAGTATTAAGTACATTTACATTGCTATGCAACCAATCGCTAGAACTCTCTTCATCTTGCGAAACTCTCTAGCCATTAAACAACCCCATCCCCCAACAACGCCCTACCCTTCTATTTCCTGTCTCTATGACCTTGCCCTCTCCAGGTACCTCATATAAGTGGAATCCTACAGTATTTGTCTGCTTGTGTGACTGTCGTATTTCACTTAACATAATGTCTTCAGGGTTCATCCATGGTGTGCATGTGTCAGAATTTCCTTCCATTTTAAGGCTGAAAATATGTCATTGGATGAGAATACCACACCTTGCTTACTACCTCATCTGTAGATAGACACTTGGGTTCCTTCCATTTACTGGCTGTTATGAATAACGCTGCCATGAACATGGGCATGAGAATATATCTTTGAGTCCCTGCTTTCAGAACACTTTGGTATATACCCAGAAGTGGAATTTTCGCATTATATGGTAATTCCTTTTTAATTTTTTTTTTTGAGGCGCTGTCATGCTGTTTTCCATAGCGGCTGCATCCTTTTACATCCCCCCCAAGGGTTTGCACGCTGTCATTTTCTGCCTGTCCTCTCCCTACACTTGCTGTTTGCGGTTGCTAATGGCCGTCCTAATGGATGCGAGGTGCTGTCTCATTGTGGTTTGGGTTTGCGTTTCCCTGACGATGAGTGATGTTAAGTGTCTTTTCATATGCTTTTGACAATTTGTATATCTTCTTTGGAAAAGTGGTTAAGTCCTTTCTCCATTTTTAATTAAATTATTTCTTCATGGAGTTTTAGGAGCTCTGTATATTCTGGATATTAATCCCTTATGAGATAAATGATTTGAAAATATTTTTGTTCTATCTGTAGGTTGAGTTTTTAATCTTTTGATACTGTCTTTTGAGGTACAGAAATTTTTGATTTTTATGAAGGGCAATATTTTTTTTTGTGTGGTCCATGCCTTCAGTATCATGTCCAAGAAATCACTGCCCAATCCAATTTCATGAAGCTTTTCGTCTATGTTTTCTTCCCCCGAAACCACAATGTTTTGATTACTGTAGCTTTGTAAGATTTGAAATCAGGAAGTGCGAGTTTTCCAAGTCCTTCATGCCCCACCTTTGTGCATCTGTCCCAATGAATAGTATTACCATGCTCCCAGTTGCTAAGACAGAAATGTGAGAATAATTGTCTTCTCCCTTTTTCTTATCTTCTTATCCAGTCCATCATCATATTATGCCAATTCTATCACCTTAATGCTCTTTAAAATCACTTCCCTTTCTTCATTAGCATTGTTTAGCCTTCAACATCTCTTGTCTGAGTGTCAGTTTTCTAACTCATCTTCCTGTCTCTTGTTCTGCCTATCACCTTTCTCCTACTATGGCCAGAATGGGTTTTATAAAATACAAGTCTCATCAAGGCACTTCATTTTAATGAGCTCCCTTCTTCACCTGTCCCTGCCAGTTTCTCTCTTTTAATACACGCTGTTCCCTAGTAACTGCCTTGCTGGGTGTGGCCTTTTTTCCTTCTCCATTGTCTTGCAATACATCCTTCACTGGTTACTCTTACATATTACCTTTTATCAGATGGACTTGATGCCCTTAGCATCAGGCAAAATTTCGTCACCGTCAAAACCTTATAGGCATTTTAAACTTTCCCCAGAATTTTTCAGTGCAAATATTTTGTGTCATTTTTTAAAATAAAGTAAAAATGCCCAAGGTTGTCACTTGAAAGAGGATCTCATTTGAAGTTGGAAAATCTTCCTCTAATCCCTGCTATTCAGTTTCCTCTGAGGAATATTTTGCTGCATTTTATCATAGACAGTAATCTCAGCTTTCCTAACCAACAAGTATGCATAAAATAACAGCAGTGGGGGAGGAGAAGAGAAGGCATTCCATTCCCGTGAGTCCGTGAGTCTCTCCGACCACAGATGAGCTTTCATACATGTTCTTTTTGCTTTCTTCCTGGCTCTTGGCTACATTTTTTGTAAACGTGGTAACCAGATAAATATTACCTAGATAGATGAAGTATTAATCTATGTCCGTAGTTCTCATTAACCTTGTCTATCACATGCATCAAAGCTTCCTGCTGAACCTGGATGGGTCCTCAGAATCTTTTTCAGCATCATTCTCCAGGCGGTCGATGCTAGATGCTCAGAGCTGTGTGTTGGTGCCCCGCAGCACATGCGGATTCCTGAGGTCCGTGGAAACCTGTGGAAGTGCGCCCTGGGGTCACTTGCCAGTCCACTGGCCACTTGGTGATCATATGACTAGGTTGTAATATGTTGGAGCTAGACGAGACGATGAGATGTTGTGGTCCAAATTAAGGGCTAAAACCCTGAAACTTGGAGGGCTGAAGCGCGCTATTTCAGCTGGCAGCATGTGTCATCTAGTTAAACACGTTGCTGTGTTTTTCTTTGTAGGTGAGAAGATGCTCCTGTGCAGTTTGGGCTCAGGTGAAAGGTAAAACCATTTTTTTTTTGCCTCAAGTGCTATTCTCATTTCTATGTCCAATCTGCAGCATCAAGTTATGTCCGTGAGATTTCTTCTGAGATTATCACAGGTGACAGAAACCCATCTCCTATTAGCTTAAGCAAAGCCATAGTTGAAAAGCATGGGGTTGGGGGCTGGGAGCTTATGGAGTCCCTACCAGAGCAGCATTCCCAGGGCCCCAGGGACTGGGACTTTGGACTTGATGCCATGAGTGGGGTTCTCCCTCTCTGTCTCTTATCTCTGCTCTGCTTCTAAGTGTGAGTTGGCCTCATTTTCTTTGATGATAAGCCGTATCATGGGGAGGGAGGTGTACCAGCTGCCCCAGCATAGCAACCTGAGTGGGAACAGAAAGTTTTTTGATTCAGGGCAAGAGTCTTTTCTCTTAGGTTCTGTGACTATCTGTTGGACGCATCACTGTTAATAGGAGATGGGGTGCTGTGATCTACTCCCCTTGGGTCTGGGGCTTATTCATATGGCCAGTTGGAGGCAGGCCAATGTGACCGACAGCCCCACCAGGGTCTCAGTGAGTGGGGGACATGATCCCCATCAGGAGAAGAGGACAGAAAGACATGGTGGCAGGCTGAAACAAAGGGCTGCAACATTCCCCTACTTTCCACCATTTGGCTGCTTAGCGTGTACACACACATACATATATACTATTAAGAAAGATACCCTCCAGTAAGAAAATGGAATTGCCCTCCATATAACCAAAAACAGAACCCTGGTGGAAGATAACTCAAAGATGAGTCTGTTACTACACCTAGTTCCAAACCAAGACTCCTGGGCATAGTCCGTTCCTCTTGATTTAATCCACATGTGCTTTTCATGATCTGTTGAGTAATCCATGACTAAGTGGCAACTTCAGCCATTCTCAATCCACAGTACGTAATCTGAAGAGAAAGACACTAAATGCTCTCACTTAGAAAGGAGGAAGAGCCCTGGCCGGTGTAGCTCAGTGGATTGTGCGCAGGCCTGCGAATCAAAGGGTTGAAGTTCGATTCCCAGTCAGTGCCTGGGCACATGCCTGGGTTGTGGACCAGTTCCCAGCAGGGGACGCAGGAGAGGCAACCATACATTGATATTTCTCTCCCTCTCTCCTTCCCTTCCGCTCTAAAGATAAATACATCATAATTAACAGGGAGATAAAATATGGTGCACTGGTCAGGGGGCCCGTAACAATGACCACAATGCACATCGACAAGAAGAGCAAGCCTCCCTTCCCTGGCAGAATGGGCCCCTTGGCCAGTCAGCTGGGCTGCCTCGGTCCTTCTGCCCCAGCGGAGAGTCCCCTTGTCCATTTCCCCCAAAGCCACACCTGGGCCGGGAGGAGTCGGGAGGAGCTCTGTGAGGGCTGTACAGTTTAAACCTGCTCCCCGCCCGCAGCTCTCCCTGCAGGGGAATTGCCTTGGGGACTGAGCAATGCCCTTCCTCGGTTTCCAGCCTGGGATTTCCCTAGCGGTGCCTTTCTTTCTTTAAACCAAAAGGCAGCCAGCCAGCGGATTTGATTCCCAGAATTCTATTAGTTTGTAGCTAATACCAGAAATCTTGTCAAGTTTATGACCTTTGAATCTGAACCTTTTCCTTGTGGTTTATGAGTCCCAGCGACAGGCTGAGGAATTCTGCCCTTAGCTCGCAGGCTCAGTTTAACCCCTTACATTCCTTCCCTTACTCAGAGCAGCATAAAACAGCAGGCTGGAGGGGTGAGGAAGACGAGATACAACTTGGCTTCCAGGAGGATTCCAGCAAATGGCCTGTTACGATGGGGGATTCCTTACCCTTTGAGTGCAGGGTGCTTAGCAGGAAATGTTTGAGAGGGACCTGGGGGATTAGGCTTCTTTCTTTTGTCTGCTTATGCCCTGAACCTATTTCACCTCTTTTTATCTCTATTCACTCCAATTTCATCAAGGGTGGAGGACTTGATTTTTCAGCTGGGAAGGCATGTTACCTGACCACCAGCATCTTTGATGACATATTGTTAGGCCACCAGGGCTTCTCTCCTCTCTCATATCTCCAACTCCACTGACATAGAACTGGCATATAATTAGCGTGGCATTGTATATGTTTAAGATGTACAGTGTGGTCATTTGGTATCCATGTATATTGTGAAATGATTATCCCAATAAGGTTACTTAACACCATCAACATCTCATTATATATATTTATGTGCGTGTGTATGTGTGTGTGAGAGAGAGAACATTTAAGATCCACTCTCCTACCAACCTTCCAGTTTATAATACAGGATTGTTAACGATAGTCACTAGATCCTCAGAACGTATTCATCTTATAATAGGAAGTTTGTCCTCTTATATCAGCATCTCTCCATTTCCCTGACCCCTTAGCCCCTAGCAACTACCATTCTATTCTCTATTTTGATGAGTTCACCTTTGTTGGATTCCGCATATAAGTGAGGTCATATAGTATTTTTCTTTCTTTGTCTGACTTATTCACTTAGCATAGTATGTGAACACCTCTCCTAACAAAGATGTGTGCTATTTCCTTTCCATGTGCAGACAGGCTAAGCGCCCTTGCTTGGGTTTAACAAGGGCATAAGAAACAAGCATACATATCAGCATTGGGACATTTTTCTGCCAGTCTGTTTCCTAAAGCTCAAAGGGTGAGAATGGAGTTGCCACAAAGAAAAGAGTTGCTTGTTCAGAAGAATGGGGCTGCTCAAGTGTCCCGAGCAGACACAGAAACAATCGCTTCCAGATTTCACTGCTTTCTGCAGCAGTTTGGCGTGATTGACAGACACTCGAACTGGACAGAAGTGGCCAAAGAGCTGGCTGCATTCTACTGTGATTAAGTTAAACAGGAAGGATTTTGCCTTGGAAATATCTAAGTGTCTTTTCCTCCAAATTAAGAACTAACATTGAGAGCAAGTTTGAGCCCTTGAATTCAAACTCCTGGAACAGAAGTGGAGGTAACAGAACACCCACAGTTATGTCAGGATTCTGAAGAAAATTCTAGCATGTATTTTCCGGTGTACATTATTAACCTGGGCTGTGTACTAACCTCTGGCAGTTTCTTCTGTGAATAAGAGAAATCGTTCCATTCCACTCGTGCCAAGCAACAGCCCCATTCTTGACCTTGCCCCGTCATGAATCATGGTGTTTACCTTTTGCAAAGTGACCCTAAACAAGCTTTGTGATGATTACCAGGGAAACAGCAGTTGGTTTGATGGGAAACGCAAAGGCCTGGGCTCTCTTGCCCCAGATCTGCTACTAATCAGCCGAATGTCTTTGAAATTATATTTAACTTGGCTGATTCTCAATGCCCTTTCCTGAGATCCCTGAGATCCCTTCCAGCCACAAAGTGCTATGAGTCTGTGATTTCTTGAGTCACAAAGGGAGGTCATTTGATATGTGTGAAATGATAATAAGCTATAATCAGGGAACATTCTTCAGCTGTAGGCAGAAACCTCTGAGTCAGTGACCACTTTTTCTCTTTCAGCCCACATTTTACGCGTTGGGCATGCCTCTCTGATTTTAGTATTTCCTGTCACCATTTTCCACAATTCTGCATTATTTTTTAACCCTGTTTCCGAGGCCTCAGTTTGACACCAATGTACCTTTCTTATTGCACTTCTCATTCTTCTCCGTGCAAACTTGAACACCAGCTCTTTGCTGGATACAGCCTCTGCCTTTTCTCCTTAATGTCTTTGCTCATACGATTACATGCTTACTTCCACCTGCACCGCCCTATGCTTTATTGAAATCTCACCTGTTCTTCAAGATTAAGTGCCTTCTTCTTCCTGAAGCTTTTCTTTTTTCTTTGTGGATAACATTTTATTTTTAAAAGTATATTTTATTGATTATGCTATTACAGTTGTCCTAATTTTTCTCCCCTTTATCTCTCTCCTCCCTGCACCCCCACCCCACCCTCCAGCATTCCCCACCCACCTCAGTTCATGTCCATGGGTCATACATATAACTTCTTTGGCTTCTCCATTTCCTATACTATTTGTAACCTCCCCTCTGTCTATTTTGTACCTACCAATTATAATTCTTATTCCCTGTACCTTTTCCACCCATTCTCCCCTCACCCCCGTATACTGATAACCGTCCATGTGATCTCCATTTCTATGATTCTGTTCCTGTTCTAGTTGTTTGCTTAGCTTGTTTTTTTTATGTTTGGTTGTTGAGAGTTGTGAGTTTGTTGTCATTTTACTATTCATATTTTTGATCTCTTATTTCTTAGATAAGTCCCTTTAACATTTCATATAATAAGGGCTTGGTGATGATGAACTCCTTTATTTTGAGCTTATCTGGGAAGCACTTTATCTGCCCTTCCATTCTAAATGAAAGCTTTGCTGGATAGAGCAATAGTGGATGTAGGTCCTTGCTTTTCATGACTTTGAATACTTCTTTCCAGATCCTTCTTGCCTACAAGGTTTAAGAAATCAGCTGATAGTCTTATGGAAACTCCTTTGTAGGTAACTGTCTCCTTTTCTCTTGCTGCTTTTAAGATTGTCTCTTTATCTGTAATCATTTTTTTTAATGAACATGCTTTTTTTTCAAAGATTTTATTTATTTATCTTTAGAGAGGAAGGGAAGGAGAGAAGGAGAGAAACATCAATGTGTGGTTGCCTCTCGTGAGTCCCCTGCCAGGCACTGGCCTGCAACCCAGGCATGTGCCTGACTGGGAATCAAACCACAATCGTGTGGTTCGCAGGCCTGCGCTCAATCCACTGAGCTATGCCAGCCAGGGCTCCTTATCTGTAATCTTGGGCATTTAATTATGATATGTCTTGGTGTGACCTCCTTGAGTCTAACTTCTTTGGGACTCTGTGCTTCCTGGCTTCCATGTCTATTTCTTTCACCAGATTGGGGAAGTTCTCCATTATTTTTTCAAATAAGTTTTCAATTTCTTGCTCTTTTTCTTCTTCTGACACCACTGTGTTTCAGATGTTGGAATGTTTCAAGCTGTCCCTGAGGTTCCTAAGCCTCTCCTCATTTTTTTTTGAATTCTTATTTCTTCATTCTCTTCTGGTTGAATGTTTATCTCTTCCTTTTGTTCCAAATTGTTGATTTGAGTCCTGGTTTCCTTTCCTTCACTGTTGGTTCCCTATGTATTTTCCTTTATCTCACTTTGTATAGCCTCAATTTCTTCCTTTATTTTGCGAACTAATTCAATCACTTTTTTTGAGCATCCGATGACCAGTGTTTTGAACTCTGGATCCTATAGGTTGTCCATCTCTTCATTGCTTAGTTCTTTTTCTGGAGTTTTGATCTATTCTTTCATTTGGACCATCTCTCTTTGTCTGGGCACACCTGTTACATTATAAGGGGTGGAGCCTGAGGTATTCAGGGCCGGGGACCCACGTCACTACGTTGTGGCGCCGTGTCGGGGGGAGGGGTCCAAGAGGGAACAAAGCTGCTTGTTCTGCTCTCGTCCCACATTCCGCCACTTCCCTTGCTTACCACAAGCAGATTGTGTCCTTTCAGGTGCTGATTCCCAGGTAAGAGGGTTTGTGTATGATCTAGGACTCTGTGTGTCTCTCGAATGGACGCTTTTATGAGACTGGGAGTCTCTCCTACCAGTGCAATTTCCACAGGTTTTTATACTCAGAGGTTTTGAGTCTTTAATTTTCTCTGCTGAAACCCTGGGTTTTGCGGTCTGTCTCACTCCCCAGTTGTTCTTCCTCGCTTATCCCCAGGCAAATGTTGGACCACTGGGGTCCGCCGACCCCTGCCTGGCCCACGTGGTCTGCCGCCTTGCCGCGTGTGCTCTCCTCCGCGCGGCTGCGGGTCTCTGCTCCTTCTACCAGCCTGGATTAATGTTTAACTTCTTGGTTGTGGGGCTTCCATGCAGTTTGATTTTCTGGCCATGCTGGTTGGTTTTTTGTTTTTAAATTGGTTGTTATCCTTTCAGTTGTGCAAGGAAGTGAAACACTTCTACCTATCACTCCATCTTGGCCAGAGCTCTCACCCCTTTATCCTGAAGCTTTTAAATTTGCTCCACGGACAGGATTTCTATCTCTTCTCTTTAGCCATTCTGCCACACTTTAGAGCAACTAGTCCACTTGTCTTTTCTTAGGGAATCTCAGTCCTACAATGGCAAGGAACTGACTTCAGCCCATAACCTGAAGGAGCTGGGAAACAAAAGTTTCCCGAGTCCCCACAGAGAAACACAGCCCATTTGACATCTTGACTGCAGCCTTGTAAGACCCTCAGCAAAGGACCCAGTCACAACATGCCTGAACTACTGACCCACAGAATTGTGAGCTCATAAGTGGGTGCTAGTTGCTAAGTTTATGGGACTTTATGAAGTGGCAATAGAAATTGAATTCAATAACGCCATATATTTTGTTCCAATATATTCATTCCTATGCTGATTCTTAAAACTCTACTGTTTTAATATCTACCGATTGAAGTCACTTCCCCATTTATTTTTCTCCAATTTCTAATTCAGCCACACATCTCCTCCTTTCATTTTATAACGTAGTTTCTTAAAATGTCAAGGTCTTTTTCTTCTGAATACTAAATGTAGCCAAATAATACAAGGCACGTTTTTCTACAAAGTCTCCTGACGACACTTTCTGAGATAAGGAGTCTTGCAGGACTTTTTAGCAAGAGGTCTATTCCACGGCTGCTTTTGCGGGGGGACAATGACTGCCGCGTCTCCAGGAGAACCACACTGCTCTTAACCTGCTCGTTGAGATCTGGGTGGTGCCGCTCCACAGAACTTTCTGTAGCTATGGAATGATTTTAAGGCTGTGAGCTCCGATTTCGCGGCTAGCCTGATACTGATTTGAAATGTGTACTAGAAATTAAGTGTTTAAAATAGCATGACAAAGAAACTGAATTTTCATTTTGATTAATTTAAATGTAAATATCCACACTGTGGTTAGTGACTACCGTATTGAACGGTGCAGATTACATGACAAAAATGTTAAGTACCTTGAACTACTGTCCAGCATGCCTCATTCATTGGCAGGAAACAAGTCATCTGATGAGTTTTGAGGATCTCCAGTCCAGGGGCTACTGTTTTTCCTCTCAAGCCCCTTGTCTTTCCTGGTAACAGATCCTTGCTTGCTGTTTTCAGCTGTTCCAAAGCACTGCTGGATGATCCAAGGGGCAGGCTAAGCACATCCCTGGGGTGTTAGTAGAAGGAGGTACAAAATAATGAAATAATTTGATATTTCAACAGTGACAGCCCAGCAAATCATCTGTCAAATTTGGACTTGGTTTCACTTTCTTACATCTATTCCATGGCTTGGTGATATTTTTATTTTTAATTCTATACATACAGAGTCAGCCCTTACTATCTCTTCAATGTCTGGTAGCACCACGTCACACAGACTTTTATTCTTCCAAAGAGGAATTTAAACTACTGTAGCCCGAGGCCCCATCCCCACTGGCCTATGGAGCAAAGGTCAGGGCCTGCATCCCTGACTTGTAGGTGGGAGGGGCCCACTCTGCTACAGACAGAGCAGTCAGATACTCAGGGGGAAGGCATGGTGCTGTGGTCAAAGGCAAAGACTCTGGAGGCAGACAGTTTGGGTTGGAATTCTGGCTCTGTCCTTTGCTAGCTGGGTGACCCTGGGCAAGTTTCTTAACCATTCTATGCCTCAGTTCCTTAACTGTAACATGGAAATAATAATAATGGTACTTGGTGTACTATTATTATTCTACCTGTTCCTATCATTAGAGTACCCACTGGGTGCTTAAGAAAGGTAATTAGAACAGTGCCTGACACATAGGACATGTGAAGTAAGTGTTTGCAAATTAAAACAAGACCATTGGTTTAGAGCATGATACTCTGATTCAGTCACTGAGCCCAAATGTCCAACTCAAACCTGGGTATTTTCACATTTATAACAAGGGATCTCCTGCAGTTGGCATGTGATATTTGGAATATTTCTACTTCAAATAGAAACATTTATCTCTTTCAAAGGTCTTTTACATCAATTTTTGTATTTTATCCTCATGGTAACCTGCTGGCCAGAGCTGGGCAGTACCACTCATGCTGAAGTGTAGGGAAAATGACAGATAACTGTCCAACAGAGGGGATTTGTTTGCTATATTCACCTACTGGAGCTAACTGTCACTTTTCAAGGAGAAAATTCAAGTGATGTCAGAATGACTTCTCCCTCAATGCAAAGGAAACCTGCCTATAAAAGTCAATCAAGTGTAATTGACTTGAGAGAAGACCAACATTTGTACAGTGTTTGGACGCTGGGCAAGATCAGTTTTTTCACTCCGTTGCAACCTGAATGTTTCCTGCTTTTATGCTTCCTTTTTTAGAAATACCCTGGAGCTGAGTTGTACTGAGGCCCTGCGTCCTCCGGGCAAACCCAGAGGGCAAGAGGCACTCAGGGCATTTTGGGGGTGGTTTGTTGAATGGGGCCAAGCTCGGGGTTAAAACAGAGCAAGCCCAGCTGGCTATGCACCTCTCAGTATGTGGTTTTGTCCCACAGATTCGTCGCTCACGCTGCAGCAGATGGCAGGCGTTGGGCTGGGCTCCATGGCCGTTGTGATTGTCCTCGCATTCCTGTCCTTCTTAGCAGTGTGGTATGTGAGACTGTTTTTGAGAAATGAGTGGAGCGGTGGGGGATGGGGTCGGAGTCAGGAAGAACAGCTGGGATCGAGGAGGATCAAAGTGATGCGGTGGAGGGCGTTCGGGGCTCAGGGGACACTCAGCAGGCCGAAGGCATGAGTCACTGCGCCTTAGGGTTGGGGGATGCGCTCCTGTCTCAGGAGAAGAGTGAGGTTGGTGATGGCTGCCCTGGCCACTCACAGAGTCTTCATGGCTGATCTCTCGTGCAGCTTCTCGTGCATGGGCATAGGTTACTCTGAGGGATGCACTGTGGGAAAACCAAAGTGTGTCAATGGCCTCTCTTTTCCTCCTCCATGTCTAGATTGCAAAAGGGTGCTACGTGTGGCAGATGCACTGCTGTCGGGGCAGATGTTATGACAGCTTCTCAGGTGCCTGCACACAGCACCTTCTACCCAGGTGTGTGGCGGGGCCTGCAGACTTTCCTCGTTCCCCGCTTGGCTCCATTCCTGGATTCAAGATGGGGCTGTCTCTGTGGAGCCCCCAAAAGGAGGAAACTCAGGAATTGCTGACGTCTTCCCTGCTACACGACCAGTCCTGTGCCTATGAACTTGAGACCCTTGATATACAATGGAATATTGACCATGGGCTACTGATCACATGGGCTGGGCCTGCATCGTCTTCTGAGTGATGCCTGAGAGACAGCTAGCTCCTCTGGATGTTGAATGCAAGAGGGTCTCTGAGTCTTATTTTGTAGCATCTCTATTAAATAATTCAGAATCTATTCTCTTACAATAAGCAATGAGATAGACTTAAGTTTAGGTTCAAATTTGACTTTATGAAGGAGGGCATTGGCATGGGCAAACTTGTCAAACACTTTAGAAGCAGCCCTTTTTCTAAAATTAATTGACAGTTAGTTAGAAAATATACCAGCCTGACCACTTTAGTAAGTTCCCCGCCATGTCTGTTTGGTACAGTTCCACTAGTCTAAAGTATTCAAGAGCTGTAAATGATCATCCCAGTAAAAATTGTCTGTGAATTTAGACAATTCTTCTCTGGCACATGAATATTTATAATAGCCTTCGTTAATTTTTTTATTAACGAGGGTCTCATAAAAACACCCTGTGCCTCCCACTAGATTCAGTGGCCATGTGGTAACAGCAGGCTGAAACCATCTCGAGCCCATAGTAGAGCCCGAGTGTTTACAGGGACAGGGGAACAATGTGGGTGACAAGATCAGTCCTTTCATCTGCAACCTCGGTAACCATGACCTCGCTCTCTCATGAGCCCTGACCCATTAGGTGTCAGCTGTCCTGGGCTGCCTGTCACCGTGTTGAATTTGCAGATGCAGTGTAGTAGCTTTGACTTTTAAAACCCGAATGAGTATTCTTGAACTTGCCTTCCTACCCCATGGTGTAACTGCCAGGCTCAGTAGGAAATGAAAAAGAAAGGCAGAGGCTTGTGATTTCTCTAAGTACAGTTTCTCCTCCTCCCGCCCTTCCTAGGCCTGGAGAAGAAAAAGCACGGGTGAGGCGACAGGAGCACAGTCGTATTGTACAACTTGCGGGCGCACATATAAGAACGTGGTCCCGGGATCGGGCAGTGTTGCGGTCCTGAGAAACAGGGACAGCCTTTCTACCTCGGTGGGCGGGGCATTGGTGAGGGGCAGATGTGGGGACCCCGGGCTCGGAAGCAGAGGAGGAGACAGTGGGGACAGGCGGAAACTGTCCGTGTAGTTGCTCCACACTGGGGGTTTCAGCCCAAAGCACAGCATTCAGTTGGGGAGAGTCAGAGAGGTGGAAGTAATACCCTGCCCCCTTGGGGGCTCAATGCCAGCCGTCAGGCCCTGGCCCCCGCCAGTATTAGGAATAATTGTCTTTTGTCCTCTGCAGTACACTACCTCAGACTACAACTTAGAATCCGCATTAGAACCATTCTTGCTCTCATCTCAAGTGAATTATAGAGTAGATAGAGCTCGCAACTGACTAATGCAAATAGCTTTCTACCTTTCATTTCTATGTGCAGCAATTCAAACTCATGCTATTTTCACAGCTCAAATTAAATTTGGACTCATTCCTCATTATTGTAATAGTACAGGGTCGGATCTCTTGATGAGTAAGGGTTTTCCTCAAAGCCTCCTCGATCCCAAGAGAGAACCTAAGCCTTCTCCTCTCCTCCTCCTGCTATTCCTCCTCCTTTTTTTTTTTTTTTTTTACCAGTTCATAAACACCATATGCTTCCATAGCCATGCCCTCCCTAATTTGCAGCTCTGGGATTAACTGCCAAATAAGCTACAGTTGTCCACATGGAAACTTAGCATAATTGTCATTGAAAAAAAAAAAAAAGAAAGAAATCCCACTTGCTTAGCATCAAAAATTTCTAGTTAAAAATAACTTGACTATTAAGTAAAATGTACTTTTGGATGCAGTGTAGAAATTCAAAAACAGTTCATGCCAAAGAAGTAAAATAGAAGAAACATGGTCTTTGTCACTTCTTCTGAATGTTTCAAATGATAACACAGAGTCACTCAGCGTTAACCCTTAACAGAAGCAGGGGCTGAGCATTTACGCAAAGGATGTGCTATTTTTCTGCCGTTCTGTCCTAATAGTTTTCTCGTAAATAGGAAGGCAGCTTTAATTTTCCTAAATTCACCTGGTAGCTTTACCACCACACTGCTTCGTTTCTTTCCAAGTGGATTCCTGGCGAAGTGGGGAGGGCGTCGCAGGGGACTAACCGTGGTCTTCCTGGGAGCACATGGGTCTTTCTGTCACTGTCAGAGGACAGGTCAGGCTGTGCCCGGAGGTGGGCAGTGAGTGCCACTAACTAAAGCTGGGTCCTGAGGCGGGGACGGAGGCAGCTGCCTTGGGGACAGTGTGTAGACGTGAGGACTAAGATCCAGTCTCAGCTCCCTTCTCGACGGGGAACCAAAACTGGGGGGTTGCCCAGTTATGGAGCAGACGGTTCCCTGGCTGATGGTGGGTGTGATCGTGTGTGTGCATGGTTTTTACTTCTCTCCACCGTCGTGTTTGTTTGTGCACGTTTTTTCATTTCGTTCTCACAGTAGTTCTGTGGGGCGTAGTGGGAACGACAGAGTGACTGCGTCCCCACTTTAGAATGGAGAAAGGGATTCAGACAGATGCGTGCCTTGAATCGTGGGGCTAGGACTTCTAACTGCAAGTCTAGTTCCCATTCCCGGGGTTCGATAGGCCTTGAGCTGATGTTTACACAGCCCTTTGGTTCTTGGGAGTGTCAGGCCTTTACATATCCTTCCTATCTGTCTGCCTGTCTGTCTGTCTATTTATCTATCTATATGAACTAGTGCCTTTACTATAGTATAGCACATGCCATTTTATACCTGTCTTTTCACTATAAAGTACTTCCCCCCATCACAAACCACCAAATAGTGGATGGAGGTTAATTAGGGGAAATAGGTCACAGTCCCCCTCTGACTCAAGACCTGAACTTGCAGGTGAATACTTAAGACCAGAGCCGAAGTAATGACCTTGAAATTGCATATTAACTTTGAATAAAGTTAATTTTAAAGAAAATAAATAAAAATATAAGAATCCAAAGTGCTCCTTTTTTATTGCTAAACCTCTTTCTAAACCTCCTTCTGTGTTTTTATTCTATAGAGTCCAGTAAAAGCAATGCCTGGTTGAGTGTTGGTGTGATCATTTTTAGGTTTTGTTTGAACATTTCGCCTAAAATGTCATAGGGTGTGCTTAAGTGCGATGTTGTTGTGTTACAGAATTACATGCTTATGATTTTGTAATAAAAGGTTTTATAATAAAAAGGCATTATTTGTGCCAGATCCTGTATTTGTCTAAGAAAAACCCAGCAGAAGTGGGAGAGGAACAAGGGTGTGGCTTTTCCTGTCCCCAAACTTGTGGGCTAGCGACACCATGAAGCATATCCAATAAAAAGGAATGCATGCTCATTGCTTTAGAAAGAAAGAGAATGAACCGCTTGGTGATGTGTGTGTGCGCGGCTGTTCCATACCCACACTCTCTGGCGCACCTTTTCCTTCCCCCCTTCCTTCTTTCCTTTTTTTTCAAAATGGGGACAAACTATGCATATAGTTGTGTAATATGCTTCTCTGATTCCTCAACATACCCTGGACACATTTTTCAGGGTATAATGATTGCATTGAAAGTTTGTACCATAATTCATTTCATCACCACGCTATTGTACATTTACAGTGTTTCCAGACATTGACTATCCTTATACAATTCTGCATAATCACATGCAAGTTATTACTTAGGCTAAACTCCTAGCGGTGAAACTGTCGTAATGAAAACCACTGTTTACATTTTAGATTTACTGTTTATTGTCAGAAATCTCATGGGAAGTTTGTACGAGTTTACACTCTCACCTGCAGAAAGCCCCAGTCCAACCAGATATTTTTGGTATTGTTAATCTTCATCAATCTGGTAGGTGAAAACTGATGTGTCTTATTTGCACTTCTCTGACTATTTTGCATGTCGATCGGTCTTTTCTAATTCTGTCTTGGTGAATTGCCTTTTTTTCTCAGTACTTGGCATTTTTGCCTTTCAGTGATTTGAAAAAAGCCCTTGGTAGCAAAGTAATTTTCACTCTTAGCGGTGTCATTTCCCTCCCCTGGTTTGTATCAGACATTGCCACATAAACACTTCATATTTGCATAGTCCAATGTGTCAGTCTTCTCCTCACGGTTTTTGTCCTTGCTGCCATGCTCAGAACTTCCGATCTCAAAGTAAGAAACATAATGCAGAAGTTTTTTAAAAAGTGTAAATCTTTGGTCCATATGAAGTTTATTTTAGTACAAGGAATGAGGTTGTGGGAATCTTTGTATTATTATTGCTAAGTGGCTCAGCCCGTTGTCCTATGAATATTCATTGACTGTTAGTTTTCCCCTCAGTGATTTAAATCATATACTAACTTAGATACTAAAGTCTATTTCTGAGCTTTCCTTTTTGTTCTACTGATCTATTTCTGTGTCAGTGACACCTGCTGTAATTGTGAAATAAGACTTTTTTAATACCAAGTAAAAGTAAGTTATTTCTTTTTTCTGTTAACTCTCCAAGTGTTCTCAGCTTTCATCATATATTTATTAATGGTACATATTTATTACACATAAACTAAAGAATTATTTGGTGAAGTTTCCCTCAAAAATTTTAATATATTTCTTGAGGGTGTGTTGAATAAAGAGTGTTCCTATCCCAAAATATGATATGTGTTTCCATTTCAGTTTTCATGTGTATGTGTCCAGAGTATTCTAGTCTTCAACTCGCAAGGTAATTTGTGCTTACTTTTCATTGTGTATGTCTTATATTTTGTATTTGTTACCCTATGTTATATTTTGTTATCCTCAGTCACTCCTTCAGCCTCTGCTCCTGAAAACTCATCCCACAGCCTCTATTACTGTCCTTATTGGTGTTTTCTCGCCAGGAGGGCGCCTCTCCTGGTGCTGTTTTCTAGGGTATCTGCCCTGGGAACTCCCAGACACTTGCCATGCCGAGTGGCCAACTGCCCCACGGATAGCTGCAGTCACAGACCAGTTTTCTTACTCATCAGACCCTTTGTCCTTCCCTTGGGGGAAGTGTGGCTGGCTACAACACGGTTCCCACTTTTTGTTGGCCTGACAGCCTCAGGTTCTTGACACGTGGGTTTCTTAATCCTGGAATCAGATACCAGGCCACCGTGTCTGCGGCAGCTTTAGGGGACACAAGTCAAGTTCTCTAAGTGGAGGTCCCCTTGGGCTCCTTTCTCCAGGATTGCACTGAGGAAGACCCTGTACCCCGACCATGGTGGTGGGGGAGGGAAAAGGGGCTCAGCACACCAATAGCTTTCTCTAAAGAACTTCTTCTTTCGGCCTTTTCCATTTAAACCACATCCTGGGTATTGGGTTAAGGGTCTGTCATTTTAGAATATGGGAGTATTTGCAACCGATTATTTTCTTCTCAGTTTTTTAGAACATTGGTCAAAACAAAGCAAAAGGGGTCCAATTTGGGGTCAAAGGGTATGAAAAATAGAGTTCACAGAAAGAAATGCAAATGGCTCTTAAAGCATGAGAAAAGATGATGCTCAACCTCGCTTTTAAGAAAAATGCAAATTAGGGAGAGATCATTTTTCAGTGGTCATTTTGGAGGAAATCTAGAAGTTGAACAACACAGCTTTTTTTTGAGGCTGTGGGGACACAGGCACTCAGTCATTGTTAGTGAGGGCACAGAATGACCCAGCTTCTGTGGAAGGGAATCTGGCCTTATTTATACTGCCTTTGTCTAGGTGCCTTTGTCCTTTGAACCAACAATCTCCCTTCTGGGACCTAGTCTGAGGGTTCCCCTGCACATGTCCCAAATGACTCCTGTTCAGCATTATTCATTGGGACATACTCTATAATAGCAAAAGTCCCAACACCACTCAGATGCCTCTCAGGAGGAAACGAGTTAAACTAGGATACTCCCATGCACACAGTGGAATACTACACAGCTGTAAAAAAGGAACGAGGGAGAGCTCTATGCATTGATGCAGAGAATTGTCTAAGATGTACTGTTTTAATGAGGAAAGCAAGGTGGAGGGGAGTGCACATGGTGTGCTATCTTTTGTGTAAGAAAGAGGGCAAATGAAAATATTTATGCAGCTTTACATAAACATAAATAAGAACAATGAATCAGTGAAAATGGCTACAAATTGATCAGAGGAGAAAGGGATGGAGGTAAACAGGGTGAGAGTCTTTTGAATGTTTCTTGTTTTGAATATTAAATATAAGTATATTATTATTTAAAACCATAGTTTCATAAGAAAAAGAAAGTGTTCTCTTTTAATACCCCATTACACGTGCATGGAACCAAAATCCGATAGGTACTGTTTGGCTTCCTTCTCAATCTAAACCCAAGACACGTAAGATTTGGACAAGATTGGTTTAATTCTCCATTCCAAAACTGATGAAGCAGCCAGTGCTGGCTTGTAAGATTTTCTGAAAATGTCAAGGGGACATTGGTGGCTGTGTGACATTCCCACAATCAACTTCTAGTTCAGTTGATGGGTCATCTCGCCCTCCTGAAGAGGTCCCTATTCCGCCTCTGAAAGTCATGACAAGTGACTTTGAAGTATGGAAAGTCATGACCTACTTGTGGGACTCAATTTTTTTTTCATGATTTCCACTCATGGTCTTATTAAGAACATCGGTCATTTAGATCATGTGAATAAAGAGTGTGGGGGTGACTTTCCTTGCAAGTCCCCCCAGCCTCCGTGGATGAGAGTAATCATGACTGAGACATGATGAGATCTGCTTGGGGAGAAGAAGTGGCCATTTTCCCAGAGGAAAAAGGCTGTGAGCAGTGGCCAGTTTCTCAGGGGAAAAAGGCGTTGAGCTCCCTCCTCCAGGGACTTTTATTGGGTCATAATACACAGGAATACAGGGCAGCAAAAATCAAACAGTAGATTGTCTGAATCAGAGTCTGTCAGGCAGAGAGTTTTAGAGTTTCCTGCTCGAACCCTTAACATATGAAAGAAAGCACTCTTAGCAGATTTCACAGGTTTATCAGGAAGTCTTTGTGATGCCAGATTTTCCCCCAGGACACACTCTAGCAAGGCAAGGAGCTGCACCCCTCCCCAACAGGTATTCAGGCTTAAGAGGATTAGAGCCAGGAATCTCTTCTCCCAGAGGACATGGGGACTCAGGGCTATGTCAAAACTAGGGGGGGGGGGTGAGAGTCCATTGCTCTTTGTTGCAGCCCCCCCCCCCCCAGTCCTTCCATGAAGGCCTCCCAAGTGATCGAGTCTGGCTTAGGTTGCCCCCCGCTATGAGGGGTCTTACTGGTCACTGACTTCTGATCAAGCTTTGAGGGCAGGGAGAGGAAACTGAGGTAGTGTTTGCTACCAGAGACAAGTTTTGTCTCCTGCGGCTCACATTCCAAAGGTCATTCCTCGCCCTTAGCCCCAAGGGGTAGAGATACAATTCCTAGAACCAGGCAGAGCAGTCTACAACAGGAGAGTGTACTGGTTTCCTATTGATACTGCAACAAATTGCCACCAACTTGGTGGCTTATATCCACACACATTTATTATTATTTTTTTACATTTATTGTTGTAGAGTTCTGGAAGTCAGAAGTCTACCATGAGTCTCACTGGACTCAAGTCAAACTATCGGCAGAGGTGCATTTCTTTTGAAAGCTCTAGGGAGAATCCATTTCTTCGCCTTTTCCAGCTTCTAGAGGCTGCCTGCATTCCTTCGTGGTGGCCTTTCCTCTGTCTTCAAAACCAACAGCGTGGCATATTCAAATCTTTCTCTGACTCTGACCCTCTTGACTGCTTCTTTCACTTACAAGCCTTGTGATTACATTGGGCTTACCTCGAAATCCAGGATAATCACTCAATCTCAAAATTTTTAACTTTATCACACCTACTAAGTTCCTTTTGCCATGGAAAGTACTTTATTTTCAAGTGCTTGGATTAGTATGTGGCCATCTTTGACAGCCATTATTCTGCTGGCTACAGAGGGTATAATATTTAAATCATGCAAACAGTTAATTGTGCATATCAGTTATTCCTGTTCTTCAAAGTTCCCTTCTATCCCTTCCTATCTTCATTCTTTATCAAATACACTAAATTCCTGAAATGTGGAACAATTTAGCTATGTCTTCATTTTTTATTAATTTTTTCATCTATGCTCTAAGCATCCACATTAACCCAAAAGTTTATCAAAGTAGTTTTAAAGTTTATTATTTAAAAAATCAAACTGTATGGAAGTCTGACAACTGAGAAGTTAAAGTAGAAACATTTGAGCAGCTCAGTGGGAGGGGCGGAGACAGGCAGCTGGAGAGGACAGGGTATGCCGCAAGGTGGCGTCCGGCGGACTGGGTGGTCCTCTATTCACGTTCGAATAAGTCATAAGGAACAACCAGGGAGTGAGACAATACAACCCAGGGTTCCAGCACAGGGAAAAGAAAACCTCAAAAATCTCTGGATGTAAAAACCTGTGGGGGTTGCAGTGGCAGGAGAAACTCCCAGTGTCTCAGGAGAGTCCATTGGAGGGACCCACAGGGTCCTAGAACGTACACAAATTTACTCACCTGGGAATCAGCACCTGAAGGGCCCAACTTGCTTGTGGGTAGCAGGGGAAGTGACTGAACGTGGCACAAGAGCCCAGCAAGTGGCAGTGTTCCTCTCTGACCCCTCCCCGACAGACGGCGCCATAACGGCAGTGATGTGAGTTACCCATCTTGGCGAATACTTAAGGTTCTGCTCCTTACAATGTAACAGGTGCAAGGAGGTAAAGAGATATGGCCCAAATGAAAGAACAGCTCAAAACTCCAGGAAAAGAACTAAATGACAAGGAGATAGCCAACCTGTAAGAAGCAGAGTTAAAACACTGGTAAACAAGATGCTCACAGGAATGGTTGAGGGCAGCCACAAAATAAAGGAAGAAATGAAGGCTATACAAAGTGAAATAAATGAAACTATACAGGGAACCAACAGTGAAGGGAAGGAAACCAGGACTCAAGTCAACAATTTGGAACAAAAGGAAGAAATAAACATTCAACCAGAAGAGAATGAAGAACAAGAATTCAAAAAAAAAAAAAAAAAAGAGAGGCTTAGGAACCTCAGGGACAGCTTGAAACATTCCAACATCCGAAACAGTGGTGTCAGAAGAAGAAAAAGAGCAAGAAATTGAAAACTTATTTGAAAAAATACTGAAGGAGAACTTCCCCAGTCTGATGAAGGAACTAGACATGGAAGTCCAGGAAGCACAAAGAGTCCCAAAGAAGTTAGAACCAAGGAGGTCACACCAAAACACACCATAATTAAATACCCAAGATTAAAGATAAGGAGAGAATCTTAAAAGCAGCAAGAGAAAAGGAGACAGTTACCTACAAAGGAGTTCCCATAAGGCTAGCAGCTGATTTCTCGAAAGAAAGCTTGCAGGTAAGAAGGAGCTGGAAAGTCATGAAGAATGACTTTGAAGTATTCAAAGTCACGAAAAACAAGTACCTACATCCAAGATGACTCTATCCAGCAAAGATACCATGTAGAATGGAAGGGCAGATAAAGCATTTCCCAGATAAGGTAAAGTCAAAGAAGTTCACCATCACCAAGCCCTTATTATATGAAATGTTAAAGGGACTTATTTAAGAAAAAGAAGATCAGAACTATGAACAGTAAAATGACAACAAACACAATCATCAACAACTGAATCTAAAAAAAAACAAAATAAAAACAAACTAAGCAGACAACTAGCACAGGAACAGAATCAAAGAAATGGAGATTACATGGAAGTCTTATCAGTGGGGAAGGGGAGGAGGGAATGGGGTGGGGGAAAGGTACAGGGAATAAGAAGCATAAATGGTAGGCACCAAATAGACAGGGGGAGGTTAAGAATAGTATAGGAAATGAAGAAGCCAAAGAACTTCGATGTACAACCCATGGACATGAACTAAGGTGGGGGAATGCAGGTGGGAGGGGGTGTGCAGAGTGGAGGGGAATAAAGGGGGGGGATTGTAATAGCATAGTCAGTGAAATATATTTAAAAAATAAATAGAAGATAAAAACTATGAACAGTAAAACAGGACAACAAACTCACAACTATCAACAACTGAACCAAAAAACCAAAAAACAAAAACCTAAGCAAACAACTAGAACAGGAAGAGAATCACAGAAATGGAGATCACGTGGAGGGTTATCAGCGGGGAAGGGTGAGAGGAGAATGGGGCAAAGGTACAGAGAGTAAGAAGCGTAAATGGTAGGTACAAAACAGATGAGGGGAAGGTTAAGAATAGTACAGGAAATGAAAAAGCCAAAGAACTATGTACAACCCATGGACAAGAACTAAGGAAGGCAATGCTCAAGGGACAGGTGGTGCTGGGTGGAGAGGGATAAAGGGGATAAAAAATAGGACAAACGTAATAGCATAATCAATAAAATACACTTCAGGAACTTTCTTATTTATTTATTTATTTATTTATTTATTTATTTATTCACTTATGGACATAAAGGGAGAGGGGGAGACAGAGAGAAAGAGGAAGGGATACCAAACTGCAAATCTGTAGCTCCATTTGTGTTCGCATTCACTGGTTGATCTTTGGCAGGGTCCCTTACCAGAGACCAAGCGTGCAGCTCTGCATATCGGGAAGGTACCCTAACCAACTAATCTGTCCAGCCAGACTGTCAAAGTATTTTTTCAAACAAAAATGTTTTTCTCCTTAAGAAGTTTGTTGTCAGTTGTTAATTCATTTTAAATTAAATTAACCAGTTTTGGGGGGTTAATTTAATGTAACCAATTAAACGAAAGTAAATAAATAATTCTCCGTGGTTACCTAGGAGCTTGCTAACTGTGTGCAATTAAACAGAAGACCCAAAACAGCAAACACAGAACAAGTGCGTGGGGGTGGGGGCGGCAGGGTAGGGAACAGACATAAAAACAGATGAGCACATTTCAGCAGAAACCTTTTAAGTCTGTAGCAGAAGGCTACTCGCCACTACTCGCCACAGCCCAGGTCCTTTACCCATCACGCCTATTCTTGGATGCCAAAGCAGGGCCAGCGGTGTGACTTTTGAACCCCGGGTCCTCAAAGTGAGTGTCGGAAAGTCCACAAACAGTACTCTTCAACTGCGTGAATCTGGTCGAAAACAGATGATCCAACAAATCTACACTTACTATCTGACCGTTAAAGTCATGTTATGAAAAAACTAACTCAAGTTTATTTCTGTGATTTTTATAACCAGAGGAAACAACATACCCTTTGCAAAAGGTGAGGGATCGAGAAGACAGTCCTTGAGTAAAAGTCATTACAACAGCACCAGAGTGGTCAGGCTGCTGGGGCAGAGCCACCGACCCTGCGGCACAGGTCCGAAGACAGCCTGTGTGGGGCGCTGCAGGCCAGGCCACGCAGCACGCACAGCTGCTCTAGATTGAGTCAGAAAAGTCTTCCAGCTCATCCTGAAACAAGTCCCACTTGTCTTCAGAGCCTGTCAAGTCATTGTCCCCATCTGCAGCCAAAAGCATAAGCAACATCTCTCCCACCCGGCTCAGAGGCGACAACCGCTTCATCGTAGTCAAAGGAGCTGCTGTTCTCTCTTTCCTCAGTGAGCTCCCCAAAGTGGTTCCTTCGTTAGGGCCAGTATCTGCCCGATGTTCCCACATTCTACTGTGGCTCCTCTCTACGGCCATCAGGGTACGCATGCTTATAGAAACAGCTCCCTGCAAACCGGCAGCTCCCACGTCCCTCGTTAAAATACCTGCATACCTTGTTGTTCATCGCCTCCTTGTATTGCTGAATGAGTTTCTGCTTCTCTTCTCTCTCTTCCACCCAGTGCTCACTTGGAACAACGAAGTCAGATGTGATCCGGCATTCGGGGCAGGACTTTATGATCTTGTTCGCAAATTCCCCAGCACTTCTCCACTTGCGGATGCACTTGAGACAGTAGGTGTGGTTGCAGTTGGAGAGGATCCCAAAGCGGCACTCGCTGGGGTTGGCTTTGTCATAGACCACCTCCTTGCAGATCCCACACACCTTGTCCTTACTGCGCTGCACAGCAAACGAGAGCTCCATGTTCTTCTCGTGGGTCTCAATGCACGATTTTATGTGCTGTGACCTCTGGGCAGCGTCCGCGGGATGGAGGGCCGGCAGTCCACACAGATCACAGGTGTCTCCGTGGAGATCCATGCAGTTCTCTCCATAGCGGCACTTTCCAACTGCTGCATAGGGGCACAGCGGCCGCTCCTGGGAGTCTTTACTGGTCACGAAGGTCTGCACGGTTGCTTCAGTGCAAGAAGGAGCAACGCGGCCACAGTAGGGCTGCCCTGGAACAAACTCAATGGCATTCACCCAGTCTTCTGAACCTGCTCCTAAAGTTGCCAAATTGGAACTTCTTGACTCAGCCGCGCCCAGATTCGCTTCACCGATCAGTCCAACTACTGATGAGACAGCGGCCAGGGACGAGTTTGCATTTCGCTCAGTAGCGGCTGCGTCTTCCTGTTTCAGCGGCTCGCTGTGTTCGTACCTGCAGTGGTCTCGGTAAATACAGTACCCTTGCTGGAAATACTTGCACACCACGCGGCAAGGACGGTCGGAGAGGTCATGCGAATAGCGGCAGTTATCGCCTTCCCCACAAACACCATGCATGAAAAACCTGCAGGTGACTTGCTTGGTCCAGTCGTCATCGCCTCCTTGGACCCCCGCCTCCGCAGGGACAGGTGCTGGGGAGCCTGCTGCCACCTCTGCGGCTGCGGCTTGAGCCCCCGATGGTTGGCTTGTCAATTCGGGAGCTGCAGCCTCCGCCATGACTGCTTTTCCAAAACAGCAGTGGCACTGGAGCTTCCGGATCATGAGGTTTGCTGCGGGCAGGAGAAGGCGGGAGAGGAGGGACGGGACAGGAAAGACAGGGAAGAGCCAGCTCACAGCCCTTGACAGCGCCTAAGATAGGTTTTTTTACGTGCCAAGAAAAAGCTACCGGTTTTTGTTCCTGTTAATTCTCAGCGTGTTTTCATCTTTTATTATATATTTACTCGTGCTTATTTACTTATTATACATAAACTAAAGAATTATTCGGTTAAGTTCCCCTCAAAATCTTAATATTTTTCTTGGGGATATTTTCCAAGAACACGCCTCTGGTACCTACTGCCTCGAGTGTCTTAGCCTGCACTTTCATAAACTCCGACGAAGTTTCCAAACAAACTTACTTATTTTGTTTTCACAGTGGTTTTATTTATTTATTTTTAGGGAGAGGAAAAGAAAGGGAGAGAAACCCATCTGTTGCCTCTCGCATGCCCCCACCTGAGGACGAGGCCCGTGACCCTGGCATGTGCCTTGACCTCCATCTGACCCAGCGGCCTTTGGCTTTGCAGGGCGATGCTGATGCCCTCGCCAACGCCGCCCGAGCAACTGAGCCCTGAGGCTCGGGGCTTGACTTACCCTTTTTGCTACATGATTTCTGCTTTGCATAATTGTTTGCTTGGTCCAACATCATGCTGTATTCTGATAAACTGAGAGGAAAACAAATGGTTTGATCTGAGCAACAGAAAAAAGAACCTATTTTGAGCAGACACTTTCTAAGTGAAAGGGGAGCCTGAGGATCGAGGTCGAAGGGGAGGGCGCCCGGCTAGATCGAGTTTTCAAGCATTTCAACTGAGAAGCCGCATTATTCTCTGACCTCAGTGAATTCCCCGTCTAATTCTGAGGGTGGTGATAGGTCGCTAGAGTCACTTACATCCATTTTAATAAAATTTAGTGAATGCTTAGAGTGAGAAGGAAGCTTTTTGAAATTTTTTTAACCATCTCTAACACAAAGGAATGGAATTTGATGCACAGCAAGAGAAATCATAGCTTAAGTGAGACTGAGTGATGTTGTCTCTCAGAAATGGTCCAAGTTCAATGCCTGTGTCACATACTCTAAGTCCAAAGTGTGCATTTAAAAAGAATTACTCTAGGAAAAGTCTTACTCCCCACAGGTTGGTTGGTTGGTTGGTATTTTTTTTTTAAGGTACTGGTTCCCTGAATGTCATTGCCCCATTGACAATGGGAGTTGCTCTGGATCCATGCTTGAGCCCATCCTTAGAGCCTGTCTGTCACTTGAAGAAGTGCATCACGGGGGGTCCTCCCTGCTAAGTGTGACGCCTTGGTGGCAATTTCTAACTAGTGGGGACGATGGATTATCAGGGACGTGTGGGAATAACTACCTAACCATTTGGGTACTTGTTTACTACAACCAATGTGGCTAACAGTTACCAGGTTTACTGCATGAAAGTCTCACACACCAAAAAGAAAAACCGTATGATCCTCCTGCAAGGTGGGGGGAGTGATGATCAGACAATTCACAACAACTCAGCTGGTAGTTTTCTCTGGCAGTCGTACCTGCATTGGAATTTTCTAGCACCAGCAAAATGGAGCAGCAAATGTTCTCCGTGGGAACCTCAGAGGGGGGAAGCCTGGTGGGCATCAGACAGCCCTCCAAAACTTTCACTATCGGGAGGCCAGGAATGATTCTCATCCTGGCTCACGCAGCGGGCATCTTCAACCTTTTTCCTCCCAGATGGCGCTTTTTATTTTCTTGCAAATGCTACTCTTGTCTCATTGGTGGCTTCCTACTGATCATTTCTCCCTGAGTCAGTTTTTGTTTTTATTTTTTTAAAAAGACTTTATTTATTTGTTTGTAGAGAGAGGAGGAAGGAGGGAGAAAGAGAGGGAGAGAAACATCAATGTGTGGTTGCCTTTCACGTGCTCCCAATAGGGGACCTGGCCCGCAACCCAGGCATGGGCCCTGACTGGAATTGAACCAGCAACTTTTTGGTTTGCAGGCTTGCACTCAATCCACTGAGCCACACCCACCAGCTGTTTTTAGTGTTTAAAGCCAGAGGAGGACTTCATGTGTGCCTTCTACTCTGAGTGTCCCCAGGAAGCTTCCCAACACATTTTCAGAGGAGTGAGGTCTGGAGCGTAAAATTCGGTCCCATTTGTTGTTAATGTTACTTTTAACATCAGTGTTAAATTTTAACGTTTTATTAATATTAACAACGTTAAATTTTAACATTTAAAAATAACATTAATGTTTAACATTAAGCTTAATGCCAAATTGACATTATGAGCAAATTGAACTCTTGCCTGACGGAAATGAACTGACGTCATCTGCTTTCATGTGGACCCTGGACTGCCGGGACTGGGAAATCAGTTCAGCCTTCATTTCATTACACCCGACAAATAGCTCACCGAGCACCTCAGCCGTAGAGTTCCTGCACTACACGGGGATGCAGAGTGACAAGCAGAGCGACAGCTGGGGCGCAGGAGGCCAGCACAGGCTCCGCAGGGGACCCTGAAGGATTAGTGTGGTTTTGTCAGGTGGAGAAGACTAGGAGGGACACTCCAGTGTGGGGCTGGGAGCCATAAACCTGTGAACCAAGGCGTAAAATTGGAAAAAGAGAGACACTGAAGATTGCGGTAGAGGGACTAGAGATGGTACCAAAGTGAAAAATAAGGAGTCAATGGTGCACTGGATTGGGTGGGGACTGGAGGGGCACGGGGTGGGGGGGGTAGGTAGGAAAGATTGGCTTATTAAGCTTTTCAAAATAACATTTAGAAAGAAGAGCTGCTACACGAATTGTGACTCCAATGAGATCTTCCCCTCCCCCTGCAAAAAGCATACTAAATATTCATCTTAATTATATTGCTCCTTCCAAGTAGTTACTTTGAAGGCCTGAACATTTATTTCAGTGATGTTATTAGTGTTTTTAAAAAAAATCCTTAAAGATCCCCTTTGGAGACTGCCTTTGAAATGGGTTTATGAACTACAATAGAACATCGGTTAGTCTTATTACTTCACAGTTCCCTTTGTCTTCGTCAGTGTATGGCGGAAGCATTATATGTGTGTATAAAAAAATATATCATTAAAACTTAGCCACTGTTCTTTTATAAACTGGAGCATGTGACAAAGGGCTTTTACCGGTTTCTAAAAATCTAATGCCATAGGAACAGAATTTCACTTGGGGACTCAGAATATCAAAGGAAAGTGCCACGGGCTCTGATAGCAATCGGAAGGATTTCAACAATATTTTGAGCAACCCCACCCAGCAATGGAGTCAGTGTTGGCCTCCACGGGTGACTGTTGACGCAGGGACCATGCTCCATGGTTATGTGCGTTCTGGGGAATTTCTGTCATTGGGGTTGGACAATTGTTACAGGACAGATTACGGCCCACGGTGGCCTCCAATGCAGTTACTCTCCCTCAGTCACCCCTGAAGACCTACTATCAACAAAGACTGGGACAGACAACCTAGCTGCAGATTCTGAGGGCGACTGGACTTCAGGTTCATGGCGTGGTGTGGCTTTATTTCACAGGAAACGGAGCCCTTTTGCAAAGGGAGGGAAGGCCTTTCCCATGATCTATCCACGAAATAGGCACCGTGATTCTCTGTGCGAGAGAGGTTTCGCCTTAGCACTGCCCCAGCGTGACAGGAAACGGTGACAGAGAAGACCCGGTGTGCTTTGCGGGGCAGTATTTCTTCACACGTCACCCTTCAGCGATCAGCGATGAGTCAGTGGGCTCTCAGTGGGAGTGTTTCTGGTTCTTCCAGCTGCTTGTCCGTGACCCTGGAACTCATACTGGCGGGGGAGCCTTAGGAATTTCCTCCCCTTTGACCTGCAACTCCGTGCTGTGCTCCCGAGCTGAAGGTTAATAATAAGTCGTGAGACTGTCTCCGTTTATTCCAAATGGCATTGCATCTGACTGCATTCTTCAGAGTGTTCAGTATAATGCAGCTTTTAGAGCTAGAACATACTTACAATACTTTTCCTTATTTTCAGTTCTTTTTCATTCCTCTTTTTTTGGTTGGTAAAAGATGTGGGGGTTGACATTCATTCCCACCATCATTTTCCTTACAAGTCCTTCCAGATTGTCTCACTTCAGAAAAGTCCATGAGCAAATCACTTAAAAGATCGTTTGGGAAAATAAATGACTGTGGAAAAAAGAAAAGGATTTCCCTTACCAGATATTCAATAGTACCGTAAAGCTGCACTACATAAATTAATTGCTGCGGGCACTGAAAGAGACATATTGATTAAATGGAAGTCCAGAAACGTGTCTGGGGTAAACACTTGTGTCCGCGTTTCTCCATAGGCCTCAACTGCGGCTGATAGATAAACTCGGCTTCCTGCTCTCTGGGTGAGAGAGCACAAACCCACTGACCCCAGGGAATAAAAATCACACACTCGTACATATTTCTGTTTGCTCCTCAAAAGTCAGGGTGACACCCTACTGTTCTATTTTTCAAATTGCAGTGAGTTTCATTTTGTTTCCTGGTAAATATATTTTCCGTGCTGCAAGCTTTGGGGTGAGTGTGAATATGTGTTTGTGCTAAGTGCTTGTATGTCAAAACAATCTATAGGGCAGTTAATTTGACAATGTTTCTTGGTAGTTGGTTTAAACAGCATTCAAGGAGTTTGCCTCCTAGGAAACTATTAAGTGAATTAAATGACTTCGTTTTAGTAGTTAAATTCTCATATTGAACTCTATATGAGAAGTAACTTCTCTTTCTTTTCCTGTGGTAGTTAAACATTTTTCCCCTGCTCAGTGACCAAAGCAGCCCATTATGCAGACACTCTTGTGCATTTCTGATTCTTGCCCGTGTTAGAAACACCTTAGAAAATAGCCCAAATCCAGGTATCAATAGAATTTTCTTCGAAGGATATCCTAAGTAGATCAGCTCACAGGGAACACTCTACATCACACGGAGTCTTGGTCAGCTGTCTCCGCTTGGTGCGGCCGAGGCTCACGTGTCCATCTCAGAAATCAGCTGCCTTGTCAGCTGATTCAGGAGCCCTGGCCCAGTGGTTTGCAATCTTTGCTGCACATTGGAACCATCTGGGAAGCTTTAAAAAGACACTGGTGCTCAGGTCTCATGTGACTTTGATTTAATTGGAATAGAGGGCCACCTGGGCATTGAGCATTAAAAAAAAAGCTCTTTAGGAAAAGTCTCACGTGCAGCCAAGCTTTGAAACCGCTGCCCAAGAGCCCCAGGGCAGGTCAGGACGTTTAGCCTCATGCTTGCTCGCTCACTCAGGGGGGGACCGTCACTGCTGCTGTTTTTCTCTCGGTCTTGTGTCTTACACCGCTAGCTGTCAGTCTGGTACAGCTGTGGCCCTGCTGAAGACAGCGGGACAAGGTAAGGGATACAGTTCTGGGGTGTCTGCACCAACACCTGCCTCCTGGCTCTATCATGTATGAGTTGGATGGACTTGGGTGGTTGATTCCACACCTTGGCTAATACATCTGGAGAAAAAGTGGGGCTGGTGATGGCAGAATTCTAAAGGATGGTTTTGAGGATTAAATTATGTTTGAGAATTAAATCCGTAGCTCTGGCGCGTGCTGAGTGCTCTTACATGTTATCTGCTATTATTTTAACCAGTATCACCACCCAGGAAAGGGGACTGATGCACTCTCAAGTTCTGCCAGAGCTCGACCGAGTAGCCTGACAGTGACTGGCTCCTCCTCCCCCAGAACTTTCTCGTCACAATTCTCCACAGACCAAATGCATGCTGGCCCATAATGGGGTAATCAAAGGGCTATTAATAAGGAGTGAATTCACTATCAAAGGGCAGAAACTGAGACATTCTTCAGTTTGACTCATTCCTCCTGTATAACGTCCTTACCACCTCCAGAAGAAGGTCTGCCACACAGAGCCCTCTTTCCCTTATGGAACCCCTCTTCCCACTCCCTTCTGTGTACAGCTCTCTCTGCAGATCCCACAGTTCCTAGCTCCCACTTTGGTCTCCTTGGAAAACTCTACCTTGTTCCCAGAGAGGTAAAAGTCATAACTATGAGGATCTTCAAAATGCACCTTCAGCCACACCTGGGTGCTAGTGCAGGCATTTTTTTTTTGCTTGCACTTCGCCAGCTTCAAAGAGATGTGATCCATCAGTTTGGTAGACAGTGAGTTTGCCCCTTCTGTCTGCCAAAGACAGAAGTTCTCCTCTACCAAGAGTTCTCCTCTTCTATTAACTTCCCCTCCAACAAGTAGCTGGAGTGTTTCATCATCAAGCCCGGAGATCAGCAAACTTTTTAATTAAAAAAAAAACCATATGTTGAGTTGTTAAATATTCTAGGGTCTGTTTCAGGCTAATTCTTCTGTGAGTCTCTTTCAAATCTTGTGTGTATCCATCTGATTTTATTCTTGTAATTTTATAACATATTTTAGCAGAAAACAGATCTAGCTGTCCCCTTTGGTGCTTTTGTTTTTCAAAGCCGTGTAGCTATTTGCAGCAGAATTTCAGTCTGGCTCCTTCTACAGCCCTCCTCCTCCTCCTCCTCCACTTCCTCCTCCTGCTCCTCCTCCTCCTCTTCCTCCTCTTCCTCAGAGGCTGGAGGAGCTGAACACGCAAGTTTCCAGCCTCCTTGGCTGCTCTGGGAGGACAGAGGACACAGTTCAAGTCTGTGCGGCAGCAGTGAGATCGACCAGCGGGTTTCTGGGAAAGCTTTGACTTCGCTGATGAGAAGTGTCATTGGGGTTGTGGCCTCACTTTTCCCCTCTTCCTGTCTGGAAAGCAGATGTGTGGCAGCGTCTCAAATTTAAGAATCATTTTGTCAAGTTAAAAAAAAAAAAGTAAAGTCAGGGGGCTTAATACAGTTCTGTGAAATGATAAGACTATTTTATAAAATATATGTTCTCACCCTGGTAGGTGGCTCAGCTGTTTGGAGCATCGTCCTGTACAACCAAAGGGTTGTGGTTCTATTCCCAGTGGGGATGTGGACAAGAGGCAACTGATTGATGTTTCTCCCTCACATCAATGTTTCTGTCTGTCTGTCTGTCTCTCTCTCCCCCCTGTCCCTCTCTCAAAAATCAATAATGTATTCTTAGGCAAGTATTAGAAGTACATATATATTAGAGAGACTATATATTCTAATATTCTCTAATGTATATTCTCTCTAATATATATTTTGCCACAGGAGCTGCAGCAAAAATTTGTCAAATACCGTCTACATTCCTGAGAGTTTGTTTCGTTTATCCACATAACAAAGCTTTGTTGACTCTTTCCCATATATGTGTGGGCATGAGAAATGATGTCGTTGTTACGGGTTAATGGATACACAGGTGAGGAGAAAGAAATCAGCCTGGATGACGGTCTCTGTTTTCCACTCGAAAGAATAACATTCAAGTCTGGGCAGCAAACACCTGCCTTTGGCGAAATCGGCAAAGCGATTTCCCAGCACAACTGCATT
Source organism: Artibeus jamaicensis (assembly GCF_021234435.1). Lineage (NCBI taxonomy): Eukaryota > Metazoa > Chordata > Mammalia > Chiroptera > Phyllostomidae > Artibeus > Artibeus jamaicensis. The sequence goes on from NW_026522030.1 coordinate 8,541,965, forward strand.
TCCGAGGCTCGGGTGTCTGCCCGATCACTACCCTCTGAGGGTCACTTTTCCGATCTCAAATTTCCTTGCGTAGAGAACATTCTTTCCCAGTGAGCCTGGCCGTCCTCCTGGGGAGCGGGTGGCTGCAGGAACCACACTGGAAGCCAGCGCTGTTACCACAGACGCCCGACGTAGGCCGAGGGTACAATAACGCAGTAAACAGGCACTGCTGGGTGTGAGCTTTGAAGTCAGATGGAAAAGGCCTCTTTGGGTGGAGGGATTGGAGACAATGTCATGACTGAAGTGGCATTTGACCTCCTGGTCTTGTCATTGTGTCTACAGTTTCCCAGAGCTTAAGCAATTCACCCAAAGCAGAAGTCCAAGAGGCTTGTGTAAGAGGAGTGGCAATTGGCTGGTACCTGTTCTTTGTACCACAGATGTGCTGGAAAGCTTCCTGGAGGGGCAGCTGGTGGGGACCAGGGGTTCCTATAAATCGACCATTTAGAAGCCAAGACAGTGAGTCACCTTAAGTAGAGCCTGGTGTCCTGAGGAAGGTTAAACTGTGGACTTCCCCTCTTTGTCCCCAGAACCTGGACTTCCCTTCAGAGTTTTTTGAGGACACCCTACGCAATACCCACCCAGCTCGGAACATTGAGGCTTGAACTGGCTGCCAGACTAGGAAGCTGTGGTCCCAGGCAGGATAATTTAGTGAGATATTTGTTTTTGGTTACTGTACAGGTTATTCAGCATTCCAGCGTGGCCACTTCTGTGTTCCCTTGCTGCAGGGCCTAAAGAGTATATAGTTGGCAGGCCCCTCCCTCCTGATTTTCCCCTTTTATCTTGAGGAATTTGAGCAAACTGCTAGGGGAGGGAGCTACAGAGTGGTTTGGAGGGGGAGAGTGTCTCGTAGTGAAAGAGCAAGGATTTTTCCCTGGGAGAAGGAATGAATGCCCACCGTTTTGACAAGTCGCAGGGCTCAGTGGCCCATCCTCCACAGAACCACAGGAAGATGACAAGTCGTATAGAGATGACAGTTCCATGTTCAGTACAGGGAAGTTTTCTTGGACTCTGGGGGGGGGCTCTCCGCTCTAGCGCAGATTTCCATGGAGCAACAGTGTTACTCAGTTTCAAAGATCTGTGTGGGCCTGGCCGGCAGGCATCGTGGTGGAAACCACATGGATGAGGAGTTGGCTCCTAAGTCACACCAAGCCCACCATCTGTTTTTGTGTGACCTGTGAGCTAAGAATGATGTTTAGGTTGCTACATGTTTGAAAATAGTCAAAAGGAGAACAATGCTTTATGACATGTGAAAATAATACGAAATTCAAGTTTGAGGATCCATGAATGAGGTCCTATTGGAACACGAGCGAGCTCATTCATTTGCCTATCATCTATGGCTGCTTGCAAGCAACAATGGCTGAGTTGGTTCATTGTGGCAGAGACCCACCTGGCTTGCAAAGCCTGAAAGTGTTGCTATTTGGTCCTTTACAGAAAATGTCTGCTGGCCCCTGATGTTCGCCAATGACCAGCAATGTCTCCTGAATGTTCTGCTTCACCTCACGACTACTGATCACCAGCTCTAGCCGTGGGGTGCGGGGTGGGAAGAGAGCTTCCCAATCTCTGAAATTCAATCTCCCACCAGCTGAATGGAATAGGGGCCTGGCTCACACCTACCTTATTTTACATAAACTAAAGAAAGCTGTGTGCTCTTTTCCTGCACACACAGATTCATTCCTATCATACTTTATCTCAAAGGTCCTTCCCGGTAGAACTTTCTGTCTGCCGCCCGCAGCCTTTGTTTTACTGACCCTGTTTTGGGAGTGACACCCATTGGTCTCCTCCACCCCCAGGGATCCAAATCTTACCATTAGGTCCCAACTTAAACGTTCGCCCTCGTCTTTCCCCTTGGAAGTCCGCCTTTGTTTTTCCAACTTGCAAGGCTGCCTCACAAGATTTCTCACAACAAACTTGCTTTCAAATGTCCTTACTAGTTTTCCAAAGCCAGTTGAACTGCTTCTCCCAAATTAAAAAGTTTAGATGTGATCTCTCCATTCTCTAAAGCCCCCCTAGATTCTAATAGACACGATCACGTTATGGTAATTTGTGTTATTTTTGTGAGTTTTTTGAGTGCAGGCAGCTAAGTCATATTGGACAAGAACCAACTTGACCCAGGTTCCAATTTCGACTCCTCTCTGGACATGGCAACATTTTTGGGCCTCAGTTTCATCATCTGAAAAATTTCAGTAATACTCTCTGTGCCCCAGAAATATGAGGATTAAACAAGATAGTGATTTTTTAGGAATCAGTGGCTTTAGTACTTTTAGAAGTCCAACCTAGAGCCTGAAGCGTGGGAAGGACACGAAACTTCTGAAACCCACGTCCGTGGCAGTCACACTGGGGGCGAGATAAGGCTCTGGCTTTGGAAACAAGCACTTCGCCTCCACATTTTCTCATTCTTCTAAGGGTTGTGGCTCATCCTGAGAACTAGTAGCATTTCCTTGATCACACCTAGGTCTTCATAATCACATCATAGTCACGTGGCCAGGGCTGTGGTGGAAACTGCCAAGGGGAGAGAAGGGGAGAGTCTAAACTGAATCAGATTGGACAGTAAATGCCAGGGTGAATGGAGGCCCAGAGGGGCTTCAAGCAGACGGGTCTGGGCAGAACTCATGAGTGCTTCAGCTGATTCTGCAGGCCGATGACCAGCCCGCCTCCCCCACACACCTTTTTGACAAGTTCGGCCTTGGGGACCTTGTCACCAGTGCCATGGCTGCTAATGTGATTTTGCAAAAGGAGATGTGACTGTTTCCTCTTTGCTATGGCTTGGCCTTGGCTTTTGTGCAATCTTATTGGAAACGAAGTCAACTGTTCCTGAGAGGCCAGGCAAATCTTAGTAGGTACATCCTGCAGAGACAAGGTGATGAATCATCCCAAACCCTCCGGATTCCTTTGTTTTAAACAGTCCAGACAGCGTTCGTTCTTCTTCCTGTGAAACATGCTGTGTACTTACTTCGGCTACTTCCTTTGTCTGCTCGGTGGGCCCGCCTCTCAGAGCCTGCTCCTTCGAAGGGAGGTCACCCTGCCAGGAGGGGCAGGAACCACAGTTTGGGACTAGGAAAGCCTTTTTTCTGACTCTTGCTCTAATCCCTCTTTTCCACTCATGACTGCCCCTCTACCCAGCTCTCAAACAGAGGCTTTGTCTGCCTCTAGGACAGCTGTGAGGGAGTCCCCGAGGGACATCTGTTGACAGGAGCCAGGAGGGCTCTGCACCAATTACTCGTGTAAGACCACATATGGGAAGTCGTTTTGATGTGAGGATAAGGACAGGCCAGGTGGGGAGGAACCTTCCACCTGCTATTTTCTCCTCCCCCACTGTCCCTGCCAGGGCTCCGTGTGCTTCCAAACAGCTTTGACAGACGGTGTGCCTGGTGGTTTCTCCCCAGACTTTTATGCTGGGTCGGGTCCACTCTCAGAGCATCCTCATCCTGCTCCATCCTCTGCCTTCTGAGACACCACAGCATGTGGTTAGCTTCTGTCCCGCAGCTTAAATCTCTGCTCTGTGGGAGACTCCCTATGAACATTGAAACATGCCCTTTTATTCCATGCCCCAAACCAGAAACGAAACCACCCTGAACAACGCTCCTCAGGCCCCATGCTCCTTTCTGGATGCAACCCACTTTATCTTCTCTCCTCTACATCCAAACTTCTTGAGAGTATGAATTACCCTAGCCGTCCCCACTCTCTCACCTCCATTTCACCTGTAACCCACAGCAATTGGGTTTCTAGCTCCGGAGCCTCGCTACCAGAATTGCTCTTGTGACATCTGCTTATTTAGACATCAGCTTATTTGATGTGTGTTGGCTCCTTTCTTCTTTTGGAAACATGCTTTTTTGTTTGTTTGCTTGCTTAATCTTTACTGTATTTTTTTTCCATTACCATTTAGTCCTCTTAACCTCCCCTCCCCACAGCAATTACCACACTGTTGTCCACATCCGTGAGTCCTTTTTCCTTCTTGCTAACCCCTCCACCTCATCCTCCCCGACCCCTAGCTGTCATCCTGCTGTCCATCTATGAGTCTGTCCCCATTTTCCTCATTAGTTCAGTTTGTTCATTAGATTCTACATATGAGTGAGATCATATGGTATTTGTCTTTCTCTGACTGGCTTATTTGACTTAGCATAATATTCTCCAGGTCCATTCATGCTGCCACAAAGGGAAAAGCTTTTCATTTTTTTGTAGCTGAGTAGAATTCCATTGTGTAAATGTCCCAAAGTTGTTTAACCCACTCATCAATTGATGAACAGTAGGGCTGCTGGAAGCATGCATTCCTTTAGCCTTTGTGACATCTCACCATCCTGGGTTTTTCTATTGCATCCTTGACCACTCTTTCTTTGTCTCTTTTCTCAATGATGCCTCTATCCAGACTCTTCTGCTAGAGTTCCTCCCACTTCTGTCTTAGACCCTCTTCCCATCCTATACTCATTTCTCAAGAAATTGCACCTACTTCTTTGGCAGTAAATACCATCAAAGAGCATAATCCTTGTAGCAAAAGGGCCCCACCACCGTGTTGGAGCTGTTGGCTTTGATGTGCAAGGCCAGGTTGGGTCAGGATAGGCCTCAGGAAGAGGGAAATGGGGACTTCAACTCATGGAATCACTAGAGAAGCAGCCTAATCAAATATCTTTCTTCATCTGAGGAAGTCACTCATTGGAGTTAGTCAAGGTGGGCTGGGCTATGATGGGGACAGTGAGCCAGGGGAGCCTTGGTTGGCCTGGGGCGTTGCAGGCCAGGACCTCTCACTCAGATGGGCAGGCCTGAGCTCTTAACAATATATCATCGGCATGATTCCATATATATAAAATATTTAGAATAGGCAAATCCATGGTTACAGGCAGCAGCTTAGGGGCTGCCAGGGTATGGGGGGCAAAGGAGAATAGGGAGTGACTGTTTAATGGGTATAAGGTTTCCTTTTCAGGTGATAAAAACATTCTGCCTGTAGACAGTGGTGATAGTTGCAAAGCATTGTGAATGTACTAAGTGTCGCCAATGGTAGGAAAAAATGTGCATCCGGGGTTTACCCCCAAGGCAAGGAGGAACCATGCCTACTAAACCAAGACACTTAGACTAATGATGCAATGTGTCCAAGGTCAGTTGTGACAAAAAAATAAGGAACCTTTAAACTAGAAATGCCTCTTCACACTAACATGTTGGAAAACCACAACTTCCCCTAAGATAGTGCACAGAGTGTACTGTTATTCCACAAGGCAAACCATTTTAAGGAATAGCAAGCACTCCATAGGTGTGTGGGGTGCCATTAGAATACAGGTTTAAAGTCGAATGATACACTCATTTTTTTCCTTTCAAATTTATGTTCCTGTGATTATGCTGAAGTCATATTGGGCATTTTGGTGGAACATTCTGGTAGTCTGAACTGAGCCTGGGAAAAGAGACTGCTTTGGATTACTTAAGGCCTTGACCTGGCAGGACCCTGTCACCATTTGGAGTCTCAAATCACCCTGACAAGTACAGTGAGTGAACACTACCCCGTGCTGGTCCTTTCCAGTTGTCTTCAGGTACATATCTCGCACGAGGAATCTCTGAGGGGACACAGTAGAACCAAGTACATGTACCTCTGAAGTCTGTGAGCCTGTGGGAGCCCTTGAATGGGAAACAGAGGGGTTAGCTGGGGGCGGGAGCTGCCGGGGCCTTGGGTTCTGCTTGTGTCACTGAGCCATCATCTGTGCCTGTATTTTTCTTCCTGTGCAGCCAGTCAGTCTCCTGGGGCCCCGGAGATGTGGTTGGCACACTCCTCTTCACTGCAACCTTGACATTTTTGCTATCCCTTGCAATAACAAGGGATAACAAAATGTGTGAAAACCATATTGTTGAGCAAAACTTGTAGACTGGGCTTGTTTGTCAATTTCCCCCCACACATCCCCTCAATCTCACTTCATTTCCTGAGCTGTCAACAAGCAAGACGAGAGCAGCTGACGGACAGTAGGCAATCAGAGAACATTGCTGCGCTCAGCATATCCTGTTATTGTAAACCTCAAGTCCTGCCTTGGCATCTACTGTCCTAAATCCTCTCCTTTTTCTGGCCCATGGTTAGGGGAGTGATTGGAATCATGGAGACCGACATTTGTATTTTTCATCATAACAGCCTGTGTCCTGTACTCAGAAAATCATGAGCCTTGGAACCAGCACCAGGTTCAAATTCCAGTTCTGATAGCGAACTTCACTTCCCTGTTTTGTGTGGAAATAAGTAAAAATAGTGAACTCAGAGTCATGACTGAGGGCTACGTGAGATAATGCAAAAGGGCCCAGCTCTTTTCCTGACTTTTAGTAGACACTTGAGAAATTATATTTCTTTCTCTTTCCTGCCTCTACTCGTGCTCCCAAACCCCCAAGTGTTTCATTTTTAGCATTAAATCCAGACTAAGCATTTGACCGTCAGACCATCTTTGTGTACCGGGGCGCTCAGAGTGGGGGAGCAGGGTAAGTGTGGCACATCGTTAAGATAAAGAGCTTCCCAAACAAGTAAAAAACGAAAGAAGTTCACTGTCACCAAACCATTATTACATGAAATGTTAAAGGGCCTTATTTAAGAACAAGACATTGAAATTGAGAACAGGCTGACAGTGACCAGAGGGGAGGGGATAATGGGGGGAAAGGGTGAAGGGTTTGCAGGAACAGTTTATAGGACGCATGGACAATAACAAGGGGGGGTTGGGAACAGGGGAAGGAGGTGGGAGGGCTGGGGGGGGGGGGGGGTGGGGGGAAAGGCAGAAAACTGTACTTGAACAACGATAAAAAATGTTAAAATAAATAAATACCAAGTTTAAAAAAAGATCACAACTATGAACAATAAAATGGCAATAAATACAAATCTATCAGCAGCTGAATCTAAAAAACAAACTAAGCAAACAAGAAGAACATAGAATCATGGATATGGAGAGCGTTTCCATAGCTGTAGATGGGAGGGGGTGGGGGAACGGGTAAAGAGGTGAGGGGATTACGAAGTACAAATTGGTAGGTACAAAATAGACAGGGGAATGCAAAGTTCAGAATAGGAAATGGAGAAGCCGAGAACTCACACGCACAACCCATGGACATAAACAATGGTGGGGGGATGACCTGAGGGAGTGGGGGGTACTGAGTGGAGGGAGTTAGAGGGGGAAATATTGGGACATTGGGAGTAGCATAATCAATGAAATATAATAAAAAAAAAAGAATATAGACTCAATCAGAAGCTGGGAGGAGGGGGAGGCAGCCCCTGCCTCTCCCTCACCGAGTGAGGCAGGAAAGTTGAAGGACCCTGAAGGACATTCTGCCTTTTTCCTCTTCTCTTCCACGGTGCAGTCCTGACCCGCCATCCTCATGAGGTCTGTGTGTCCCTGGGCACCAGTTACTTTATAGGCGCTGCCCAAGTGTTGCTGTCTCCCTGGAGTCAAGACTGAGGTTAGAGGGGCCCAGATCCCAGAGAAACCATAACATATATGGCTTGTCCCTGGGGCAACTAATATCCAGAATTGGGCCCTTTCTCTCCTTAGGTTTTGCTTTCTCTGCAATGTCTCCAACTCTCCTCTCCACACATACACATCAACTTCCAAACCTCAGCTTCCAGAAAGTATGGGGACCAGGCCCGGACCCTCTAGGTCCCTCAGTCCTGCTACAAGGTATTAGGACATGGCTGACCAAGAAATGTACAACAGAGTGGACAGCAGGAATATGCATCAGCGGACAATTCCTTGTCTTCACTTGTTAACCGGAATAAAGAAAGTCAAGTTCCTACTTGGATTATATTCTCAGTTTCTTCTTTCCTTCCTTCTCTTGTCAGCCACCTGAACAAGAATACCTAGAGTAATAACACCAGCTAGCATATATTAAGTGTATGATGTTTTTAGAATTATTATAATTTTATATGTGTTAATTCATTAGCAACAACTCTGAATTAGGAACTATTAGTATCCCCATATTACAAATAAAGAGACCGAGGGCTAGAATGGTTAAGTCACTAATCCAAGGTGCTACAGTCAGTGGTAAACCAAGAGTCAAACCCAGGAAATTCAACTGTGCTTTCAACGCCGTGCTGATGTAGAATAAGGTGTAACATGACTTTACGTGTTACGGTGTGAACTTTGGGTCACAACTTAAAGGTCGGCAGTTGCTGGGATGCAGTCAGCAGCTTTGGACCAAAACTTTTCATTTACATGTTTCTACAATCAGAGCACGTGCGTTGGGATAGACACTGGTGCAGCCATCTTCAGAAAATATAATGTGCCCAACATATTTGAAGCTGTTATAAAAATTAGGAGCTTTATATAAAATATTGAAGTTTATTCCATGAATAGAAAGCCAGCAGAATTTCTTCTTAATCTAGGTTCCACTTGACACCTTCAAAGCCACACCTGTCTAGAGTGTGGGGTTGGCTCTAAAATCGTAGTCCGTCCCTGTAGACAGAGAAATTACAAAGACCACAGAAATGGCTACTGCTTTCAAACTCACATATTCTCCCAGGTACAAGATGTGTTTTTTGGTCCCTTAGCTGACACTTAGAAACCCAGAGATGGTGAAAGTTGTCTCAACCTTTATTTAGAGAGAGAAGCCAAATCCTTTCGGGTCTCCCCACATGTAGGTGAAGTAGCAGCCATAAGCGAGCATGACTGGGTTGTCCCCACAATGTCCCAGGTTTTGCAGGACTGGGCCTGTGCTCGCTGAATGTAGCTGTCACCTTCTCCCAGCTGATGGTGCCTGGAAGCCCGGCTGGAACATTCCTGGTGATGTTCCAGGCAACATACAAACTCTTCCTAGAGCACAGCCTCTGTTAGGACATGGGTCCCAGCAAAGATGGGGGTCCACAGTTATCTCCCCCCATCGCAATAAGATCAAGAATACATCCTTGCCCTGCTCACTGGAGAAACAGTTGGATTAACTGGCAGGAATTTTGAAATATGAAATTGACTCTATCATTAGAAAGAAGTCACTTCTAACTGCAAAGATAGTGAAAGTGAGTTTGAAACCATAATGCAGTGTGGTTGAAGAAGCTGAGGATAATACTAGTCAGTGATCATTGAGCACTGTCTTTTTGCTCATTGATCAGTGTATTTTACTTAGTTTCCACAATTAGCCCTATAAACTAGGTGTTGACATTTTCTCCATCTTTATGGGTGGGGCAGCTGAGGCTCCGAAGGTTGAAATAACTTGCCCATAGTCACCTACTCAGTCAGCAGTGGAGCTGGGATTGAAACCAGACAGTTGAATTCTGATGGTCTTGTTCTTAATCACGAAGCCTCGCTAGTATCTCCATTTCCCTCACGTCCACTACTTAATGGGTTTATCGAAGCTGTGCCATGTGCCAGGTAGTGTGGACAAAAATGGGAAACCAGCCAGTAGATCCTCGCTTGAGTTAAGCCAGTTTTCTCTGGGGTTTTGAAATTTGGAACCAGACAGAGTAAATAGCAGTCTCCTTCCGATAGTAAAACTGGGAGATGTGACGAGGCTGGGGAGCCTGTTGTGGCCACGCTCCCTGTTGTACAGAAAATCAGACACAGCCAGAAGGGAGCCCAGGCCCTGGCAGGGCATCCGGGATTCTTTTCCAGCTGTTCCTGAGGCCAGCTGCACCCGGCTGGCACTGCGCTCATTAGCCTCTGATACTCTTCACTTTCTGCTCAAGATGGTTAGAGCCGAGGCTCTGCCACTTGCAACGAAACCGTTCTGGAATGCTATGAACCGAAACAAAAAGGCGTCTGCCATCTCATCCCTGCGTTTGTCACATTGCCATTCTGGCATTTTCGCATATAATCCCATAGTGGCATCTCGTAGAGCACCTGCCCGGCTCTCAAGGAGTTGCTGTCTGGCCACGGCCCCTGACTTACAGCAAAAGACCGTCAGTTGCCACGTCAATACCACTTGGCTCTACCCACATGGGCAAAGTTTATTAATCCAAACGGTCATCCCTGGCCCACATTGGGCCAGGGAGAAACTCTCTTCTTAAAGTTTTACATTTAAACTGTACAGACACAGAGCCTAGGTGGGAATTATTCCATCAAAGCTATAGAGGAAGAAGTTCCTTGAATCCATTTATTGAGATCCTGGTGTTCTTATTTTTTATCCGACCATATCTAAGAGGTATAACACTTCCTACAATTTCATGAGATAGTCTAGTGTTTTCCCAATAAATTAATTCTCTCTCATTTTTCTTTTATTAAGTTGGCTTACACCAGCCTTAGTTTCTTGCAAACAAAAGAATTTAAAGTCATAAATTCTTTCAGATTTTGTGTGTGTGTACAAATATAGTATAATATAGTAGTATAACATAAAAGGATCTGGCCTATAAACTATGTTGTAATATATCATGATAACATAATATGAGCATTTGTCAAAAATAGTGAGTAGTATATATTTTAACATTGTATATATGTACTATTGTTTATTGAACCAACTTTTTTTTGGGGGGGGGTGTTTCAGGGAGTTCAGCATTATTCTCTATTATTAAAAATTCTACTCCTGTCTTTGGATAGATAAATTCCTGAAAGTCACATTTCTGGACAAAGTATTTCTGTCAGATATACAGAATTTACATTCTCATCCTTGGTTAATGGGAGCAGTTTCCTTACAATCAACAGCGTTAGGAATTATCATTATTTTGTATCTTTTTCAATTTAGTAAACAAAATGATACTCCCTTGTTTTGGTTTACATTTCTTAAATAGTTTAAGCTTGAATCTTTTTTCCTCCCAAATTAATGGTCTTAATTAATCACTTCATTTATAAAATGCCTGCTTTGGTTCCTTATCCATTTTATTCTGTTGAAATTTTCATTGTTAATTGTAGGAAATCTTTATATGTCTTCAAAATAATTTGGTGTTTGAAAAATATTTTTCTTGCAAGTATTTTCCTAATTTTATATTTGCCTTTTATGTATTCTCTGTTATTGTTTTATTGTTGTTACTTTGCAGAAATGTATACTGATATGTAACCTTCAGCCTTATTCACCTCTTTCTCTGTGGTTTTCTGATTTTTGCGTTGTGCCTTTAAAGGCTCTTTACATGCAAAGCTTGTGTGAATACTCACCTGTATAACCTACTATGATTTGGTTTTTTACATTTAAATCTGTATTTTATCTCAATGCATTTTAGTAGTAAGTAAGGATTAATTTTTCATCCCAAGCGGTTGATCAGTTTATAGTTTTCCCCACATGGTTAACCATATCAGTTGTAGACTAATCCCTCCTTCTCTCGGCAGCATGAAACGAACCTTTATTACGACCCTGTCTATATAAGGAATTCTCATCTCCAAGTGCAGTCTCTGATCTTGCTGCTCATGAGGTCAGACTCGGCCTTCTTTGCACCCCTCTCTGAAGAGCATCCATTCCACAAAGCACTGATGATCGATGCTGATTTTACTAAGTATTTGCTAGGAGAGACACAGGAATGGCTTTTCCTCACCAACTTAAAAACAAATCAGAAGGTCCCCGGTCTTACTTGGGCTGAGCTGCTTCCTGATGGCCTCGTGGGCTCTGTGTTTCCCCACATGGGTCTGAGTCCTCATGCGGATTTCAAATATTTGTTTCTTAGATAAAGGTCAGTTCTCCAGGTCTATAGCCCAACCCAAGTTCTTGCCCAAGAGTCTTGGTGATCAAGAAATCTGGGTACCCAAGGGGAGTAGACAGGGTCTCGTGTTGCCTTTGTTCACATCCTTGTGGGATTACTGGGCACTGGAATCCACCGGACTTAGCTGGAACAACTGGACCTTCTGACTTATCACGGGTGTTCAACTCAGAGCAGCCCATGTGCAGCTTCAGATGTGTCTGAATAGACAAAGGAGGACTGTGACAGATGACAGAAGACTGTTGCATCTGAAAACTAGATGTCGTGTATTGTCCTATCTCATCCCCAAGTAAGTGGTGAGACCCTGCCCCTGCACTAACTACCATGGTATCAGGTTTTGCTCTTTGCAACAATACTCCCACATGTGTTACCTTATTTCCTCCTAATAATTCTGTAAGACAAGTGGTGATTATCTTCAATTTACAGAAAAGATAAATCAGAAGCGACGCAACTAAAACTTAGAAAAGTTGGCACTAGACCAAAAAAAAGTAACAGATTAGTCTGATACAAAGTGACTTTTTCCATGGAACATTTATTATCTTCTCCCCACTCATTCCATCCTCCCTCCCTCCACGCCCCACCATCTCACTTTCTCCTGTAACAAAGTCTTCAATTCACTACTTTCCAGGTGAAACATAGAGCTCTATGCACCCCAGGCTCTGTATTCTCCACATAGGCTTTCTCATGGGGCTAAAAGTGGGGTTGCAGTTTCCCTTGAATAGAGAGAGACAAGGTCAACGCTACTCTAAAGGAATGGGACGTTGTGCCCTGCGGTTTGCAGGCTAGCCTGAACTTTTCGCATTCTAGATAGAGATAGGGGTCGGACAGCTCTGCCAAGCCTGAAGTGTGGATCAAAGTCCTTGTTCTTAGCGGAATTTTCTGCCCTAGGGCCACTGAAGCTTTGCAGGTATGAGCGGACGTCTCCCACAGTGGGGAGCCTGGCAGAGGCAAGAACTGCGTATTTCACTGAGATTTTCATATTCATTAGCACACGACAGTTTATGATCTTTGTTAATGATTTCCAAGTCTTTATGTCAACATTAAATTCTTTTATAACTCAGGATAAATGTAATAATTTTGGGTTGCCTTATTTTTTTTAATAACTAGATTTGTCAGAGGTTTTTTTCTTTGCTTTTTGTTCCCCAAAAGAAATAGTTCTTGGATTTACTTATCTGTTTTATCCAGTTTTGTGTCCTAATTAGTTTTCACCTTTATTATGACGATCATCCTGATTTCTTTTTAATTTGTAAATATTTTACTTATTTGTTTTAGAGAGGGGAAGGGAGGGGAAAAGAGAGGGAGAGAAACATCAGTGTGCGGTTGCCTTTCATGCCCCCTACTGGGGACCTGGCCTGCAACCCAGGCATGTGTCCTGACTGGGAATCAAACCAGTGACTGTTTAGTTTGCAGCCTGGCACTCAGTCCACTGAACCACACCAGCCAGGGCATGATTTCTTTAGGGTAGATTTTGTTTAAATCACTGTCATTAAATGTTAACACATTGCTGCTATTTTTTGGTAATAAAAACATTAAACCACACTTTCTTGTTCATTTTTAACAGTTCTGTTTTCTAGGTAGTTTGGAATGGTATTTTAATGTTTGCAAGGCCAAAAGTCTTTTCTAGTTTCCAGTACATTGATATTAAAAAGCACTCAGGCTTAACAGGACTCAACTGTGGCTGGAAATGGGGGCAGTGGTGTTGGTGTGAAAAGGGGGCTCCCCTCCCCCACTGCACACAGTCACTTGGTACTGACAGCTGCCAAATGGCAACTGTTGAATGTGGGAACAGCTGGTGGCAGTGAGGAAGCAGGAACAGATGGGCCTTCCTTCATGGTCTTGTGTGATCCCCTCCCCAAACTGGAGCACGTAGTCCACTTAAGACTAGGGTTGCATTTTTCTTGCTGAATGTGAGAGCCTCGGGGCTCCCTAAGAAGCCTTAGGAAGACTGAGGTTTAGCCTGAGAGCGGGTAGAGACAGGGGCCACAGTGGAGGGAGAGAAAGGGATGGGAAATGGCTGATGGCAGGTGGAGAGACTGCCTCCCCTGTGGCTGAGGCCTGATTAGTAATGACGTCTCTCAAGCATTGACATGCATCGTCCTGGAGCCAGAACTGCCTGGATGCTCCGGGGGAGTCTGACCTGCATTCCAGGAGGTGGAAGGGCTGCAAAACAGGCTTGCGAAGGGACAGGGAGAAATGCTTCTGAACAGGGACTTTCTCACGTGCGGTGTGGGTGAGTGCTTCCGCTGTGCCTTCAGTTGTGAGGGGACTTGCATTTCTACAGATAGGGGATCCATCCATTGCAGCAGAATGAGCATCTCACTGTCTGGCTTGTAGAGGCCCTGGGAGGTCAGGATAGCTTTTCGGCTGTCTCATTACTCCATCCTAGAGTCTCGTTTACGGGGGAGTGTCATCAAACTATAGTCAAGTTCCCGAGTTTTCCAAGCTGGGAGCCTGGGAAGGGACTTGGCTTTGCAGGAGTGAGCCCAGTTACAAGACACAGGACATGATGCTGGGGGAGGCAGTCCCTGTGCTCCAGGGTTCTATGGCTCCAGACCGGCTCACAGGCATCACAGAATCGGGCAAGGTGTACAAGACAGAGGGATGAGAAGGGGGAGAGCCAGCACACTGAGAAAGTTAGAGAGGCATTTTATCTCTGTAGTTCCTCCAGTTCCTGACCGAGACAGACCAAATGGGTACAAAAGATCCCAGGCACATGAGAAGGTCCTCCACATCGTCCGTCAGTAGGGAAATGACAATCAAAACCGCCATGAGAGACCACTCCTTTCCACTGAGATGGCTATAATAAAAAATATGATTTTAGCAGTGCAACTGATGGCCAAGCTGGAAGTATAGGTAGATATGCTTTGCTTCCTCATACAACCAAAAGAAGGACAACAACAAATTTTAAAACAAAAAACAATCAGAACTGCCAGATACTGAACTGTATACAAGTCTGACTTTAAAGGGGTGTGTAACTTGGCCAGTGTCTTAATAATATTAAAACCCGTGCCTGAGTTCCTGCCAAGATGGAGGCATAGGTGGAAATCTTTGTTTCCTTGCACAACCAAAAGAAGGATAACAGGCAATTTAAAAATAATAAACAACAAGAACCTCCAGAAAGTTGAACTGTGTGGAACTCCAACAACCAGAGAGTTAAAGAAACATTCATCCAGAATGGTAGGAGGGATGGAAATGGCCAGCTGGGCGGAGAAAACCAGCCGCAAGGCAGCGGACTGTGCAGGGGGGGTGGGGGCTGGCTGACTGGGAAACTAAAGATTTAAAAGCTCCAAATGTAGAATCCTGTCAGGGCTGCAAAGGCTGGAGAAACTCTCAGTCTCACAGGAGAGTTGGTTGGGAAGTGAGGCTAGAGCTGAGCAAGCAAGCAGCATTGTTGCCTCTCTAACCCCTCCCTGACAGCGCCACAAAGCAGCAAAGAGGGTTGCCCTGTCCTGACCAATACCTAAGGCTCCGCCCATTACCACATAACAGGCACACTAGCCAAAGAAATATAGCCCAAATTAAAGAACACATCCAAACTCCAGAAAAAGAGCTAAGCAATGAGGAGATAGATAATCTATCTGATGCAGAGTTCAAAACACTGGTAATCGGGATGGTCACAGAAATGATTGAGTTTGGTCACATAAGGAAGGAAGAAATGAAGACCACACAAAGTGAAATAAAGGAAAACACACAGGGAACCGACAGTGAAGGAAAGGAAACTGGGACTCAAATCAACGATTGGGAACAAAAGGAAGAAATAATCATTTAACTGGAACAGAATGAAGAAACAAGAATTCAAAAAAATGAGGAGAGGCTTAGGAACCTCCAGAACAACTTAAAATATTCCAACATCTGAATCATAAGGGTGCCAGAAGGAGAAGAGGAAGAGCAAGACATTGAAAACTTATTTGAAAACATAATTGTTGGGAACTGCTCTGCCTGGTTTCAGGAATTGTAACTGCTTCCCATGGCTAAGGATGAGTGAGCAACCTCCGGAATGTGAGCCACAGGAGACAAAGCTTGTCTCTGGTAGCAAGCGCTGCCTCTGCTTCATCCCCTGCCCCCAATGCATGGTTGGTAGTCAGAAATGGGTAAGACCCCTCAGGGGGGCAACCTAAGCCAGACACGATCACTTGGGAGGCCATCATGGAAAGACTCGGGGGGCTGCAACAAAGAGGGAGTGATGGACCCTCGCCCCCCCCCCCCCGGCTATTCTGACATAGTCCACTCCCCATGTCCTCTGGGAGAAGTGCTTCCTGGCTCTAATCCACTTAAGCCTGAAAACCTGTGATGGGGGAGGTGGTGCAACCCTTCACCAGCTAGAGCGGGGTCCGAGGTGATCTGGCAAAAGGAAGAATTCCTAACAATCCTGTGAAGACTGCTTTGCTAAGAATGCTTATTTAGTTAAGTGATAAAAGCCCGAGCAGAAAATGAGTCTGTTTTCCCAAAGTCTTGTAGCCTTTTAGCTAACAGACCCTGACTTAGAAGAAGCCCCAATGGTTCTTTGTATACTACCTACTGTTTACTGCCTGACAATGATTAATAAGTTATACTTGAACTCCTGGGCAAAAAAAAAATCCCAAACAATAAAAGCCTGTCTAGGCAAGGGTCAGCATGCTCTCCCCTTGAGAGAGTTGCCAGGCTGCTGCGAGGCACTCCCCCATTGAGGGAGTAGCCATGCTGTTCCTTTTCTTCCACAGGACTCAGTAGTCCGTGTGAATTTGTCTCATGTCTCATCCATGATGCTGCAGGCACTGTGAGCCAGTGCACATATCACACAATAAAGGAGAACTTCCCTATATCTGGTGAAGGAAATAGATTTCCAGGAAGTCAGAGTCCTGAAGAAGTAGCACCCACGGAAGCACACACCAAAGCACATCATAATTAAGTTACCCAAGATTAAAGATAGGGAGAGAATCTTAAAAGCAGCAAGAGAAAAGGAAACAGTTACCTACAAAGGAGTTCCCATAAGACTATCAGATGATTTCTCAAGAAACCTTACAGGCAAGAAGGGGCTGGAAAGAAGTATTCCAAGTCATGAAAGGCAAAGACCTACATCCAAGATGACTCTATCCAGCAAAGCTTTCATTTAGAATGGAAGGGCAGATAAAGTGCTTCTCAGATAAGTTCAAATTAAAGGAGTTCATCATCACCAAGCCCTTATTATATGAAAAGTTAAAGGGACTTATCTAAGAAATAGAAGACAAAAAACTACGAACAGTAAAATAACAACAAATTCACAACTATGAACAACTGAACCAAAGACAAAAACTAAGCAAAAACTAGACGCATAAGCAACAACTAGACTAAGCAACAAAAACAACTAGAACAGGAACAGAATCACAGAAATGGAGATCACATGGAAGGTTATCAGTGGGGTGGGGGAGGGAGAGAATGGGGGGAAAAGATATACGAAATAAATAATATAAGTGGTAGGCATAAAATAGTTGGAGGTTACAAATAGTATTGGAAATAGAGAAGCCAAAGAATTCATAGGTACAACACATAGACAAGAACTGCTCGGCTCCTGTTCTTAATCCAAAACCGCATCCTCATGGCGAGCCGAGGAATCCTTCTGCATCCTTTCAAACTGCTGAGAGAGCTCCGCATAGCAGCAGCATCCCGCTTTCTTGCTTCCTAAGCCACTCCCTAAGGGGGAGGAGGAGTGCTGGAGGGTGGGAGGGGTGCAGGGCAGAGGATAGATAATGGGGAGAAAAAAATGGAACAATTGTAATAGCATAATCAATAAAATATACTTAAACACCTGTGCCTGCACAGAGCCAGAGAGATGGCTTGACTAACACTTGATGTGATATTGAGGGGTTGGCTTCTTGAGTTTGCAAGAGTGGCTTGTAGGCGGCTTCTGCCTCTGGGACCATGCTTGCCCGGAGTAACAATGGCAGCCGAGAAAGGCAGAAGAAACCAGATTACTGGCAGGTGTAGCCCTTTGTGGGCGGAGTCGGAAATGGGGTTATAGAGGAAGATCCGCACAGGAATTTAAACCTAGGCGGTCAGCCCCGCTGGAGCTTAATTGTGGTTTTGGAGAGGAGAGGGGGCTCCTTTGACCAGGTGGCTTAAGAAGCAAGAAAGCAGGGTGCTGCTGCTCTGCGGAACTTTCTCTTAGCAGTTTGAAAGGTTGCCGAAGGATTCCCTGGCTCACCACGAGGATGCGGTTTTGGATTAAGAACAGAGCCGAGCAGACCTACGGACTCCTATTTTCTTTTTCTGAGATACGGTACCCCTGACTGGCCAGGTTTGGCAGGGGGAGGCAGGACTCTGTGTGTGTGTGTGTGGGGGGCGTATTTTAAAGGGACTGGACTGTGGGATTTAACGGCAACATTCCACCATTATTCTAAGCCTGTATAACTTCTGGATAACGACTTCTGTTTCTTTTTACCAAACTCTGGCATTGAGAGCCACAGTTCCTAACTCAGTGATGAGCAAAGAACCATGGTAAAAAGACCCCAGCTGGGAGGCTTGTTTCTGTAACAGTATCTGGCGCCCAGTGTGGGGCTGAGAATTGCCCGCAGCAGACCGACCCCCACCCCGGGTGTGGGGGACTGAGACTGTGGAATCTGGGAAGGGATTGGAGAACTGAGATGGGTTGCCTGAAAATTTGTTTCTGAACACTGTTTTGGAATAACGGAGTTGCGGATAGTAGTTCGGTTAATATGCTGCTTCCAGGTTGCCCCTGTTTTCTCCCTCACAGTTTCAGAGAGCCCAGATGAAACTAAGGGAACCTGTATTCGGATTCCAGCCCCGTGGGGCAGACTGACCCCTAGAGCAGGGGTCAGTGAGGACTTCCCAATCTCAGGGAACTGCTCTGCACCCAGCTCAAGGTGCTGGTTGCCAGAAACACCAGAATGGTGTAAAGGAGCAGGTTTGAGAGGGAAGGGAACTCCTAGGCTCTAAGCCGAGCCTGCCTGCATGTTAGGGATCAGACAGCAAGCCATGTGGGTGTGCCACCATTTTGGGTAAAATGAAAGATGAGTCACGTGAGTGTTCCGCCATGGAGGATGGGCCATCCATGGGTGTTGCCATCTTGGATAACTCAGCATGTGCGGGTGCTGCCATTTTGGATGTTGCACTGGCCAGTCTACCATCTTGGATAATGGGTCACGTGAATTCTGCCATCTTGGAACTAGGCAAGGTGGTGGGCTAAGTGCACTCTTAAGATTAGGTGCAGTGTGTTGCTGCTGTGTAGGCAGTGCATCTTTTGGGTTCTCTGCAACTAGTTCTGATAGGGTGGCTCTGGTTCTGAAGGTCATGAACAGGGGTCTCAGGGTGACCATATGAGTAATAGGGTATTTGCAAGGCCTAAGCTGCAGGAAGCTGCAGGATGTCTCCGCAAATCTATAAACTTTTAGTGGAAGATGCATGTGCTAGGGACTTTTAGCTGCCAGATACTGAGTTTGAATGTAGTCCCTCCCAGTGTGAAAGAGAAGAGGGATTAGAAGTGAATTATGGTTAAATTCTCATAGGTAAAAATATGTATAAAGTTTGTGAAAGTTTTAAACCTAAAGGAAAGGAAACCTCAACTACTTTTCTGATTTAATGGGAATGTGGTTTGAATTTTGCTATTTCTTTTTTTTAAAAATTTACCCTTTTGTTCTTTTTCTTTTTAATCATTTTTAAAATTTATGTTTGAATACAGTTGTCTCCATTTTCCCACCACCACTTTACCCCACAACACCCACCCCCAACTCCCACCCTCAATCCTATCCCCCTTTGGCTTTGTCCATGGGTCCTTTATACATGCTCATTGATGACCCTTCCCATTCTTTCCCCCATTCTTTCCCTCCTCCCTCCCCTCTGGTTACTGTCAGTTTGTTCTTGATCTCAATGTCTATGGTTGGGTTTTACTTGCTTGTTTGTTTTGTTGATTAGGTTCCACTTATAGGTAAGATCATATGGTATTTGTCTTTTACCTCCTGGCTTATTCCACTTAGCATAATTCTCTCCAATTCTATCCATATTGTTGTGAAGGGTAGGAGCTCCTTTATTTCTGCTGTGTGGTATTCCATTGTGTAAATGTACCAGTTTTTTGATCTATTCATTTACTGCTGGGCACTTGGGGTGCAGAGGTTCTTTTGGATTGGTGTTTCAGGATTCTTAGGGTATAATCCCAACAGTGAAATTGCTGGGTCAAAAGGCAGTTCCATTTTTAGTCTGATGAGGAAATTCCATACTGTTTTTCACAGTGGCTGCACCAGTCTGCATTCTTACCAAGAATGTACTAGGGTTCCCTTTTCTCCACAACCTCATTAGCACTTGTTATTTGTTGATTTGTTTATGATGGCCTTTCTGATCTGTGTGAAGTGGTATCTCATTGAGGTTTTCATATGCATCTCTCTGATGGCTAGTGATGCTGAGCATCCTTTCATATGTCTCTGGGCCCTCTGTATGTCCTCTTTGGAAAAGCATCTGTTCAGGTCCTTTGCCCATTTTTTAATTGGATTGTTTGTCTTCCTGGTGTGGAGTCATGTGATGTTTTTTATATATTTTGGAGATCAAACCCTTGTCCCAAGATATTATTGGCAAACATATTTTCCAATGAAATTGATTCCTTCTTCATTTTGCTAATGTTTTCTTGAAGCTTTTTAATTTGATGAAGTCCCATTTGTTCCTTCATGTCCCTTGCTCTAGGGGACATATTGGTGAAAATATTCCTGCATGGCATATCCCAACTTATATTTAAGGCTTTTATCTATCTTGAGTTTATTTTTGTGTATGGTATAATTTGATGGTTGAGTTTCATTTTTGTTGCATGTAGTTGTCCAAATGCCCAAACACCATTTGCTGAAGAGGCTCTTTTTACTCCATTTTATGCGTCTGCCCTTTTTGTCAAATATTAATTGGCCATAGAGGCTTGGGTTTATTTCAGAGCTCTCTATTCTGTTCCACTAATCTGTGTGTCTTCTGATTCTAGTACCAGACTGTTTTGATTACTGTGGATTTGTAATATAGTTTGATGTCAGATATGGTGATCCCTTCTACTTTGTTATTCTTTCTCAAAATTGCCGAGGCTATTTGGGGTCATTTATAGTTCCATATAAATTTTTGAAATGTATATTCTATATCTCTGAAATATATCATTGGTATTTTAATAGGGATTGCATTGAATCTATAAATTGCTTTGGGTAGTATGGACATTTTTATGATGTTAATTCTTTTAATCCATGAACATGATATATGCTTCCATTTATTTGTGTCTTCTTCAATTTCTTCAGCGTTGTGTAGTTTTCTGAGTACAGAATGTTTTCTTTTACCTTCTTGGTTAGGTTTACTCCTAGGTACTTCAGTTTTCTTGTTGCTATAGCAAATGGGATCTTTTTGTGTGTGATTTCTGTTTCTGATATTTCATTGTTGGTATGCAAAAATGCCTTCAATTTCTGAATATTGACTTCGTATCTTGCTGTTTTGCCAAATTCACTTCCTAGGTCACGTAGTTTTTTGGTGGAGTCCACAGGGTTTTCTATGTACACTATCATGTCATCTGCAAACAATGACAGTTTTACCTCCTCCTTTCCAATTTGTATGCCTTTTATTTCTTCTTATCTGATTGCTGTGGCTAGGACCTCCAATACTATGTTGAATAGAAGTGGTGAAAGCAGGCATCCTTGTCTTGTTCCTTATCTTATTGGGAAGGTTTTTAGTTTTTGTCTGTTGAGTATGATGTTGACTGTAGGTTTTTCATATACGGCCTTTATTATGTTGAGAAATGCTCCCTCTACTCCCACTTTGCTGAGCTTTTTTATCATAAATGGGTGCTGTACCTTATCAAATGCTTTTCCTGCATCTACTGATATGATCACATGGTTTTTGTGTTTTATTTTGTTTATCTGATGTTTATCTTTATTTTGTTTATATTTATTGATTTGCAAATATTGTACCATCCTTGCATTCCCTGGGATGAATACCACTTGATCATGGTGTATGATCTTTTTGATGTATTGCTGGATGTGGTTTGCCAGTATTTTGTTGAGATTTTAGTGTCTGTTCATCAGTGATCCTGGCCTGCAGTTTTGTTTCTTTGTTGTGTCTTTGTCTGGTTTGGGGATTAGGATGATGTTGGCCTCATAAAAAGAATTTGGGAGTCTTCCCTCTTCTTGGATTTTTTGGATTAGTCTGAGAAGGATAAGGGTTAGCTCATCCTTAATGTTTTGTAAAATTCTCCTGTGAAGCCATCCAGTCCAGGACTTTTGTGTGCAGGAGTTTTTTGATTACTGCTTCAGTTTCATCAGCCATTTCAGTCTGTCCTTTCAGTCTGTCCAGGTTTTCTGTTTCTTCTTTTTTCGATTTTGGAAGATTATATTTTTCTAGAAATCTGTCCACTTCACCTAGCTTTTCAAATTTCTTGGCATATAGTTCTTCATAGTAGTTTCTTACAATCCTTTGCGTTTCTGTGGCATCAGTTGTAATCTCTCTTTCACTTCTGATTTTGTTGGTTTGAGTCCTCTCTTTTTTTCTTGATGAGTCTGCTTAAAGGCTTGTCAATTTTGTTTATCTTTTCAGAGAACCAGCTCTTGGATTTATTGATCCTTAGAATTGTTCTTTTAGTCTCTATGTCATCTAATTCTGCTCTGATCTTGGTTATTTCCTCTTTCTACTTGCTCTGGGCTTTGTGTTTTGTTGTTCTCCTAGTTCTTGTAGAGGTAGAGTTAGGTTGTTTATTTGAAACGTTTCTATTATTTTTAGGTAGGCCTGTACTGCTATGAACTTCCCTCTGAGGACTGCCTTTGCTGTGTCCCATAAGTTTTGGGTTGTTGTGAGTTCATTTTCATTTGTTTCCAGAAACTTTAAATTTTTTCCTTGATCCCATATTTATTTATTTATAATATATTTTATTGATTATGCCATTACAGTTGTTCTATTTCCCCCCTTCATTCCCCTCCACCCTGCACATCCCCTCCCCCACCATCCCCCCCTTTAGTTTATGACCATGTGTCTCAAGTTCTTTAGATTCTATATTTCCCATACTATTCTTGCCCTCCCCCTGTCTATTTTCTACCTACCATCTATGCTAGTTATTTTCTGTACCTTCTCCCCCCTTCTCCTTCTCCCACTCCCCTATTGCTAACCCTCCATGTTGATCCCATATTTAATCCATTCTTTGTTTAATAGCATGCTGTTTGATCCCCATGAGTTTGAGTGTTTTTGAGCTTTTTTTCTTAAGGTTGGTTTCTAGTTTCAGGCCCTTGTGGTCTGAGAAGATGCTTGTTATGATAAAGAATGTATATTTTGCTTCTTCGGGATGAAAAGTTTTATATATGTATGTATGTATCAGTTCAGTCCATTTGACCATTTGATCTAGGGCATTGTTCAATGCTGCAATATCTTTGTTGATATTTTGTTTGGAAGATCTATCCATTTTTGACAGTGGGGTGTTAAAATTACCTAGTATAATTGTGTTGCTGTCTATATCTTTCTTGAAGTCCTCCAAGATTTTCCTTATATATTTGGGTGCTTCTGTGTTGGGTGCATATATATTTATAATGTTTATGTTTTCTTGAGGGATTCTTCCCTTAAGTAGTATGAAGTGTCCTTCTGGGTCTCTTTTTATGGCCTTTGTTTTGAAGTCTATTTTGTCAGATATACGTATTGCTACCCTGGCTTTCCTGTCCCTTTGCTTAGAATATTTTTTCCAACCCTTCACTTTTGGCCTGTGTAAGTCTTTTGTTCGGAGGCAGTTCTCTTGTAGGCAGAATGTGTATGGGTCATGTTTTCTTATCCATTCAGCTACCCCATGTCTTTTGATTGGAGCATTTAATCTGCTTACATTTAAGGTTATTATTGATAGGTTCTTACTTAAAGCCATTTTACTCCCCTTGTCCCCTTGTTCTTCTGCGTCTCACTGTTTATCTTCTTAAAACAGTCCCTTTAGCATCTCTTGCAGAGCTGGTTTGGAGGAGATATATTCTTTGAGGCTTCTTTGTCTGGGAAGCTTCTTATTTGGCCTTCCATTTTATTTATTTATTTTTTAAAATTTATTTACTTAATTGTTGTTTAAGTACAGTTTTCTGACTTTTACTCCCGTCCCAGCCCACCCTACCGTGCTCCCCACCTTCCTCCCATTTCCACCTTAGATTTTGTCCATGTGTCCTTTATACTAGTTCCTGTGAATCCTTCCCCTTTTCCCCTGAAATTCCCTCCCCTCTCCCTTCTTGTCCCTGTCTGCCTGTTCTCTATTTCAGTGTCTTTGGTTATATTTTGCTTGCTTGTTTGTTTTATTGTTTAGGTTCCTGTTAAAGGTGAGATCATATGGTATTTGTCTTTCACCACCTGGCTTATTTCACTCAGCATAATGCTTTCCAGTTCCATTTATGCCATTGCAAAGTCTTTCTATTTTAATTGAGAGCCTTGCTGTGTATGTAAAGTAGCTTTGGTTGCAGGCCTCTGATTTTCATTACTTGGAATATTTCTTGTCATTTTTTTCTGGCTTGCAGCATTTCCATTGAGAAGCCAGCTGCTAGCTGTATCGGGGCTTCCTTGTATGTTACTTCCTATTCCTCCCTTGCTGCCTTTAAGATTCTTTTTTTGTCTTGGAATTTTGCCATTTTAATTATGATGTGTCTTGGAGTGGGCCTCCTTGGGTTCCTCTTGATTAGGACTCTCTGTGTTTCCTGGATTTGTGTGACTTTTTCTCTCATCAAATTAGGGAAGTTTTCCTTCATTACTTTTTCAAACAGGTTTTCTATCCCTTGCTCTTCTCCTTCCCCTTTTGGCATCTCTATTATATGGATATTGTTACATTTCATGTTGTCCTGCATTTCCTTTACTATCTCTTCATTCTTTCTGGGCCTCTTTTCCTTTTCTTGCTCTTTCTGGGCGTTTTTTTTTCCTAGCTTGTCCTTCAGCTCACTGACAGTTATAGTCAGAGAACCAAAAGGGGTTCTGCTTCATTGATCCTGCTTTTGATTCCTTCTACTGTGTTCTCCAATTCAGAAATTGTATTCTTCATTTCCTCTTGGCCCTTGTTGATTGTTTCTTTGTCCTTTTTTATGCTGATATAGTTTGCAGTAAGTTCTGTGTAGTTTCCCTATAGTTTTTGGTAATTCACACTGAGCTCATCGACCTTCCTTAAAACCACTGTTTTGAACTCAGTGTCTGATCACTGACTTGCCTCTGTTTCCTTTAGCATTCTTTCTGAGGAATTCCCCTTTTCTTTTGATTGGGGCCTGTTTCTTTGTCTTCCCATCATTTTTGAGATGCTTCTTGTTTGCTTCTACTTTTTAAATGGATCTGTTTTGATTTTCTGACTTTGTGGTGTGAATTTCTACGGTAAGAGGCCTGTGAGATTCAGTGGTGCAGTCTCCTTGATCACCTGAACTTGATGTTCTTGGGATGCCCTTTATGCCTTTTATGCTCGTTCTCTGACTGTAACTGGGTTTTGATTGTTGTTGGGTCTCCCTTTGGTGGGTCCTTCCCTCCAGCTGGTTGACTGAGGGTCACTCTGCCCACCACGTCTTGTGGGCTGTTGTGCTGGTGCTTCCAGAACAAAACTACAAAGCCCAGGAAGCAAGCACACACCTCTAAATATAACTCCCCCAACAATCCCACTATCAACAGTAAATGAACCAGTATTAATAAGGGTGTAACAAGATTAAGACTATTATAAGAAAGGAGAGCAGGTATGAGATGACCTACTGAAAGAAAAATGATTTTGAGAGGGTAGAAGGAGCAGCACCAATAAGAGTTGGGAGATGAAGCAATGGAAAGAAAGTAAAATTTCCCTTATGGATAAAAAAAAGGGAAAGAAGAATGTGGAATGGAGTAGGAGAAGGGAAGCATATCAAGTAACAGAAGTTAAAGTAATATAAAATAAAATAAAGTGAGAGAGAGAAAGAAAAAGGAAGGAAAAATAGTAAACAATTAATAAAAATATAGGGGCCAAACTGGACAGAAAGATCCACCACAGTACTATGAATAACAAATGAGCTAAAATTAATATAGGTGGTATGGGAGTAAAAAGGAAAAAAGAAACAAAGAAAAGTCTAAGAGATGTTTAGAGGAAGGGGAAGTGATTTTAAAATGATAGCGGGAGGGGGAATACTGAGTGAGGAACAGAAACCAGGCTAAGTGAGGGAAAAATTAAAATTTGGCATGTAAGAAAAAAAAGAATAAAGAAAAATAAAAGGGCAGGATGAAAGAGGAAGAAAAACAAAAGAACAAGGAAAAAAAAACAGGCTAAGATGTCGAAATTAAAATTTGCAATAAAAAATGAGAAGAAGGAACCAGTAAAAGTTGATATTTGAAATACAGAATTAGTGAAGCTCTACAGGTAAAATTGAAAAAACAATGCAACAATAACTACCCTACTCACAACCAACCAGCAAAGATCATTAAAGCGGTGAGAGAATGCAAGTATTTTAAGAGCAGGGAAAAGGATGTGAGATGACCCTTGACAAGAAAATTGGTTTTGTGTGTCTGGACCGGGGGAGAAGTAGAGTGTGGAGTGGAAACAAGCTGTAGTAGAGAGAAAGAAAGATTTGGAATGAAAATAATGTGAGGAAAGAGGAAGGTAAAATGGGCTACGAGGAGAGAGGGGCAAAATATGTGATTTGAAAACCACTATAATACAAAATTTAGTGACTTAATATGTACGAACTTGCTGGACAAGAATGTTATAAAGCTATGTAGGAAAGAAAATATTGCAAATCATGAAGACCACAGTGGTTTTTGTCTCAGTAGCCCCTTGTATATATCACTGTTCTTTTCTTTCTGGATCTGCCTCTGGTGATGTCAGATGTTGACCCCGTCTGTCCTTAGGCAGCCTCTTCAATACTTCCAGGGATCTGCTGTCCCTGGTTGGCTCTTCCGTTGTTATCTGGTCACTCTGCACTCAGCGGTTAGGTTTAAGCCCCATTGGGTGGGGCTGCATCCCTCCTGCAGTGGGCGCTATTGTTTCCCCTCAGGCTGCTGGTGGCTGCAGCTGCTCAGAGGGGAGTGGTCTGCCTGAGAGGGGGTTGGCTCAGCCCCAGATCCCGGTGGCTACTTTCTCAGTTCTCTCCCCCAAGCTTCAGTCCTTAGTGTCTCCTCAGGCATCACCAGCCCACTCTGCCCCTGCCTTTGCCTGAGCCCAGAGTAGTGGCTGCAAGGGAAAATATGTTGGCCCTTTAAATAGCTCTTGTGTCTCCAGCCATCTGTCTCTGCAACCTTGCCACTTTTTACTGCTGGTTGTTGTTACCTGTATACTTTTTGGGCTCTGGTGCTCTAGGCTGGGGATCCCAGCTTAGGGTTCAGACCCCATTCTTCTCAGGGAGATCCAACTTGCCACTTAATTATCCCTCTGGTGCTGCTGCCTGTGAGCGCTCAGCCAGCCCTCTCAAGTCTCCACCACGCTCCTTACCAGAAAGGTTGTGCCAAAGCTGGTTCTTCTGCCTGTTTGAGTTTATACAGCTTCTCTTTGGCTATTGTTCAGTTGTCTGTTCTGTGTGGTTTCTCCACAACTGAGTTGTAACTCCAGGTTGGCCCTGGGAGGAGGTCAGTGTGATTTCCATTCACTCCTCTGCCATCTTTCCACTCTCTGTATATTTTTTCGGTTTCTGATTGAAAATCTTCTGTATCAGAAGACCTAGGCAAGGTCACTTGTAACTGGTTGGGCAGAATGTCTTTGCCACCCTGGACCCAGGAAGGGTCATTCAAGGCTGAAGAGTATTTCATCCTGAAGGAAAAGAGCATGTATCTTCCAGGGCTGCAGCGGATGCACTGTTGTAGAGAATGCCTTGACCTGTGTGTGGTTTTTCTGGAACTCTGTCTGTGTTTTGAATTTTTCTCTGTATCTTCTCTAAAAGGTAATTGAGGTTTCCCAGGAAAAGTCAAAACTTCATACTATGTAGGAAAGTGAATAAGGCAAAGTATAAGATATGGAAATGAAGAAGGTTGTAGAAGTTTGTGAAAGTTTTGGAAAGAAATTATATGGTGTTAGTGTGGAGATGCAATCTTGGGGGATATCAGAAGGAGAAGGATTTTCCTTCACACTTTGTATTTTTCTCCCTACTGACCCCTCCAGAGTTTGGCATTCTGAAGTACTTAGTGATGACATAGGTTTCTTTGCATGGAACCACTAAGACCAGTCACTAATGGTGGTTTTGTTAAGCAAGACTTCGACTGGAATGTCACACCTGAAGGAGACATGTCTGGGTTCTGGATGTCACCAGAAAGGCCTGAGGAACTGGAATTGATTTGCGAAGGTAGCAAAAGCCCACAATAAAAAACCTGGTACCTTGGGTGGTTCTGTGTTTTATGGCAGTCTTTCCAGGGAAGGAACAAAGTTTGCTTTTCTGAAAAGATGGCTAAAAAGAAAACTGCAGGAATAGTGGAAGCCTCAAAGACTTGAGGGAAGCAACCGGTTTAGGTAAAGCCAGATGGCAGGTGTGCGGCTCAGCTTCTGTGCCCTGAAGAGAGGACTAAAAAGTCGATCTAAAGGTTCCCTGTGCGAGTTCCAGCAAAGCAGACTTAAAGATCACAGATGATCCAGGCTGCTCTTGGTGTGTTTATGCAAACAAACAGGCAAAATTAAAAACAATGAGGGTAATCTCAGGGAGAAAAACCGTGGTTCAAGGAAAATCACAGTGCTCAGTGTTGGACATCAAACTAATGCAGCTGTCTTGAAAGTTTGTTTTAATTTGGAAGTTTGTAATATCACTAAAGACGGGTTTGTAATATCACTAAAGATGGGTTTGTAATATCACTAAAGATGTTCAGTTTACAGGCACAAAGGCCTTGCAACTTGGTGTCTTCCCAAAGACAGTCTTGCAAACTCAGAGACTGGCTTGCGTGTTGTTGTGTGAATTAACATGTGTGTTCCTCCCTCTGTTTTCATAGGGCATATGCCTACGGCCTCATTACCTGAGTGATTGGGTGCAATATAGGCCTCATGTAAGGAGCTCATCTTCATCATTGCCCCCTGACACTCAACGGTTTGGCTGAACTAAGTGGTTGGTTGGGTTGGTAAAGGGTTGAGGTGGTCTGTGGACTTCACTTTAAAACTTATTTTCCCTTTTATGCTCTCATGGCTTGGGCAGAAAGGTCCCAGAAATCTGAAGGGGTGGAAATCCTAACATCCCCCTCAGCCCAAGCTAAGTATAGTGGGTAAAAGGGCATTGGACAGGTATAGCATGCCTTGAACACCTTCCTCCAGATAAGCTGTTCTTTTCCTAAGGTGGGACATTGAAGAACTGGTCCCTGCCTTGTCATTTAGTGGTTATGGTCTAATTGTGCCTTCTAACCCTCTTGCCAAATCTGTCACCTCCAGAATATGACATTGATGCCAACTGTCCAGAAGTGCCAGCCTTTGGACATCAAGCCTGCCCCTTCCTGGTAACAGCCAACTGACCTGGATTCTGCAAGGTCCTTCCCCTCATGGGAAAGCCACCCTCTATGCCACACACCCCCTCTTAGGGATCCCCGGACTCAAGGGTAGGTGGGATGGCAGACATATCCAACTGGAAATAGCTACAAGAAGGTGAAACTTTGGCCCATTGTTTTTTAGAAGAATATAAAGGGTTTTATCTGAAAGGGGGATTGTAACAGGGTAACTCGGATAGTGTTTTAATAATATTGAAACCTGTGTCTGCATGGAGCCAGGGAGATGGGTATGACTCTAACCCGTGTTGTGATGTGTGTGTAGGGGGTGGGGTGCTTCCTGCACCTGCAAGAGCAGCTTATAGGTGGCTTCTGGGTCACGGGGCCATGCTTGCCTGGGCTCACAATGGCAGCTGAGAAAGGCAGAAGAAACCAGACTGCTGGCAGGTGTAGTTGGTGGTGGGAGTAGTCTAGAACGGGGTTACGGAATATCTACAGAGGTGTGTGTTTTAAGGGGACTTTGGGATTTAATGATGACATTTTGCCATTATTCTAAATTTGTATAGCACTTGAATAAATAGTTCCTTTATTTTTTAGCAAACTCTGGCATTGAGAGCCACAGTTGGTGATGGGCAAAGAACCATGGTAAAAAAAAAAACCACACCCTGGGGGAGGGGGCTTGTTTCTGTAACACAGCATCCAAGGGGTTAAAGGAGACACATTTATCCAGACTGGTAGGAGGGGCAGAGATGGGCAGCCTGGTGGAGAGGACATGCAGTGTGACAGACAGACCCAGGTGAGTCTTGGGTGTCAGCAGCAGCTGATTTCTCAAAAGTAACCTTACAGGCAAGAAGGGCCTGGAAAGAAGTGTTCAAAGTCATGAAAAGCAAGGACCTACATCCAAGATGACTATCCAGCAAAGCTATCATTTAGAATGGAAGGGCAGACAAAGTGTTTTCCCCATATAAGGTCAAGTTAAAGGAGTTCATCATCACTCGCCAAGCTCTTGTTTATTTTTTTAAAAGGTTTTATTTATTTATCTTTAGAGGGGGAAGGGAAGGAGAGAGGGAGAGAAATATTAATGCATGGTTGCCTCTTGTGCATTTCCTGCTGGAAACTGGCCTGCAATTCAGGCACGTGCCCAGACTGGGACTCAAACCGCCATCCTTTGGTTCACAGACCCACTGAGCTACACCAGCCAGGGTCACCAAGCCCTTATGATATGAAATGTTAAAGGGTCTTATCTAAGAAAAAGAACAAAAACTATGAACAGTAAAATGACAATAAATTCACAACTATCAACCACTGAACCTTAAAAAACAAAGACAAAAACTAAGCAAACAACTAGAATAGGAACAGAATCACAGAAATGGAGATCACATTGAGGGTTATCGGTGGGGAGGGGGTGGGGGAAGAATGAGGGAATAAGAAACATAATTGGTAGGTACAAAACAGACGGGGAAGTTAAGAACAGTATAGGAGATGGAGAAGCCAAAGATGGGTCATATGTATGACCCATGGACATGAACTAAGGGAGAAGAATGCTGGCTGGAGGAGGTGCAAGGTGGAGGGGGACAGGGGGGAGAACAAATAGGACAACTGTAATAGCATGACTAATAAAATGCACTGAAAAACATGGACAATAACAAGTGCTGGTGAGGATGTGTGGAAAGTAGAACCCTCATGTGTTGCTGGTAGAAATGTAAAATGGTGCGGCTACTTTGGGACACATGGGATCACCATGTAACCCAAAGTGGTGGATGGGACAGATCTCCCCAAAGGAGTTCATGTTCTCGTTCACAGAATCTGAATATATCCCCCTACATGGCAAAGGGGAGCTCCACAGTCCATTAAAGCAAGAGTTTGGAGATGAGATTATCTTGGCGGGCCCAATGTAATAATCACAAGAGCCACCAGTCAAGAAGTGTGGGCAGCTGGACAAGGCAAGGACCAGTGACCCCCTAGAGTCCCCAGAGGGACAAAGCTCTGCTGACACCCATTCATTTTAGCCCGTAAGATCCATTTCGACTTTTGACTGCCAGAATTATAAGACGATTTGTTTTTTTTTAAGCCACTGGTTTGTGGTAAGTTGTTACAGTAGAGACAGGAAACTGGTACACGTAGTAGTTTTGCTCTTAGGCATCTACCTGGGAGCAATAAAACATGTCTACCCACAACGTGCTGAATATTCATAGCATCTGAAAAGAGGAACAGAGGGGCAGTCACAGCAAACTAGCGCCAGGTCTCTCTGGGGTGACAGCAAGGGCTCTAAATGTAGGTGGTAGTAATGGTCGCATAAGTCTATTTAGAGCCATTGATCTTAAATGGGTAAATTTTATGGCAGGTAATTATAGCTCGACAGAGTTAATTACAATTTTAGAAAAAGGTCCTATGTACAGCATTCCTTTGATCCTTTCAAGCAATGCACACTTTGCCTCTTTGATTTTCTTTTTTTTTTTTTGGAGGGGGGAAGGATTTAAAGGTCAGTGCCCTGACCTTTGCCTCAGAAGTCTCACATAGCTCCCGGCAAGAATTCCAAGCAATCTGGACCTGACCGCCACCTCAGAGATCTTACTGTGGAGAGGAGCTTTTTTTTTTTTTTTTAAACTGCATGTTGAATGTTTCAAGGAAGATGGTGCTAAGAGAGGGGAAGGCTGGACCAGAATTTGGAGGGTCAAGTCTGCTGTTGCTTGGGCAAGATAGGATGGTGACACCCAGAGTTTTACTTAAAGAATTAGATGAACGTTATTGGGAACCAGCCTTTTGATTAAAAAAAAAAAAAAGTTTAGGAAATCAGATTTCTGTCTTTGGTTGAAGTTTTCTCAGCAAAATCAACACAATCAGAATGATATCTGCGCATCCATGCACACGCATGCCCAATTGTCCTGTTCCAAAAAAAGGAACCACAGTGCTTGGCTGTGGCTGAAACACTGTTTTTGGTCAGAGTCTCTCTTTGATGCACCCTGAACATCTTCTAGAGAGTGTGTAGAGATTGGAGGGTAGCCGGAGCCTTAAGAGATGGGAAGTTACTGTTTTGTAACCTTTATACTTCAAAGGTGACCTTAGACTTGAAAATCATAAATCCCCAATTCAAGATGGGAGAAAAAATATTTGTGCAGTAGATGAAGTAAACTTTTCCCAAGATTGGCTTGAATCAGGTTATTCTGTCTCAAAATGATTTACTTGAGTATTTTTTTCTTTACTTGTATTATTCTAAAGTAGATTTAACCAAAGTCAGCTATGGATACCAAGGGCTCTGCAGAACTCTTGATTCAGCCCTGGCTGATGTGGCTCAGTGGACTGAGTGCTGGCTTGCAAACCGAAGGGTCGCCAGTTTGATTTCCAGTCAGGACACATGCCTGGGTTGTGGGCCAGGTCCCCCAGGAGGGGACGCGTGAGAGGCAACCACACATTCATGTTTCTCTCCTCCTCTTTCTCCCTTCCCTTCAGTCTAAAAATAAGTGAGTTTTTTTTAAAGCCTCTTGATTCACAGGTGACCCTCCTTTCAGAATTTTCTATGCCTTTCCATAAGGGAGAGAACTGCATGCAACGTGGATGCCAGTAGGGGGGTGGCTCAGTCTGGGTGAGCCGTGATTGTCTGCAAACCGGGAGCATAGGCTGCCACCTCCTCCGAGCCTCCCTCAGTGGGAAACCTTGTCAGGAGTGCTCCCTGCTCAACATGGAGCTACTGAGAAGCTGAATCTTACCTCCTGTCCCCATGTGCCTACCCTGAACACGCCTGCCACCCACCGTATGCCGGCCTGGGATTCATTCACAAGGGATGGAGCCCACTAAATGGGCCAGAGAAAAGCTCAAGGACTTGGGCAGGAAGCTGCTTCAACAAGTCTCAATGTGAAGACAGTTGGCAGCTGCTGTGGCTCTTCCTGTAACGTGGGCGTCTGAGAAATAGAAAGTGGAATGGTCTAGCATGTTGTCACTAGCTTGTGTCTTGCTGTGACTGATGGCATGCATTCTTCACGAAAGCCCTGGGGTTCCAACTCCTTCCTCTGCACAGTATGTCCTAGCTGTCTGTGAAGCCAAAGGGCGTGCTGGAGAAGGACGCAAAGGCCTTGAGGGCACCTTGGTCCTGCGCAGAATGTTGGAGGGATACAGAGATGTAAGGGGGCAGACTTATTGTCCCTTCCCAGTGGTACAATCACTCCAGCACCCAGCACCCTCAAGAATATAATTACTCTCTTGGTGAGGGACCCTTTCCTACCTCACCAGGCATGTTATTAATTCATGGCCTTATTTTGAAAGCAATAATGCAGGTTTCTTAAACCTTTCCCAAGCTTTTCCTTCTGTGGCTTTGTTCCAGAAGGCAAGGCCACTTTGTCTCTTGCCTGGCTGTACACAGTGGCCAGACTTAGACATCCTCCTTCAGACGTGGGCAGAGTGGTCAGCTGGGCCCCACGCAGCCCGCCACTCTGGCCTCAGGTAGCCTTCTCCGGACCACCCCACTCACCAGCTCAATCTATGTGCTTCATTCTGCGTTGAGAAAGAATTCTCCCTGAATACGGTTACCTCTACTGGGATTAAATCCTAAACACATGAGTAGTTGAGATGTTTCAGTAATTCATGCTCACAGCTAGCCATTACTGACCTCTTACTATGGGTCACTCTGAGGAGTGATTCATTTCACCCTAACAAAACTGACAACCGTATTTCACTGATGCTAAGGGAGGAATATTTTTCACATTTTGACATCTCCGCAAATCCAATGTGCCTTATAATAAATACATTTAGTCTAATTGACAGCAGTTTTTTTTATCAGTGATATATGAATAATTCTTTTACTGTAATGGTATCTTAGCTTCAATCTAAATGGCTCGACATGCTACAGTGAGTCAAGTTTGGGAACTACTAAAATAAAGAAGTTCTGATGTCTCCTTGTGGGGTTTATATTTTAAGGCCACACCTGCTTGAGCACTGTGTCCCTACTTGTTACTATGAAGAACTACTTTTCCTTCAGTGACGGGCAACAAGTCTCTAGCAAATCTCACGTCACTGCCAACACCTACTGGGCGGAAACAGTTCTTTTTCCAGATGGTGTACCAGAAAAAGGAAGGGAAGATGTTCGAGAGGGGTTTGTTTATAAATTTCCTGGTCTGGTCTGTTGGCGGCCTTTTGGAGGTTCTGTCCCACATAATCTTATTGGGAATTACCAATGAAATCTGCCCCCTCCAATACCATAGAAGTGCAGGCTAAAGCCTGGGCTTCTTTGAGGGTGACTTCACGCCCTCTAGGGTTTGGGATTCATACATGTTGGCCATGTTTCCCAAACTCCTGCCACAGGGATATTGGGCAAAATGGGGCTTTGCAGGACCTTGCGTAACACGGGCAATGAAAGGAAAAGGAAAACCAGGAGTGGAGAACAACACCCACGAGACTGTCATGGACGTCACCCGCAAGTGACAGATACCACACGCTTCCTCACATGAGGGTCAGTGGGGAACAAGACTGTTCACATTCCTCCCACTCCTGGGTGTCAGGTTAGGGCTGAGCCTGCAGGAGGAAGTCTGGGCAGAGGAACATGCTAAGTCTGAATTGTCCCTTAACGGGAAGTTGGGCCTCTTTTCAGGCTTCTGAGCCCTGTGTGACCCCGTGGTGTTTCTGGGTGTTGGCTTCTGGCCTGGGGTAGCAGCTGAGATGTTTACCTTGCTTCTCTCTCCATGGAGAGGTCTAGCAGCCTGGAGAAATGGAGCAGACAGTTCTTTGGAGAGTCCAAAGTCATTACAGTCCTTTGCCGGCTGAAGAGCTGTAACCACATAGCAAGAAGAGAACCAGTCCTGTCACCAGAGTGAACCTGCAGCTTGAGATAGTGACTATCTAATGCTGGACAAGGCCATTGAATTCCCTGCTTGCTGCTCTGGACCCAAAGGAAGCTTAGAGGGGTGGCCTGCCTGGTCAGAGAAGTGCCACCCTCCTCTCACTTTCTCTCCTACGTGTGCACTGAAGAAGGGGCCCACACTGCCCATCTGCAAGCCCGCAGCACCTCTGCCTGAACGTGGACTTTCTGTGGGAGGGGCGGAGTGTGTCTGAAGGACTTAGTGGGATGGGTGGGTGTTGTCTTTTGTCTGGAGAGGCAATGTGGTCCAGAGGTTAAGTCACCAACTTTGGGACCAGACTTCCTGGGCTTCGAGTCTGGTTCCCAACTAGCTGTGTGGGCTTGGGCTAGGTACTTAATCTCTCTGTGCCTGTCTCTGTATCTGTAAAATGGTGGCATTAATAACGCCTCTCTCAGTGGGTTGGTGTGCATATTAAATCAGTAATATAGATAGAATACATTAAACAGTGCCTACAAACACACACAGAAATGATAGCTGTGGCTCAGTGCCCTTAGCGGTAGTTGCATCACTGCCACTAGAGAGAGCTGCTAGCCTTAGAGTAGAGGTGTCAGACCCTTTTTCAGAGGGAAGGGGGGGCCACATCAGCCTCATGGTTGCCTTGAAAGGGCCGAATATAATTTTAGGACTGTGTAAATGTAACGACTCCTTAACAGTTGAGAGCTCGGTGCTGCTGTCGGGTAGAAACAAGGTGCCAGGCTGAATAAAACAAGGTGAAGGGCCAGATTCAGCCCGCGGGCCTTGTGTTCGCCACCTGTGCCTTAGGAGCACGATGCTTCCCTTTAATAATAGACACATAATTTTTGGACTGTCTCAGTCCAAAAGCCCGGAAAAGCCCCTGCTCTCTCTCTCTCATTTGAATAAGAAGAATTTGTCACTGTTGAAGAATCGACGAGCCCCAGCATAGGGTGAGGGCTGGCTGTGAGAGACCTAGCGAGCCAGAGTTGTCCTGTCCAACGTGAGCTGGAGGTTGGGATAAACGGGGACTACAGGGCCAACAGGGACATACACTTATCCCGGGCTGTGCTCCCTGGAGCCTGCCAGAGAAGAACCAGTGGCTGCAGTGTGAGGAGAGAGAGAACATGCTGGAATCCTGCATGAGGAGCCTGGAGAGCCAAGAGTCCGTGGGGTCAAGAGGAGAACAGATGAGCTACAAGACCAAGGTCAACCTGTGAGATGAGGGCAAGCGGGTTGAGGAGATCCTTCCGAGGGTAACGTTGCAGGAAAGAGGTGCACTCAGAGCCCTGGGTTGGAGGGGAGCCCAAAGGGCCACTGAGCCCCTTGGGACTCTCTCCTGCATTTTCCTGTCCCTGCTGTGTGACTGACAGTGAACCCCTGCAGTTTTGTGCGCCCACATAATGCTCTTTCTCTGGAGGAAGCTGTCTACAGCCTAAGGCGGCCAGGCAAGCTCTACCTCTTTTCTGCCCGGTTCCTTAGCTGCTTTCTTTGCAGAAATCAATCTGGTTCACAACTGGGGGCTCTGAGGTGTTTAGTGGCTTCCACCGCCAGGGGCTCCCCTCTCAGTGGGTTTCATTACTGTGCACCCCTGGGCTGTCCCAGCCTTTTTGCAGCCTCCCGCATGTTTCCGTGTGCGTATGAGGTAGGGAGCTGGTAAGGTGAGAGAAAAAGCACCTGAATGTGACTTAGATGGAATATTCTGCTCACTGAATGGCTGAGGGCCCTGACCAAATCGCTCGTATTTATAGAAAGGAAGAAATAGTGTCAGACAAGTAACACTCACATCGGCTTCTACGGGTTTCCCCCAGACTGCCTGTGTTCCAAAGGGGTGGCTTTGTGGTCTAATTTGCAGGGCCTGCTAGAAGGTTCCTACTGCCCCAGAATCGCTTCCCCGGCCACCTCCTCTGTGTCTCGCATTTTCGTCATTTAGCATTATTCCTGTTTTTGAGGTGCTTCCCTCAGAAGAGGAATTTTACTGCTTGTTATTGGACTGGCCCAGGAGAGAGCTGGGCCAAGAGCTGCCCTAACTGGTAACTTTACTCTGTGGTTTCTTCCCTGCATTTGTCGAGGCCGCTGCACCAGTTGTCTCGTGTATTTTCTCTCTGGCTCAACGGCCACTCTAGGCTCAGGGTGCGGTGGTGTGCGGCCTCCTTTCCTTCTCGGGGCACCCACGTCCCCTGCTGCCCTGGAGTCCTCTGTCATCAGGGAAGCTGCTCCCGACCACTGTTGATCTGCGGCGACAGAGGTGACGGACGCGAACGCAGCAGGTGCCCCAAAGCCCACGGCCCACCCTTGCCTCTTGGCCTCTCTCGTCCATGTTCGGGGGTGGGATACACTCCCCAAATTTCTTCTTCATTTTTTCTTAGGTAGCACACCCTCTCCTCAAGGAGTGGAATTGTGAGTTGCCAACT
Source organism: Artibeus jamaicensis (assembly GCF_021234435.1). NCBI lineage: Eukaryota > Metazoa > Chordata > Mammalia > Chiroptera > Phyllostomidae > Artibeus > Artibeus jamaicensis. The sequence continues at coordinate 8,579,074 of NW_026522030.1, forward strand.
AGAAACTTTCCTCCTCCAGTCTTCTCTACATCCACATGCTCGGGCCAGAAAGCTCAGCATCATTCCCGATCCCTCCCTTCTTCTCACTCACCCTCCACGTTAGCCAGACCTGTCAGTTCCATCATCAGAAGGCGTGTCAAACCACGGTGGACACATTTTACTTATTTTTAAAAAATCCGTACTGTGGATATGTTCATGGATTTTAGAGAGAGAGGAAGAGGGAGAGAGAAAGAAACATTGATATGAGAGAGGAACACTGGTCAACCGCCTCCAGCATGTGCCAGACCCAGGGTCGAACATGCGCCCTCTTAGTGTAGGAGACAGAGAACCGAGACCCCCAGCCAGGGTGTCTCAGCCGGGGCACACTTTACTTTTGCAACCAGAAACAATAAAGTTCTGGTGTGCAAGCATGCGCCTGTGCCTGTTTGCTCATAGAAGACTGCTTGTTTGTTGCCGGTTTTGTATTTAAAAAGCCCAGAGAATGTGGGAAGTGAAAGTTAGGGGTTTGGCGGGGTAGGAACAAGAGTTTAAGTTCAGAGTTTGAAAAGAGGATGAGAAAAGCTGAATTTTCAATACACTCTATTTTCCACTCCTACACTGCCGCAAGAAAAAGCTTCTGAGAATTGGCACTTGCAGTCTGAGCCTGCAGCATTAGACCCAAAGGTCTGCAGTTAAAGCAGACCTATGGGCCCATAGGCAGGAGGGCAGAGGTCTACTGGGGGCTGTCCATCTCCGGTGACCTGGTGGTTCCCCTGGAGGCGGAGAGGGTGAGACAGAACAGAGGCCGGCCAGTGGGCAGGAGACTGATAGATGAGGAGGTCTTGCCCCCTGGGTCTGTCATCCAAGTGGGGGTCTCCTTCGGGGTAGGGACTCTTTCAGTCAAGGCCCAGAAGGGGGCCTTTCCGGAGGAAGGTGTGAGCAGAGGAGCCGGGTGGACAATTCACAATCTCCCCAAGGCCACGAGCCCCCAGGAGCTGGCCGGAACCTGGCTCATTCAAGGATCCAATGAGAAGGGTTTTTTTTTTTCTCATCTGAAGGCTGGGGTGATTCTGAGGGCACACACAGGGGCCCTGAAATGATAAATGCCAGGTGCTAGATGGTAGCTGGGGTGAGCACATTCTCCATCAGCCAGGAATTGGGAGGACCAGATAGCTGCTTCGAGTTCATGCTAATGCTGGTTTTCCATCCCTAGAGAGAGCTCGCTCAGGGTCAGACCCAAAAGGAAAGCCTCCAACAGATCTCCCCTTTCCTCAACCCCTCAGCTTTAGGAGAGGATATGGAAACGGTGGTAAGGAAGTAGTGCATTTTACAACTCCGAAAAGCAGAGTAGAATGGTGGTTACCGGGGACTAGAGGTGGAGGGGAATTCGGGCTATTTGTCTAAAGGGAAGAACTTGAAAGGGAGTTCTAATGCACAGTATAGTGATTATTGCCAAAACTTCAAAACTTCACAGTTAAGAAAAATGAAGTGAATTGAAATAAAATTCATTTAGGCTGTAAAGCTTTGCGGTCTTATTTCCTGGGTTCGAATTCCAGCTCTACCACTCATCAGCTGGTGATTTGGGGCAAACTGCATAACTTTTCTAAGCCTGTTTTTTGTTGTTGTTCATTTTAAGATGACAGAGATAATATTACATAGTTCATACCTTGTAGAATTGTTATGAGCGTCAAATGAGACATGAAGACACAGTGTTTGGTCTAACGCCCAGTCAAACAAGATGAATGCTCAGTAAGGATAGTGATTACCACCGCCACCAGGAGGTGGGCACGGCAGGGCACCTGCTGTTCCTCTGATCCTGAGTAGCCAGTGAGAGGGAAGAGTCCCCAGGGGGTGCCGTGGCACACGTCACAGCAGAGCATTTTGCCTGGTGCCCTCCCCATTATAACGTCATTCTGACGGTGACACGTCACAGCAGAGCATTTTGCCTGGTGCCCTCCCCATTATAACGTCATTCTGACGGTGGGGAATTGTACCCCTGGGTGAGGCAGAAGGGGCAGCATCCCAGAGACCTGAAGTTGCTCGGACTCTGCCCCCCATCCCGGTCCTGGGGGCCCCCTAGGTTTGCTGTGCACCAGAAATGAGGAAGTATAGGCTTCCAGAAAAATCATAGTGAAAGAAAATCAACCTCAGAAAGTTGCTAGAGGCTGGCTAAAATTAACTGTTGCTCAAAGACGGAGACATGAGGCTAGAGGAAAGAGAAGTCGCAATTTTGTGTCCAGTGCTTGGGGTCGAGTGCTTTCATCTTGGCTCATCTCCGTGGGACCAACGGGCTGGGGGGTGGGGGGAAGAAGCGGAGAAGGATCCCCACCTGGGAGCCCAGGTGGTCCCAATGCTGGGACCGCTCAGAGGGAAAAAAGCAGCTTTGCCGATGTGGGGCTTGGTAGGCCTGAGAAGCCTTAGCCGCCCACTGAGCAGAGGAAACCGGCAGGAAGCGAAACTGAGCAGAGATGCGGAGGAGGAGGGTTCCGCACTGTGGCTGGTGATGCTGCTGGCTCCGCACCGTCCAGGCTGGTGACCAGCCACGTTGATGAGGCATCGTACTTTTTGATAAACCTCAGAGCAGGCCACATCCCCTGACTCACCAGTAAATGAGGTGAGGGCCTTGCCTAAGGTGCGAACTGAGTCATGGCTCTGTGGAGCAGGTCTTCCACCAGCAGGCCTGTCTCCTGCTTGGCCCTCGCAACCTCGGCGGCTTCTCCACCTCCAGCTGACTCCCCGGGCTCCCTGTCCTTCGAAGGCTGCGGGTGCCCCCCTTCCAGCTCTGTCAGAGGTCACCACCGGGCCCCTGTGCGCTACTCAGAGCCTGACTGAAGTGCAGAAGGAAATCTCCCCAACTTCCTCCCCGAGAGGGCCCGCACCGACTATCTTCCCTTTAATGACTGTATCGCTCCTCCCACAGAACCAACACATCCAGGAGAGTGGTGTACACTTTCTAGCACCGCAGTCCCCGACCCACGAGTTCATTCCTTTATCCATGTGTCCATTCATTCAAATGTCCATTCAATGAGTGTTTCTTGAGCCCTGGCTGTGTGCCAGGGAGTGGCCTGGGCACTGGGGACTACCGTATTTTTAGGACTATAAGACACAGCAGACCATAAGACACAACTAGGTTTTAGAGGGGAAAAATAGGGGAAAAAATTGAAGCAAAAAATACGATAAAATATTTAATAACCTGTGACCCCGCTCCACCGACCCCCCACCCCCTTCACAGTGAGCCAGGTAAGCTACATTTGGACTATAAGACACACCCCCATCCCCCTCCCAAATCTGGGGGGAAGTACGTCTTATAGTCTGAAAAATGCGGTAGGTACTGAACGAGTAACACGCGAGTTCCTGCTCTTGTGTGGCTCCTGGCTGCCCCGAGAGGGTCACGGGAGCCTGTGGGTCTGTGCCCTCTGACGTCCCATTACGGAGCCCGCTGGGAGCACGGCCTCTGAGAGCCTGCACTTCAGGCCAGGAGCCGGACTAGGCAGTCCGAGCTGCTGACCCGGAGCAGCTAGAAGCAGCGCAGCCGTGGCCGTGCTGGTCCTGGGGAGGGGGGCAGCCAGACTGACCCTCGTCTTTGGAGCAGGAGAAGACCCAGGGGCACAGAGGCCATCTGGAGGACATTTGCCCTCCAAAACGTGAAACCCAATGACCACAAGGTCTCTTAATTTTAGTTCCCAAGAGAAGACAGAAACCCAGGTTAAAATCGAAATTCTCTAAATTGTGAAATGTGGGCAACAGATGGGAGAATTAAAACAAACAAGGAAAACCTGTCTGGGGCTCTTATTATACAAAGCAAACGAGACACACCTGAGAGCTGCCATTTGCCGCCCTGGCTTGCCCCGACTCGGCAGTAACAGAACTGAATTCAGAGTCCCCGGAACGTCTCCCCCAGACCTGTTCACTCCACCCCACAGAGGGGAATGCCATTAGGCATGGTGTGAGCGCCGTTTTCTACCAAAACTCTAAAGTGGCTTCATAACTCTATTACCTTCGGACTTAGAGGTGGGCAGGGAGAAGAGAGAAGGGGAGGGAATGACTAGGTGGGGCCTGTGCTATAGAGTCCTTATTTCATTGTATCCTCACTGTGGAGTAGGCTTTTTTCATGGTTTCTGCAAGAGGACCTTGCTTTCCTAAGGCCACTCGGAGCCAGAGCCCATTGGAAGGAGCCTGTGCTCTTTCTAGCATGTTCTGTGGAACTGCCTGGAGGGACATCTGTGTCCATGGCCTGGGGGGACCTGACTCAGCAGAGCTGTGGCTTGCGCCTCCCTGGGCTGGCTCAGGGCTGGAGCGCCAACTGAAGACACTTAGCACCCGGCAGCAGGGCCAAAAGGAGGGGCGGAGCCGAGGGGCTCCCACAGGCCCTGCCGCTTCCTTGCTTTCCTCTTCTCCAGAGCATCCCTCCCACGAGTCTGCCACACACTTGCTTCTGCTCAGCACTGTTCTTGGAAAACAGACAATAGAGAAGCGACTGGGGACCCTATTTGTCCCTGGAAAGAGCTTTCAGGCTAATAAGGGAGACCCAGGGCCTCCAGGGCACATTAGGTGGAGAACACACCTGGAGCAACTTGTTTCCAAGGGTAGGACGAGGCGGCTTGGATTGGCCCTCCTGCGCAGACAGAATCGGAAGGAGGTTACTCAGAGTTGGGGGGGGGGGTGGCTGCGAGCAGGGCTGCTGAACTGCTCCTCCGGGAAAGGGGCCTAAAGTGGGGAGCCATTGGCCAGGGCTGCTCATCTAATCCCATTCAAATCTGCACATCTGGTACACTGCTCAGTAATAAAAAGGAACAAAAATGTGTGCATGTCAGATGGACGGACCTCAAAGACAGGCTAAGAGAATGACACCAGACACAAAAAAATCCCATGTTGAATGACTCCATCGATATAAATGTCCAGAAAAGGCCAATTCATGGAGTCAGGAAGCAGATTAGTGGTTGCCGGTAGTCGGAACTAGAAATGGAGATTAACTACAAAGGGGTGCAAGAGATCTTACTGAGATGTTTAAAACTGGAGTTGTGGTGTTGGTTACACGAAATTACTGGTGAATCATTTTTGGATATCTGAACTTGTTTAAACACACACATGCACACATACCTGCCCCCCAACCCCGACCCCGCCTTGGGGGGAGACAGAAGCACGACACCTTCCACCCAAGGCCAAAGGGGACATGAGCTCTAGCTCCGAGAGGGTGTAGACAGAGTTGCTACTTTCTCGTCCACTGGGTTGACCAGTTGGTCAGTTCGTAGTCTCAGAATCACACCAGTGGTTTGGAGTAAAGACGTTGGAAGAGGCCAGTGAGTTACGTTACAGGAAGATGCCCAGGAAGGAAGCAGAGCCGGCCTCAGACGGCCTGGTGAGAGCACCCGGTCCGCGGAAAGTCAGACCGGAGCCCACCCTGGGAATGCGGCCCCTCTCTTTCGGCTGTGCTCTTCGCAGAGGAAAGAGTTGGGATTTTACTCTTCTCACAGCAATAGCTCAGTGAGGAAGGTAGAAGTGATTTGGGCAACAAAAGAGTTAAATCTCCTGAGATGGGAAGGGACCCGAAGGACGTGCGGTATAGCCTTGGAGGCAGTGGAAAGAACTAGAATTCTCTCGTTTACTAGCTATGTGACCTCGTCTCACACAGAATGAAGATGCCTCTAAGCCTCGGCTCACTCATCTGTAAAACTGCGGTGGCCTACCGAATCTCAGAGGAGTAACGAGGGGACTAAATGAGCTCCCCCAGGGAGGACTTAGCGAGGGTGGCATCTGGTAGACGGACTTCATTCGTTCCGTCGTTTGTGAGTATGTACATGTGTTAGGCACCAAAGAGACACTGGCAAATGCATCAACAAGTAACATCATTTCAGGGAAAAAGGCTCTGAAAAAAGTAAAATGAATAGAACAGAGAGTAACCATGCCGGGGAGGGGCAGGGGCAGGGGAGGGGAAATGGGCGACTTTAGATAACAAAGTCAGGAAAGAAAAGACCTTTCTAAATAGGAAGGCCCTACATAGTCAATGTAAGAAAATAACATTGGAGAAGAAGCCCAAATAAAGAGAAGGAGCCAGCTGTGAAAAGATCTGGGAGGAATATTCCGGAGAGAGAGAACAGCACGTACAAAGGCCCTCAGGTGAGAATGAGCTTGGTCAGAGCCGGAACCAGGGGGGGGCAACGTGAAGTGCTCACATGCCGCAGGCTTAGGGCCTGTCCTTACTTAGAATTTTGGCATTTTATCTGCCATGGACTTCCTTTGGCATCAGTTTGGAACTTTTATTTTTATTAGAATTGGCATAAACATTGTATTTGTTTTAGGAGCAGGCTTCTCACCAGGGGTGCTTCACAGGAGGGAAGGAAACTCCTGCAGGCCTCCCTCCTGCTGGGCCCTGGGGGGGGGGCACCCAGGCTTCTCAGTCCCCACAATTTAACAATAGTCTGATGTTTGTGTATCGCCGAGTTATCACCCCATAAGTCTAGGGAGCATCCATCACCATAGATGGCTACAATTTTTTTTCTAAATTTGATTTTTAAAAGCATTAACACGTTATTGCGTTGTAATGTGAAACAAAATTCAACCAAGTACATTTGAAGATCTAATTGGCTTTAATTAAGCAATTCATGAATTGGGCAGCTTTGCCTCTTGCAACTAGAAGGGCCCTCTAAGGAGTGGTAAGAAATGCAAGGTTTTTATAGGCGGAAAGGGGGCGGGACTAAGAAGAGGTTAAAAGAGTGGATTATTTCAGGCAAAGTTGACTTCCCTTGGAGGAAGGCAGGAGGGTTTTTATAGGAAGTAGCAAGGAGCAAGGGAGCCATCAGGGAAAGAAAACAAGGGATTGTTTTGGGGTCAGGACAGTTGTTCTTTGGGGGAAGAGACTGTGAAGGGCTTTTATCATGCAGCTTGTCTCTTCTCTCCATTGTGGGGGGGGGGTAGGTTGTGGGGAACAGAGAGGCCCAGCAGGACAGATTACCTACTGGTAATTGGCTAGAAAGTTCAACTGGCCGTTTAAGATTATGTTCCTGGGAAAGGTTGAAACTGCAATTAAATTAGGTATTAAATCTAGGTTTGGTATCATGGGCTTTCAGCACAAGTGACGCTGTTTTGGGCCCGTGGTTTTCTGTTTAACACTGTTTTCTGTCACCCCTTAAATTTTGCAACGAGGCAAGCGCCTTACTCACCTCCCCCTAGTCCCTGCCCTATGGGGGAAGAGGCAGAAAGAAGCGGGATGAAAGTCAGCCGTGATCAAGGCTGGCGTGACCGTGCCGGACGCTATCTGTAGAAGTTGGGCTGGGCCCACGGGCAAGGCCTGGGCTGATGCGATTCCATAATTTAAGCATGAGGTCAGGGTTATTTCAAAATAGCCTAATCATAAATACCTCTCAGTCTTTGTGGAAAAGTCAGGAACTCAGATTATACTCAGAGGCGTCTGCCAGATACGCTGAGACACGGAGACTCCAGTTTCCCCTTGTAACCACGCAGAAACTTCCTTTCTTTAACTCGACTTTTCTGCTTTCTTTTATTTCACACTGGCCCTCTCCAGCGCCCTGACTTACCTGCCCCCGTCACACTTCAATGTCCACTCCCACTCCCTTATTCAAAGGTGCGTTTCCCCGGGTGCCCAGAAACAAAGGATGGGGTTGGCTCGGGGCAAAGATAAACCTTTTACTAAAGAAGTTATATGCAGGCATAACTACTCACTATGACTTATTTATTTTATTTTTTAAATATTTTATTTATTTATCTATAGAGAGGAAGGGAAGGAAAGAGGGAGAGAAATATCAATGTGTGGTTGCCTCTTGTGCGTCCCCCGCTGGGAACTGGCCTGCAACCCAGGCATGTGCCCTGACTGGGAGAATCGAACCTCGATCCCCTGGTTCGCAAGCCCGTGCTCAATCCACTGAGCCACACCAGCCAGGGCCCTAGTTAGAAATTTATAATCAGATCACCCTGAGAGTTTACTTTCCATAGAACTCCTTTCTTGTCCATAAGGAGAGGCCCCAGAATCTCCCCCAGATCACTCCAGGGGAGAATTCTGGGGCCACCAGCGAGTTGTGGGGCCCCTCCAGCCAGTCTCTCCCTGGCCCAGCCCCCAGGGGACCTCCCAACTCTACAGAGTTCCTTTGAGATTAAGAAAATGTGTCTAAGTGGCAAAGCTCTAACCAAGCCTCCTCTGCTGGGCTACAGGCCTCTCTGATACCATTGGAAGTAAACCCTTCTACCTGTGCTCTGCCAAGCCTTCAGGGGAATTAGTTTGGGATATTCACAAAACTGTGCTCCCGCCAGCTTTTTCAAGCTTGCAGAGCCTTCTGCTGGAGACGTAAGCCATATCCCGTTTTGTCAGTTGCCTCTTGCCTAATTAATTTCCCTTCGTAAGGATTGGAGAAGAGCAACTTTCTTCCTTCCTAATTTGCAGCAACGTTCAGGGCTCCCCGGCAAATAGGCCCCCAGTAGCTTGTTGAGTATCTTACCATTCCCTTCTTCCCTTCCTCCCTCTCTCATTTAACATGTTTTTTTAGTATCTGCACCTGTATGCATATCGCTCTACTGGGGATACAAAGATGAATGAGACAAAAAGTACTGGTCTCATACTGAGCTCTTAAACTAGTTGTGGAGACAGGTGAAGCAATTATAATATGTCTGCTATGATGAGGGAGGTAAGGGGTGCTGTAAATGTCCATAGATGAAAACGGGGTGGAGGGACGGATCTAGAGCCTCATGTTCTTTTAAAACATGGCAATGAGGTTCAGAGAAGAAAAAGGTGAGAGTTTTCAGTCTTACAACCCCAGAGCTCCTGTCTTCTCACATCCAAACTCATGACCTCTCTCACTCTGAGGCCCAGAACAATCTCTAAAGGGGAAGAAGTCAAGGACTTACTGGGAAGCGTTCAGCAGATGGCAGTCTGACCAAGCGCACTGGCCTACTCCAAGGACCGGGCAGCTCCCGCCTCTCCCACACATCTTGCTGGGGCCAGCCCCGCCCCAATCTTGCTGACTAGCCCCAGATGGCCAGTGCGCAGGAGAGAGAAGCTGAGACCTGGCTGGGACCTTAATGAGCCTTCTTATTTTTTCTTCTCATGCTTCCTGCACCAATCCTACTCTTAGGTGCAATGCCTAGTCTGCACAGTATTGGTTTTCTAGCAGTTGCTCCAATTCCACATGGAGACCAGAAGTCTGTGAATGGGCCCCAAAAGCGAGGAGTGTATCTATATTAAGCAATCAAATCCTTTCTTAAACTGCTTAGTCAAGCCTGTTTGCAGCTTGCCCTCACCTCCAAAGGTTTCTAGAAAGAGCTGATATGTTTTGTCCTCTCTCCCTCAATAAATGATATTTCTGTGGGCTCATTACAAAACTGCACCACAGGCTCTGTGGACACCTGAATAAGTGACTCCTGCAAGTGATTCTCCTGCTCAACCTTACCTCGTCTAATCTTCAGCACCTGCCCTCCCTGCAGGGCAGTTGTGCAGTAGGACTCAGGTGTATAGGTCTAGGAAAAGGCACTGGCTGGGCAAAGCTAAAGGGATTTCTTCTCCTGCGCCCGGAAGGTGGACATGCCTGCCAAGGGAAGAGGCCAAGAAATGTGCTCTCCAGGGGCAAGGTTATTTAAAGCTTCCCAGAACCTCTCTGACCTGAAATAATCTTTTCCTTCCTCAAATTGCTTAGTCCTAGCTGAAAGCTGAGCACAGGTGGCTGGCTGCTTAGAAACTGCGAAGATCCGAAAACACAGGAAAAACTCTTTGACTTTTAGAAAGACTTGGTTTCCTCAACGCCTCAGGCTCTATGGGGGCGGGGGGAGGGTCTGGTGGTTTCTGGGCATCACTCTCACCTGCCTTAATCCTGCATTTGCAGCGGTGCCCAAGTCTGGCAAGGAAAGAGGGCCACTTGCTTTGCTTGGCTGAGTTTGAAGGACCAACTGAAGAGGCAGGTCAGAGTTCAGCCACACTGTACAATGTTCTCTCACCCAAACTAGGGAAAAATGAAGATTCCATTCTGTTATGACGGCTCAGACGATGGACATTCCCAAGGACAAGTCTAAATGCAAAGGGTGCCTGCCAACTATAGTCCTAAAGGAAGGAATCCAGGAATAGTGAACCTCTTATTAAAAAAAAAACCCTGGTGAAGAGCTTTATTCCTAAGAAATCACCACGTAATGGGTTCTTTTGGTAAAATAATATCCTGCTTAAGCTGTGGCAATTAATCGTGAGTGTGCATCAGACTTGTCTAGGGAAGGTGGGCGTGCCTTCCCGGTACCACAGATAATCCTGCTCTCTCGGCAATCTGTACACTTTATCCGGGCACGGGTCGTTTGCAGGGGTGGGGTCCTGGGTCGTCATGTCCTAGTCAAAAACGGGGCACGAGCAAGGTAATGATTGGAGGCCTGTCATCCACCTGCCTGGGTCATATCAGAAGATGCTATGGAGGACAGAATAGCCCTCTCCACGTGACCTTCTGCAGACATGGCCTTGACCCTGCCGTTTACCTGGGGAGGGCAAGGTTGGGGAGAGGAAATGGCAGGGGGAGAGTGCGGTCCCTGAGCCATTCATTCTCTCTGTGGCTCCCGACACCAGAATGGAAGGCATCGTAGTACAGAGAAAAAAACCCTGGCTCTGGAGCCAAGCTGTCTAGGTTTAAATCTTAGCTCAGACTTACTACCTCTGTGACCTTAGGCTCAGTTTACTCATCTGCATAAGGGGGACAGTAGTAATTTCTATGTCATAGAATTGTTCAGGGAATTAAATGAGTACATATGCATGTATACATGTATATTTGTGTACGTATGTAGGACTTGTGCCTGGCAAACAATAAGCACTTTGTATTTGTATTACATTTATTACTATGAGGCTTCTCAAGGCCGTCTCTCTCTCTCACCAAGACCCAACCTCTTTGTGTCTCTTCAAGGGCTACATTAGGTTCTGGAGTTCATCGACACCACTATTACATTTCCATTGGATCTTCAGGGGAGAGAACAAGCAGCTCTCGCTAAGTAAAACTCATTATCTTGATCAGAATCTGACTCTGCCATTATCCACTGACGACTTCATTTGAAAAATGAGGTTATTACACACCTGGCTGGTAGTTGGCTGGGCCAGGTTCCTGTTTATCATCATAACAATGCTATTTGTATATTATATAGCTTTTTTCAATAAAAATAATTTATTCTTTTTTGTCTTAAGGAAGCTGTGTTGAAGTATATTTGCACACAATGACATGAACCCATTTTAAGTGTATCGTTTAATGACTCTGGATAAATATGTGCACCATGGTAACCACCCTGCAATCCAGACAGGGAACTTTTCTCTCGGCCGCACAGTTCCTTTCTGCTTCCCTGTTGGTCCCCAGTCGGTCCCCACCCACCCGCCACCACCAGCCCAAGTGCCACTGCTCTGCTTTCTTTCCCTGGATATTAGATTTGTCTTTTCTAGAAGTGTCGCGTGAACAGAATCAGACTATATGTAGTGGTCTGTGTTTGGTTTCTTTTAGCTCAGCATATGCTTTCAGGATTCATTCATTTTGTTGCCTATTATCAATACCTCATTCCTGTTTAAAAATATTTTTTTTATTTATTTTTAGAGAGAGGGAAAGGGAAGGAGAAAGAAAGGGAGAGAAAGGTCAATCAGTTGCTTTCCTCAGGTGCCTCAACTAGGAATTGAACCAATCACGTTTTGCTTCATGGGAAGATACCCAACCAGCTGAGCCATGCCAGCCAGGGCTAGCTTGTTCCCTTTTAATGCTTGGTAATATGGATATATTATAATTTATGTGGCTGTATCACCATTTATTTATTCATTGACCTTTTATGGACATTTGGGTTGTTTCCAATTTTTAGCTAGTATGAATAAAGTTGTGGACATTCATACTGAAAGCATCGCGTGGACATATTTTTTTGGGGTAAATAACTAGTAATGAAATTGCTGTGTCATCTTCTAAGCATATACTTACCTTTCTAAGGAACCACTAAGCTGTTTTCCAAAGTGGCTGTAGCTTCTTACATTCCTATTAGCAACGCATAAGAGTCCACAGTCTCCTGCATCCTCTCCAACAGTTGGCATGGTCCGTCATTTTTATCTTAGCCATTCTAGTAGGTATGTGATGTGTTATTGTGATTTTAATTTTTATTTCCCTAGTGACTAATGATACTAAACATCTTTTCATGTGCTTAATGGCCTTTCCTATATATTTGTAACGTGCTTGCTAAAACCTTTGCATATTTTAAAAATTGAGTTGCTTGTATCATTATTATCGAGCTACAGAGTTCTTTAGATATTCTGGATATAAGTGCTTCAGCAAATATACATATTATAAATATTTTTTCCTTGCCCATTGGCTCTTACCTTAAGTTTCTGATCCATTCTTGGTTAAGCGTTGAGTATAGTGTCAGATAAATGTTGACACATATGTAGTGTGAGGTAAGGAATTCAGTGGCGTAAGGAAACAAGACTCCTCTTTCCTTGTTTAAATTACCTTGACACCTTAATAAAAAATCACTTGACTACACATGTAAAGTCCTATTTCTGGACTCTTTCTTGTATTCCCTCTACTCCCACTTCCCCTACAAACATGCTCTATTTGTATTACTATTTGTATTTGATGATGATGATATAACAATCTGGGCAGCTATAGTTTCTTTCAGAAGTTGTCAAAAACCCTATAACTGTAAGCAGCTTCCCTGGTCTGGGGCCTTGTCCTCCTAGCAGGGGGAACAGGGGTGAGTGTCCAAATTGGGGGGAGTCTCAAAATTTCTGTTTGATCCTCACGTGGGGGAAGGATAGCCATTTCAGTAGGTGTCCGGCTGGGGCGATCCTAGTGGGAATTTTGTTTGGTCAGTTGGCACATTTGCCCCCTCCCTCCCCCTACTGGTCAGTTGGCACATTTGCCCCCTCCCTCCCCTACCGCCAACCTCCCGCTGCCCCTGCACCACCCCCTCAACCAGCCCCAGCCACCTGCCTAAGGACACAGTAGCTCTGGGACTGGGCAGGTCAGAGCTAGAGTAGTGCAGCCTCTCAGAGCCATTACCCTTCACGGATTCTCATCAACAAGAAAACAACTTTCCCCCACAGGTTTTCCTTCCCTCGGGTGAAATGAAGTGCCCTTCGGCCATCGACTTTCACTTGGCTGCAGGGCTCATGAGGAAGCACAACCCCTCCCTTCTCTAGCTGAGTAGTAATCGTGGGGCCCTCAGAACTTTGTCCCCTGCCAGCAACAGCAATACTCAGCAAGTCGGGTATGAACGATTCAGCTCCCAGCACCAGTTTTCAATTTGGAACAGATTGGGTCGTAGCTGGTCCATTTCAAAAATATGTGTGAGATTGGGGCCTTCTCCATATTTGAATATTTTTGCTTATTTTGATGGGTATAGGCTGGAAGGGACCTTGTAAATGTGTATTTAAGCTATCCCTTTCCCCAGAAGTGTGATATATTTTTAACTTATTTCTTAACTTTCTTGAACATTCTATTTTTAATGTGTTCTTAGGTCAGCTGAGATCATCACGTGAATGGGTTTTTTTTTCCCAGTTGGCACGATTTCTTGAATCCCATATTCAATAGGAAGTTCAATGTCCTTTCTAATATGTTTGCCAATTCCTGAGAAGTTGATTGACTCTTGGTCATTTCTGGCCTGAGTTCAGGTCCCAGCTCCCTAAGCACTCTTGGTCTCACCAATAGCTCACCTCCTGGAGCTCTCTTCTCTTTTGTACTCCATAACTCAGCTCCTATTCTATGATTCTTTGCCTGGCAACTGTCCCTCAAAATGTCCCACAGGCGTTTTTTTAAAATGACCAACATTAAAGATTTGAGGTGGTGGGGAGGGGGTGGGAGTTACACAGACCTCTCTCTGCTTCTGAAGGTCCCAGGTCCTTCCTGCTTAGAATCCCTCTCCCAGGTCACTTCTGTTTATTCTACTGAGCATAATGACAATAATATTAATAATCATCATCATAATAAAGATAAACAGAATTTGCTGTGTTTTAGGCACTTCTAAAACACTTTACATTATATTAATCATTTAATCTTCTCCACAATCCTATCAGGAAGCTATTATAATTAGCCACATTTTGCAGATGAAAAACTTAATCATATCGAATTTGTTTCTCTTAAAAACGAACCATTAGAATTGGAAGAGGCTTTGAAATTTTGTTTGTTTCTTCTTTCTCTCTTTCACTAGTTTCTGGGAAGTAAACTGAGCAACATGGAGAGTCATTTTCCCAAAGACATGAATGCTGTCAGTTCAAAAACAGATAAGAGTGAAGTTTCAGGTAACCGTAAGATGTCAGCTGGGGTCACCCTACTTGCAAGACTGAAGACAATCAAAAGTCCCCATTTAGTAACTTGTAGGAATCAATGACCATCCCCAGATCCTGGCAAATGTTTGGGAAACCTACCCGCTCATGGCTGCCTGGGTTAAGATCATGTCCCTGCTGAGCAGGCTTAGGTGACGGGCCCTCACATGACAACACGTGGACCCCGACACAAACACAGCTGCTTTCCTCCACGCCCCGTGCCCTGCACACGTGCTCCTCACTTGAGGAGCAGAGGGTGCTGGGAACTTGGAGAGATGGAGCTAATGTCAAAGTAATACTCCCAACTCAATTTAAATATTAGAGATCTTCTTAGAAGGCTGTTCAGCTCTCCCACCACTGAGGATTTGACTGTATCACTGGCTTTGACTTTTGCTTTTATTTATTTGTTTGTTTTTAGAGAAAGTAGAAGGGAGGGAGAAAAAGAGGGAGAGAAACTTCAGTGTGTGAGAGAAACATCAATCGATTGCCTCTCACGATCCCCCAACCAGGGGCCTGATCCACAACCCAGGCATGTGCCCCGACCAGAAATCAAACTGGTGACACTTTGGTGTCTGGGAGGACGCCCAGGCCATCGAGCCACGCTGCTCAGAGCACTTTCTTTTTATCTTGCATCCATTTTCTCCTCTTAGGAGTTTAAAATAATTTCTTTCATTCTCAGGAAGCCATTGAACTCCCTCCTTAACACTTCATGACCAGGGATTACAACCTAAGAACCAACTTCATTTATCTAAATGGATGATGAGCTATTTTTTGAATCAACGAGTACTTCCATCCTAAGAGAAATTTGGAGGCCATTAAAATATATATATACAAGCCCTGACTGGCATGGCTCATTAGATTGAGTGCTGGCCTGTGAACTGAAAGGTTGCTGGTTCAATTCCCAGTCAGGGCACATGCCTGGGTTGCAGGCCAGGTCCCCCACTGAGGGGCATGTGAGAGGCAACTGATCTCTCGCACATTGATGTTTTTCTCCCTCCTTTTCTCCCTCCCTTCCCCTCTCGCTAAAAATAAATAAATAAAATCTTTAAAAAATCTATAGGCAGCGTTCCCTGTATGTTATAATAAGAAAAAGACTTGGTAACTTTGGGCTGAGGTGTAACTCCTGCATCACTGTGTGGCTTCCTTTGCCCTGCTCCAGGAAGCTGTATCCACAGGCAAGAGAGGTGGCCTAGGTTCTATTGTTGGGGGCACACCCACTGTGCCCTGATTGGGTCTGCATAGTGACTAGACCTTGTACATGAGGTCTACGTGGGAGGAGAGGGCAGTGGGAGCATTTCTAGAACCTATACGACCTTTTATTTTCTATATTATAAAGCTGGAATGTTATATGTATTGTGCACAACAATATAATATAATGCACTGTACTGTAATGTGTTTGTGAATATACATTAGCGTTCTGAAAATAGATATAATTAGAAGAGCTATTTTAGTGAGCCTGAAGGAAAAGCCTATAAAAGTTTTATGTGTATATGTTATTCAGTGTAGTATATATGCTGTATGTAGAAACACTCTTCAGCACATTATATAGGTAGGAAAGATTAGGATACTTTTAAAATGACATTGGAAAATTGGATTAGCATTTGGAAATAAATAAACTTGGAGTCACTTTGCATTCAATAGAAGAATATATTGATGAATATTTACCATAATCTTGAAGAAATTCTAATCATGATACTAAAGACACTAAAATAGATTTGACAGCCGCATCAAAGCAATGCTCTGGGTCTTAAGGAGCCTGAAGGAATGAGCCCCACCCGGGGATGGGAACAATCTAAAAGCTGAAGGTATGGCCACAGGACCAGATCAAGGTCAAGTGGAAGAGAGTCAAGCTAAGATTTAGACTCCAACAGTTCAAGATTTCTGCTCGTGCGTGTGTGCACTCCCAGCCCACACACTTGCAGACCGTTGAAAGGCTGGACGCCCAGCATCGACATCTGTTCTCAAGTCCAAGAGGCAGGATGTAAAAGGCGCCCAAAGACACGAAGAGGGGCCTAAAGGAGGAAGTACTCATGTCAGTGGAGAGTCAAACAGAAGACTTGGACGTGACACCTGAGCAAATGGCAGGAGCTTTCAGGTAACACTTGCCTGGTACTTTTCACAGGAAAAAAAAAGCATGTGACTTCTGTGAAAAAAATAGATAAAAGACATAGTAAATAAATCAACTGAGATAAAACGAGGAAGCTAGGAAAGTTAAGAAAGCAAAGCCCAAATAGCAATGAACAAATTCATATCATAGAAATAGCGACCAGAGCCTAATGCATGCTATGGCCAATTTAACATGGGATGTGAGGAGTAGCACCAAAAATTCACATGAACTTCAGATAAAGAGCAGTCAGAAGAAGGGAGCGAGGCAGTGAAGAGCCAGCGTATCCTTCTGACGGATGCTGTTGGTTGTTGACCCACAGGTCTGTCCCAACCCCCTTCTCCCTTGTTATTTCTATGGGATGAAAAACTGAAATACTCACTATTTCAACTTCCTCAGAAAGATACATACCCTTTGACTTGAAAACTTGTTGACACTACTTTCAGTAAAAAAAGCAAATTGCAGAACTGCACAGAAAAAAAAGCATTGTTTTTATGTTATGGATGAATATGTACCCCACCTCAAATATTAATGCCTGAATCCTGATATTTCAGGGTGTGACTTCATCCAAAAATAAGGTTTCTAAAAATGAGGTCATTAGGTTGCACTCTACTCCAACATGATTAGTGTCTTTATAAGAAAAGGAAATCAGGACACAGACACGCACAGGGAGACCAGGTGAAATGGGGAGAAGACAGACACCTCCAACACAAGGAGAGGGGTCACAGGAGAAACTGACCCTGCTGACACCCTGACCTGAGGCTCCTGGCTTCCAGAACTGTGAGGAAATACATTTCTGTTTATGTCATCTATTGGTGTGGCGGCCCTGACTGCTGTGGCTCAGTGGGTTGAACATGATCCTACAAACCAAAATGTCACTGGTTCGATTCCCAGTCAGGGCACATGCCTGGGTTGCGGGCCAGGCCCTGGGTTGGTGGTGTGTGATAGGCCACCGATCGATGTTTCTTTCCGTCTCTCCCTCCCTTCCTCTCTTTCTAACAATAAATAAATAAATCTTTAAAAATTAAATCACCTAGTCTGTGCTACTTCGCTATGGCAGACCGCGCAAACTAACAGTGTGTGTGTGCAATAAAATAAAACTGGAAAGATCTATCAAACTATTGCTGAGTTTACTTCTGGAGGGTTGCCTCCATAAGGGAGTTTTAATTGTATGTTTCATTTCATACATTCTTATTTAAACATATGACCTAAGTACAATTTCTTTCTTAACGAGAAAATAAGGAATCTTAAAAAATTAGGTACGGAAAAAGGAAAAAAATCGAAGTGCATACTAACGGACACATCTCTGGGTGTGGTCCCAAGTTTGCCTCTGAGCTGTCTGTCAATAATGCCCCTTCTCCAGCTCCGTCTCGCTGGTCAGCGTTCACCACGTCGTCTGCCAGATAAAGCCGGGCTCAGTGGTTAAGATGAACACACCTAGTGCTGATAGCAGTACCCGTGGAGGATGTCCCACTAGTCCTCACAAAGGTGACCTTGCCAGCATTCTCATTTAAACTGCGGCAGCTGCCACAACGGCTGTTTTTCTACCAGCTATTGGAGGTGCAAGCAAAGGCAATTTCAGGGGCCAGGATCAAGGCGTGCGCTCCGATTTGCCACTCAGCTCACCTGGCCTGCTTCACGCACCAATTTGCTTCACAATAGACAGGTGGTTTACACAGCTGTCTGTTCTCTGCGAAGGTTTAAATTTGTGGCCCCAGTGTAAAGGGACAGAGCGTGGATGGAGGCGGGCCTCGGGGAGTGGGACCCTCTTCTTCCTTCTCTCCCTCACCTGAACAAAACTTCTCTCCTTCTCTCTGAACAAAACAAAGGGGGTGTTGCAATGACCAGCTGGGGAAAAACTTTGTTCCGTCGGCCTAGTAGTTTGGTCTGGGGGCAGGACTTGGGGGTGGGTGGTGGTATTGTGTGGCCTTTTTGCCCCTAACATATATTGAGCACTGACTAGTTGTGAGTCAGTTCTGTTAAGTGAATGCCATTTATTATTTCACTTAAGATTACAACAACCCTGTGAGGTAGAGTCTATTACAGGCTCCATTTTAATACGCAGGGAGGTGGAACCTGAAGGGGTTAAGGAAGTCGGTTAAATCTCTCCGCTAGTCGAGGGAGAAGCAGGACTTGAGCCTGTCGTCTGGCTCTACAGCGATGTTCTCTGCATCGCTACACCTCGTATAGGAAGGCCTGGCATCAAGGGCTAGGGTGGCCACGGGCTTGGACGAATGATGTCCCTTCCTGTTTCTGAGCCTTATTTTCCTCCTTGGTAGAGAGAGGGGC
The DNA here is from genome assembly GCF_021234435.1 of Artibeus jamaicensis. Classification (NCBI taxonomy): domain Eukaryota; kingdom Metazoa; phylum Chordata; class Mammalia; order Chiroptera; family Phyllostomidae; genus Artibeus; species Artibeus jamaicensis. Next base: position 8,597,700 of record NW_026522030.1, read on the forward strand.
TTCACCTCAGCCCTCCAAAGAAAGCCCCTCTCGCTCGGCCATGCCAGGCTTGGGCCCAGATCATTATTTTGGTGAATGGTCTGGATGGAAGACCTTGCCATCAGCTGCGGCCTTTCCAGGGGGCAGAAGTTGTGGCCAGGGAAAATGTGGCACCTTCTCTGCAAGATCTGCCCAGGAGGATGACCCATCCGTGGCCAGGCTGTGCTGCAAGATCTTGGGGCACTTTTAGGACCCTGCCTGCCTCCTGTCCCTTCCCATCCCTACTTTTAGATCTACTCCCTCATTGCCCTCTTATCACCGTGCTCCACCTGGTGACAGCTGATGTGAAGATACCTGCCCCCGCAGGTATTAGGAGCAGCGAATCTATGATGAGCAGAAGCCCCGTTACAGGGCCGCTTTCCAACGCCACTTTCCCTCCAAGACCCGTTATCCCCACTCCACCTGTTTCTTTCCTCAGCCCAGTTAACACTATGGCGCCGTGCCTTTTCGCTCTTTCTCTTTTAAGAGACTTTCTTTAGAGACTTTCTTGTAGAGAAAGGGGATAAAGGGGAAGGGAGGGAGAAAGAGAGGGACAGAAACATCACTGTGCAAGAGATATATTGGTTGCCTCTCACAGGCCCCCAACCAGGGACCTGGACTATAAACCAAGAATGTGCCCTGACTGAGAATCGAACCATCGACCTTTCCGTTAGCAGGCCGGCGTTCAACCCACTGAGCCACGCCAGCCAGGGCACTCCATTGCTTTTTCTAAAAGCTACTTTGTAACAGTACTCCAGGGCAAGCCTCCCTTGCAGAAATGGCTGTGGTTAATTTTCTTTCCCCAGCATCACTTCCACCTGCAGCTTCTGTCCAACTACCATGCCAAAAGTTACCTGGGAAGGTAACCGAATTAGGAGACTATAGTTCATGTTCCCTAAATCCAGAGATCTGTGTGCAGCGTTTTAGGACAAGAGAAGTCCCAAAGATGAGGCAAGGAGAATGGTGCACATTCATTTTTAAGCCCATGCCGGGGTCAGAAGGGTTGAGACACTGGAGAAATCAACAGGGCAGAGGTCACGGGACTTCCCACAACCAGGGTCCACCTTAATGGGCTCCCTCAGCGTTCAGATATGAAACTAAGGCCTGAAGAAGGGAAGAAACCTATGAATCACTGACAACCCTGGGCTCCCGAATATTATTTCAACATCATTTTCATTGCAGCCCTTATCGCATTTGAAAGCTGTCTCCCTCAACTGCACAGCTGGCCTGGCGGATCTGGGTAACAGTCTGGATTTCAGCCTTGATCTCTGGGGTGCACAGAGGCAGGGCCTCTTGGAACCCAAGTTGCGCTTTCTTTACTTGTCCCTGTTATTGATTTGTTTTTTGTAAGCAACCTTTTAAAAAGTATTGAAATGTAACAAACATATTGTCAAGTGCACAAATCTCAAGTGCACACAGCTCAAGGTCAAGATAGAGAACATTTTCAACACCCTAGAAAATTACCCTTGGCCTCTCTAAATACACCCAGGATACCCACTATTCTGACCTCCATTTCTATCAGCTGTACTTAGGCCTTTTAATTCAGAACTTCTGTTAAATAAGAAAATGGAGGACAATCAGAAGTTCAACGGCAACCTCTACAACTTAGTTACATTACTGAACACCAACTTTTAAAAGATTTAGTGGTTATTGTACATTTTTTAATGCATACGTGACTTTACTCTTTGCTCAGCAAGCTTTCAGGAGTCCACTGACTACAGCCGGAAGCCGAACCCTTGGCTGACTTTACCGCCCTCCCAGGTTTGGCCCCTCTGACATCTCTAGTTTCGCTCTTCCACCCATGATGCAATCCTTCCCATCATTCTTCTCCATGGACACACCCAGCCGTATCACCACTCTGAGCTTTTTGCTCACATAACAGCCTCCTCTGCCTGAAATGCCCCCTGCCCCCTTCTTCACATCTCTAAATCATTCATGCTTTTCAAGGCGTAGCTTAGAAGTCCCTGCTCCTTGAGGCCCCTCTTCAAATTCAAAGGGACCTCTCACCCACTAGCAGCTTATCCATTTTTTTCTTAAAGCATGTAGCTCATCCAGCCTCATAGCAGAGTCATCTAGTAATCTCCCAGCTGGACTCTGACCCACGAGACAGGACTCATACACGTCACACGGAGCATCTTTAATTTCCCACAGCATCTAGAATATATTAGTGAGTAATGAACCAAGGGTGCCTGAGTTCAGATCATGAGTAGTACTGTGATGAATACCGTTCTGGAAACTCCGAGACATGAAAGTTAAGAATGGAAGAGAACGGGAGCATTTACGGTGGTGTGGAAATCAATGGCCCTAAAGTGGGACTCGAGGGAGGGCACATAGGAAAAGATAAAAAGGAAGAAAGAAAGAAATACTGAGATTGTGGGAAAGAACTGCAGGCTGCCCACCCAGCTGAGGGGGAGGGAAGGGCAAGACATGGCAGTGCGCAAACTCTCCACCCCCTCCTGAAATTCTGGTGCCTGTACGACCCAAGTGTGAGGCCAGGCCCTTGCTCTGCCGGTGATTTCATGTGGAGGGTGGGGAGAGAAGCAGTTATAGAAACAAGGGTGGAGAAGCAACACTGATCAAAACGTGAAGTTAAATGTATGAGAATCACAAGAACATGCACGAATGGGGCCACTTCCTCAGGGGGACTGGGAAGCAAAAGCACACTTTTACTGTCATAGGTAGCTTTCTTTTTCCCCTCTGAAAGAAGGAACACCTATTTTGAACTGGGAAATGCAGTGGGTCTTGGGGTTGAGAGAACATGAGACCTCTGCTCTCAGGAGCTGGGACCCTGAGGTTGTGGGTGGTTCCGAGTGGAATGGCTGGCCAAACGCGAAACCCCGTCTGGACGCTGCACTCCAGCACTATGAAGACACCTCGAGAAAGACGCTATGTCATGTGCCACCTAAAGGTAGGTTTGTGTAGCCGGAGTGCTCCTACACTGGATGTGACTACACCTGAGCACACCACTTTAGAGGGAAGCATCGCCTTCCCCTCTGCCTTGGGAGAAAATGTCAACAGGCTACGGTGACAGGGAGCATCTTGAAAACCAAAGCACTTTCTTCAGGGGTCAAGGCCCCTGCTTTCCAGGACACCGTATTTTGGTGAGAGTGGCATCTAGGTCACCACTGTGCTTATGGTAACGGGTCAGAAAGAGCACGGAGGCAGCTATTGGACTTCTGAGCCTCTATTGTGGAAGACGGCAGGGAGGCGGAGGGCTGGAACGGGTTAACTGTGCACTCTCATGGCTGCTCTGACAAATTTAAAGGTGGTGGCTTAAAAATACAAAGTTCGGTCACAGGTCTGAAGTGGACTCACAAGACTAAAATCAAAGTGTTAGCAGGGCTCTTTCCTTCTGGAAAACCCATTTCCCTGCCTTTCCAGTTTTCACCTGCATTCCTTGGATTGTGGCCCCTTCTTCCACCTTCAAAGCTGGCATGTAGCACCTTCAAATCTTTTCTGTCTTTCTCTTCCGCACTTAAAGGACCTTTGAAGTTACATTGGGCATAGCTGGATAATCTCATTTTCAGATGTGTTGCTTTGCAAGCTTATTTCCATGTGTGACCTTGATTCCTCCTTGCCAAATAATAATATAACGTATTTACATGCAACATAACATATCCCCATTAACCCAGGGATTAAGATGTAGACATCTTTGTGGGGGAGCTTAGTCTGTCCATCACAACTGGTAAACAAAGAGAATCTGCCAGGGAAACATGGAGAAAGAATCCTTATCCTTATTTCTCTTGTATTATTCTCATCAGATAGAGAGATCTTTGGACCCAAAAAAGAAAAATCAACACCATTGGAACCAAAGCTCAAGATGGGTGCAGAGGCAGCATAGCTCTAGGCTCCCAGATCAGAATGGAATTCACCCCAAGACACTGAGAATTTAGAAATAAGATTTCCAAATTGCCCATGGAGAGTTTTGAGGACTTATAGAGAATAGTGGGCATGTTAGAAGACTAAACATGGTCAAAACAATGCACTAATTTTAAAAGGGAGACTGTAGATTCCCTAAACTATAAGTGGATGAGTTCAACATTGCTTTTAAAATCATTTTAAATGAAACATGAAAAAGAATGTTTCACAAGCACCTAAAAGGGTTTATTGCAACTAGGAGATGACATGGATTCACTGAGAACAAATCATATCAGACAAATCTCCCCTCCATTGACATGGGCTTCCCCTGGTAGGTCTAGAAGGAAGATGGACATTGTGCACCACTGACTGTTAGTACCGCACAGAGCTTCCTAAGGCAGAGGCTGTCTGGGGTTCGTCTGCACATTATCAGGCTGTGCTGCAGTTGGCCCAGGCTGACTCACAAGAGCTGCATGTGCAAGTCTCTTCCCAACTCCATCCACATTTGGTGACATCACATTGGTAGTTTGAAATCTGCCATTTTTGAAGCAGTTTGGGAATCAGCAAACATTGCAAACCAGGGATTTTTTTCCCCTGGCTAGTTGGTTGTTAAACACTGACCAGTACAACACTGACTGTGCTCTCAGCATCTGGTGAAGTGCCGAGAAACAGCAGGTGCTCAGCAACTGTTGTCTGAAGGGATAAGTAACTTGAACACGAAACTTGACCAAGTCTCCCATCACGTAACCGTGGTCAGGAAGAGACCTCTTAACTGGATGCCAGTGCAACAAAAAACCAAAAGAAAAAATAGAAAGAAAGGAAGGAGGGAAGGAAGAAGGCAAGAAGGAAAAAAGGCCTATGTCAAGTTGGTAGGAATTTTCTAAGAGCTGATTAAAGAGCTCTGTCCTCTGTCCTATGAACCTGGAGTAATTTTTACATCAACACGAGAGACTGAGTATGTTGTTTCATACAAAGAAAACTTCACCATCACCACCTAGAATGATGAGCAGAACCTAGTAAGATGAAATTTCATGGGGACAAATGTCAGGTCTTGTTCTCAGATTAAGCGAGAACTAAAATGGTAAAACACACTATGCAAGTACAGGATGGGGTAGGGATGTGAGAACATAGCTTAGCTGCATGAGATGTGAAAAATGAGTCTGATTTCTTCTAACTGGTCAGATGATGACTTAACACACTACAGCTGATCCAGGCCCTACGTAGTTGAGCGTTCTGAGAAGAGTGACTGGAATGACAAGAGACACAAGCATTGTCTTGGGAGGCCTCATAGAAGAAAGGTGGAGCTTCTCATTGGAGAAGAAAAGACTCAAAGGAATAAGAGGTTGCCACCAAATGTTGGGATGAGTATTACAGAGACAGCCATGACCCTGCCCGACTCCAAGGGGGCACCATTTACGCTGCAGTCTAGGGGACACCAACACCCAGAGCTGTGCAGTGCATGTCTGTGCAATCGGAAGTGCTACTCCTGAACGTGGACAAGAGGTTCCTCTTCCAAATAGTAGAAGCCCCAAGGAGTTGTATTTCAGCTCAATTTCAGCAAGAAGCTCAGACCTCCAAGAGAGGACTTTTCTCTTGCCTTGGATGGAGATTCAAGCAGAAGCTGGGTGACCATATGTCTTGGATGTGCAATAGGCAATTGTGGCAACAGAAAAGCAAAGGGAGGGAGTTATTTGGATGACCTTTAACATTTTTGCAATTCTGAGGGTCACGAATCCCAGAGATAGAAACTACCATTTAGGGAGCTTCTACCTGCTCTATGCCGCCCTACCAAAACCACCCTACCAAGTGGATATTACTACCTTTAATTTACAGATGAAGAAACTGATACTGAGAGCTTATTTGTCCATGGTCATCCAATTATTAAGTAGCTTAGCCAGGCTTTACACCTGGGAGTACGTGACTTCTTGATTCTTCCTGGATCTCTGGGAATTGGGAAGACTCACCACTCCGCACTCCCCAAGACTATTGGGCAGCAGGGTGACCAGTGTCAATACCAATTTATGGCCAGGGGACTTGTGGGAGGAAGCTCACTGAACGGTAGCTGTGGGCACTATTCACTGGCCAGGGGTGACCGTGTCTTACAGGTAGGATGTCAGACCTTGCCAGAGCTGACTTTGCTGGACTGGACACTTAGTTTGCTCCTTTCCTTGTGCTGTCCACATAAATTCATAATGCCCTGGAGAAAATGAAGATGCTCAGGGAAATTCAGTTCCTGCCTGAACGTCCCTCTTCAGATTCACGGATGTGAGTCAGGAGTCCCCTTATCTTGCCTCTTCTCCTGAGATGCTGAAACTCAGGTCTCAGTGGTGACTCTGTGGGATCATAGCCCCTGGAATGTTTGTGTGGAGCCACCAACAGACAGGAGTGAGTTCCTGGGAGCTTCCAAGCAGCCAGCAAACCAGGAAGCGAGACCTATGACTCATCCATTCATTATGCAACTCAGCCGCACGACCACACTTGGATGTCCACAGTGTGTCACCACATGCCAGGGCCACACCTCTCCCTGCTGGAATAGCTTGCCTGGCTGGCTCTTGAAGCATCAGAAGATATCTGTTGATTTGAAAGGATCCGTGCCTCTTCCATTACCCAATGAGCTAGGTCACGGCTGGCATTCCTATTTGCTCATAATTCTTCAGTGTGAGAATTTGGCTGTGGGCTGATGCTGTGTCTTAGGCAATGACTTTGAATTTCTCTGGAGCCACCCCTGTTGACATGACTGGTATTCACACCTAAGATTAAAGTCTACTTCCTATCAGAGGGCAAACACCTGACCTCACAATGAACACAGATAAATTTTGGTCAGAGACTCAGAACTCTGTCTCCTGTAGGCACCGTTTACTTTGACCTTGCTATTTTTCTGAGTTTTCTCCTCCCTGTCATCCAGACACTCCAGACCCCTCCATTATTCTGCCCCTCTTGATTCTTTATCTGTCAGTGAATTTACCATGGAATTATACAAAGCACAGGAAAGCTTGTTCTACAATAACACAGTAAGGGAAATGCTCTCTCCACTCAATTACCAGGCCCCCTTAAATGAAAAGCTGCTATAATGTGTGGCAGGGACGATGGAAAAGAAATTGGTAAAAGGCAGTGAATGTCTTTATTTTTTTTTTAGAAGACTCCTTGGAATTCACCAAGCTCAGAACTCAAGCCGTTTGGCAGGATGGAGCACTGAGAATGACTGAAGGGGGCGCTATAGTACACACTAAGTGACCGCGGCTCAGCAGATCCTTCAGTGAAGGCGGTGAAGCAGAGGGGCAGGTTGGGTCCAATTCTCTGGAGGCGCCGCCTCTCCCCATCTCACACAGTCTTCCTGCCCGCGCGCCAGCCACAGTGTTTGGATGCTCAGTCTGAGAGGGGCCGAGTGAGGCCGGCGCTCTGGATCTCCAACCCAGGGCTCTGAGTGTGGGCTCAGCTGGGAGCCTTCTCTTCCAATGGCTGTATTCATCGCAGGTGTGGCAGGGAACAGGGGTTGTAAAGGTTCTCCAGCTAAAGGACTCCCTTCCTGCTTGACGTCAGAACTGAACATGACTTCATCTGCACAACGCCCTGGCATTTCCTGTGCACGGTTATCCAAGGCCTCTATGGCCGTGGCAACTCTGAATCACTTTTTGCTCAACATCTCCTATTACATGGTCACAATCCTGTCATCCTCCATCATCCATCAGAAAGGCAGCCGACTTGGTGAATGGTTTGAGTCCTTTATCTGTGAGGGACATAGTGAGGTGTTATCTCTGTCCTTCTACTGAAGAAATCAGAGCAGCCTTTGATGGATGGATATGTCACCTCTCTATTTTCTTCTTTAAAAAAATATTTTATTTATTTATTTTTTTTAGAGAGAGGGGAGAAGGAAGAAAGAGAGGGAAAGAAACACTGATCGGTTGCCTCTTGCAACCCAGGCATGTGCCTTGATTGGGAATTGAACCAGCGACACTTTGGGTTTGCAGGACAGTGCCCAATTCACTGAGCCACACTGGTTAGGGGCCTACATCCATTTTATTTTTAATTAAATTTTATTTTAAAAAATATTTTATTTATTTTTACAGAGAGAGGAAGGGAAGGAGAGAGGGAGAGAAAGATCAATGTGTGATTGCCTGTCATATACCGCTCAACTGGGGACCTGGCCCACAACCCAGGCATGTGCCCCGACTGGGAATCAAACTGGCGACCCTTGGGTTTGCAGGCCCACGCCCAATCCACTGAGCTACACCAGCCAGTGCCCTACAGCCACTTTTTAGTGCAGACAGGCTGTTGGCTGCAATGCTAGTCATCTCCTATCATGGTCTGCTGAGTATTCCAAAGCCTGAATCTTCCTCATGGGAGCCGTGCTGACTGGATACTCCCTGAAAGAAAGATTTAAAAAAAAGGTTCACTATGTGTATGAGTCTATCTGTAGAATTAAATCCTAGGGGTGGAACTTTTAGGTCAAAAGGCATGTGAGTTGTTGTTTTCATACTGGAAATTGCACCAATCTATACTTCCACCAACAACCTTTGAGAGTGCTTGTTTCTCCTATACCCTTGTAAATAAAATGAGTTTTACTTACTCATAGGTGAGAAAAAAAAAAGAAAATGTGCACCTAACTGTGGAAGAAATCCATGCTGTCTTCTGTGAGTCCCTTGGTGACCAGGCCTTAGCCAGGCTCCAGGGGCCAAATCGGCCTGATGGATGGGAATTCTGAAAACGGTGGGGAGTTCACTTACAAGAATCCCTGGTCGATCTCATCAGCTGTGAAGGGAATATGATCAATCATGCCAACCTCCTGAGGTTCTCGGAGGGAATAAAGAGGCTGATGGATCGGGCTCATGATTAGACAGCCACGTGTTACTTCTCCGCCTTCCCAGAAACATTGAGGAAGAAGCTACTCCTCAGAAACGTTGTTTACGGAAGTCACTCGCTTTGCAGAAGTACGATTTCCGAGGGCCTCACGGCCAAGTACGTTTAGGAAATGTCCAAGTCAAACTTGAATTCACACTGAGGAGACAGTGTCATGTGACATCCAGACAGATTCAAGTTTAATAATTCATTCTGTCAAGTGCCAGAGAAATGGTTAGCTGTGACTTTTAATATAATAGAAATCGTGATTGCCAAGCCACATGAGTCACTCCCCAAGAGTCACCCTGGGAATGCCACTGTTATCCACCTCTGCTGTCCCTGACCTGGACCCCTGATGGAGTCCAGGCCTCAGAGACCCACCCGAACTGCTCCAATGGTCTCTCCCTCAGCCTTGACTGGGCCTTGACTGGAACTGGTCTCAAGTTCCTTTTTCAGAAAGCGTCCCTGCTGTTGGCAGTTTAATTTTCTGGAAGCACTGTGACCATTACACCTGTTTCCTGCTCAGAAACTGGTTTCACAAGCACACTTTCTACACTTGCCTTCTTTTCACATACCCTTCAGTCCTCTCAAATGGAACTAGGTGCCTACATGGAGCAGCCAGAGTCACCAAGTACATGGAACAGAAACCGTCTCTGGACATTGGGAACTTGGCAGACTAATTGACGAGACCAGAGAATCAGCACAGCCCGACTTTCCTAAGCGCCCACAGCCATGACACAGAAGAGACTTAATGAGGAAACACCTTAGTTGTCTCCCCTGAGCACTAATCAAATCTGGTTTCCCCTGGTGGTTTTCCCTGCTGCCACCTCTGGGTCAGAAATTCAATTTTATTGCAGCCAGTACTGCGGCCGGTATCTGTGACAACTCTTCACCAAGAACTCAGTCGTGAGGGCCCTGAAAGTTGGATACTTCTGCTGCACTGTTGGTGGGGAAATGTATGTACATTCAGTACTGCTCCCTTAAATTACTCACTCCCAAATCAGTGTCTCCACGGATAAACCTCGGTGACAGAGTCTGCATTACTTGGTCATGCTGCAGATGACAGGAATGCTAGGAAATTGAGTTTTCTTGGTTTTTTACCTTGGGAGTCAGGTGAGGGGGTGGTGAGACTTATCAGCAATAAATTCTAAAACATTGATCAAAGATTGCTGGGCAGCCAGAAAAGGTGACTGGCTGGCCTAACACAAGACCCTTCTTGCATACTTAAGCTGATCAGCAATAACTTTCCTGCCTGGGATAATGCAGCTGTCCTCCAAATGACCAGAGGCTTGTTCTCTGTCCCAAAAGGAGACAGCTCAAGGTCTCATTGGCGAGGGCCTCCAGCGTCGAGGCCAGGATCTGTGGGGGATGCACAGTCTTTCTTCCACTGCATCTGGATTCTGCCTTTATATCCTGTACCCTACGTATTATATTTTAAAGATAACCACCATCACCACAAACCTCCATGAAAATGAGTATGGGCATAGAAAAGAGGAAAATGACAGTTAATCATGACACAACAAGGAAAAAATAAAAGTGCACTGCATTGCCTTTGCCCCACAATCGATTACGTGGTCAGAGCTGGTTTGTATGTCTTCTGTCCTCCACCATCCACTCTGTGCTTCTTCGTCCCAGCCAGCACGTTGGCTGGGTGACTTACACATGCTTTTCATTTAACGCATCCCTGAACAAAGAAGTGCTGGGACATTGTGAAATTACTTATATATAAATATTTATATACAATATTTATATATCTGCATATAAATATATAACCGAGCATTTGTATTATACATACATTTCTATATTTCTAATATCTATTTATTTCTATATAAAATTCATAAATATATCAATTATTTTTGTATATGTCTCTGCTCCCACTGCCTCACTTCTGACATAGCGCCCCTGACACCCTTGCGAATCCCTAAGTGACAAGAGCAGCAGGACCATCTCGTTCCATGAGGTGACTCCGGCATGGCTCCCGTGTGGAGGGCGGTCATCAGGAAGATCAAGCCGTGATTAGAAGCTTGGAATTTCCCTCCACCCACCCATCTTTCTCTACAGAAGGAATTGGGCTGGACAGGCAGTTGGTCGCTGATTGTGCTGATATGAGGAAGCCTGCATAAACCCCCAACAGTGTGAAGAGCTTCCAGGTTGGTGAACACATCCAAGTACCAGGAATGGGACTCACCCCAACTGCATGGGGACAGAAACTCCTGTGCTAGGGACCCTCCCAGACCTTGCTGTCTGTGCCCATTCATCTGTATTCTTTACCATATCCTCCACTAAACTGGTAAATACAAGTGAAGTGTTTCCCTGAATTCTATGAGCTTCTCTGGCAAGTTACTTGAACCCAAGGAGAGGGTTGTAGAAACATCAAATTCATGATTGATTAGAACCCCAGCTGAAAACCTGGGTTTGCATTGCCATCTGAAGTGGGATGGGGTCAGTCTTGTGGGACTGAACCCTTAACCTGTGGGACCTCACACTTTCTCGAGGTAGCTAGCATCAGAATTGAACTAAATTGGAGGACACCCATCAGGTGTCTCAGAGAATTGCTTGCTGGGGGAAACCATCACATACCTGGTGTGAGACTTGTGGATGTGCAAGGAGAAGGCCCAGGAGGAAAAACAGGTTCTTTTTCCTTTACTGAGGTAGACGGTGTGCCCTGGGTGTCAGATGCGCCTCCTCCCTGCCTCCGTTGGGTAACAGCAGCCCTGCAGGTCCCCTCCGTGGTCTGGATAAGTCATTCTAGTCAACACCGTCGCCCGCTTTTGCCTGCTCTGCAAGGGATCCAAGGAGCCCTGAATGGCCAAGTGAGTGTTTCAGCTTTTACTTCAGCGTCACCATGTTTGTGTTTCTGGTGGAAACATTCCTTCTAAACTAGCAGAGCTCACAGTTGTGGAACTGAGCATCAGCGTTTTCATAAGTGGGTCATCAGATGTAATCGTGAAAGATGCCTCACCCACCATCTTTCTCTCTATTTTTTTTTTTTTTTTTGCTTTCAGCCCCATCAATCCTGGAAGCACTGTAGGTCATGCAACAAAAATGTCAAAACAGCATGCTTTGATGTGGTAGACAGTGCCTCTAACACATACAGTGATCTGCTGAGCAATGTGCTTCATTCTTAATGGTAGAAGTTACATCTACCTCCTCCTTTGAAGGTGATATCCACTTCCCTGGACTTTAGAAGTGACTGATACTTTAATGAGGTGGCAGCCCCTATATTTTCTTGGGGTACGTCTCTCACTTTAGGCACATATCTCGTACCCAAGGTATCCAAAGCACCCACTACATCTTGGCCTCTGAGTCCTATTAGTTTGATATCATCAATATAATAGGCCAACCTCCTGTCCCTATAGGACATTCTGCACTAAGGATCACCTTGGGGCTTCAGCGGGGAGGAAGGTCGCTGCAGGACTATATGAGGAGTTTGCCCTGCCTGGTAGATGGGTCACAACCGTAATCTCTTATAGGGGCAACCCCCCCCCCCATTCAAATTCTTCTCTGTAGTTGAGTGAGGGATGGGGCAGAAGTTTCTTTTGAGTCTGCAGGGTCTTGGTTGTTTTTAGCTGAAAACAGTCCATCTATAACTACAGGCGACTCATTCTGAAGTCCTATAATATCACTGTGGTCTCCCCGACAGAAAAAGAGGAAGAGTAGCTACATCTGCTGGCCAAAGGCTCAGTGGTATTTGGGATACTCTGAATCACATGAATCCCCCCAAATTAATTCTTGGGGATCTACTTCTTAACTGGTCAACACCATAACTTTTGCAATAGTCCCGATGAGGCTATAAATTGAACTAAGGTGTTCATTTAACATGCTGTGGAATATTAGGCTGCAGCAGGAGCCAAGCTGGTTACCAGATCCAAGCGTGAGCAGGTGACCGGAACAGGGAGACGTCAGTAGCACAGAGAGCCAGTCACACTCAGGAACAACCTCAAGTGCCGTTCTAGAAAGGTCAGGTAAAGGTCAGATGAAGTCAGCTGTAATCCTGACGTGGAGTTCTTTTGGGTGTCAACTTCCTGGGACTTTGCAAGGTCAGATCCTCACAAAGGCAGACTTAGGGTCAGTCTGGAACGAGGAAGGGTTCTCCTAGTGGAAAGTGAGCAAGCAGGTTATAAGTGGCACATGCCCATCTGACATGTACGAAGGGAAAAAAATGTTTCCAGCCACGTTTAGGTCATAGGAGTGGGGTGGTTCCACAAATACACAGAATTCCTCATCAGAACCAAAGGAACAACTTTCCTGTTGGTTCCTCTGCCTTCAAGGTCATGATCTCCACACACTCCTTTATCTCCACACAGCAGTCAGAGAAACCTTTCTAACACACAAAACCTTCGACGGCTCCCACTGCCTACAGGATAAACCGAAATTCTTTAACCAGGATTTCAAGGCTCGGTATGGTGGGGCGCTGCCAACCTCTCCGTTTTCATCTTCGTGTCCCCACCTCTGTCCCTACCCTTATTCTCAACCTTACAGCTTTCCAGTGAGAGAAGTGTTCTTTAACAGTGCACAACCCTCTTGAAAGGATAAAGTCAGCACCATTTGCTACTGTGGCCCCATTGCTGAGCAGGCCTATGATCTTGTTAAACACGACTGCCATTTTACTCTTCAGAGCTTGTCCCCGGGACTAGAAATTACTGGAGAGCAAGAACGGACTATGATGAACCGCTCCCTACAGCCACAGGCAGGAGATAACATTGGAACAGACTGCAGCCTCGTGTTACAACACCCCCACAGCCCAGGGCTGAACAACAGCAACCCAACAATCCCCCTGCTTTTTAATCCAATTATAATCCAGTAAAAGCTCAAAGCCCCCCACCGCTCGATGCTGGTGTATCTCTCCACACCATGCCCCTCTCCTCTCTTGGAAAGTGAATAAAAACCTTAGTCTCTACACTTTCTTCTCTGTGAAATCTTTCACAAACCGCATCACCAACCACCCTCACACTTCTAAGGAGGGCGGCTTCTGTGAAAGTGTCTATCACAAGTGTCCTGCTAGTCCTTTATCTTACTAAGGGAGAATTTTTCTTGAAATATTCATTTGTTTTTGTTCAGCTCGACATCTTGATGGGGTTTTGATCTGCACGGGTGTGCCTGCTGCTAGGTTTGTAGTCTGTGCTTAATTTGCCCTGTGTAAAGAGTGAGATGACTATGGGTAAGGATCCAAAAAGGATGAGAAGCTGAGAAGGTAAAGTTAGGGTAAGTTGAGAGAGAGAGAGAGAGAGAGAGAGGGACACAGGTGAAAAGCTAGGGAAAGGGCTACTACTACCAGCAGGAAATCCTCAGTGGAAGAACAGACTAGGACTTTTCATGTCTAGGAAGCAATTTTCAGGTGTTTGTCGTGCTCGGTGGGCTGGCACTGCAGCCCCTTCCTTAGGACTCATAAACCTCAACAAAGCTCGAAACCACCTTTATTCCCCCATTTCTGTCATATCCCCGCTCGTAGGCATTGAGATAACTTGGCCATTCAGTCAAGGCTATTAAAATTTCCCCCGTAATAAGTCTTATCTGATTCAAGAATTCTCTTTATTCCATCATCCATTTTGATCATGACTAATAAACGCAAGGTTCATTCTTCGCCACTGTTTTCTCAGATTCTTCATCTTCTCCTAGGCAGAAATTGTTGTTTGGGGTTGTTTTCTTGAGTACTTTCTCTTTATTTCTTCAAGACTGTGTGGGTGGTATACTTTCTGAGGCCCTACATGTCTGACAATGCCTTCTTTTTGCTTTCATATAATAAATGTTTTGACTGGATGTGAGATTTTGAGATCATAATCCGTTTTCCCCTCAGTCAACTATAAATATCATTCCTTAATCTCTCCAGAGGCTCTCGTATTGCTGACAGTCTTTTGATGGCCTGGTTTTCTTCCCTTTGTTGATACGTTGTTCATTCTGAGCATTAAATTTATCCTGGAAGCTCGCAATTTCACCAGGACACGATATGTATGAGCGGGTGCCTTTTTATTACACACACTTGGGACAAGGGAGTCCTTTAGACCAAAATCATAGTCTTTCTCTCTCCCTGAGTTCCCTTCATTCTCCTTTCTCCTTCTGGAACTTTTAAGTCTTCACCTAGCTGGTCCACTATGTCTTGTATCTGTGCATTTTTCTTCATACTTAGTATGTTTTCTTTTGTTTTGCTCTGAGTTATTGGGACTCCCCCCCACAAACACTAATTTGGTTTTCAGAAGTAATCATTCTCTGTAATTTCTACACTGAATTTCTAAATTAAGAAAGTCATGGTTTTTAGTTCCATAATTTCATTTTTATGCTCTAATTCTGTCTTCTTAAAAGTTCTCATTATGTTTTCCTCCTTATATTTTAATTGAATTTTTCTTTTGTGCCTCCCATTAATTCTGCCTCAACTTGTCCACGTCTTCTGGCCATTCAGGTTGGTCTCTTTCCTGAAAAGGACACGTTCCCTCTGATCCTTCGTTTGTAATCTCTTCTGCCTGGTAATTGGGCATCAGCTGTTGGTGTCCCTCAAGCAGCAGAGGACTGACTGCCACTGTCGTATGGACCAGCTGTAACTGGGACAGGAAGCAGGGACTTTTCTGTTGAGGCTTTTGGGGGCAAGGTCTCTGTTCTCAGACGCGAGAAAGTGAAACCTTCTTTCTGGTGCTTCTCACCTCGGTGGAGTAGTGCTACCCACAAAGACCATCTCAGCAAAAAGTAAGGCAGCCGGGTTTGGGCCCTCACCCTCTGTCTGGGCTCTTCCTTCAGTGGTTGAGTTGTCCAAGCTGGGAGGGACTGAGATCTGAAGTGACTCTACAGGTTGTCCTGTTCTCAGAATTCCCTGCGGCTGGGCGGTGCAGGTCTGCGGGCCCCAATTAGTGGGGAGAGAGACTGAGATGCTCCCGACATTGCCTGGGCAGTTTGGGTTCAGTCTCATTAGACACAGCGATGTCCTTCCCCACCCATTTCCTCACTGGGCCTCTCTCATGAAAACAAAGTAAAAATTTTCAGTTCCAGTTCCCCTCCCTGGCGACAAAGTTCCACATGGCAGTTTCTAAGAAAAAGAAATTGAAAAAGAAACTCTCTGTTAACTTTTCAACAACTTTTTCTCTGCCTCCATTTCCTCTGTTGCTGGAGCGCCTGTTTGCCAACCAACATCTGTTGTTCCGTGCGGCCTGCTCTGCAGATTCCTGTGTGTTGTCGCAACCTCCGGCGAGGACACTTCTCTTGGACTACTATTTGGTTCCTGGTCAAAATTCCAGCATGTGAAAGAGGCTTCCCAAATGCCACCAAGCAATGCTCAGGACACCGCCTGGGTGTCCAAGAATTCAACTCATTTCTGACACCATCTACCTGGAGGTAGTGTCAGGACCTGCAAGTTCAGGGCTCAGTTCTGGAAGACCACTCCCCTCCCCCACCTGCAGAAGCCAACCACAAATCCAGATTGTCTCCTGTGCTTTTCACTGCCCAGTGATAGATTGGAGGCCCTCATTCATTCTACATTAGCTCACAGAACTCAGAGAAACATTTTACTCATTAGACGATTGGCTTACTACAAAAGGATGGAACTCAGGAACAGCCAGATGGAAGAAATGCACAGGGCAAAGTGTAAGGAACTCAGAGCTTCCTCGCCCTCTTCAGATGCGCCATTCTTCCCAAACCTCCACATGCTGAACGACCTGGACGCTCTTTGAACCCATCGGTTTAGGTTTTTGTGCAGGCTCTACTACGTGGCCATGGCTCATGAATTCAACATCCTGACGCCCTTCTCCTGCCCCCAGAAGTTAGGGGCTTCCCCTCTCTAATCACAGCCTACGTTCTCCTGGCAATTAGCCTCCATCTTAGACGCAGCCCAAAGGTCAGCTCATTAACGTAACAAAAGACATCTATGCAGCTCTCAGCACTGGGGAAATGCTAAGGGTTTTTGGAGCTCTGTGCCAAAAGAGGACATGACATATGTTTTTTTAATCATAAATCACATCATCACAACCGTTTGCTCCCCCATCCTTGACTTGTGAGAAGGGTGTCCCCTGCAGGGAATAACTTTCATGGTAGGGTTCCTCAAGAAGCACGAGAAAGTGTTTGCATCAGAATCTTAGGAAAGCTTATAAAGGTTTAGAATTCTTGGTTTGACCATAGTAGTGTGTCACTGCTGTTGGCATTTAAAATAAAAGCTACAAAGCCACTAAGAGAAAACTTCCTTTCAGGTGGTCGGTTCTAAAGATCTCAGCCCCGCCACCCTCACTACTGTCTGTGCCAAGTCAGAGAACAACAGCTCAGGAACTATCTTTGAATCCTGTAGAACCAGCTGTTCATTAAAAAGAATAATAGTGGGACACATTCCTGGCAGGTAGATTCTTTGAATGTTGTGCATACCATGGATGCATCTCATCCCATGTGTGTGTGCAATGCTCTGCTGTGACCCCAGGTTTGCTCAGCCTTCAGATTCTGTGGACTGTTCTTGCAGAAGTGCAGGCCTGAACAATTGCAACTCCCTGCTAGGCCTCGCAACTCAGTGCATGGGCTGTAACATTTGAGATAGCATTATACAGGGGATAATAGCACCATGTATAATCAGACTGATTTTTCTCCTTGAAAACTACAATATTTACTCTGAAGCACCAAGGGATGAGGATCAGTTGCCCTAGAAAGATCATGCAACCCTCTCCACCAGATGAACAATTCTTTTCTTCAGTCCCTGAAGTAAGAAAGGTGACCTTGTCTAGGGAGTAACCAAGCTTTCATTTTCACTGATGGGCCACAGCCTAGTCCTTGAGATCCTTAGTAGTAGACCACAAAGCTTTTATTGAGAATGTGGTTTTTCATGTGAATTCATTGCTTTAATTCTCACATCGACCATCACAAGTAGGTACACAGGCGTCCACTGAGGCACAGGGAGGTACAGGAAGCAAATGTTGAGCAAATATTGATAAATGGCAAGAGCGCCAAAATGATCTGGCTCTGTGGCCTGCACTCCTAACCATTACATGATTAGCTATGGGTATAAGATTAGTGATAACGGCATGCCTATCTTTATTCATTCTTTGTTTCATTCAAGAGAATGGACTTTGTGCCAGGTCCTAAGCTACATGCTTGGGACGCAAAGTCACATGTTACTGACCTCCCTGCCCTTGACATTCCCAATCTAATATTGAACAATGCAAGAGGAAATTAAAACAATTAGTGTTCAGTGCTAGGGCAGAAATGAGGCTGTGGACGGGGGTACATAGCTCATGGGAAGACAAGTCACAGAGGAGCTGGCATCTGAGTGGTCTCGAGGGTGTCAAGGGGTTTGCAGTTTGGGGTGCTCTATTCAGAAAGGAGATGTGGTTGCTACAAGGTAGTTTTATTTACAATAGTTGCAGCAAACAAAGGAGACAGGGGATTCACATCCAAAGCTCTGTCTCCTGGAAGGGAGGCTCAGCCATTGCTTACATACACTATTTGGTCAATTACCTGTTGATTTCTTCTTGGCAGCTGGCTTCATTTATCAGATTGTGTTCCTGTTAGGCTCATTTTACTTAGAGCTGGTCTGCAAAATACTGTGCTACATTTTAACATTTGGCAACAACAGCATGTAGTATCAGTAGCTCAGACCTTGAGACCCTTGTCCTAGCTGACACAACTCTGATCACAGATCAGAGGCCCAACCAAGTGCCCTTGGCATAGGGGTTTCAAACCTCCTGCCCAACAGTGTATGTAGCCAGGAAGTTTGTAGAGTTATGAAAATGCCATGTGCTTCTCTATGGTTGGTGTCAATGCCTAAAACTGAATGAAAAAAGATGTCAAAAATATGCGATGATTATATTACCAATGAAAGGAATGGAAATGTTATTGAAGTACCAGGCTGGTGAAGATTTATGGATAAATTCTTTCAAACTTTCAAGAATCAGATCATTCCTAGCTACCTAAGTTTTTTTCTAGAGCATAGATTAAAAAGAAACAAAAAGAGCCCAGTTAGCATAACCTCACTCTAAAGCCTAACAACTTTAAATAAAATACTAGCAAATAAAGTCCAGAAACATATTGAAAAACAGTACTCAAAGACCCAGTTTTATTTCAGAAGGTAAATATATACAGACTCTGAAAATGTGTTACTTCAAAGCTGAAAATGGTTTTGTGCTAAGAGGAAGGGAAATAACACTTGGGAAAACAGATTTTTGATGTAGACACCACGTGGGCCATTTGTACAAACAAATACCGATCAGTTAGTCCCATGCCTCCCCCATCTTGCTTTGGGGAAATACTATCCTGAATGCAAAGATATTAGCAGTGTTCTGTTTATAATGTAAATTGTTTTACGTGGTTCAAAAGTAAAGAGATGTACAATAAGCAATAAGAAAGCACTGACCCTCGTTTAAATAAGATGAAGAAGTAGAAGACATTCCATTGGCTAAAAATCATAATTATAAAAAATAGTTATAGAAAAAATACTCAATTTTACCAGTCATCACCAAAAAAATCTACATATTTAAATAGTGAAGCACAATATTGTCATCTGTCAAATTTAGGAAGATCTGGAAGATAGCAATTCTGCATCCTAGCAAAGATGCCAAGTAGCGAGCAGTGACACACTGTCCCTGGAAAGTGTCTCAGTAACATGTGTCAGGACCCTGGAGGAAAATGAGACATTGACAGTGATTTTTATTTTTCCTTTATTTAAAATTGAGATACAATTCCCATGCCCTAAAATTCACCTTTTAAAGTGTACAACTCAGTGGTTTTCAGGATGTCCATGAAGTTGAGCAACCATTACTACTATCTCATCGCCAAACACTTTCATCACTCAAAAATAAACAAATAAAACAAACCCCCCCCCCCGTGTGTCTGTTAGGAGTCCCCCTGCTTCCTCCTGATCTTCAGCCACTGGCAACCACTAGTCTCCCTCGGGGCCGCGTGCTTGCGCCCATTCCAGACATTCTGTACAAACGCCACCCTACACTTCGTGCCCTTTTGTTTGTGGCTTCTCTGGCTTCACGTGTTTTCACAGTTGCGTTGTGGCATGTGTCAGTGCTTTGCTCCTTTTGGAGGGGGGCCGAGGAACTTCCACTGTGTGGATTCACCAAATTTTGTTTATTCCTTCTTCCACTGGTGGACACCTGGGCTGTTTCTACTTCTTGACTATCACACATAATGATGCAATAAATGTTCATGTACAAGCTTCTGGGTTGCCATGTGTTCCCCGTTTTCCACTCTCTTGGGGGTACACGTAGGAGTGCTTCTATTCATTTATGTACTAATCTTATGATTTGAAAAGCAATGTGTTACAAAAATAAAACACAACAAGAACCAACAGGCTGGTAGGGTGTGAGTGAGGTGATTTACCAACAACTCCTTCCAATAACCGCAGGCTTCCTGAAGTAAAACAAAAACCAGAGCTAGAAGACTCTGGAAGAGTAAAATAAAAATTTAGTATGTTACTCACATGCAAGGAAATCCCTTTGTTAAGCAGAGGGAGAAAACAAAACAGCAAATGCATTTCTAAGAGCACAGGCAGGTGAAAAGTGTTACACAGTCTTTGAACCAGAATTAATGAGTTTCTCCTTCACCGGCAATTAAAAAAAAAAAAAGAAAAATCTATTGAGTAACTATTATGGGAAAGCACTGGAGGGCAAGGGAAGGGGGTGAAAAGAGAAAAGGACTCAAGAATGACTATAAAGGCAGACTGTAAAAAGCTGGAGATAACTGGAAATAAAAGCTGGGTCCCTTGGACCCAGAGCAGAAGGCCAGGCCAAACGAAGCAGATGATCTTTTACATATGTGGCGCTCTGGAGAAATCCTGGACTGAATGTGAGCTGAGGGTTTGAGGACAGAGGATCCCACCAGGCAGAGGGAAGGACCACAGAGGGAGGGGCAGGAACGATCAGGCCAAGGAAAGCAAGCAAGGAAGGAAGCTGTGGTTCATTCTGGAGAACAGAGGTCTGGGGACAGAGAGGCACAGGGGTCAGAGTGGTGTGGAGGGACAGAGGCTGAATGCAATGAGAAAGAGAGTACCTTTCACTGGGCTTTGAACAATGCTAAGGAACATGGGTCCAGAAAGAGAAGACAATCAGAGGTTAAGCTCCAGGTCAATACAGAGACAGCAGGAAGCAAAGTAAGCAAAGTACGTACAGAATAAAAAAGGTGCAGACTTCAGGCAGCACTGGGGAGCCCCAGGCTCCGTAAGGAATGCTGACCATAGTGTAGGGAGATTGGATAAATATGTCACAGGACGGGAAAACTGGGGCGGATAACAACCCTTTATTGTCTCTCCCTGACTCCAGCTTTCTTTTTAACTAGCGAAACTTAGTAACAAACATTTAAGCTGCTGGATGTGGTCCTTTAGGCAGACAGTGAAGAACATTTATTAAAGAAAAATCTATTGCCCGAGCGCCAGCCTCCAAACCTGAAGGTTGGTAGTTCAATTCCCAGCCAGGGCACATGCCTGAGAGGGGCAACTGATCAATGTTTCTCTCCCTTCTTCCCTTCCCCCCTCTCTAAAAATAAATAAATAAAATCTATGAAGTTGCTTAGGAAACACAAGGGACTGAGTCTGCAGCATTTCAACCCACAGCACTCCTTTCGTCCACGCTGGTGAGGACTCCACTCCCGACCACCGCCACCGGGGACACATGGCACCCTGTCTCCTCAGCCCCCAGTAAGAGGCCTTTGTTCCCAAACCCTAGTCTATTGCTGAGGATTAGTCCATTCCACACGAGTGTGCTTGACCATTGGGTTCACTGCCGTCTCAGTCCCTACACGTGGAAGTGACACACACCTTTGGAGTGGCACCAGTGTGGCAATACTTTGGTGCTGGTCGCCAGTTTCAACTCCTGAGGTGGCTGTAATACAACCCCTTCCTGGGACATCAAGAGACACAAGAGGAAGCCATCCTATTACAGGTACAAGGTTCGTGAGCCCAAGGCATCAAAAAAAAATAAATAAATAAAAAAGGCCAAAATTCAATAGTCAGTGGGTTTTAAAAAACTGAATTTATTGGGGTGACACTGGTTAACATTCCACAGGTTTCAGGTGCACAGTTCTGCAACAAGTCATCATCAACAGGTCAGTTTGGAAGTAAGGAAGGTTTATTGACAGAGGAGACCTAGCCTGAGAAGATGGGAGAACGAACTCTCAAATCTTTCTTCCTGGCTTAAATTTCTGAGACGTTCCTTTCAGCCTAGAAGGACTGGGACGCTGGGTGGAAAATGCATCCTGTTCCAGTTTCTAAGTATGTGTATCCGTAGCCTTCACGTCTTCTTCGAATGCTCCTTCAAACCCAAAGAGTCTGGTTTCTGCCCCTTCCTCTCTACTGACCTGGCTTCCTAGGAGCAGCCATTCTCAAAGCGTTTTCTTGCCACACGAGCAGACAGCCACTGTCAGGGGCAGCAGCAGCGTCTGGCCTCTACCTGCACGCCCCACTGCTTTCTCTTCCCCTGGAAATACATTATAATGAAAAACAAGACAGATCATTCATAAAGGGGCTGCTTCACCTCTTACTGTGAGACAACGCACCATGGACTGAGGTCCAGCAACACCAGGGTCACCGCAAGGAGTAGGTCTGCTCCCGAATCCACCCGGCTTTCTCATTCTTTATTGCCCGTGACACCACGCTTGACCATTTCCTTCTTAAAATCTCTGGCCAAAGCACCTGTGGAACTTTTTGCTACTTCCTTCTCCTTTGAAAGGGGAAAGGAAGTACATAACCGTCTCTATGATCTACATACATCACCTCCCCATTCCACGTGGTAACTGGCAGGCTCAGAGGATTAAGCAGGGGGCCTTGAGTCCCACAGCTACCAGAAGGCTGGCTGACCCCAGGTGTGGCAGGCTCTTTTTCTGGGTGTTTTTGTCTCACTGTGATCTCTAAGCACATCCCCCAGAACCTGTTCCTGGCCCTCATTAGTTTACGCTGACTTCGGCGATCACATTTACCTAATCACCTGTGTGGCAATGACTCCCAAGTCCTCACATCTGAACCTGCCCCTGTCCGTGCTCCAGGGCTGCATGGACCTAGCCTGCTGGACTTCTCCAGCCTCCTGCCTGTGCTCCCTCGGCTGGCCTGGTGTTGGTCAGTTATGAGGGGAGAGGGAAGAAGCTCTAGGGCAGATGACAAGGGTCAGAAAACGAGGTAGACCCCAGATGACAATGGGAGGTTTGGAGGCAGCAGGGGAGGGCAGAACAGATACTTGCAGTCCTCACGGGAAGAAGCAATATCCTTCTATTGTTTCGATAATTTCAAGTCCACACTCTGAGCTTGGAGGTCTTGATGACTAATAGTTTAAACAGCATAATCCCCAGAAACCACGCCACACACGCACCTGCGGCCTCCACCAGTCTCTCCCGGGGCTGGGGAGGGACCGCACAAAGGGTTTAGCACATTTTGGTTTTCAGACAACTAGCTGCTGAAGATACTGTTAAAGATGTGTATTTTTGTTTTTGGAACATGTGGCATTCATAATTTTAAACTGTCTTGTGGGTATTTTTTTTTTTTAGGCAAAGGACTCAATGAAAAGAATATCCTTGCAGCTCTGTAGAAATTACACTTCGCCATTTCTTCTTTCCAACAAAATGAAATTGACATAGTCGAACTATATCAGGTGAAAAGGATAAACAATAATTCAAACAATATACCCTAGTCAACTTCAGAAGGAAATGTGTGAACTATTTTCATCTGTGTCTCATGGCTCATACTAACCTTCTCTATCAAACAGTGCATGCTAAGCATTTCACCTTAAACTAGCTTGTTCTGCAGGTTTGAATCTGGTTTTGTAGAACCATGTTTAAGAGGTGCAGTATAGGTGGTTATTAAAAATACAGATTTTAAAATGTGTCAGGGTTTACAGAACAAGTGGCAAAGCTGCAGGAGGCAGAACTGCCCATGTGGTCTTGTGGTGTGAGGCTGGACAGCAGGACGGACTCACAGAAAGGGGCCACTCCCAGCTCTGTGGGCAGCTGTGTGCCTCACCCTTGAGATCATAACTCTCACAGTGGCCCTCTCCGCTTCTTTACTTTTAAGGGCGAGGGCTCCTACACTCAAGTTTCTGTTAATCATTTAACCATCAGGGTTAGAAGTATACTTTACAAGCTAGAAGAATGAGCTCAATGACTGGGTCAAGGTGGATGAGTGGAACCATGGCCAGACCTGTCAGAGTCTCCCCACACCCCTTCCGTGAGGCTGGCTCTCCAGTTCAGAGTATTCTTTTTATAAGAAAGAAAGAATATTTATTTATTTTTAGAGAAAGGGGAAGGGAGGGAAAAAGAGAGGGACAGCAACATCAATGTGTGAGATACATTAATCAGTTGCCTCTCTTGTGGCCCCAGTTGGGGACCTGCCCTGAACCCCAGGCATGGGCCCTGACTGGGAATCGAATCGGCGACCTTTTGGTTTGCAGGCCAGCACTCAATCCACTGAGCCACACCAGCCAGGGCAAGAGTACACTTATTTCACAGGCTGCTGGTAAGGCAGACCTGGGAGTGCCTCTAGCTCTGGAAGAGTCTGGCGCTGGTCAGCAAGTGGGGTGCAGCTCAGTCTACCTGGCATCTAGGTCTTCCGCAGGAACGCTGTTCCGCTCTTCTCCTTGGGTCTGCCTTTCCCAGCTATTGGAGCTGAGTCGAGGATGTGACCCTGGTGAGGGGCAGCTGAAGGGACCAATGGGTCTTTTCCAAATGTCTTATGAGCTAGTGCTGCTCAGGTCTGTCTGCACAGCAAACAATGGGCGGAGCTCAGGCCCCACCCCAGAGTAATTAAACCAGCACCTCCCCGGGCAGGCCTCCGGCACCCATCTTTAAAAAAGAGCTGTCTGGGTAATTCTAACATGCAAACAATGTCGGAAAGCCCAACTTCGCTGTCCGTCTTCCTGTGGCACAGGTAAAAGGGAAGATTTCAAAAATCGACACTTCACAGAATTGTTCTAATAATTCTGATGCAAACAGTGGAACACATAAGATGATTTTTTAAAATGTAAAATAAAAGACAGGAGACAAAAATACATTATTGCTAATGTTTTGATTGTATTCAAATTTTTATTTTTTGAACAAAAAACTTAAGGACAATGATTTTAAATAATAAAACATGATATATTCGGATACTTTTTAAAAGACAGTTGACTAAATTTTGGACTTCTACAGTTCTGTTGTGATGCTTTCTTCAACATTTATATTATTCTTACCATTTTATCAGCACTCTAAACTTGCTAAACAAACAAAAAAAATCACTCTGTCTGCTTAAGTGAAGCTTCACTTTAAGGAAATACTCCACTACCACATAAAACACACATACAGAACAGTCATTGTTTTTAATATAGTTACAAAACACAAGAAGTCTGTCCAGCCATTTCAGTTCTGTTGTCCCCTTGCCCATACTGCACTCAGCAAAAAGCTAAGAAATAAGCAAGATTCACTTCAGCAGTGCAAAGGATGGCATCAACCAAACTTCATGAAACAAACCAACACATGACAAACATGGTCAGCAAAACACAACTGGTGGGATAGTGATTTAAAAACAGAAACACAAAGTGGGTCACAACTAGACTGGTTCTCACTGTGCAACTCTCCTGAGGGAACAATACTACCCATTTCACGTAGGAAGGACTACGCATCGAAGCCTTTGTTCATGGAGAAGATGCCCTTCAAACAAATTCATCATAAGGCAAAGGAAAAAAAAAAAAGAGAGAGTGAAGCAGTTTGGCCCAGAGAAAAGCTTATTGTAGGATGTGTATACACAGTATATACACCTTTATAGGTATATTACAATTTAACCCATGTAAATAGTCATTCAACAGTTAAATGAGTTGGCTCGTTGGCTCAGTGCAGTGAAAAAGTGTTCATTTTCTATAAATATGTAGTTATTGCTAATATGCTACACATCATGGGTGGACACGGAAACAGTCAGAACTCAGGACTCAAGCTGCCACATTGCCAAGGTCAGCCCGCAGCAGGCGTTCATGTGGACAACATGCCAGCCAATCCTAAAGGAAAAGCAAAGGTGCCACTACAAAAAGAGGAAAAAAAAACAGAAAAAGAAAAAGAAAGGCTTATGCACGGTCCCTTACATATTTACCTACTTTTTTAAAAACAAAAAACAAGTCCAGTTCACCACAAGTTGAGCACATCCTGACAAGCAAGTCCAGCGGCCCGAGATGGGGCAGGAAGAGCAAAAACACAGCATGCATTTACAACAGCGCTGATCTAGTCTATTTTGTCATACAAACTGGAATACAAAAATCCAATTTAAATAAGACTAGACTAAACGTAATCATAAAAAACAAAAACAAAAACACCAACCAGAAGAACAAACAAAACCCCCCCCACACACAGTAGACTTAGTTTGATACTGATTTTTTTTTTAAGAGTAAAACTCTTCCTGTTCCCTCTTAATACCCTACTGCAATTTATTTATTGGTGGCTAGAATAGTTACTTACTTAAAAAAGATATTAAATACCTGTATCATGAAATTACATTCTTTTTAACAATAAGACATACTGTGTAAGAAAATAGCTCATGTGTGAAATGTGTCTGAAATGCATTTTTCCTCACAACTATCAAAACATTCACTCACACTAAAACAAAACCACCCCAACCCCCCCGCCCCCCTCAAAAAAAAAAAGTTAAGGAAAGACAGGGTGGGTCAGGCAAGGAGCAGGGAAGGAAAGGTTTACCAGCACAGTGATTAACAATGGTTCAAGACAGAACCGACAAGAGTTGGTCAAGAAGATGCCTTCGATACATGGCTGTGATTAAAAACCAAACTCAACCCCTTTGGGTTCATTGCAGTGAGACCAAAACAATCTCCCTCACAGATTCACAGAAACACTAGACTCCGGCTCTTTTGTTATTATTATTATTATTATTTTTAAAGTTTTTGTTTGTTTTTGCAAGGCTTAGCTACCTTGTTACAATTTATATCTGCTCTGCAACAACTACGAGAGGTAGGCATAAAGCATGAAAAAGTTTCCTGTTAGTACCTCACCAGGGATTGTCCACTGCGTACCACCGCTCCCTTTAGACGGGAACAGCGACTGCCGTCCAGTCTCTCCCACACCCTCAGACGGAGCTGCCACCATCCCATAAATGTCCTAAAAGAGTGTACTCACACATAAGAAACTTTCTCTACTGAAGGATACTGTCAGTGTTTGTTGCAGAGCGTGTATATATATATATACAGATATATGTATATATGTGTATACACATATATACATATATTTATTTAAAAAAACAACAACAAAAACCAAACCCAGGTTCCTAGAACCAATTCTTTTGAGTCTCTACTTCCACAAAATAAAGTATACCATTTGGCCAAGACTACAGATGGGTGTTTCGGTGTTTTTTTTTCTCTTTTCACAGATGCAAGCGCCATGCAAAATAAATTAAAGAGCAGAGGCCAACACATACACGTGATAAAAACTACTGAAGGCAGGTCTTTAAGAGCATTTCTATAAACGTGACTCGTCACACATGTCCTGCGCCCTGCGTGCACAGTCACCAAGCTGCCGTCATACGTCCAGGATCTCCTCGGCTGTGCCCCCGCACCGCAGCCTGTAGCGCCCAGTTCTCCAGCTTATCGTAGGGTCCCATAATGCTGACAGAAAAATATATATAGTCATGGATTCACGGATGAACCAAGCCACTGCATAATCAAGTTTTGAAAAACACAGTGTGCCACCCTAGGAATAAAAAAAAAAAAAAAAGAAGAAAAGAATTGATATGTATTAGGCTGAAGACACAGTTGAAAAATTAATATTTTTTATCCATTCTTTTAAGTACACTCATAAAATCAAGTCTGTTTCTGTAGATAATTTAACTATCATGCTATATTATACTGGTAAAGAAAATGTTAATTATGAGTAGATAAAAAGCATAAAAAATTGCTAGCCTAATATATGCTGAGTTTGAATACGTTTGGATTTGTTACCACCGTTTTTTTGGAGTCTTAATAAAAGTGACTGAATAACCAACTGAAAGTTGAAAATCAAGTTAGGTTTGGTGTCCACATTCTGCTAACCAAAGGAATGTTTAAACCTGATATTAACCTTCAATGGGAAGCTAAAGAATGGCTCAGACAGATTTTCTTTTGACCTTTTTGAAATTAAAAGTTTTAGTTCCAGCAAATGACTGCTAACCTTTTCATGCCTAGTCACATACCTGGACACCCCTGAGTTGAATGTAGTCAAATATAAACCATGCCAGGCAATGACACATGAAAAATACCATAATATCCCATCTGAACACATGGTGAGCTGCCCATCCAATAATTAAACTGGCAACAAAGCATTCCGAAATCGGCTCACAAATTATTGTAGCAGGAAGCATGTTGATTCGTAATTTGGTCCACCTTAAAAAAAAAAGTATTTTCTTTAAACAACAGCCTGGTTATAAGAACTAACCAATTTTCCCCCCAAATGGTCAGCTCTTTACCCTGTTATAGAAAGGCTCATCTCTTTAAAGAGTATTTAAGGCCTCTCTCTTTTATGTTTATTCAGAACGTCAAGGAAAAAAAGTCTAGAAATTTCACTTGCACAGTCTATACGCTGATGAATAAAGATTATAAAATTCAAAGTGCAGAAAGTGAGAAAACAGAGATGAGAGTTTAAAAAAAATCTAAGTCTCAACATCGCTTTTTTGAATGCTTTCACTGTTAATAAAGAAGCTAAACTTTCTTTTTGGGAACTGAACAACATCTGACTTTCAGATTCTTTTTTTTAAGCCAAGTTATACTACCTAAAAAGTACTCACTCCCCTTCCCTTCTTTTTTTTAACAAAGTAGGAAAAGCAGAAAGCTGCTGACTCACCTGATCATTCTGGACTGAAACTGAGAAATTGAGTATGAGCCAGAGTTCTGCATGGCGACTTGCGTGGACATCGCAAACCTCCAACCTCTGAAAAGGAAGACATGATAGAATGAGCTGCGGCGATGCACCCACGCAAGCGTGACCAGCTACACAGTCACTCATCGCTGTGAAGAGCAATCAGGGTGGGCCTCGTCCTCAGGGTGAGCAACCAACCTACCTAGGGCCCATCATACTTACGGAGGCTTCGGCAACTGCGGAGGCCGCTCACAGTGCCATTTAAGAGAGGTGGGAAGAAACCACAACCCTTCAGTTTACCATTTAAAGAACTTAAAATACAGGTATTCTCAAGGGCAGGGGTTCTGTATTTAGTCATTTAGTCTCTGTCACTACTAACCAAAATGAGGGGGCAGGGCAATAGGTATGAATATTCAACAAGAAATGTAGTAACTGAAAGAAACACTGCAGAAACACTATGAAACCATAAACTGCATGAACGCCATTCAGGAGAGCGTTTTCAAAACACCCTTCAACCCCCCCCCCCCACCCCGGTTCCCTTTCCCATCAGGTCTGAACACCGGTCTTGGGGGTCGTAAAAGGAAGGAAAGTAACAATGAAGCTGGCCTCGCAGCTCTGTAGTGTGTGGGCTCGTTTCAAACAAGGTGAAAAAACAAAAAAAAAACCCTTCAATTTTCAAGATCACATCTTTAGTAAATTACCACACAAGGCAAGTGAACACTATGATTTTGTGGTAGAAAAATGTTAAGTCAACAGTGTGAACCATTTGGTGGCTTCCTAGCAATATCCAAAATAATCTGAAAATTTCAAAATTTGAAATGATATTCTTTAAATGTTCACCTGCTGGCTTATTTACACCCATAATAAAGATTCACAATCACAGGGACACTTCCTTCTAATCACTTCAAACCACACCGACCTGATGAGTGTGGATGAAGCGGCACATTTATTTGCTTCATTAGTACAACATGATCTATGGACAATTAATAGAAATTACTTTCTAAAAATATTAACCTATTCTGTATTCACTGGCCAAAAATAAAATGAGAAAGCCCTTAAATCACGGGTTGAACAAACAGAATAAACCAATCAAAGGTAGGTACTAAATATATGGTAGCCTAATGTAATTTAGTTTTCTTACCGGTCAGCTATTGCTTTGGCCATAAAGTAATCTTCAGCAATGTATTGAGCAAAAGCTATAAGCCCTCCTGCTTGATCTAACACATCCTTTCTCATTAAACAAGACATCCCTGTTACACATTTGAAACCGGTTACATTGGCAGAGATATAGGATCTCGGATGAGAAGTTCCAAAATATACCTGCCAAAAAACAAAAAACAAAACCCCAAAACATATGTGTTATACAGTTAGAATTTTAGGTCTGGTCTATACAGTAAGAGTTTAGGTGTTTATAAACTCTTATTGCTAATGAATTTAAGAATGATTGAGTGAAAATTTTATACATCTTACATAAACCGCCTGAATAAAAATTGGAACTCAATAGTGTTTACAAGTATGTACCAGGCAGTCAGTGATCCATTTGGTTGACCACTCTTGTTATTATCCTATTATTAGTTCCAGGGAAAAGAATATTCTATTTAAAAATAAATATTATCTTCCCTAAAACTGCAAGATTCAAAGACTTACCCAAATAAAACTTAACTTAGATATAAAATAAGACAGGTAAAATATCACTCATTGTCACATAGAATATTAACAAACATTTCACATCCTGCTTTCATAATATTCATGTGTCTGTATGTGTGTGTATATATACACATATGTGCATGCAAACATATACGAACACCACCTACAGTTTTGTCAACCTAAAGGACAATCATATTTCTTAACTCCTTTTCTTGTATCCTTTTGTAGCTGGCTATTTCCTGTCCCTGATCACCGGGCTTTATCTCGGTTGGAACTGTGTCTCCCATTTTACTGCCCTTCTGCTAGATATGCTTTGAAGTCATGAGACATGCAAGCTGCTAAATTAATGGTAGAATAAGATGGTCACTGCCCTAATTATTAGACATATAACCCTACTTACTATTTGCATCTTAAATATGCTGCCTTTTCCAATTAGCTTGAGATAGAAAGCAGTGATCTTTCTCCACGGCAAGAGTTATACACACAGCATGGAGTATGAGAATTACCAGGGAAATTAATAATGTGATTCTTGCTGCCTAGCCCATGTCTGGACTGTCATAAAGCCTTTCTAGTACTGAATTGAGCCACACTTCTAAGACCAGAAACACACATCTTACACAGTTATTAAGTGAGGTCTGAGAAATGAGGTGGGAACTAGGGACTTGCTGGAGGCCCCAAAAACCTCTTCACGGAGTAATTCCTCTGGCCTATGTCCATTCATTCTGAGTACGGAAGATTAAACCTAAACTATGGGGGTGGGTGCAATGCGGAAGTATGCTTATCACTGACACATAGATCAATCTGGATATTTCTAAAACAAAAACCCAAGGTGGCACACCAGAATTAAAAGTATTTTATTTTAAAGTAACTACCCAGAATTCCCTTTACTAAACAGTCTGATTAGCTGTCCAAAATGCCATCCCAACTCTCAGAATGGTCAAGCTCCTGGGCAACTGGGAATCTGCTAGCAAGAATATTGTTTACAACCACCGCACTCACCTGCTCCAATGTCGCGGCAAAGCCCTGTCTGTCTGCTACGTAAGGCAGCCCGTGGACCAGGCCTACTTTCTCTGTCATTTGGTTAACCATGTCAGTGAGGGTGTCCGGGAGCACTACATGAAGACAACAAAAAGTGGCCAGGGAGACAGAGAAAATAATTCTTTTTTGTGAAATGCTCACTCGTGTACAATAGATTTGACGAGTTGTTATTAAATTATTTTAAAAAATGAAATCCTTTTTCACATTGGGATCTAATTAAGTGAATCTTGATCACACCCCTCTGAGCAGAATGCACAACTTCAAAAAGGCCTAACTTATGATAAGCTAAGTCACTCCATACACGTGGAGGCCAGCAGGTACCTAATGTGGAGCAGGGGCAGGATATACCCTGAAAACCTCACTGCGCCCCTTTCGGACTCTCCAAACCGGAGTAGCAGACAATGTGTCCAGTCAAAGCGGCAGGGGCAGAGGTCAAAGGACCTCAGCTCTTTGGCCATCTCCTCCACTCTCTACCACAGGACACAGGCACTTTCTTGGAGAGTATGAGAGATCCTATGTCATAAAACTGCTAACAGGACTCGACTAGGATTATATCTGACACAGATTTGTGCACTGAAAACATAACAAATACACAACCATATATAACTTTAGACAGCAAATGGGATGAACGCGGTCTCTGATGGAGAGGTAAGGATCCTGATTAATTAGGAGTGCCACACTTCTGTCAATTTTCAAATCCATGTTTTGAGTCAATAAAAAATGTAAATCATTGTCCTGCCTTCAAAAAGCAAACATCTCAGAGTTTACATTATTTCATTTTTATGTTCTTCAAGCCTTTAAGAAATAAATCTGTTAGAGAAAAATGTGTTGGGACCTTCAAGATGCATGTTCTATTGAGTGGTTCTGAACTGCTGCTGCCCAGGGGGACGCCCGGCACCATCTAGAAATATTTCTGGTTGTCACACTGAGGGGGTGCGCACACCATCTCGCGGGTGCTAAACACCTGGCAGGACCACCTCAGCAACAAAGGATTATCCAGCCCAAAATGTCAACAGCACTGAGGTTGAGAAACTTGAGCTAATAAGAATAGAATATTACAGAATACTGAAATAACTGTAAGTATAAACACTTAAAAACACCTATTAAAGTTTAAGTATACAAAAGGCTTCCTGTTAGAATCATCTAAGTAAAAGGCCATACATGTGTTCTCGGAAAATGCTTGCTTACTAATTTCTATTCCTTTCTGTGAGATAGTATGTGTGCCACAAATAGACTAAAATAAAACGTGTCATGTTAACAAGAAAAAATTTATACCTCTGAAAATGCTTACAAAACGTATAATGAACCATGACTATATATTTTTTTAGTGGTTGAAATTTTCTCTTCAAAATGAAAACATTTTCATAGACGTAACATCTCGGTTAGCACAAAAGTCAAAATCTTAGTATAACTTATTACCATGAAATAATGATGAAGTGAATTATTTCATTAGGCAAACAAAAAGGAATGATACATTTATTTTCATACTGCTTTTAGCATTTTATCAGCAAATGAAGAGTTTTATAAAATAAATAAGAAAAACCTCACCTCTTATTCCACTATCACAAATCCAGATGAGATCATATTTTGCAACTTCATATCCTGGCATTAAATTATTAATTTTGGGATTAATGCCAACCTTTTTGCCACCTAAAATTTTAAAGGTACAGCAGTGAAAAATTCATGCAACACTGAAAATATTTTCTAGTATACAGATACATGGTAGAGATGTGAAGTGTATTTGCATATTTAATAACTGAAATGAACATACTTTAACATTATGGCTTACATTCCTTATTCACAAAAATATATTTAAGAAAAATAGCTCATTGTCAAAAAAGAATTATCTCATTTATCTTTAAAAATGTATTAGGTTCAGTTTTCTAATTCTTAAGGGTTTGTATTGAGTCAGCATAAATCATTATTTAATGGAAAATATACCTCTATATAAGTATTTAGAATAAGCCTCCAAGCTTTTGGAGAAATACTCTTTTTTGAAGCAAAATAAAAGTGAATTCTATGACAAACTACCAATTACAGTGAATGAAATGCAAAAAAGACCACACAGTGAAAATATTAAAGAAGCAGAAATAATAGAATCATATATGATTGATGAATTACACAGAATTTGGGGTTATATTTCTTTATTTTGTTAATCCCGGGTATAAAAAAATCCCTTTGTTTTCATAACTTAAGTATTGAAAACAGGTGTTATAGGGATATAACACCTTTTGCTACTCCACCAAACATGCATGAAGCAAACATGCCAATAACTTCAATGGGTGGCTCACACCTTCATCTATAGTTTAAAGCAAAGATTACTGCCACCTAACACTATTAAAGCAAAAATAGTTACTGTAGAATTTGTAACTCACCTATAAACAATCTGGCATCAACATTTGGATATTTTCCAAGAAGCTTCTTACATACGTCAATGGCTGGATCGTCATGGTCTTGTACACAAAGGAGCACTTCATACTAGCCAAAGGACACATTACATGTAAATTAACCTCCTTTACGAAAAAAAGCGCTTGTTAAGTCTTTACTGACTGATCAAAAAGCATTAAGGTTCTGGCTGGTATGGCTCAGTGGGCTGGAGCATCATCCTGTAAATTGAACGGTTGCAGGTTCGATTCCTGGTCAGGGAACATGCCTGGGTTGTGGGTTTCATACCCAGGCAGGGTGTGTGTGAGAGGCAACCGATCAATTTTTCTCTCTCATGTCACTGTTTCTCACCCGCCTCCCATCAAAACAAAACCAAAACCAAAAACAAACCAATAAAAAACAGCATTAAGAAAAAGAAGCATTTGTACACAAGAAGTTTAAAAGTTAAGAGAATACAAATAATGAATGCAAACACATATGATATTAAATGCTGGCTGCAAATCAGAGCCACTTCTTCAGAACAGGCACCTGGTTTGCAAGCCGAAGTGATACTGAGCAGATTGGTGGCACCCACAGCTGAAGTCTTGCCATGCCCTGATAGGCACGGCCTAGCAATTAAATCGGCTCTCAGGCTTCTCCGTGCCCTTCATCCCTGCAGGTTTACTAAATGTTCACACGGGGCCCAGCAGAGTAAAAAGCAACGTGGAAAGCAAAATAAATACATTCTCTAGAACCTTGTCTCTGAACTTATTATTCCATGAAGGTGCAATAAGTCACATATTGAATCCCAATATGATCAATTTAAAGGGCTTTGCTAAACTCTCCATGTGAAAAAGACGAAGTGAGATTAGATTTTTTTTCTCCTGTTGTACAGTACTTTTGGGAAATAAAACAGAACTGGATTTGACTCAAAATGTGTCATCTGGAAAAGCATGCTTAGCCTTTTAACTATGAATATACTCAGGATATATGGAAATACCAGAATACACACATGTGTGTATACATGCATGCATGGGTTTATATGTGTACACATGTATGCAAACATATACATACATGGGTGTGTGTATGTATGTTTTTTAGCCCAGTGCTATGTTTACTCTTTGATAGTAAATTAAAAATGTCATTTCTCAGCACTTAACTGGCTGTGTCCAAGTTACCCCTGCATATTTATTATACTTTAAAAAGAGTCTAGGACTGAACCCCAAGATTATACTTTTGAATCAACCTCTGGAGCGGCTCTGACATGTAACCAGGTTTACAAAATGTTGAGCTCTAAGTTACATTGAGTAAACTAAATTGTAAAAAAAATGTTTGCTTTCATATACAAAGATGCCACTTTGGTATTTTGTGGATATGTATTCTAAGTAGCAATTTTTTCCCCAAAAGTGATAAATGCATGCTGACTCAGTCAGTGACAAATTTCCTACTAACCCTCTTTCTAAAATAGGTTGGACATTTTTAAGCCAAAGAGGAAGGTTAATTATCTCAACGAAAAAAATAACACAGCTATCTGCTGTAAAAAGTAAACAGCTAAGGATACAACATTTAAAATGTCTAACATGCAGACGGGGGCTAACTTGGGTAAAGAGAAGGTTTATTTTATTTACTTCCATTAATAAGCACACACAAATAAAAAACGGGAATAAAATGTTTACAGTGCCCCTGAGCACGATAATTACTGTTTGTCTAATGTATCGTGTCTCAGCAAAAACTGGCAGTTTAGAGATTAGCGATTTGAGCACAAAAAGAGGACAAAGGTCCATGAAGAAGATAATGAGTTAAGGTTTTTTCAAGTGAAGAAAAGGTTTTCTTGTATTCAACCCAATTTTCTACCTTTAACACTGACGGCCCAAATTGCTGCTCCAGAGGTGTCAAGACCAATTTTACAGCTACCAAGTTTCCCGAGATGAGATGAAAATCCGAGAAGTGGAAGGGCCGTGCTACTGCTGCACCCCTGAAATTTCCCAGAGAGCTGACTCTGAGTCCTATAAAGTGTCTGCTCTCACCCCAACTTGACTTTTAAAACAATGTTTGGGTGAGCAGTCAGAAGGCATTGACCTTAACAATGAAGATTAGAAAGGTTAAGTGACTTTCTGAAGGGTAAGAGTAACGACTAGCTTTCCTACTATCGTGAGCTGCTCACCAGGCTTGCTCTAAAGAGTTCCTAGTTTTTCCAAACATAGCAGTTTCTTTGATGTTTTTATAATTTATCCTGTTTTGCAGGTATGAGTGAATGAATATAGTGAAAGAAAATGATTATGGGCAGTACAATTTCATAAAACAATTAAAAAGCTAATCTTAGCCTTTTCCCACAGCAGAAAACTGTCAAATGTAGTACCAGAAATGCACTCAATGGAAAGGAAAAATGTTATATGAGGTTATGGCTAAAATTTTTGAGAAGTATATTGTGTTAATGTAAGTAAGGGAATATGTATAGTTTACCTTTATCCAAGTTCAAGGTTTAAAGTTTTTGTTTTTATTGATTACACCCCTTAAACTTAATTAAAAACAAAAACAAAAAACCACACTTCTGATTAGCCTTGGTGCAAACAAAACTCAATACACATTACCAAAAAAATGTTCAGACCTGTATCACACGATACATAACTTTCATTTACTTGTTTCTGATATTGAAAATTATACCAAACGGTACACAGCATGTTAAGTGTTTTCTAAAGTATGAGATTGCAACCAGGAATCTTCACTTTTCAGCTTTGATAACCATCCTCGTGTCTTCACAGTTTGAGCCAACATTTTATTTGCTAAGCCTCCTCTCTGTATTTGAATACTGAATAGTTAAATCACTCCAACTATGCCACCACTGGTGAAACACAGATGTTAAATTGGTTAAAGACTTCTTTAGCTAAAACAAAAATAATTTTTCCGATGTTTTATACTATCTAAAGGACTAGGCACAAATACATATGTTCAAAAACAGTGTCCATTAAAAATATTACACTTTGTAAGTATCTCAAGAAAACATATACTTCCTAAATCTGAAAGGGGTGTAAGGTGTAGAAGTTCCACTGTAAACGAAGACAGCATGAACACACAACATCTAGAGATGAGCCTCATGGCACCGAAGGTGAGAAGGTCGGCCTCTGTCCAATCTTGGCCACACTGACCAATGTTCCCTTTATTTTCCAAACAGTGAGATGACTGACTAAAAGGCTGAGACAAAGAAGAGGGTGGGTGGGTGGGTGGGTGCACAGAAAACCCACAAACTGTGATTCAGCCCTTTGATATTTAAGAATTGAATATCAGAAACTGAAATAATAATGAATGTTACTTTTTTGTTTTTGAATAAAGTAATACGAATAAAAATATTAGGTTTAGATGTATAATATCAGAAAAAAATTTCCTCAGTGATTCAATCCTATAGATATTAGGAATATAAAGTTTTTACTATACTAAACAACAAAATATCCTCTTAAAGTAGAAAAGTATTTTACTATATTAATCAATTACTTTGCATGTTGAGTAGGAGTATCTTTAATTATTTGTAAAAAACTAAACGTCATGTTTACAGAAAAATCTTAGGGTGACATTTGGGTCACAGCAGAATATAAATTCTGTGACAAAACGGACTTAGACCCTGAATGCCCACAACATTCTCTGGCACAGAGGAGGCAATGAATATATTTGTCCTAGGATAATCTTTGAGTGAAAGACAGATGCCAGGCAGAAAATGTTTTGTAAGAAAACTGCTCTGAATTTAAAGTTTCAACAATATTAAATACTTAGCTACTTTTAAGAATTAGGTAGTTTACAATGGGCAAAAACTAAAATCTTTTCCACTAAGACCAGGAACAAGACAAGGTTGTCTACTTTCACCACTTCTATTCTAGTATTGGAAGTTTTAGCCACAGACAAGAAAAAGAAATAAAAAGCATCCAAATTGGAAAGGAGGAAACAAAACTGTCACTGCTTGCAGATGACATGATAGTGTACATGGAAAATTCTATAGACTCCACCAAAAAACTGCTCAACCTAATACATGAATTTGGCAAAACAACGGGATATAAAGTCAATATCCAGAAATCAAAGGCATTTTTGTATGAAAATGCCTAACAATGAAACAGCAGAAGCAGAAATCAAGAAAAAAATTCCCATTCGATATAGCAAAAACAAAAATAAAATATCTGGGAATAAACCTAACCAAGGAGGTAAAAGACCTGTGTACAGAAAACTACACAACACTGAAGAAAGAAATCAAGGAAGACACAAACAAATGGAAACATATACTGTGTTCATGGATTGGAAGAATTAACCTCATCAAAATGTCCATACTACCCAAAGCAATTTACAGGTTCAATGCAATACCTATTAAAGTACCAATGACATATTTCACAGACATAGAACAAACACTTCAAAAATTTATATGGAACCATAAACGACCCCGAATAGCAGCTGCAATTTTGAGAAAGAAGAACAAAGCAGGAGGGATCACAATACCTGATATCAAATTGTATTACAAGGCCATTGTAATCAAAACAGCCTGGTACTGGCATAAAAACAGTCACATAGACCAATGGAACAGAACAGAGAGCCCAGAAATAAACCCAAGTCTCTATGAGCAACTAATATTCGACAAACGGGGCAGTAACATAAAATGGAGTAAAAATAGCCTCTTCAACAAATGGTGTTGGGGGAACTAGACAGCTACATGCAAAAAAAAAAGAAACTTGAGCACCAACTTACACCATATACCAAAATAAATTCAAGGTGGATAAAAGACTTAAATATAAGCCATGACACCACTGAAGTCCTAGAGGAGAACATTGGCAGGAAAATCTTGTATATTTCATGCAGCAACATTTTTACTGATATGTCCCCTAGAGCAAGGGACATAAAGGAAAGAATAAACAAATGGGGTCCCATCAAAATAAAAAGCTTTTGCACGGCTAAAGAAAACAGTATTAAAATAAAGAGAACCAACTGTATGGGAAAACATATTTGCCAATGATACCTCAGACAAGGGCTTAATCTCCAAAATATACAAAGAACTTACATGACTCCACTCTAAGAAGACAAGCAACCCAATTAAAAAGTGGGCAAAGGACTTGAACAGACACTTCTCCAAGGAGGACATACAGAAGATCCAGAGACACATGAAAAGATGCTCAATATCACCAGCCATCAGAGAGATGCAAATTAAAACCACAATGAGATACCACTTTACACTGGTCAGAATGGCCATCATAAACAAAGCAACAAACAACAAGTGTTGGAGAGGCTGTGGAGAAAAGGGGATCCTAGTTCGCTGTTGGTGGGATTGCAGACTGGTACAACCATTATGAAAAACAGTATGGAATTTTCTAAGAAAAATAAAAATGAATATGCCTTTTGACCCAGCAATTCCACTGCTAGGATTATATCCTAAGAACGCTGAAACACCAATCCAAAAGAACCTATGCACCCCAATGTTCACAGCAGCACAATTTACAACAGCCAAGAGATGGAAGCAACCTAGGTGCCCATCAGTAGTAAATGAATGGATCAAAAAAACTATGGTACATTTACACAATGGAATTCTATGCAGCAGAAAGAAAGAAGGAGCTCCTACCCATTGAGACAGCATGGATGGAACTGGAAAGCATTATGCTGAGTGAAATAAGCCAGGCGGTGAAAGACAAATACCATATGATCTCACCTTTAACAGGAATCTAGTCAACAAAACAAGCAAACAAGCAAAATATAACCAAAGATGTTGAAATAGAGAACAGGTTGACAGTGACCAGAGGGGGAGGGGAGGGAATTCCAGGAAGGAAGGGGAAGGGTTTGAAGGAACTAGTATAAAGGACACATGGACAAAAACTAAGGGGGGTGGAAATTGAAGGGAGGTGGGGAGCATTGGAGGGGGGGTGGGCTGGGATGGGAGTAAAAGTCAGAAAACTGTACTTGAACAACAATTAAATTTAAAGAAAAAAAGAATTAGGTAGTTTATATAGTTCTTGAAGTTTATTTGAAAAACCCCTAATCTTTCCTAGAAGTTTTTTTTAGATTTAAATTTTTTTATCTTTAGAGGGGAAGGGAAGGAGAGAGGGAGAGAAATATCAATGTGTGGTTGCCTCTCATGTATTCCCCTGCTGGGAACAGGCCTGCAACCCAGGCATGTGCCCTGACTGGGAATTGAACCACAACCCTCTGGTTTGCAGGCCCACACTCAATCCACTGAGCTTCACCAGCCAGGGCCAGAAGTTTTATTACATGTATTAGACTTCACCTTTTGATGATTAATTTTGTTCTTTAAAACTTTGTTGGAAAATTATTCAGTTAAAAAAAAACATTTCTTCTTAAGGATAGGGACACCACTGGCAATAAAGAATTCAAACATTCACTGGACTTGTAACGTTTTAAACCAATTCTGTATGTGCAAAAAAAAAATAAATTAAAATTGCCATAGCCTCACTCTGTTAATAATTCTATGATCATTAATTTAAAAATTCTTCGTATCGCCAGAATTCACCAAAGTGAAGCCATCGAGTCCCGTCAGATGCAGGCACCGTGTTTCCCTATCACCGCTGACTCTCCCCCAAATGCCTTCTAGGCTGGTCCCAAAGGAGCACTCGGTTTCATGAACAATGAACTGTGTCACTTTTTCATTCCTATATTTTTCCAAGGAATAATTTTTTCATCAAGGAATACGTATCAATAGTAGGTAGACTTATATTTAAATCACAGAAATCTTTCAAGGCCATTAGTATAGTAATAATCTTGCTGAAATTTAAACCTAGAAATTTGGAACAAGTACCAGCAGTAAATCTTGCTCATGTCCAAAATTAAGAAAAATTTTAGAATTTTAACCTACGTTCTGTCTCTTTCCAAATGGCCTACACCTACAGTGTTCCAAATCAAATAATAGAGGAAAAAAGTTATGTCCAGAATGAAAACGTTTCCACACTTTTGTAAAACAATGTTCACGCGTGACAAAAATACAAATATTAAAAGTGCACTGGGCCTGCTGGCAACACATGAATGTGCACTTCACGGTTACGTCACGGCTACGTGCCTCCTAGGTGACCAGGGGTCAACCGTTTACACGCAGATCTGCAATGTTTCAGTGCTTTCACTTCAGTCTCTTCTGGGACATTTGCACTTGGCAACGCATGCAAATTATTTGGCAAAATAAACCGCATTTGTTTTTTTTTTTTTTTTTTCTGAAAGCAAAGAAGCCCTGACTGGTGTGGCTCAGTGGGTTGGGCACCATCCCACAAACAAAAGGGCCCTGGTTCACTTCCTGGTCAGGGCACAGGCCTGGGTTGTGGGATGCGACCCCAGTTAGGGGTGTGTGAGAGGCAACCCATTGATACTTCTCTCACACTGCTGTTTCTCTCCCTTTCTCCCTCCCTTCCCCTCTCTCTAAAAGTAAATAAATAAAATCTTAAAATAAGAAAAAAGCAAATAAAATGCTGTGAGACCAAAATTTTCCTTTGGACAGGAAGTACTTTGTACTTCTCTTCCGCTTTCTGAATTTTCTATTTACACAACTAACAATACTTTTACAATTAGAAAATAAAATTGTGATCTGAAAAGGAATAAAAACAACCCCTTGCATATACTGTTACTCATTTGATAAAAGTATCAAAATAGCTTTCTCCTAAACCAAGTTAAATGCTGATGACACAATTTAAGTGGGAAAAGAACTATGAAAACCAGAGCTCAAGATAACCCTAAGTTGCAATTTAAAAAAATTCAGAGCAAGAAAGCAATTATTGATTCATCCCAAATGTTCATAATTAATGGTTATGTGTGTTCCTGGAGTTATTTTTAAAAACTCTTTCTACAATTAAAACCCACAGTAGCTTCTGCAACCATTTAAATTCCATGACTATCACTCACAAGGCTGCAACATAAAAACTCCATAATTAGATTTTAAAAGTGGTTTAGTGGGAAAAGGGGAAATAGTAAGATGATGGTTAAAAACTGAAAGTTGAAATGTGAGTTTAAGTTTCACAAGGATAAATTCATATGATTTTTATCTATTCTCTGAGATTTATTCATAATCAATGAAAACACTCTTTCATTCATAAAAATAAATTCTCCTTTGCATTTGCTTATACAGTGGGGGGCTTGGAAGACTTCATTTATCTCATTGTAAAACTTATGTGACAATTAATTTTATTTTTAGAATTCTTCCTGAATTATAAAAGGCCAAGGTTTACATTTTTGGTCTGAAAAAAGTTCAAGTACAACTCAGCCATAAAGAAAGATAAAATGCTGCCATTGGCAGAAACATGGATGGACCTTGAGAGCATTACAGTATCTGGAATAGGTCAGATGGAACAGGACAAGAACATATGACTTCACCCATTTGTGGGATATAAAACAAAAAGCAACAACTGGACAAGCAAACTCATAGACACAGTCGATAATACGGTGGTTACCAGAGGGGAAGACTGCTGGGGAGAGAACGAAGAGGGTAAGGAGGGTCAAACACACGGTGGCGGAAGGAAACCGGACTTTAGGTGGTGAGCACACAGGGGAATATACAGATGATGGCGTTTCAGGTGCAAAGGTCACACCTGAAACTTACATACTGTTATTAACAACGTTACCCCTCCAATTCAATTAAAAAACAAACAAACAAGAATTAAATCAAGTACATATCTTCTTTTTTTAAAATGACACATTTAATTTATTGGATAGATCAATACATATATATATAATTCAGGCCACTAAAATTATTTACTATATATTAGCACACACAAACTAGAAGAAATTTTTTTTGCTTCCATTTAGCTTAAATACCTAGACTCCAAACTTTGAAAAAACAGCCAAATGACACTCGTGTTTACATACTTTATAAGAGCTGTGTCATGGCTATCACATCTGTGTCTTTCCTATTCTTTTCGTTAGTGCTACCAAGAAAAATAAGGGTTTGAAGAGAAAGAAAAGAGCATGAAGACCAGCCACCATGAGAAGTGTGGTCTGTATATATTGTCTTCCTTCTCACTATGTGGGCTCCACTACCCGAAAGAAATAAAAGGAGCAGAGCCTCCCAGCGGCAAAAACTATGGAAAACCTGAGGCAATAAGGTAAAAATTAAAGCAAGGGAATAGAGTCCACAGAGAGAAAATTAGACTAAGCATCGAGCAAATAGAAACTTAAAGAAACATCCTTCTCATAAGTAATTTGCCACCAGCAGAAAGCACTTTAAAAATCAATGTCTCAAACAGGCAATTAAAAAAGTTGCAAAAAACAAAAACCAAAAAACTAACTAAAAAAAATCAAGGACTATTAAGTTCTCCTAAGAAACTCAAGGGAAGAGATAAAAAGAATGCTTCCATCTCCAGGAAGTTCCCCAATGAAGGCAGCACACCATACAGATATATAGATCATACAGATAAATTATATGAGCAATGCAATTAGGTATTAAAACCAGAAAAAAATAAATGGAAAATTAGGTACAAAGAAGCTTCCACCTTACCACTAACTGTAACCTATTCTTGGCTCAAAACCAGATTTTCAAGGGGATTTCCATTGGGTTCAAACTGTCCTGCACCCCACTTCACACCAAAGAGCCCTGCTTTTCCACTCTCACCTCCTCCTCTTCCTACTGGCCACACGGGACTCTCACGGGACAAGACTTCATGTTCAAACCACTGTGTCCTTAACCCTGAGTCCCAGGAGGTTTTCTCAGGGATTTCTCATTCAGAGGGACACACAGGAGGTTAGAAAAAAACCCCACACCCCTCCCACATCCCACTTCTGTCCTGTGACAACTGCTACTACGGCATAAATTTTGGGGTTGACATCACCGTGAATTCTTCATACCTTCAGGTTATACAGTGTCAAGGTACCTGTTTACGTGTTTGCCATGGCAGAGAGCGAGATGAGAGAGCGTGTGTGCACGCACCAGGCAGAGTCTAGCCCGTTTCTTACGAGGACAATACTGGACTTACTTTGGGGTAGTCCAATTCAAAGAATGTTTCCAGGTTGTTGATGAGGTTGGGGTCCACTCCTTTCAGTGGTTTCAGAAGAGACACGCCTGGGAGCTTGCTGTACGGCTGCTTGTCTGTTGCCTTCTTATTGAGGTGCAGTCGCCTAAAAGCAAAGGTCGCATGCATTATTTCTGGAGCCTATCTTAGTGCCAAATCTGCATCATAGGTACCAGGTTGTCAAGAACTGCTAAATTTTACGTTAAATTATTTTTCATGGGCATTCTCCTATAAGGATAACTGAAAATGAAAGCCAGTAGAACCAGGGAAGCTTCCAGTTTAAGAAAAGCAGAACTAAGCGGAAGGAAGAGTCCAGTGAAGGTGGGAACTGAAGACCGTTGTTCACCGCTGT
Organism: Artibeus jamaicensis; assembly: GCF_021234435.1. Classification (NCBI taxonomy): domain Eukaryota; kingdom Metazoa; phylum Chordata; class Mammalia; order Chiroptera; family Phyllostomidae; genus Artibeus; species Artibeus jamaicensis. Next base: position 8,641,521 of record NW_026522030.1, read on the forward strand.
CCTCTCAGTGCCCAGATCTATGCCAGGCAGAGACGTTTGATAAACACATGGTGAGAAGCGAACAACAGCGCGAGCCCACCCGCACATTAACTGCCCTTCCTCCCACACTGCCAACAAACTGGCCAAAGAACATAAAAATAGTGTGTGTGTGTGTGGGGGGGCGGTCCTCATCTACAGCATGAAAATATGAAAGGGTAACCAGAAAAAAACTAGAAAATTTGCACAACAGTCCAGATAACGCAACTGAAGGAAGCACCAACCCGCCCACATGGCAAGCAAGAAAACGGGACAACCAGCAGAACCCCCCACAGTCACAAGCTCCCAATGGCAGGGGTGGCTCGGGGGAGGTTGAAATAAGGAAAAAATCTCAGGGATGAGAAAAACGGGCACTCGTGACACTGGAAAACACAGCGGTGCCACCAGTCCACAGAGATGTTGGTCCGGCTCCAGGGCCTTGCTCCACCAGGCTCCTAAGGAGGGCAGTCATGCCTTTAGCAAAGAGGATGTGCCCCAGGGAACGCCAGGGTGTCACATAAAGAAACAAAATGCCACTCAGCAGAGTGGTCAGGAATCTAAAGGAAGTCACCAAGGGCCACCCCTTCTTTCTCATAAGCAAGACTCCAAGCCCTCCGCAGAGGCTGGACTAACCACAGGCCACCTGAGAGCTCTCTCAAGACACACATTCTTTCACATTTTAATATCTGCAATCAACGGCATTTGTACAATCGCTGGCAGCCAGATGGCAGTCCTAACTTACCAGCATGAAAACAAACCAATGAGACCTTGCTAGACAGTCAAGAAAACACCAGCATGAATGCATCTTAGGGTCAATGAAATGCACTATTCATCCATGCATAAGTCCTAGAAGTACGCCAGTACTGTCAGCCACCACTGGCAGAGATGTACCATGGTAAACGCCTCACCTCTCAGGGAAGGCCAGACAAACAAGCATCTTTACAGAAAGGAAACAGGTTCCCACCCGTGGAAAAAAACTTTAAACCAATGAGAAATTTAAAAGATGCTGTGTATCAATTTCAAATCCACGACACCAAATGTCAACGGAGCACCGCCCACGGCAGGGCTGCTCAGTGAGGGCCCGTCCACTCGGTGCTTCTTCCTGGTCTGCGAGGAGAAGCAGTTAGGAACTGTCATAGCAATCTGACTTTGCCAGGCCATCAGTAATCAACCACGTAATCAGTAATTTGTTTTTACTGTGGTTTACCAAAGTATCAGTCCATGACAGATTGGAAAATTTTCAAGAAGTGACCCTTTGTCACAGACAGGTTGGAAAATGCTGATCTACGGAGCTGATCAAGAGGTGGGACAGAGGTTGATCCATGATCTAAAATTTATATAGCCACACGAATGACCGCTATTCCATGTCTAACAAAATAGCAGACTAGATGTTAGAGAAACCAACCCGGTACAGAACATCTAGACTGCTGGGGGAGGGAAGTTATATTACATACTTAACTGACTGAACTGGTAGTACAGCCATCACTTGGTTCAAACCACAAACATTAAGAACTTTGTGAGTCTTCCTGCCCCTGTTCCCCACCTGCCTCATTCCTCCCATCACCTCTGCAGCATCATTAGTGTCTTGCTGATCCTCCCAGAGGTTTTCTTAATACACATACAGGCCAACACACACACAACTATACAAATCCTTACACAGTATTTATACTTTCCTCTTTTTAAATACAAGTGCACTAAAAGCATTTTTTAAACACAGGACTGAACTGTTAGGAAAAGAAAGGATAGCCTCCAAGGAGGAGAAACCTCTAAGTCAATGAGCGCCACCACCGTGGCTCGCCCAGGGCCACCTGTTGGTGCTTGACGACCTAGAGATGGTGACGGGCCTGAGACAGGAATCACAGGAAATCTGTTCGAAGAGCCCTGTGTAAAGATGGAACCTCTGCAAGGCAAAGTATGGCTCTGGAGCCCCAGAGGCAAACTGCCTGTGTTGCTTGAACAAGCCCAACACTTGGAATGAGAGAGACCATCACAGGTGACCCCGAAGAGATGAAAAGAACCACGTGATGTTGAGAGGTGAGAATTATGATCCTTGACATTTGAAACTCAATAGATAGGTGAAACAAAAGACTGCCAATTTAAAAAGGCACCTGGAACCTAGATTTGAAGAAATGATCCAGAATGCAGCCCAGAGAGAATGAAATGTAAAGATGGTGAAATCATCAAAGAGTTTGAGAATTTTTATCCTTCGGCCCCACTGTATGATCGATCACTGTAAGTGCTGCTAAATTGTATCAAAATGCACCTGTGCGGTGAGGACCAATTACAGAGAAACCCGGCCCACTGACTGACGCATTGCAATGGGCAATGTTTTAGATTAAAGGCCAGGATAATTTAAACAGTGCTGCAAAGTCAAGTGCTGGTCCTATTTCTCCTTTCTTCACCTTCTTCATGAAGACATTTCACTTTAAATGCTAATACAGACAGGTCTCCTACCCCTCAAAGAGCTTTTCATATCAAGCGTGCAGTATTTTACCAAAGACGCATTCTGACTCACCGTCAACAATGAAGCCCTCTCCAGGTTCACGGTGAAGCAACTGATGACGGTCCCCTTTGCCTGGTAGCTCAAAAGGGGCCTGAGTGGTACTATCCTCCACAAGGGCCAGTTTAATGAGTGACTCTGGCCGGGCCCTACAGGGCTCACGGCTTTTCCCGCCAGCTTTGACTTCAGTATCTCAGGTCATGGTTTCTGCATCCCCTACACAGTGTGAACTTGAGCCTACTGCAGTGCACCCACGCGCTGCCCAGGATTTCTCGTGGGTGCCCATTTCTGCCTTTAGCTTGGACCGGTGTGCTTGCTGCTCTCTTCTAGGATGCTGGGTACTTCCTCGGTTTCAGGTTCTCTACTGGGAGTCCAGGTCCACCTTCCTATCACTCAAGTGGCTTACAGCCTTGACCTTTTGGGGTGGGGGGATACTTCTAACCGATGCATAACATATATACAGTGAAATCACAGAAAGCATGCAGCTCAATGGATTTTCTCAAAGTAAAACATCACGCAACTAGTACCCAGGTCAAGAAACAGAGCATTGTTACCAGAACCCCAGGAGTCCCTGCGTGTCCCCTTCTACTTATCCCCCTGAGGGGTAACTACTGTCTTGAATTCCAACACCACAGCCCAACTTTGCTGGTTTTAACATTTTAATCTAGACAGAATCCCATAGGACATGCTCATTCAGGAGATTCATCTTTGTGGTTACATGCACTCACATTTCAGCACAGCATTCCCTGTATTAATACAACCACGATTTACTTACCTACTTCTATTGACAGACAGGTAGGTTATTTCCAGTGTTCAGCCATTATATCGGCCCTTATTAATAGTCTGCAGTCTTACAGTCTTGTCTCTGTCCTCATGTAAGTATCAAAACCCTGGCCTCCCCACTCTCGCCACCCAGAATTTCAACATTTGAACAAGGTGAAGAGACAGGGACTGTTCATTCTCACACCTGGAACAATTTTTTAAAAATCAGACAAAATAGAGGAAACCACAGTTTCTAAGATACTGGCGATCGGGTAAAAAGGGACAGTGACTCCTAAGACGCAGAAAACAAACAAGCAAGCCGCCCTCCCAGAACCCCATCGTCCTGCTGTAAGGGCTTGTTCACGCCACAGCAAAGGGGAGGAAAGGCCAGGCAGGACCCGGCAGGCTGCCTAAACTGAAGAGACGGAGCTGAAAGTCTAGGAATACACAAGCGTCCAGCAGCCGGCAAAGGTAAGTGCAGAATGCCTGACATCTAATAAAGAACTACCAGGCATGCAAAGAACCAGGAAAACACAACCAATAACAAGGAGGAAAATCAGTAATTAGAAACCCTCAGAACCTGTCACCGGGATTAAAATGAGCAGACAAGTCCAACTCACTGCTTGGTCTTCTCTTTTCATTTCTGGGGCCTGGAGATTTTCCTTTCATATTTGCAGGCTGTGTGTGTGTGTGTGTGTGTGTGTGTGTGTGAGAGAGAGAGAGAGAGAGAGAGAGGGAGAGTAACCTTCACAGCATTTTCATCTGTTCAGACCAGAAGTGATTCTCATCTGTGCATTAGACACTTCCTGTTCAGAAGCACTTCTCTATAAGCTTCTATCAATGCAGTGTGAAGCAGACTCTAAAGAAACTAGGTTTAGACCACTTTTGAGAGTGGACAGAAGGAAGCGCCTGAGTTTTCCTGGGTGCTGGCCCTTTAAGACTTCTGTTCCCCCAGGTGGTCCACCAACCAGCAGCACAGATGTCACCTGGAAGCTAGAAATTCAGACTCTGGGCCCCAGCCCCAGAACTACCGAAACTGAACCTGCATTTTCACAAGATCTCCAGGTGATTCACAGGCACATTCGACCTTGAGAAGCACTGCTTTAAGACTAATCTTTGCTATATAAACTCGTGCTTGAGTTTACTGACGAGGCTGAAAAGGCCTGCAGCCCATCCCATAGGCAAAAATAACCATAAAAGACTACCAGAAGGAAACAAGGGTTATTTCTGTATTTTCAGAATAAAAAAGAGAATAAATTAAGAGAATAAAGTAGAGGGAGGGGGGTTGGAAAGCGAGGCAAAACACAGGGTCCAGCAGAAAAAAGGCCTTCTCGAGTGTGGTTGGCAGGGCAAAAATATGGGTGTCGTCACTTACAGTTTTAATTTGAACATTTTACCTGAAATGTCATAGGGTGTGCTTGAGTGTGGCACTGTTATGCTACAGATTTACACCCTTATGATTGTGTAATAAAAGATTTTGTGATTAAAAAGGGGTGATATTTGTGCTAGACCCTGTGCATAAAGGTCCAAAGGAAAAATATAGGTGCACATACTACGGAGATAGCAGAAGGTAGCAAAGGAAATGAAGAGAAAGTAAGAATTCAGAATTCACAGGGCTCGGCCCGTGGGCAAGGAGGACGTGGAGAGCAAGGAGTGTACGTGGATGAGTCCCCAGTTCAGGGTTCGGTGACCGGTTGTGTCCTTCATAAAATCTGGACACGACATGAGAGGGGAGACAGCAATAAGCATCACTCCTACCACACTAGCCAAAGTTATCATTAAGACATCAGGTGGCAATGTTTCTTATCTAGGAGACTACTGGTTTTTTTTTTTTGACAGTTAGTATACAGAGTGGTCATAGGTAGAAATCATAACTTAATGCACCAGCTGCAGAGCCTACGATTGTGTATTTTTATAAACTTCCCCAATAATTCTGAAGCTCACCAGCAGTGAACCACACTTGAAGACCACTACAGTAACTATAAATTCCCCAGGCTCCAGCAACACAAAAAGACACAGTCAGATACAACAGATATTTACAGCTCAGGAAGCATGGCTAGTCTAGAAATAAAAATATGGAAGCCAGTTACAACTGAGTAAGTACATAAGCTCTCCCAGGTATAACATGCCATTAGCAGGTAGCCACGAATCGATGTAACTAATATCGCAGAACCAGTAACACATGAAGGAGACTAAGGGGAGTGAGTGAGTGACAAGAAAAGTAGAAAGATAATCAGAAACCAAGTCAAGTCACAGAAGGGTTTATTCAGCTAGGTATTTTCTTTTTGAAAGGATTCAACAAAGAACACCAGTGAATGTCAAGACAAGAACTGGAACAGCCACTCGCCTGTGAACTTGGGGACCTCAGAGCATGCTGAGCAGGGGTACATACAAGTGCATGTGAAGAAGCACAGGAATGGGAGGTGAGATGTGCTAACAGGGAATAGACACCAGCTTCTCCTGATACCTGAGAGTGAGCAGAGGGGCCAACAAAGTAGATGGGGAAGGGGTTTTCTGTTTAATCCCTAATTATCTTTAACTGTTAATACTTGAGTATATATGGTAGGGGAAGGGAGCTAGTGAAAGTGTAAAGAAACAGATACCAGGGAATAATTAATGCCATGCTAGGATCCGCAGTGGGAAGTAGGAGTGACGGTAATCCACTAAGCGTGAGGGCAGAATGATGAAAGCTGGGAGAGGTTCTGCCAGTGATGGGTGACGGAGCTAAAAACAGAAATGAAGCAGTGCCAGACGACACCACGGGCTTAGCCCAGACCGGGACCTCGAAGGCACAGCAGTCCTCATCTGCAGGGTCGTGGCACTGCCCTCGGTGGGGTTCTGAGAGTTAAGAAGCTATGCATGATGAGATGGGTTCAAGATAAGGGGGCAGGCTGACAGGAGGTGGGGCAAGAAATGAAGTGATGAGTGGTGCGTTCTGGGCTAGAGGGAGAATTAAATGAAGCCAAGAGGTGGAGGCCACGATGCTGAATAAATAGCCTGGGGCTGCTGTGCTCCTCCTGGACAGCACAAAGGAAAGTCACCTAGGGAGTTTTGAAAAAATGGGTGATGCCCAGACCAATGAAATCAGACTCTCTAGGGTTGAGACCCAGGCAGCGGTGACCGCCATGACCTACAAAGACTAGATTCCTGCAGGACTGCTGAGGACTGAGGAGGAGACTCAGAAAGATCAGCAGTTGTGAGACGGACTGAAAATCAGAAACCTGTGAAGAAACAATACGAGAGGTGTGGGAATGGAGAAGGAGGTACAAGAGAATGAGGAGGGGCTCTCTTCACAGTTATCTCAATGTTGCCAATAGTCAGAAACTTCAGATTCAGAGCACCTGTGCAAAGTCCCACTCAGAGACCCTGTCCCCATGGATTACTTCCAGGATTATTTTTAGGTTGGCACTGGCAGTATATGGTGTCTGTCCAGAAGGTATCCAGCCACGTAATATGAGCAACAGAGAGACATTATTGAAGAAGATACAGGAGTCACTGTACAAAGGACGATGACGCCTCAGTCCCCTTCAAACCGCACAAGGTTCTCCCAGTTGCCATCAGCTGCCCTGTCATATTTTCCTGAATCTCACTGATCATCTGACATCGCTTCCCTTTTAAAGGTAATTTTAGTTTTGGGAAAAGCCAGAAGTCGCGGGGTGCCAAATCTGGGCTGTAGGGGGCCTGAGTCACCTGGGTGATTTGATGTTTCACCAAAAAACTCTGCACAAGACATGATGCACGAGCTGGCACATCGCTGTGACGAAGCTGCCAGTCACCATTTGCCCATAGCTGCGGCCTCCTGAATCATCCCAACAGTTTCTGTGGAGGAATGGTCAAGCTTCCCACAAAAGGTGATACAGAGTCGTTGCTCTACTTGTTCAGTCATTTCGCATGCGACGGCCACACAGTACACATGCTCACTCAAGGGCGTCCACGACCCCCACTGACTAACTAGTACAGTGAAGCCATCATTGTTCACACATGTGCATTCCAGTCCACGCTCTCCTTGGCTGACAAGTTACATCAGTGTCCTGCAAACGGTTCTTGTTATACTATCAATGGCTGGACTTTTTCCGGACAGGCCTCCTGGTCCATGTTGGTTTAACAGCTGGGCTGGAGGCACACTGCCTGGACTTCTATCCCAACCTCACAGCTGTGTTATCCTTGGGGAAGTCACTCCTTTACCTTGGGGAGTTTTTGCTTTGTTTTTCAGTGTGGATAACAGTAGGCACTGTTATCCTTGTAAAATCAGTGTGAGAAATAGATGAGCTCAGCCACCAGGTGAATATTTAATGATCGCAATTACTGGTCATTTTTAAAAACTCTGCTAATTTTAGGGACATTTTCCACCATATGTAACTTGTCTGAATTACCCTCGTTCTGATAAGAGATTTAGAGATGCCAAACATTCCTGAGACTTACATGAAAACAGAAGAACTAGAAATTCATATATTTAAAGATTTATATCTATTTAAATATTAGGTCAGCATGTTGGTTTAAAAAAAACACACAGAAAACCAACTCTCGTGTGTTAAGAAAGATTAAGCGGGGAAGGGAATCATCAAAAGCCCCAAATCATGTAAAAAAAAAAAAGAAGTCAAAACATGGCATGAGACACATTGAACTCAAAGTTCAAATTACACCCAATATTTAGGATAAAATTATATCCAAAGTTAAAATTATACCTAATGGTTAGGAATCAATTTACAGTCCTATAAGGCAGCATCCAAAATGTAAAAAAAATACAAGTATGAGAGTGAGGGACATAAATACCATAAATTATTATTCACTGAAAATGACCTGTTACTTTTTTTTTTTTTAGCTGAGGTCTCCTTCTAAACTATGAGATGGATTCTCAGTTGGGCAGAGGCCACAGTCCTGGCTTCTCTAAATTCCTCTGGCTTCAGAATTACAACAGTCGCCCTTTGGCTCCGTTAGAGGGAGAGGTTGTCACCCCCCCCACACACAAGAGCTGAGAGGCAAAAGAAATACAGTTCCCATGGGCACAATGTATAAGGTACGGGAACACTGTACAAAGTAACAGGTACAATGTACAAAGTAATTACCGACATTCTGAAGGCTTCCAGAAGAGACTCTGTTCTGTTTTGTTGACCACAATGTCACCACACCTAACCAGGCACAAAGCCCCAGAGCAAAGATGACAAGGCAGCCTTGTCACTTGGCGCCCCAGGGAGGGCCCCGTCCATAACCTGGAAAGCTCTGGATCGGCGGCCACACACGTGCCAGGCACCTCAACCAGCAGAAACGTAATTTGGGGTTTTCATAATATTCTTAGTGCTCTTGAAACAGACTCTCCCTGCCTAGCGTGTACTTTCACTTGATTTTCACAAACTGGATTTTGTTACATTTTCAGGAACACGCTGGGTATAAAAAGAATAGACCTCCTCTACCGCTAGTCAACTGTTTGGATTTGTTTCATTTTAAAGAGTAAAATGATCCTGAAATGCAACTGAGCAATGTTCAGGAGCTAGAAGCCCTGTTTAAAAAAAAAATCTCATTTATGTAATGAAGGCACATCACCCTCCAGGACAAGGAGGGAGAGGTGCTCACAGCCAGTTGCTGCAGGCCTGTCCGGCACTGCTGGCTGCAGACAGGAGTGCAGGGACCACTGGGCGGCTATCTCAGAGTAACTTAAGTCCGAAGGTCACGAGGGATGAATCACAGACAAAAGAGAGAGGCCTCCAGGGTCCAGCTTTTTACTGTGAGCTAGAAGGACAGCTATTCAGGGGACACTTCAAAGAACTATCCAGGGGTGGGTTCTGCTAGACTCGATAGATGCTCCGGCTTCATGAATCCCAACTGCCTCTCTGTATAAGGGTTTGTACCTTTTGAACTGATGGGATTGTCTTACTTTTCTCAGTTCACATTTATCTCCTAACATCTCAGTCTCTTTAATTGTTACTGTCTTTTTTTTCACCATTTTAGCTTCTTGTTTATCCTTGTAATCTTTTAGCACCCCTCCCCACTCACTTGTTCACTCCCTCAACAGTTTATTTAACAGTTGGGCCCATCCTCAAATGCTTCGTTTTACCGTTTTACCGTTTCGTATTCTAACTGAATTTCTGAGCAGGAGGGAGGTCTGGCAGGAAGGAAAACCCCTTAGGGAAGGTGGGCCGTGCTCCACCCTGTCAGAAGCAGCAGCCTCTGCAGCAACCCTAACCCAGCTCTGCACCTCCCCGAGGAGGCACAGGAGCCTGGCGCTGGCTGCTAAGAATATGGATTCCTTGAGGGCAAAGTCCGCCTTGCTTCATGGCCCTAGATTGGGCTGTTTTTTATAGTTCTGCTGTGTGATTCAGCTGAACCAACTGATCCGACTCTGGGAATTTATCTCTGCCATGTGCCACCAAGCTTGTTAATATTTCATAGAAAATGAGGTTGACTGCTCTATCAGCAGGTCCCCAACTTCACAAAGTCATGCCAACAATTTCCAATGATTAAAGGTCTCTGTTGTTACTTATGATTGTGCCTTGGAAGGCTGTTACTGTGTGTTTATTATCAGTATGTGTCGTGACTAATGTGACTTCCACACAGCACTTAATCTTTTCCAGAAGTGGTACTGCAGGCGGAGGGGTTTCTTTCTTTCTTTTTTTTAATTTCCTCAATTTTTTAATAGGAAGGGTTTCATCAGCAACACAAAGCACACCTTCCCGTGCGACCTAAATTCTGCACATACAAGAGTCCCTGGAGAACACAAAATAACCAATTGTGAGGTCAGTCCATAGCAAAACACAAACTACTTCCACCAGGTAACAGATTTACACTCCAGAATACAAAAGATTCCACTGCCACAGAAAACAAATAGATCTTTGTAATTTTGCTCTTTCCCCCCACCCCAGTTCCTCCTCGACTCACCAACCCTTTGGTGACAACAGTTACCCCTGATGTATGGAATAGAACATGGCATTCTGCTAGCAGCAACTAAAGGCACCCAACAGAAGATGTGGCCCCAGCAGGTCCTGCCCAGAAACACAGACGACCCTCAAACACACTGTAACGTGGTGCAAAGCAGGGGTCCCCAGCCTCTAGGAGAAACTCCCCACAGCCCATGGCTGGGGGAAAGGAGAAGGGACGGTATGGTGGTTAAGATACTTCTTATGACAATGGCAAGTTGACAGCCGTGTCCTGCCTGGAGGGACGCGGACTGCCCAGGGCAAAAGGACTGCTCGACTTTCAGGGCTTTGAGTGACCTGTGATGCAGCCGGGGAGCTTATGCAGCACCTGCACAAAAGGCAGGGAGGCAGAGGCCCCTCTGTCACGGGCACTCTTGCCCTGACTAAAGACTGGCAGCTGAAAGAAGGTAAAAGATACAGGGAACTGGCAAAAGTATCTCACTGTAGGAGGGGCAGGATGTGAGCCTGCATAGGAAGTTCCAGGTCAGCATTTCAAATAAGGGTGGCTGAGAGAGCAGAGGGTAGCAGCTACGTGGTCCGAAAGGGGATTTTTCAGACCATGAGGTCTGAAAGAGGAAGCAGCAAGTAGCTATGCAGTTTGCAGGCAGGATTCAGACCCGAGAGCTAGCGTGTGAAGTAGCAGCTGGGCCAGCTGGGAGTCAGGATTCTGCTGCCGTGCTGCCGGGTGTAGTAAGAAAGAGGCAGCCACGAGGAAACGGCACAGCCATGCAGGCTGCGGCAGAGAAGCAGCAGCTGTGTGGGCTGCAGAGGTGTGTGGGAACCTGCCTAGCCACCCAGACTCGTGGGAGATGCCTGAGCTCAACTATGACCGGTAATGGTGAAACTGCAGACTTCAGCTTCTCTGAAGGTCATCCTGAAAAGCCATTCTTTTGGGACATGTGTCCCCCTGGACTCTGCCATGATCCGGTGTAACATGGCACATGCTTCCCTAAACTGTTACACGGAGGTTGAGGACTACGTACCCCAGATCCTGAAGGAGAGCGCTGCTGTGAGTGGCTGGCGACTCTAAAACCCATGAGTGTGCCTTCCAGAGGGGATGGAGACCTGTTTGCACAGCTGGCTGAAGAACAAATAGGGATATGGGGAACTTTCAGGCATGGTTTTGCCTTACAGCCTGGAGCGGAGCAATGAAAGTGCTGGGTCTTGTGGGAGAGGAGGGCTCCAAGCAGGAGTGCCTCAGGCCCCCAAGCCCACCAAGGTTGGATTCCTATACATAAAAACCTGTTTCCTTCAACACTAATTGTTGGTTCATGCATCAAGGTAACAGGGGACAACTTGGGCAAGGGGACAACGTGGATGGGGACCCCTTTGCTTGGTTGCAATACTATGAACTCAAAATTTCCTTTTAAGTCAAAAGGAAATTAATGGGACTGCCCTGATCCTCTTCTACACAACTTGCCGATCTTTTAATGCTGAATGTAATGTTTAAACTTAACTATTTTGTGTATGAAGTAAATTTCTGTGGACGGAGGAAAAGTGGGAGGCACTTGTTGTGATTTGCATGTCAACTAACAGGATAGCACGGGGCTCGCACTCCCCAAAGCACAGACCTAAGTGTAAAGATTACTGCTAGCAAGGCAGGCAGTCTCTTTGGAAATTCTTGGAGGGAAATTCGGATCTGTAAGTGAACATGTCTTTGGTAGTGTCCTGTTTTTATTTGCCTGGCAGTTAACTAGATATAGTGAGATAAAAATTTCCTCTGGTCCAATAAAGTCCATGACCACGGAAAGCATCCCAAATTCTGACCATCTACCTGAAGTCACAATGGTCAAATGACACAGAAGTAATGAATGAGCAGAAAACTCATCCTTACTACTAAAAAAATAATTCGAAGATCAATCATTCAACAAGCAATAACTGAGTGCCCAGTTGACGCTGGAGATACATACAACAATAAATAAGACACTATCACTACCCTCAAAAGCTTACAATTGAATTGGGAGAAGAAACAAGTGAACACACATTTACAATTTAGATAGATGGGTACATGCAAGGTATTCCACGTACTACCCATGTATAATGTGCATCCTTATTATCCCCTCAAAAATTTGGGCAAATTATACACGGCATTATACAGTAGTTTTAAATAATCTAGAGAGAAGGTGTTCTGAACCAATGATGTAGGAAAATGTAGGGAAAGGGAGCGATGATGAATCAACAGAACCATGACTAAATATTCACAACGAATTACAATTTTCATTTTGGTTTTTAAAGGTGTCAAAATGTAGCCCAAGTCAATGTCTTCCCAGCCTCAAGCGAAAGGGGCTCAATTGTTTCCTTCATTCGCTAAAAAGTGGTCCTGGCAGCAATGACCTTGACCAGTGATTTTCAGCCGGTGTGCTGCAAGAATTTTTAAAACATACAATACCTGACTATTGAATCAGGGGCACCAACCTCTTTTCCCTTAGACTGTCAAATTTTAAAACGCGACAATAGCCAATACAACAATACCTGTCTGATGTGAATGAATCAAAATGATACATATAACACATTTTTTTTTATAGCTCAGACTGCGAACCAAAGGGTCACAGGTTCAATTTCCAGTCCAGGTACATGCCTGGAACAAAGCAAGTAGGTAGAGATACCAGTGGATACAGTCTCAAAATATTAAAAATTATTTTCTGGTTTATAGATTACCTCATTTTTTAAAATTACAGGCTTACAGGAAGTCTAAAGACATTTGTGAAATCTGAACAAATAATTTCTTTCAATAAGAACTGTTCATTGTATTAATCACATTCAGCTCCATTTTTAAAAATACAGACCAATACTTAGCTCTCTATCTCATTTTAAGAAGATACAATATAGCCCTGGCTGGCGTAGCTCAGTGGACTGAGCGTGGGCCTGTGAACCAAAGGATCATGGTTCAATTCCCAGTCAGGGCACATGCCTGGGTTGCAGGCCAGTTCCCAGCAGGGGATGCATGAAAGGCAACCATACATTGATATTTCTCTCCCTCTCTCCTTCCCTTCTCCTCTAAAGATAAATAAAATTTTTTTTTTAAAAAAGAAGATACAATAAAACATCAAATCTCAATTAACTAGATACCATTACACACCTCATTTAATTAAAAAAATAACCAATTGGCTTTTAATTTTTTTTACTTTTTAAAATATTTATTGTTTATACTATTACAGTTGTTCCGTTTTCTTCCCTCCCCTCCCTCAGCCAGCCCACCCCCACTTCCACAATCGGTCCCCTCACCGTTGTCCACGTCCATGGGTCCGTCATATATGTTCTCTGACTAATCCCTTCCCCCCCGTTTAAAGAAACATACTAAATGGCTTTTTGTAATTTAAAGACTATTTATTTTTAGAGAGCGAGGAAGGAAGGGGGAAAGAGGAACATGGATGTGTGAGAGAAACAGACTGGTTGCCTCTCCCACGCCCCCAACTGAGGACCCAGCCTGTAACCCAGGCATGTGCCCCGACTGGGAATTGAACCAGGAACCTTTCAGTTCACTGGTGGTGCTCAGTGCACTGAGTCCCACCAGCCAGGGCTCTTCCCCTGCTTTCAGTCAGCCCCTACTCCCCTAGCCCTTTTTACAGCTGTCTGTCCCAGAATTTCTATGCCTCTGGTCTATTTTGCTCAATAGTTTATTTTCTTCATTAGATTCCTCTTATAGGGGAGAACATAGAGTATTGAGTTTTTTTTTAAGTGTGTTTTGGTTTTTCTCAACAATTTTACTACAATACTTATAGTACCTAAACACTTTTTTAAAATAATTAGGAGCCCACAGATCATGCACCTTAATCTGAAAACCAGATAAGCAACCATATAAATTTTTAAAAATAAGCTCGAGTTCCACCAGTTGCGTACACAAGGTTTTAGGAGTATCGATAAATGCTTATTTTGGTCTATTTATATTTTAACTTATTTCAAAAGGATTTGAGAGGACATAGAACATGTGCTTAGAAAAATATTTTTGGATAAAATACAGAAGGTTTAGCACAATATTTTACATAAAATTGCCTAATTTTGAGAAATCAAGTGTGCGAGTTTGCTAAATACACTAAAGAGAGGGTGAGGAAAAAACGCTTAGTTTTCTGCTTCAACGCAACTCAAATTAAACTGAGAAGCATCTTTACTTCATTAAGAAAGGAATCAACTCAAACGTGCAAATAATTCTGAAGGAGAAACAGAAGGAACTTATCAAAAAGAAAAAGGTTAATATTTAATTTATACACATGTACATTAAGCTCTTGATTATTTGGTCTCTGTTCATTTATCCATTTCAGAAAGGTATTTACATTCTTTTAACTAGCTGATCATTATGACCCATTATAAATGAATTGCATTTTTTAAATTCTGTTTTCACAGAACTTTTCCGAATCTTATTACTGTCCATAAACATAACTCTGTGGGGTATTTATTAGAAAATAAATACAAGCCCTGGCTGGTGTGGCTCAGTGGATTCAGTGCTGGCCTTCGAACCAAAGGGTTGCTGGTTCGATCCCAGTCAGAGCATAAAAATAAATAAGTAAAATCTTAAAAAAATAGATTTAGGGTTGCTGGTTGGATTCATGCACCCTGACTGGGTTGCAGGCCAGGTCCTCAGTAAGGGGCATGGGAGAGGCAACCACACATTGATGTTTCTGTCTCTCTTTCTCCCTCCTCTTCCTCTCTGCCTAAAAAAAATAAATAAATTAAGAAATCACAAAAAAAAAAGAAATACAATGCCTCCATACAGTATCTCAACTAAGTTAAATGTTTGCACTATTCTCAAAAACGTGAAGTGTTTTAAGAAGATGTTGATGTTTATCATTAAGTACACAATAAATATCTAAAACAATTCTGGAGCCGTCTCAAGTCTAAACACTCCGGACGGTTACCAGGGATATTAGGCCACACCCCTTGTGTTCGCTTTCTATAAAGAAGCGTGATCACCGTCATGTGCATATGAAATAGGGGGCAGGGGGCAGCTAGGGTGGGGCTATGCTGGAAAAGTCGATTTTCTCCAAACTGAGCTGTACATTGAACAACTCCAACTAAAAAACAAGATTACTTATTCTGAATAGAAATATTCTAAAGTTCATCTTCTTAAAAATGTGTAAAAAGCAAAAGAAAAGTTTGCAAAAGTATAAGATGGAGCTTGCTTTCATCAATTAGAAGAATGGATACTGATCCAAGAACTAATCGATCAATGAAGCAGCAGTGGGAGCACTGAATACTTCTGAAAGTATTCAGAAGAATTTATAATAAATATAGTATTTCAAAGCTGTGGATTAGTCAAATAATCATTTCACAAATGATTCTGGGGAAAGTGGCTAAATATTTAGGTAAACCTAAAACTATGACTCTAGATCTCATATGACAAAATGTAAAAAAAAAAACACCCCAGCCCTGGCTGGTGTAGCTCAGTGGATTGAGCGCGGGCCTGCGAACCAGACAATCGTGGTTCGATTCCCAGTCAGGGCACATACTGGGGTTGCAGGCCGGTTCCCTGCAGGCCAGTTCCCAGCAGAGGATGCATGAAAGGCAACCATACATTAATGTTTCTCTCCCTCTCTCCTTCCCTTCCCCTCTAAAGATAAATAAATAAAATCTTAAAAAAAAAAACCCAAAAAACCCTGAGAAAATTCAAAATACTAAAAAAATAGTGATGGGGGGGGGATAGAAAAGATATAAAAATTGTGCCTGAGTCAGAAAACATGAGAAGACTTAACTACCTAAAACACACAGGCATACACACTTTCTCCAGGTTAAATATGTGTACAAAGTTGAAAAAAAAAAAGAGTACTGGTAAAAGTTAACAAAAACAACATTCATGTCAAAAAGATCACTCAGCAATAGACCATAGCACAGGATTATGAGCATGTAACTTACAACTAAATGTAACTAACATAAATATATGAAAAGCATTCAGTGGAACTAGTAATTAAAGCCATGAAAAAAAATAACAGAAAGTAGTAAAAAGCCTGATACTTAGCAAAGGGAAATGGGGGCCATCATACAATGTTACCAGGACTAGGAATAGATACAGCCTTCCTGCAGACCAGCGATTTTCAAGATTTTCAATCGTTTTCATCTCACAGCGCACATAAACTAGTTACTCAATCTGCGGCATGCCAAAAATGTATTGTATATATATATAGTTTTTGCCAATCTGACAAAAAAATTTGCTATAATTTTGATGCGTTCACAGTAGCTGGCAATGGTTGTGTTGGGTGCTGTTGCTTTTCCATTTGACATTCTAAGCGAAGTGAAGGCAGTGCCCCTGACCAGTCAGGTATCGCATGTTTTAAAAACTCTTGCGGCACCAGCTGAAAAACGCTCACTGCTGTCGAGCAACATGTATCACTGCGGCAGAGCAGTGTGTATCCAAGTTTCAAATTAGCACCACTTCCAGCCCCATAATATCTCATCCAGAACTATAACCTAAAACAGGTATCTCTCAAACATGTATGCATATGAATTCATCAGTGTTTGTTAACCTTGGTAAGTTAAATGGCCGCCATGCCCACCAATAACAAATACATATTTGCACATCAGAAATGAAAATGCCACTCAGTGATGTAAAAATGATGCAGAGATCATACATTAACATGCAAAAATATGCATGACATTTTACACAGGAGCTCCATGGGAGCAGCCGTGTGTCTTGTTCTTCACTGTTATTTCTAGCACCTAGAACAGTGCCTTGTCTGAAAGAGCTTCCCCCAAATCATGTATTAAATACTTGAATTTTAAAAGCAGGTTACAGAACAATAATCATAACAAAGTCCCTTTCTCCTTCCTTCACTCCCTCTCTTCTCTTCCTTCCCCCAAACAGAAATATAATTGGAAGGACAATCACGAAAGGTTGACAAAGTCACGGAGTTTTAGTTGTGTTTGACTTTCTTCTTTATTCCTGTCCACGTTGTGTAAATTCCTTATACGGAAAGCATTTTTTATTTTTATGATTGGAAAAAGTCATAAAATTGTCTTTTAAAACCTCATGCATTTAACATGAACTCCAGAATGTGTTCCATGACTACAGATGACAAGCTCCCCAAACTAAACCCAACAGCATCCAAGTGGCATGCTTCCTTTCATCTTCAAAGAAATACCCTTTGTGCCCTGCACAGTGTAGCATCTTCCTCCAGTACCAGAAAATGCCACACGGCACTACCAAAATGCAGCATGTCCACAACAAAAAATTTAAAAAATACTTTTTATGTAGTAAAAAGTGAAAAAAAAACTACAATTATTTAATTTCTTGAAGTCCTTCCCATCTCTCATACGCCCGAGTCTAGTTGGTGGTAAAGATAACCACATAGAGTCATCTTTGGTGAAGCTGAAAACCCAGTGAATCTGTATCAGTAACATGACCTATGTGATTCTCACTTTTTTGCGAAGGTTGACATCGGTTGAAAGACACTTAAGTAACTGAAATATCAAAGCGACCCACATACCCCAGGCCATTTCTCATCACCCTATTTTGTTCATAGGCTTTATCACTAACGGAAATAAGTTTCTTCGGACTTTTACGTCCCTTACTTCTGGACTGTAAGCTCTATGAGGACAGGAACTCTGTCCAGCTCATCACTGTGCCGCCAGTGAGCAGCATCTGACAGACCTCAAGAAGCGTTATGTTAAATTAACAATGAAAAGGTGTGTGTGTGTGGGGGGGCGACACAAATCTAAACAAGGTAATAAACAAGAAATTGGGAAAAAAGGAGAGAAAACCACACTGAAATGTACACGCTGACAGGACTCAAGGCCGTAAGGCCAGCTCGGGGGTTTGGTTTGGTGGGTATTTTTAAGGTGGACAGGTGCTTCACACCTATTCGAGGGCGTAGAGCTCTTCTAGGAAGAAGATAATCCTCAGGGAGGTTCCAGGTGGCTGTGTGTGCCTTCTCAGAGGAGTGGAAACGATTATCACCAAAATAGAAATGTAGCCCAGGTCAAGAGGAAAATAACACACCACACATCTTGGCCCAGATGAAAAATCAAACACAACCCACAAACCAAGCAGGCAACCTTCAGCACGACACGTAAGAAGAGCGTAGTCTCCTTTTCCATGGCTGTGCAGTCGCCTGCAACCCAGCAACCCCCTCATTCACCACTTTTCCGTCCAAGGACCCCCCCGCCCCAGATGGTCCAGGGAGAGAGGGAATGAAGGAAACATCTCAGAATTAGCTCTCGGTACCCCAACCCGAGCCTAATACCCTCCAAAGCGCAATCCCTCCCACTATCGCCTGTCCCCAAACCCCGCAAGGGTTCCTCCAGCTGCCCCTCACTCACGTGTAGATGATGGCCATGAAATGCATCAGCCACAGCACCAAGAAGAGGATGAACCCGAAGACGGCCATTCCCTGCAGGGCCAGGTCCAGCAGCGCCATCCCCCGGCCCGGCCCGGCCTGCTCCGGCCGCCGCGGCGGACAGCGCTCCCGCAGGAGGAGGACAGGGTAGGAGCCCGGAGCGGGGGCGCAGGAGGGGAGAAGATGGGGAGAGGAAGGGGCGGAGTGGGGTGGGGACGGAAGGGGCGGGCAGGGCCTGCGCGCCCCCGCCCGCGCGCACTCGCCAGCGCGCAGTGCCGGGCGCGCTCACAACTGCAGGCGCTGCGGTGGTCGGGCTGGGTGGTCAAGGGGGCCGTGGCTCGCCGTGCTTCTGCGCTGCGGCTCGCCTCTCTGCACCCTCGCGGCCGCCGATCGGCCCCTGCGCGCCTGAGCCCCAGCCGCTGCCGCCCTGCCGCCTCGCCGCCTCGCCCCGGACTCCGTGGCGCGCACCTCCTGCCTTGCTCTGCCGCGGCAGCTCCGTGAACTAATCGAAACCACTAGCTTGCGCCCCAACTCCCCGGCGCGCCCCGCCCCTCCGGGTCCCCGCCCCCACCCCCCGCAACCGCGGTGCCCGCCCCTCGGAGGGGCGGTGCGCGCCTCTCCTCTCCCTCCGCCCACCCTGCCGCCTTCGCGCGCGGGTTGCGTCACGGTCGCTAGTGAACCTTTGGGAGGCTTCTTCTGTTGGATGCTGGCCGGGCTTTTCCCCAGGCTCCTGTCTCCGGCCACTGCCTGCCTAAGGCCCTGGCGCCCTGGCCCTGCCTGCCTAAGGCCGCGTTGCAGCGGAGGCGTACTGTGACCCTGTGTCCCATTTGGATGCCGCTCTTCCTCTGTCCGGCTCTGCTCTTCCACGACGCTCCAGAAAAAGATTCGGGGCTCCAGTCAGAGGCCTGGGTTGTCTCACGGTCCAGCTTCCAGCGCTGTTGACCCTCTACGCCGGGCATTGCTTGGAGCGGCTTAGGCCTTTCCCCAGCCCACGTTCCTGGGAGCAAGTGTTTCCCATCGCCTCCCCCGCCCACCCCCCACCCCGGCCCCCCAGCTTTAAGCGCCTTGGAGTCTTGGATCCCAATGAACCTGAGAGTAAAATAATCTTGTCTCTTGGATGGGCGGGGGAGGCGATGGGAAAACACTTGTCTCTTGTTTCTTAGAGAAGAAACTTACAGACCGCATGTAATATAAAAGAAATTCTCTAACTCATAATGTAAAGAATCAGTTGCTACTGAACTCCCTTAAACCTACGGTTTAATTGGGTAGCCATATGTGGCTATTGAGCGCTTGAAATGAGGCTAGTACCGAATTGAGATGTGCCCCGAGTGTAAACCATGCCCTAGAGGTCTTAAGACCACCGGTAAATTTTATATTGATTATATGTTGAAACGACGATATATTTTATATTAGGTTAAATTAAGTAATTAATTACACTGTTCTTGTTTTCCTTACTAAATATAAATATGGCTTGCTACTAGAAAATTTAGTAACGCAGGTGGATCTTAATCACGGCCATATTTTATAGTACGGCTCTATAAAGCAAAGAAATGGCCCTATGGCGAGTAAAGTAAACTTAGTGTTTACCTTAATTTAAAACCAGTCCAAGAAGATGTTTTAATCTAGTACTAAACATTTCTGTTTGTCTCTTTATCCTAGAGGAGTTTAAATTGTTTTTCGATTGTTTCATGTTTAGACAATGTTTATTATTTTTAAGAGATTAAAAAAAATAATCCATGGCCTCCTTTAAAGGTTTCAGAATTGAAGTCAACTTTGTAAAGAAGTTTATTTTATAATCGCAATTTATAATCGTTAATATTGATTAAATGAGCTGCCTCAATGTACAGTTAAATAATATACTAAAATCAGGAAAGAGTTTAATATCTGTATTGAGAACCAATCCTGTGCTCTTTGGTTTATCAGTGTGAACGTCAGTGAGAAAACAGAGGTTAGAAACCAAACTTCCATTGTTGATTTTTACTGGTTAATAACTTAATGTTAGGGCAGTGTATTAACATTGAAATAACACTACAAATGGAAATTTAAAACCTCGCTGTTGCAGTTAATCAATTCTAACACGTTTTTTAAAAAACAGCTTTTTTGAACATTTCTGAAATGGAAATGTACCTCGTGGTCAATGACATCTTACCATTACATGGTAGGTACTTTTTCTTAATCGTATATAAAATAATAGTGCATCTTACAATGAATACCCTCATAGTTTTGATGAATTACCATATTTTTTTGGACTATAAGATGCATGCCCCCCCCCCAATTTGGGAGGAATAATGGTTGTTAATGCTGCTGTTGAGTTCTGTTTACATTTAACAGTGGTGAAAATATTATTTATGTTATTAAATATTTTACCACATTTTTTGCTCCAAAATTTTTTCCCTCTAAAACCTAGGTGTGTCTTATGGTCCAGAAAATACGGTACATCAGTTGGTCAATTTAAGCATTTTGTTATATTTTGCATTTTTCCAAAATGTTTATTGGAACCTTCCAACCAAGGATTTTATGCACTATGATCAATTACATGGGAAATGAGGCCAAAGAAAGGTGAAGAAGCAGATATTAAGAGTTAACAGATTTGCTATGATTGAGCATAATGAGTTGATTAAAGATCCGCTGTGTTGTCCTTGAGCATAAACTTGGTCCATCCAAACCTGGTTGCTGATTTTAAAGCAGCAACTTTAGAATATGCAATCCTAACTTTCTAAAGACGCCATAAGAAGTGTAAATGTCTTCCATGTAGTGGGTGCAGCAGCGTCACAGTATAGCAAAGACCCTGTGTACTCATCACACTTGGTGGTTAACATTGTTTTGGTCGCTTGTCTAAAGGGCCTTCCTTTTAGCAAACCAATTCTACCAAGTTCAGGGCTTCCGGCTTTTTCTAATGGCAATCCAGTAACATCAGTATATATTAGAGTTTATACAATTTAAGGAGCAATGACTTTAGAGGCAAACAAAATCCAAGTTTGACTGTCATGTAACAGTCCTGGATATGTTTGTTTATAAAACCTAAACAAGAAAATAATCCAAAAT
Organism: Artibeus jamaicensis; assembly: GCF_021234435.1. Lineage (NCBI taxonomy): Eukaryota > Metazoa > Chordata > Mammalia > Chiroptera > Phyllostomidae > Artibeus > Artibeus jamaicensis. The sequence goes on from NW_026522030.1 coordinate 8,663,018, forward strand.
GTATGGTTCAAACCAACTAGTTGGAACACACTTTTGGCTTGAACCAAACCCAAACCAAAATAATGTAATTATAGCTGATTTCAAGCCAAAACTGAAATGAAATTGTATGTTCTAGTCCCCTATCCCAGAAAGGAGGAGCAGAAGGCTGTAAGAACAAAGGTCCATAAGTTACTTCAAAGAAACAAAGCAAACTTGGGAAAACCGATACCCGTAGTTACATTGTATCCAGAATGCCTATACTATATTTGACAGTTCCTGTTACATTTTTAAAAGTTACACTTTCAATAGTCAAGACTCTTGATTTGGGTTATCTCTTTAGTGAGATTTCTACATAAATCAAGTTTAAAATGTGACATTGAAAAGCCATACACAGCCCCGGTTGGTGTGGCTTAGTGGATTGAGCACCTGCCTGTGAACCAAAGTGTTGTGTAGTTTGATTCCCAGTCAGGGCACATGCCTGGGTTGCAGGCCAGGTCCCCAGTAGGGGGCATGTGAGAGGCAACCACACACTGATACTTCTCTCCCTCTCTGTCTCCCTCTCTTCCCCTTTGTCTAAGATAAATAAATAAAGTCATTTAAAAAAAGAAAAGAAAAGCTGTGCACAGAAAAAAGACCAAAAGAAATTATATCAAAAGATTATGATTATTTGTCTTTGAAGAATAAAATGTGTTAATTTTTAAAATATGCCTTTTTATATTGTTTTTATGATGAAAAGTGACTTTTTTCCTATTTTATGAAACAGTTACTGTGAAAACTGTATAGATATTTTTTATATTTAAAAAAAATTATGAGAGCTACATGGGTTGGCCAGGTAGCTCAGTTGTTTAGAGTGTTAAATGTTGTCCCCATACACCAAAGTTGGGGGTTCTATCCCTGGTCAGGGCACATAGAAGAAGCAACTAATGAATACATAAATAAGTGGAACGACAAACTGATGTTTCTCTTTCTCTCTCTCTCAAATCAATTTAAATTAAAAAAAAAAAACAACCAACGACCAAGCAGTACAGTCACTATGGAAGACAGTTTGGCGCCCTGGCCAGGTAGCTCAGTTGGTTAGAGCATAATCCCTATACACCAAGATTGCAGGTTTGATCCCCAGTCAGGGCACATACAAGGAGCAACCAATCAATGCATAAATAAGTGGAACAACAAACTGATGTTTCACTCCCTCTTTCTCTTTATTCTCCCTCTCTAAAATCAATAAAAAAGCTTAAGGAAAAGTAAAACAAAAAGACACTTTGGCAATTACTTAGAAAACTCACCGTACTCTTACCATATAATCCAGCAATCACACTCCTTGGTATTCCCCCAAATGAGTTGAAAACTAGTCACACAAAAACCTGCACAAGGGTGTTTATAGCAGCTTTATTCATAATTGCCCAGAGTTGGAAGCAACCAAGATGTCCTTCAGTCTATGAATCAATACATAAACTCTGGTATGTCCAGATGATAGAGTACTCAGCACCAAGAAAAAATGAGATATCAACCCATGAACAGACACGGAGGCAGCTTCAATGCATATTATTAGGTGGGGAAAAAAGCCAATCTGAAAAGCCCACATACTGTATGATTCCAACTACATGACATTCTGGAAAAGGCAAAACTATGGAGGCAATAGACCTGTGGTTTCCGGGGCGGGGGGAGGGGAGGATGAATCGGTAAGTCACAGAGGAGTGTTCGGGCAGTGGAACTGCTCGGTGCCATACTGCACAGGTGGATCCTGGAGACCCACAGAAGGTACGACACCCAACGTCAATATGGCCTCTGATGATGGGAACTGTCAATGTAGGGTCATCGACTGCAACCCGTGGGCCACTCCGGCACAGAACCTTGACAGCGGGAGAAGCTATGTGTGATGGGGAAGGGAGTGCACGGTAACCTTACTTTCCACTCAGTTTTACTGTGAACCTACATCTGCTCTAAAAAAAAGTCTATTTTTAAAAAGTTAGTGAGTGCCGTGCTGCAAGAAAATTATTGGAAATGTTATATGTCCAAATAAGTGAGCTAAACTAGTTTGTCATTAGAGCCCAGGGCTTTGCACCTGCGAGGCCAGCGATTTTCACCTGTTTCATCTCCTGGCACACAGAAACTGACTACTAAAATTCTGTGGCACGCCCACAAAATAGTTTTTGCCAATCTGACAAAGAAAAAGGTAGGTATAATTTTGATTCATTCACACCGGATGGCTATTGTTGTGTTGGCTGTTGTCATTGTGTGATTTGACAGTCTAAGGGAAAAGAGGTCAGTGCCCCCGACTGATTAGTCAGGTATTGCATGTTTTAAAAATTCGTGTGGCACGCAAGTGTACCTGCCGTGGCTCATGGGTTGAAAATTGCTGTTCTAAGTACTCAAATAGTTGTTGAACAAGTGAATAAACTATACTGAGAAAAGTCACTGGAAAAATCGCTGACTTTCACATTTGCGAATATTTTTCAAAATTTTTTTCTTGTTGGAAAAACACGCACTACCGTGCCCCCTCTTCTGTGTTAGAAAATGAGATCTCAGAGTGAGAGTAAGCACACTTTGGCTCACCTGACCACAACCCGGAGACCTGCTGCAAAGCCCGTGGGCCAATGACATCGTTTAAAGTCAATGTTGGATGTAGTTTCCATGTCTGTCACTCTTACAAAGGCTCACATTTAAACACTTCAAAGATCACGATTCAGCTCCCTATGGTTAATGTGTTGTTATTTTTAAAAGACAGATATAATGTAAAATTTCAGCCCTACAAAAGCTTTTTTAAAAACAAGGTAAAAGAAAAAGAGTTTCTCCAGAAATGGGGTAAATTTGAAATTTCAAAAACAAAGTTAGAATGGACCTGAAATTTGTAGTGCTAATACCAAAATAAACTATTTTTGTCATTTTCCCCGCACTAAGCAAGTTTGAAATTAGAAAAATGTCTTATCTGCTTACCAGCTCAGGTGCTTAACTTAGATTAGTTTTATTACCCAAGAAATGGTGACTTTGTAAAAAGCCTTTAGGTCCTCAGATACGATGTTACTGTGAACAGCCTTCGAATGCACAAAGGTCCTAGGCCAGTCCTCAGTTGGGGCCTCATCTTGATAAACTGCTGTTACACTGTGTGGTGTGTGTGGGTGTGGTCCTCGGGAGTGCCTGGAGTTCACTAGAGTTCATTTCGTTCCCAGCTGTTTTGCTTACTCACATCCAAATGACTAATTGAAATGTTTTACCTCATACTCATTTGTCTCTTCCAATTTCATATTTGATTTTGTTTGAATCCATAGTGGACCGGGCTGAAGCACTAGTGTTCATCCTTAAAGCAAGCCACATTATTTAACATATTTCCAAACATGTGCAGTATAAATATCAAAATGTTTTTCAAAATGTTTTTTTAAATTGCTTTATTTTTAGATAGATATTTATGACCCAATTTAATGGATTACAATTTATAACATTGAAACAGTCGCCTAGTTGGTGAATGTATGTAAACAAACTTGGTAAGTTTATTGGAAAGAGAGGCTTTAATATTTATTGAACACAAGGACGGAAGTTATGTGCCAGGCAAATTTTAAAAATATTGACTTGATTTTTGAAAAAGTTCTGAAATGTATCATTGGAAGCCAAAAAGGTTAAAGTTAACTACCAGGTTAGTCCTGAACAGTGAGGGAGCCAGAGTTTGGTCCCAGGTCTGTCTGACTCCAGAGTGAATACTCTCTGTATAAGCAAGCACAGCATCAAGTTAGTTGAAGTGTTATATATAGTAGATGACCAATCCTCAGAGTTTGGATCGCAAAGTTGGTTTTGGTTAGGGTTATTTAGTTTGGTAACCAGTATTCTCTGTAAGTCCAGTTCGCCACCTGGGACATAGGAACATGTATTAAGAATAAATCGTGTATTTTATGTTAAGATGAACCGGCAATTTAAACACTTGGCTCTCCTTTTACCATATCTTTTGCTCCAGTTAAGAGGAATTTCATGAAATGTACTGTCATTTCAGAACATTTCATTTAAGAGAGAAAACAACAAATAGAATTTTAAAAGACAAGAGAATGCCAATAAAAGCTGTTTCCTAGTGTATTCCATAGTATTAATGACACTATAATTAAAGTGTGATTTAACTTTTACTGCAGAACAAAGGCTATTGAGAGAACCCGGATCTCCTGAGTTTAGGGTCTCTACAAAACACCTTCTGTCTTAAGAATGTTTTGTTTGAAGACACCATGTGGTCTGTTGGTTCAGCACATACACTGTGTGCATCAAACTGGCCAGGTTTGAATCCCAGTTATACCACTTCTTGTCTATATGACCTGTATTGTGAGGACTCAGGTTAACATGCAAAATATTTAGAATGGTTCTAGGAAAATGTAAATTCTATTAAAGTTTTATTATTAATCTTAATAGAGCTCATTTACTCCAATTTCATGTAGATTCACAAACTTTTCCCACTTCTATTTCTCCCTTTAGTGTTTTCTACCTATAAAAAAATAAAATTAACTATGCTTATAAGGATTTTTAAAGCAAATCAGTCTCTGTAACAAAAGCATACAAGACTCTATAGTTTTTGTTTATTACACAAACCAGAATATTCTATAGGAACCATCTTCTAGCTAATATAACTGGTATAGTCAATCAGAAACAAACACAATTAGATGACAATTGTACAGAATAGAAAAATATAATCAAATAGTTAAGAGCAAACAAAGATACTTTTATTCCATGAGAAAAATAAATTTTAGGCCTTGAAATAAAATATTCTACACAAGCAAGCAATAAGATTTAAAAAAGGTATTTATATACACTAGGAGTCTCTGATGTAATAAAGAAATACTAGCATGTATTGAATAAGTGCTCATATTATTTTTGGTAAAAATACCTTAAGATACTCAGAATAAAAGAAATGCATCAAGATATCATGATTAACAAAAGGCAAAGTTATCAGAATCCAGTTTACATGACATTATATTTTTAGGTCAGAACTGATTTTAAAAAAGTAACATTTGCACGACTGAGTACCAAACTAATGATGAATTTGTGAAGATGAGCCCTCCACCCCGTCTAATAATTTTATGACTCAAAAATCATATAAGATTATTTTTAAGCCTTAACTTCATTGTGGGTATAAATTTGAAACATTATCTCAAATGTGAGTAAGCATGAAACAGTACATGGTGCAATTCAAGGAAACAAAAACACTCTTGGGGCCTCTTCTGTACTGAGCTCTTCTCTAAATTTGATAGCCCATTTTAATTATTTTGAGATCATTTGGTTTCATGTACCACGGTTAGCAATTAATCACTATGCAACGGAAAACATTGAATGAAATTATTTGAACAGACTGTTAAGATGACAAAGTAAACAAAGTAACAAATCCCAGTTATTTCTTTTCTTTCTTTCTTTTTTTTTTTTTATTCCTCAACAAACATCAAAAGCAACACTGTTTCGGGAGCACATTGTCCTCACAGCTTGGATACAAAGTTAAAAATGACAATCCTTTTGTTTCAGGAGGATTTCACGGTTGGCTATTGAAGATAAAGACAAAAAGAGGTTGCTGTGACGCAATGTCCTGTTGAAGAGGCACAAGCAGAACTGTCCCGGAGTTGGGACTGGTTACTTTTCCTTAGGAAAGTCTAGAAAGATTGCATGGAGAAGTACTGGGTCCTGACCAAAAGGTAAGAGATTATCAGGTAAAGAATGAGAGGAAAGCAAGATGTCCTCTGTGGTTACTTTTTGAATCTAAATATTTTAAACTACTGGACAATGTCGAGGAGCATGCTGGGAGACGACCAGAAAACAGCCTGGCTGGATACAGTTTGAGAAACAGTATCTTTGGTTCACTGCTAAGTTAACTGATATGTCATTGAACATTCAGTGATAGGGAGTCTGACCCTGTACATGATTGTCTAAATCAGGACACTTTTGAGAAAGAGAAGGGGCACTATTAACAATCAGGCTAGGAGAACGGTGCGAATGGAGACTGTCCCAGGCAAGTTGGCCAGCTGGTGGGGCACTATTCAAAGGGCCCAAGAGTGAGGCAAGGCTCAATCAGGGCTCCCGCTCCTTTTGTCCGAGGTAGTTTTGGCTCTCTTCTTCTGTGTTAGTTTTATCTTTCATGCTGACTTCGCTCATGGTTGTAAGATAGCTGCTAACAGTTATCTGTACCTAATAGTTTCCCCTTCACAAGTAGGAGGAGAAAATTCTTTTTAGTTATTCACAACCACCTAACAAATATCTTAAGCTCTTTTTCCCTCTACTGAAAGACCCGTGATGCTACTTGCTAACTGGCTTAGGGTATGGCAAGGAAGATTAGAATGGTCAGATCATGACCCAGTAAAGTAGAAGCTGGTAGTAAGGAAAATCACACCCAACCTGTGTCGTTTACTGGATATTGCTGGATATCCAGTTTGCTAGTATCGTGTTGAAGTTTTTATGCCTGTATTCATCAGGGATACTGGTCTATAGTTTTCTTTCAATGCCTTTAGTTTTGGTATTGGTAATACTGACATCATAGAATATCTGGAAATTTCCCTCTTCTAAGTTATGGAGAGTTTTTGAGGGAGTTTTGTTAATTTTTCTTTAAATATTTGCTAGAATTCACCAGTGAAACCAGCGGGGCTTGGGCTTTCCTTTTGGGTAAGGTTGGATTTTTATTTAAATTACTATTTTGCTGTCTTGTTATAGGTCTATTCACCTATTTTATTTCTTCTTGAATCATTTTCAGTAGTTTTATAGTTGTGTCTCGATAGGAAAATTTCCATTTTATCTAGGTTATCTAATTTGTTGACAGTTATTCATACCATTTCTTTGTAACCCTTTCTATTTCTGTAAACTTGGTAGTGATGTCCCTTCTTTCATAGCTGATTTTAGTATTTTGAGCTTTCTTTTCTCTTGGTCAGTATAACTAAATATTGTTAATTTTGTTGATCTTTTCAAAGTACTAGCTTCTGATTTCATTGATTTTTTCTTTTTTAAAATTCTCTCATTTATTTCCACTTTATTTTTTATTACTTTCCTACTTCTGCATACATTAAGCTTAGTTTGCTCTTTCTTTTTCTAGTTTCTTAAGGTGGAAGTTTAGATTATAGATTTGAGGTTTCCTTCCTTCCTTCCTTCCTCCCTTCCACTGATTTTAGAGAAAGGGGAACAGAGTAAGAGAAACATTGATGCAAGAAAGAAGAATCAATTGGCTGCATCCTGCATACACCCTGACTGGGGACCAAACCTGCAACCCAGGATGAGCCCTGACAGGGATTGAACCGTTGACCCTCCAGTTTTCAGGAGGATGCCCAGCCAACTGAGCCACACTGGTCAGGGACCTTCTTTTTTAATACAGGTGTTTGCAGCTATACATTTCTTTCTAGACATACCATAAATTTTGGTACATTGTAGTTTTGTTCCCATGCATCTCAAGATATGCAAACAGGGCTAAAGAAAATGTCACTAAGCTCAGTGTTCTTACCGAGATTCAGCTGTTTTTCTTAAATAGTCTCTTCAGACAGTAGGTCTTGGTTAATTTCCAGAGTTTTAAAGAAGTTAATTTTGAAATTTTTTGCTAGTGTTCATATTTAGTGTTTCAAAAAGATAGAATTTAATATATTTATGTTAACTTGGAACAGTTATGTTACTAGAGGACTTAGAAGCCAAATAATGAAAGAGATAAAAGGAAAGAACATGATCAATGATATTAATTTTTGCAGAGAGTACAGTGAAATAAGTCCTGAGAAATGAGTGTTAGATTTGGCAATAAGAAGGCCATTTGTGACCTGGATGGAGTGGTTTCACCTTTTCTGGAGTGGACTTGGATGATATTTTGACTGTTGGAAGGGAGAGCAGAAAAACAGGGGACTACACGGAGGAAACATGCTGTCAAGGAAGATCTTGTTTTCCTCTAGGAAATGAGATATCACAGCAAGTTTTTAGACTAATGCAAGTGACCTAGTAGAGAGTAGCGGTGGTACAGGAAAATACTAAAGTGGAAGTGACTCTATGGGACCCAGGTGGCAAATGGCAGTAGGGAACCTAATCAGTGTTTAGGGCTCCAGAAAAACGGGACATCAAAAAATAAGAACAATGAATTTTTGAAATATTTTTGTTTAATACTTCTTTAAAGACTCAATGTGGTCATCATGAGGAATATCTAAAATGTGTTGAAATTCCTTAAATTCATGGTTTTGTATTGTTCCTTATTTTGAACTTTACTTGATACGGAGAGGGGAACTACCTTTCTGATGTTAAGGGCTTCCAAAATTCTTAATCAAATCCTGCGTGCTCCCCAAATCTGGGACAAGGTATATTGCCCACCAGAAATTCTTAGAATACCTGTGATATGGAAGGCCCAGTCACACGGTGAGAAAGGTGAAGTGTGGGTGTTCGGAAGCTAAAGTTGAACAAGCATCTCTCAGCTTCATGTCCATCTTGTGAAAATGGAAATAAAACAGAACTTTATTTTGCTCCCTGGGGAAAAGCTTTCTCCTGTGTAACTTTCCAGCTAAACCTTGCCTGACTTGTATCGGAGAAACATGAAATAGAAAATTTGTTATCTTGTCTCTTAGTTCGGAGGGGGCTTTTGGTAGATAGTAATAAAAAGTTCAGCTTATAAATGTCTAGGGAATTGAGTTCAAAGACAGAAAGTTTCCAAAGTTTACCATAACTTCATGTTTACAATTGTTGGGCAGGTAAGGAGGGCTCAAGATATTTGTTTATATTTTGAAATAACTGATTTGGATTTTTTTCCTTCTGTGGATGCACGTATGAAATTATGCCAGACTAAACGTGCAAACCTCAGTTTCTTATGTGCATCGCCAAAAACACCTGACGGTGTCTGGAAGTCACTCTGAAGCATATAACCTTTTTAAAGGGCTACCCTGTGTAGTTATGCTCCAGGTGATTCAGAATTAATGTCGCTCATATTAATGTTCCATGGACAGTGAAAGTGAAGAGAGATTTTTAACATGTGCTCCAACTCGATTGTACAAAAGGACCTTTGAGGTGGTTTGATGTTAACTTCGCGGACACCTCGGAGCCCGGAAATGAACAAGCCTAAAGAAAGGAGCTATTTCAGATCAGAGCCTATTACCAAGTCCCCACGACCACGGTGTTTTCATGGTGTAAGCAGTGTTCAGAATCCACACTAAAAATAGTAAGCATTTTAATAATGATTACAATCTGAAGGCCCCAAACAGTGTACTTACAGGGACTACAGTAAAGGGAAAATCAGTATTTATCTCTAGAATATTGCAGATTGTCTTGTACTAGCTCCTTTTTTTAATCAACATTCCAAGCAAACTTTTGTCTGGTTTTGACAGTGTGTAGATAACAAGGAGCTCCAAAATCGTAAGTAATGATTTCACTCTTCAGTGAGTAGCCCGAGGTGACCTCTGAAAATGTTTCACTATTCACCTGACCAAAACTGCACAAAATCATACAAATCAAGATATTCAATTCTCCATGCTCACTCAAAGAACAGTCAGGCCATCAAGGGTATGCTTATCTGAAAAGCCACCAAGTATCTAAAGGATGTCACTTTGTGGAAGCAATGTGTCCCGTTCTGTTGTTACAATGGTGGAGTTGGTAGGTGTGACCAGGCCAAACAGTGGGGCCAGTGTGCTAAATTTAGCCCAAAAAGTGCGCTAAATTTTTTTGCTGCAAATGCTTAAAAATTCAGAGAGGAATGCTGCACTAAAGGGTTTAGATGCAGGTCCTCTGGTCTTAGAGCACATCCAGGCGAGCAAAGACCCCAAGGTGCAGCACCAAGCTTACAGGTGCATTAACCCCGTTCCTGAGTTGGCCCTGCCACACTGAGGGGATCCTCGCTGGAAAACAGCAGATTATCCCTAACGCAGGAGAGGAGGTTGCACAGAAGAAAAGGATATCCCAGGAGAAACTAAAAAACCAAAAACTTATAGAATCTAAAGAACTTGTGACACATGGACATAAACAAAAGGGGGGGAATGGTGGGGGAGGGGTGTGCAGGGTGGAGGGGAATGAAGGGGGAATAGGACAACTGTAATGGCATGATCAATAAAATAAAAAATATTTTTAAAAAAGAATAAAAAATATTCTCAGAAAAAAAAGAAACAAAAACTTATAGCCTGGGTGTAAATTCAACAAAAATAAATGCTAATTAAAGTAAAAAAAAGAATAGAATAAGTGGAGAACTGAAATTAGGCTGCTTCTCACTAGAGCAAGTCAATATGGTCTACCCCAGTGGCAGGGCACGCTCTGGAGAGGGGCTCATTTTCATGGTAGGAGGATGTTCTCCTCTGAAAGGGGCATAATAGACAGTTACCACCCAGCTCACATGTGCGAAATCTGCTGATGCATGTGCTTATGTCATTTGGTTTCCACTTACAACTAAAACAGCAATACGTAAGGCATATTGCTCAGACACTGACTAAATTGACAAAAACCGGAACTTACTGTACTGATCCCGAGAAGGACCATTTGTGTGCATGTGAGGAGTTTACTTTCAATATGAGGAGAAATGTGCATCATATGATCATTCCAAAAATACATGATGTTTAAGTCAGTGAAGTTATTTTCCTGATGAGAGCGGTGGCGTGACTCATAAAGTTACACATTTCCCTTTTTGCTTGATGGCTCACACTGTCAAGTCCAAAGTCACTTGGTTTCCTTTTTCTGCCAAGCATTTATTACATCTGATTTTCAAAACTGATTTCGAGAGAGAGAGAGGAAGGTAGAGAGAGAGAGAGAGAGAGAGAGAGAGAAATGTCAGTTTGTTGTCCCATTTACTTAGGCATTCATTGGTTGATCCTTATACATAAGCGACCTGACTGCAGATCCAAACTGCAACCTTGGGCTCTCAGCTGAGCGACCTGGCCAGGGCCTTACACCTGATTTTTTTAACTTATAGTTTTATCTTTTTATTTCTGGTCTCTCCCACTTCGGAATGAATGCTGTGTTCCATGAGTGTAGGAAACTTGCCTCCTGTTTACTCCTGTAGCCTCAAAACCTAAAATTTTGCCCAACATGACATAAATATTCATTGACCGAGTAAGTGAATGAATTGATGAATGGACATTGGAAAGAACTGGTAAACTTTCCAGTTTATTATATAAACTTAACATAATCCTCAGACCAAAGCCAGAGTTAGCACATACAAAAAGAATACTGGCCAGACCAAATTTATTGTAGATATGAAAATTCTAAATAAAACACTGCGATAACACATACAACCACAAATTAATAGGATTACCCACCATGACCAAGTTGGGCTTCTCTCAAAGTTTTAGTACCTTTTTTCTTTACCTTTTAAAAAAAATTATCAGAGTAATACAGAGCTTTGATTTTAAAATTTTCAAAAAGAACGGAAACACAAAAATTTAAAGTGAACATATTTTATAAATCCTTACTCCTCCATTCTGTCCCACTCTCTGTATTTGCTCCATTTCCCTTACATTTACATTTCCCAGCTTTGGACAGATACCCTGACACTGCCAAGGTGAATAACATTGTATCTCCTTCATTTATCATGAATAACAATTCTATGCTCTGTGGCAGAAAGGAAGGTTGGTACAATATAAAACCAGAATGACAGGCAACAGTAAGATCATCTAGGGCATAAGTAATTCTTAGTGAAAGTTCTAGTCAGTGTTCAAGGTGCAAAAGAGAGATAAAAAATATAACTTGGGAAAAGGGTCAATTTTCATTTATTTATTCAAAATACATGTTAGGTGATTATAGACAAAGAAAACAGAAACAGACTCATAGATACAGAGAACAGACTGATGGGGAAAAAAGGAGAAGGGGGCTTAGGATGAACAAGATGAAGGGATTGAGAAGTATAGATTAGTGGTTAGAAAATAGTCATGGGGCCCTGACCAGTGTGGCTCAGTTGGGTGGGCATTGTCCCACAAAGAAAAGGCCACTGGTTTGATTCCTGGTCAGGGCACATGCCTGGGTTGTGGGCCCGGTCCCCAGTTGGGCCACAAATGAGAGGCAACCAATCGATGTTTCTTGTGTGTCTTTCCCTCTCTTTCTCCTTCCCTTTCCTTCTCTTTAAAAATAAATAATAAATAAAATCTTTTAAAAAAAGAAAATAGTCATTGGGATGTAAAGTATAGCAAAGGAAATATAGTCAATGATATCATTCATATCTATGTGCGGTGATGAGTGGGAGGGGAGTGGAAGTAGAATCAGTTAGCAAGAGCGTAGAGAGAGACCCCATCTGTGACCCGGGGGGGACAAGAACCACCGAAAACTGAGAGTGGAACAAGAAAACTAAGATAAATTGTCCGGGACCCCATGTTCTACTATAATCATAAGGAAACAGCAACCAACTGCTGGAGAAATAGGAAGCCTGAGGTACACAGGTAATGAAATCAACAACACCACCCAAACCCAGGTCAATTCTTGACTAGCTCAACTTGATCCCTCATGATACTAGTCTGACAGAAAACGAGGTATACTCGTTTCTGGGCACCGATGCTATTAATTCAGTCTCTTCTGTATTTCTATGCACACTATCTAGCATCCAATCAAACAGTGAGGAGGCTTCCAAAAATCAAGACAGAAACACCCTATTGGCCAGAAGTAAAACGCTCAATAGTAACAGGGACACTAACACAATTATGATCAACTTGTTAAAGGATCCAGTGAAAAAAGTGGACAGAAGGTCTGAACTGATGGGGCCTTTTATTAGAGACAGAAACTATTAAAAAACAATCAAATGGATATGCTAAGAAAATACACAAGAGAAATATTTTCTTCTATTGTCTCAGAAACAGACTAGATACAGCTAAAACCAAAAAAGTCAATGAATTAAAGATAGGTTAGGAGATATTGTCCAAACAGAAACACGATGAGAAGAAAAAATAAAGAATATCCAAGAGGTACGGTATATGTGCAATTAGAATACCAGAGACTAGAGAACAAGGCGGAATAAATACTTGAAGAACTAATGGCCATGAACTTTTCAAAATTAGTGAAAAACAAGATATTTAAGAAGCTCAGAAAAAAACAGAAGTGAAATTTTTCTTTTCCTAGGCATCTCCTAATCAAACTTCTAAGAGTAAAAGATGAAGAGGAAACCTTAAAGGTACTGGGGGAGGGTGTGGGGGCGGGGAATTAAATAGAGAATCAAAAATTAAAATTACAACAAAAACATTTTTGAATGAAAAAAGTATTTTAGCATATTTGTCATTAAAAACTATGTAAGTCAGAAGACAATGGAATGGTATCTTTCAGGAAGTAGAAGGGAAAAAAAAAACCTGTCAGCCAAGAATTTTATTCTTAGTGAAAATATCATTCAAAAATACAGGCAAACTAGAGATTATCATCGAACAAAAACTGAAAGAATTTATTGTCAGAAGTCCTGCACATTAAGGCATGATGAAGAAAGTTCTTCAGGCAAAAACAAGATGATACCAGATGGAAATTTGGGTCTACGCAAAAAAAGAAAGAGCATCGGAAATGAGAAGAGTATGGCAAATACAAATGACACTTTTTCTTAATTCTAATCTTTTAAATGAAGCCATGAAACCGCAACTGCTGTTTAGTTTCACCAGAGAAGCCTGAAAAACAGTCAGCGGGTCAGAGGGGAAGGGAGCGTGTACTAGCAGCATTCAAATCCTTCGTTCCGGTGACTCCTAAAATAGATGTCATTCCTGCCTTTCCCATGATTTTATAATCTGCTCGAGGCAGCGTGAGTTGGATTATCTAACTTGCCTTCTCTTTGATCTGTATTTGTAGCAAGGTACCCTGGGTGAGATTGGATCTGCTCGGTTTTTGAATGTTCAATAAAAAGAAAGGAAAAAGAAACTAAGCGAAGGTTTACATAGACTAGAGATGACCCAAGTGTTGAAACTATCAGACTACCGGATTTAATAATCTAAACTGGGCATTGCTTTTCCAAATACGATATTTTTAAGATTTCAAAAATTGGATGAAAGACATTGTGTGCTTATGTCTTGCTGATTCCATAGAACTAAACCATATGCTTATTGGTTAGTTTCCCTGAAGGTAATATACATCCCACTAACAATTATCTTAGAAAAAAGTGCATCTTTGAGGCATAAAGAAAAATAAAGGACATGAAGGATGTAGATGGATTTTAGAATGAAGTAGGAGCGAAAATGAGCCTTCCTTTTGAGGAGGCTAGGGAGCCAGTTCGGCTTACACTCTGAGGTGTGGAGGTACCAGTAGTAACTTCAGTGGTAGTTCAGTGTGAACTAGCCCTCCAGCCATGGATGTATTACATGAGCAAAGCAAGAAGTTGGCCCTGTTAAGAAGAAACTTAGGGACGAATTTGGGCTTGTGTGATGGGTATAAGTTGTTACTACTACTGCACTGCCCTTCCACAATCCCATTAAAAGTTACAGACCCATCTCCTCTGACCGTGGTAAATCACACATAGTGTGTTCCATACTTTGACAAAGTGGCTCAGACCTTGAGCGTCTATGGGTGGTAGCATGTTGTGATCCCCAGGAAAGAATTCAGTAGCCACTGGTGCGGCTATCTTAAGAGTTATAAGGAGCAGAGTCTGCAGCACAGGATGTTCAGGAGCAGCCAGTTCCTGAACAAACATAAGGCAATAAATACCCTGGACAAAGCCCAGAAGTTGATGAGGAGTGCGCTTCCCTTCACTGAGTGCCCCTGGAAGCAGGGACTTGGATTCAGGTAATTCCTTTGGGAGCCGATCCCAGGGAGAAGAGGGATGGAGTGGATAGAGTGAGACGGAGCAGGCTTATGTGTAAAGCAGGGTAAATGTGGGTTTTTGTTTTCTTTTCCTTTTGTCCAGATCATTCCCTGCCCCAATTATCCAAGGAGCAGGAGGATACACACACACACACACACACACACACACACACACACACACACACAGAAATTATTTGGATTTTGAGCTCTTGAGTTGACTTTTGTAAATCTACAGCAGAAGCTGGATAATTTTGTCTCAATAATTTTGAGACATGGTTTTCAACTCCATGAGACTGATGCTTAAAAGAAAAAGAGTAAAATTTGGGCTTTTAACAACAAGGGCCAAGCTGGAGGAGTCCGAGTGTGGAATTTCACCATAAACCGTTTGAGTCAGTTTGGGATCAGTGTGGGTTAACATAAGAGGTGTTCTTTTATCCAGAGGGTACAGAAGGGAGGAGCCGTGTCTGTGTACCTTAGCATCTGCCTGGGTCCTCGGGATGGTTCCTAAAGCAAACCCTGCTGGTGGTGGGCTAAGGTGAGGCCCAGGGAAAAAAACGGCGAACAGGGTTAGGACACCCCGGGACTCAGGAGGCGCGAGCTTCAAAATGAAGCTCACAGTCTAGTGTGGGGCCTAAGAGGGAGGGTGATCTCAGGCCCCCCACTCACAGTGGGTGGCTTCCTGAGGGAAGCCAGCTTCATCCTGACCTTACCCTCCCCAGTGTAAACTGGGGAGACTGGGTGAGAGGCCCTGAATACTTGGGGGTGTGGCACAAGGAAGTGCTAAGTTTCGGTCAGTGTTCTAAAGAAGGCTTGGAGTTAGCATAAGAGGATGTGTGTGTGGATGGCCTCATCCAAGGTCATGTCCCCTTCCCAGGGCAGCCCACACCCAATGGCTGATCAATATGGGGATAAAACACTCGGCTCTCTCACTCCAACTTGGGATGGGTCACCCCAGCAGCTCCTTATGGGGACATGCTGAGGCCTCTGTTGAGACTATGGTTGAACTTATTCCTCCATTTCATCTTCCTTCCTTTCCCTTTCATAGATGTGCCTCCAAAAGTTCTCCCTAATAAACCTCCTGCATCTGCATCTGCCTCTGAGTCTGCTTCCTGGGGAACATAATCCGCAACAATCTTTGAGCCTGCTTTGGAAATGAAAGACTTTGCAAATCAGGTTAAGAGTGTGCATGTTTTTCTGAGGACAAGGTGGAGTCACTGAGGGTTTTTGGTCTATGAAGGGTGACGTGCTCAGCTGTGGGTATTAGACCCCCTGGCCACAGTGTGGAGAGTGAACCCAAGGGGGCTTGATTGGAGGCAGGGACATTGTATATGTGGCTATTGAATGGTACAGGCAAACGATGATAATGCCATGAATTTGGAGATATGATAATAGAGTTGGAGATAAGCTGACAAATCCTAGAGATACTTAGGAGGTTTAATCAAAAGGACTAATTGATCATATGTGGGAGTGAAAGAGTGGGAAGAGTTAGAAATGATGTCCAGATTTCTGGATTGAGCAACTAATGATACCATCACTGACCCCAATTCAAATTATAGCCTTTAAAAAAGAGGACACTTTCTACTTCCTAGAGCACCTGAGCAGCACTGTAAGTTGTAAGGATCTTAATAATTTCCTTGGTTCTGTATATGGCGACTCTCTCCCATTTATTACTGAGAGAATATACAGCTAACCATCGCCCTTTCCGTGGCCCCTCTACCACTAACAAAAAAGCAGGAAAATTGGGCCCAACTATTTGTGTCTCCAAAACAGATATGCATTTATGTATGCCCAGAAGGGAGCACAAATTAAACATGAAAAATATTGAGGAGAAGCAATATAGGACAGAGGTTTAAAGCATGAATTTTGGAGTTAGACTGAGTTCAAGTACTGGCTCCATCAGTCATGCCGTATCAGTGTGGTCAGGTTATTAAATTCCCTGTGCCTCAGTTTCTTCTATCAACAAAACATGGGAAATGATGACGGCTACCCCCAAGAACTGTTGTGAATATCAGATGAATTAACGGAAGTAAAATGCCTAAAACCACGCCTTGCATATAGTAATCACTTAACAAAGGTTATCGATTATTATTCCACTAGAATGTAAGTTCTATGAAGATAGAAATTTGTCTTTTTTTCCCCCTGATGAGCCCCCAGTCTCTGAAATAGGGCCTGATACCTAATACATAGAGTGATTCAATAAATATTGGTTGGATGAATGAAATCCCTGAGAAGAGAATACTAGTTACTACCTCAACGTGCATTTTTCCCTTCCTTAGTAACAGAATCTGGGTCTTGGTCTGGGTATATTACCACCTGGAATTATGTTTTCCAGCTTCCCTTGCTGCTAGTTTTGGTCGATGAAATGTGAACTGACTAGTTTTGTAGAACTTCCATGAAGGCCACCTAAAGAAAACTGCCTCATTGGAAGTGGTCCTTTCTCGCCCTTATGCCTCTTTTCCTCCTTCTGGGTTGCAACTAAAACAAGGTACCTGAAGCTGAAGCTGCCATTCTGAACCATGCGGTACCTTGAGGATGGAAGCCATGTGCTAAGATGATAAATGGAAATATAGTAAGTAGTCTGAGGTCCTTATATTATCAGGGCATTGCCAAGCCAACCTCCAGAATTTTTTTTTACATGGAAAATATATTTCTGTATTTTTAAGCCATCATTGTTTTAGGGCTTTTGGTTCAATGCTAATCCTAATTAATACATTTGTCAAATTAATGATTTTATACTATAGTAATAAGGCCAAGTATTCCACCTCTGAGTTTTGTACAACAATCTTTAATGGAATTATAGTAAAAAGAAGATGGGAGATCAGAGATGGAATAGACGAGAATAAAGATACTTCCCATAGCACTCAACGGTTACTTATTTTTATAGCCCACATTACGGGGAGAAGATGGTTACTTCACACAGTTAGGAAAGGTTGCAGAACAGGGTTTTGAAAACCACTTTGCAGAAGGTACACTGGTGTTTGGTCAAGTGCTACGAGTGGGCCACTTTACCCTTGAGGACTTTTTTACATTACTTTAACAGGAAATATGCTTTGTCCATAGTAAGAGAAAAGCAAGCCCATATAAAGTATACTGAATACCCATAATGAATTAACTGCTTCCACATACATGGAATTTATTTAAACATTACACCTGGGATGGTGCATATTATTTGTTACATTTTCAAATTAAAAAAAAAATAATAACTGAGGCTATAGGTGCTTAATTAGCTTGCCCTGGGTCATAAAGTAAGTGGTGGAGGTGGGACTTGGACCTGTGTCTCTGTGACCCCAGAGCCCCTACCCTCACCCCTTAATCCATACAACCAACCACACAGGGCCCCCAAAGCCCAGATCTGTGTTCCTCATCACATGTCTGAGGATGCTCATTGGATTTGTTTCCTTTGCTGTCATCTGCCTTTCATTTTCTGGCCCTTTGGAAACTTGAGGCCCAGCGCTTTAAATCCATCCTTATTTTTCACAGGCCTTGTTTTAAAAATACAGATTCCTATTCGCCAGGTGACAGTGGCTCCCTAATACCTCCCTCCGCCCGTCTGAATAGCTAGAACCTGTCCTTCCTGTGCCGACAAAATGCAGGTTATTCAACTGAGATCAGGAGCCTCTCTCTCATCAGACCAGCTGGAGAGAGCAGAGGGCCTGGCTCGGCCACACCCACCTCTCCTCCGCAGAGTTTTTCTCAGTTACTAAATATTACCTCAAGTCTGTCCCACCTTCTGTGCTCCCTGTCTCAGTGGCTGTCGTCACCATCTCTCCTGTTGCCCAAGTTAGACTCCTCTGAATCATTCTTAATACTTCCCTCTTCCTCCTTACCACAGACAGGAAACACCAGGGCCCCTTTTCCTCACCTTTTATGTGTAAACCGAATCCACCCCCTATTTCAGGCTACCACTCTCCAAATGTGAATCTTGTTATACCACTCTTCTCTTTATTTTATTTTTTACTGGGGTGTAACTTACGAAAGGTATTAACTGGGCTAAAGTACCCAAAGTGAAGTATGACTTTGTAAAGTACCCAATTCTTTTTTTGCTTATTTTTACTTATTTTCTTATCATATTTTTTCTGTCACCACTTGCCCCCCTAACGCCCCCTTCCACCTCTCCTCCTCATCCCTTGCAATCACTACCCTTATGGGACTTGATATACAGGGCGGGGCAGCAGCTGGCTTACAATTGTTCACATGGAAAATAACACAATACTAAATAATAATGCAGGAATGAGCTCTGGGTTTTGCATACTCACCACCGTAACTCTACTTCGGCCCCACCCTGTTTTTTTTAAAATATGCGTAGCAGGTCGAGATGTAGAACACTCCGGGCCTCAGGACACTCCGCCCCCAAGGGAACTCTGACTCTGACTTTTATCACCAGATTAGTTTGGCCACTTTAACAATTCATGTAAGTGGCAACATATAATAGGTGTGTGTGTGTGTGTGTGTGTGTGTGTGTGTGTGTGTGTGTAACCTTTTCACTCAGTGTCTGTGATATTCATTCAGTGTTTGGGCTTTTGAGAATGACTTTATGTGGTTAGTTGGATAAAATGAGGGGTGAGGGAAGGGGCAAGGGCTCTGGGGCCACAGAGACACAGGTTCAAATCCTATCTCCGCTGCTCACATTACGACCAAGGACAAGCTGATGAAACATCTGTAGCCGCAGTTTCTTTTAAATTTGAAAATGTAGCAAATAATATGCACCATCCTCAGTGTGATATTTAAATAAACTCATGTACATGGAAGAAGTTAATTCATTATGGCTGTTCAATATACCTTATATGGTTTTCTTTTTCTCTTGTTATGGACAAAGCATGTCTCCTGTTAAATTCATATAAAAAGTCCTAAAGCGTAAAGTGGCCCACTCATAGCACTTGACCAAACACCAGTGTACCTTCTGCAAAGTGGTTTTAAAAATCCTATTCTGCAACCTTTCCTAAGTGTGTGAAGTAACCATCTTCTCCCCATAATGTGGGCTATAAAAAAAGTAACCGTTAAGTGGTATGGGAAGTATCTTTATTCTTGTCCATCTCTGATCTCCCATCTTTCTTATACTATAATTCTGTATACAATGGAACTCTACTCAGGCATAGAAAAAAATGAAATACAGTTATTTGCAATGACATGGATAGATCTTGAGAATCTTATGCTAAGTGAAATAAGTCAGACAAAATAAACCAAGAACCACGTGGTTTCACTTGTATGTGGGAATTAAAAACACTGAAGGCAATACATGATTGAATAAAACAAACAAAGAAACAAACATTCATAGACACAGACAAAAGTATGGTGGTTACCAGAGGGAAAGGGGAGTCGGGGGGAGGTAACGAAGGGGGGAGGGGGGCAAATAGATGGTGACAAAGAGATTTGACTTTGGGTGGTGAATACACAACGCAATATACAAATGATGTATTATAGAGTTTATTAACCAATGTCACCCCAGTAAATTTAATTAAAAAAAGAAGAGGCACTCAGAGGAAGTCAGTGCTTGTGGCCTAGGAAAGGAAAATCCAGACGATAATACAAAAAGGAGGCACGAAGTGCCTTGCTCTGCTTTGCCACACGTGACCCCCTTCGTTCCCGGTCATGCCTTTCTCCAAACGGCATCTGTGCTCCTGAAATCTGCAATCTCGTGTCTTGGGTTTGGGCAGGACCTGGTCTAATCTTTACGTATAAAATTTTGATGTTTTGTTCATCGTGGGTTTTTTGGTATCAACTTTTAAATAACAGCTTTATTGAGGCATAATTTGTATATCATACAATTCATCCTTTCAAGTGGTTTTTCAGTATATTTACAGAGTTGTACAACCATCACCACGGTCTAATTTCGGAACATGTTCATCGTCCAGAGTATCAGTTTTTATTTTAAAAATAGTACTTTAAAGTTTATTTATCTTAATTACTAAGTTTTTTAAATCTCTCCTTAAATTCTGCACCCAAAAAAATCAGCTCGCTATCTGACCACAGTCATGGCCTTGCTGGGCTCCCACTGGCGCGGGAAGCTCAGGGTTATTTCCTGCCTTGGTGACTCTGCTGGGCAAAGGCAGCTGCCAGCACAGCAGGCAAAGGTAAAAGCGTCTGTTGAAGGAAATGGGACTCCTGTTCCCTGCCTGCCTGGGCCATGATTTAATATATGCAAATGATTTCGTTTCTGTAACTCTATACAGTAGTCATGATCATGCATACTATTTTGCAGCTGGGGAAGCTGAGACTCGGAGAAGTTGAGAAACTTGCCCAGGGTCACACAGTGAGAGATGGAGCCAATATTTACAGAGAGATTCGATTCTAAATTAAGAGTTCTTTCTTGTTCTTCTTTTTGAGCAGTAAGCAAGATAAACTTAGGATCAAAAAAAAGCAGGAGGTAAATGACACATAAGTTTAAGAGGTTCTGACAGTTTTTTCTCTAAGTTCTCTAGCTAAATCTGAAGGCCAGTGTAAGGGGTGAAGGCGATAAGTGTGGGAGATTTCTTCTAAGAAACAGGTTTCCTAGGCACGCAGCTTTCTGATTTGGGAAGACTAGATTCTCTTCCTAGACAAACTTTAATGCATACAAATGTTTTTCTAATTAATTTCATAAAGAATGCCTTAATTCAGATGCTATGTTCAGGCTTGTGCAGAGTGAGCTAAATAAACAGAGACCCACATACAAAAGGTTAATGTTCTAACTGTGTGGCTCAGAGAACCTCCAGCTGGCAACACGCATGCTGATCATAATGTCATTTCATCTTGAACAGGATTCTTACCCTTTCTGGGCCTTAGATTTCTATTCTCTACAATAAGAAGGAACTGGACCCAAGCAGTATGTCTCAAGTAGAGGAGGAAAGCGTGGCATCCAAGTTAGGTAAGGAGCACGGAACCATTCTCCCATCCCCACACTCACCCGAAGTCTAATCTTCTATTACGGTTACCACCCCTCCCCCATTATTCTGAATGAGAACCCCTAGCTAGAGTATGTCTGATCTAACAATCTATGGGTGTACACATTTCCAGGACAGGGGTGAATAAAATTTTAATGCTGTATAAAGACAATGAGGCTGGTATGTCCATCTCTGGGATGTGGCTCAGACCCAGGCCTGCTAAAAGGGTGACCACACGGAACCCTCAGGGTGGACACATCTTTGGTATATCCTTTCCCCAAGTTCTAGGTGAGCACAATGAAGGCCATACCCCAGGCATAACTGAGGAAGCACCGGGTTGGAATCTCACTTGTCTTTGCGGCATGACTAACCCGAGGGAGAGGCTAAGGTCTTTCATTCATAGTCAGCCTGCTCTGAGCCTGGATTTAGTGTATCCGCATTATAGTGTGTCTTCCTGGTACCTGGAGAAAATATAAACAAGATAAACAAGTCAGACAGAACTACTGTGTTAATAGTGATTTGGCCTTCTTTCTTACAAGGTCTTACTGTAACCATGGGGCCCACAGCACACACATCCTAACCAAACAAATACATTTGTCAGAGACATGTGCATTGGTGCTCCACCCGTCAACACATCAAAGCTCCATCCAATACACATACACTCTGCCCCAACACACACACACACACACACACATGCACACACTCTCTCTCTTTCTCTTATATCTTATCCAAACATAAACATATAACTTGTCCATTTACCAATAACTTTTTCAAAAGCATACCCTATCCATAAATAGGTGTAGATGCCACAATGCTACCTCCGAAATAAGATAAAACACCCTCTCCTATCCGTTCTACCAAACATTCTTTGTAGGATTAATTCTTTAGTGAATTCATTCAATACACACTCACTGAACCCCACTGGGTGTCACGCACCATACAAGCTATTGGGGAAACAATGGTCAGAACACCTGTCACAACCTCTGTTGCAAAATTTACTAACGATGAGTTCTCAGGGGATATGGAAATGGGATTGTGAAATACATTTGAGTAAATCAGAAGAAACAGTAATGTGGCTTTGGAAAGATACACGGTTGATTAATAATTCAGGATCCGATGGTCGTTTCTGCTCTTGTTGAAATGGGAACCAGAGAGGAAGTAAACTCGTGGTGGGAGCACAACATCTGGTGTGCCGTCAGGCCAGGACGTGGCCTTGGTCCCGGAGAAAACTGAGGAGGTGCAAGTGGCCTCCACCAAGGATACATGATGGGCAACTAACTCCTCAATGTCTGGGGCAGCCCAGGGTCCATGGGATAAAATATGACATTCCAATAACCTTTCATTTCAGCTAGAAAACAAAGTAATTAGCACAAGTATATGTTACACCATATTTAGAACACATACTAAAAATATCCATTAGCAATCTAAAATTTAAATTTAACTGGGCATCTTATATTTTTTATTTGCTAAATCTGACATCCTTACCTGCATCCCATAATAGCTGAGGAAGACAAGGTTCTCCATTTTGTCTAACTGGCCTTTTCAGTTGACCAGTAAGCAGAAAGGCAGTAAATGAAGTCAAACTGGAAAAGCCAGAGCCCCAGGGCTTGCCCATGGGTAGAAAGAGGCTGAAGGAGGAGGTCAGAAACTGGGACTGGTGAGTGGTGATGAAGCCGGAGCCACAGTGACTCCGGAAGAGCCCATTCCTGCCATGGACCCCATGCTTTAGACCCTACAGTTTGGTTTTGTTGCCAGCCAAAGTTGATTTCAGATCATGTGCATATCTTAATTTAACATTCCAGGCCAATAATAATGAGGTAAAAAGGGTTCAGAGGTATAGGTTCTCCTAACTATTCTAACTGCACTTTTGGCTGAGTTCTAGTTCACTTTGGGATTAACCTGTAATCTGAAATGTTATTCTTTTCTAGGGATCTGTGATCTGACATTGTCTGCTAGTTCATTTTCATAGCCAAACTCCTTTTAGAAAACTCTAACTGGCCCTGTACCCAGGACTGACTACACAATTTGTAGGGCTCAGTTTAAAATGAAAATGCCAGAACCCTGGTTCAAAAATTGTTATGGATTTCAAGGAGGAGACATTAAACAGAGCAAGGGGTCCTTCCAAATGTGGGGCCTGTGCTTTCCATACCTTGGTCGTAATAGACAGAAAAATTGTACAGATTGTACACCCATGAAGCTGGTGCTTTCCAAACCTTGGTTGTAATAGACAGAAAAATCTGTATACCTAGAGTTAGGGATGTGATGGAAGAAGTTTGGACTCTTCAGAACTCACAGGGATAAGAGAACTGGGCAGAGGCGGGGAACACTGGTAGGGCAGAGATGGGGGCCGACTGACACTATTGCGAGCTTCCTCTTGAGCTGCTTCTTCTTCTCTGGCTCACACTGACCTTGGAATAGGTGAACTGAACTCACCTAGCAGGTCCCCTTCTCCTTGTTTCTTTCCAAGCTTTTCCACCCTTTCATCTGACATGCTTTTAGAGCCTCTTTTAGTTTTGTGACCTCACTGCCTTTCCCTTTCCATCCACCGCACCTGTTCTGCCTCACCATAGAAAAATCATGTTTCTGATACAGAATGACAATGCATAGTGCAGTATGACAATTTCTTCCTTTGATCTGGACCTGACTTTTAATTCACAGTCTAATAATGTGTTACCCTTTTCAACAGCTGCTTCATGCTTTGGGCTGATATTAAGCTAATACACTATTAAAGTCCTTCAATCGAGTCCACATGAGCTGAGCTAAGTCAGGACTTGAGTTTCTACAGATTCTCTTTAAATTGAACACTTCGGACTTTACGTCTGCCTGACTTAAATTTCAGCTTGTTGGTTTCATATGAGAATTCCAGCCAACTGAGATCACTGTGTGGAATTGGATTCTGTCATTTATCGTCTTGTCTATCCTTCCCGACTTCGATTCATGTGCAGATTTGGTAATTCTGCCACCTATGTCTTCATACGCATATCTGTTAAAAATGACAAATAGGGCAGGGGCAAGATTAAACAGGATCCTCTAGAAGAGACTAGCTCCTTCCTGAGTAATGCAGACGATAATCTCATTTCCATGTGTGCTTCTGTCAAGTATGGAAGTATGAGCCTGTGAGGAATCACACAACAGAAACTCATTTGACATTCCTTGAGGAGTAATCAGTCTGAAGAATTCTTTCAAATATTTTTTTTAAAGAAAGCTAGAGAACAAATTTAATGCTGAAAGACATACTGGTAGGTATAAAACATAAGTTAAAAGGAAAAAATAAGGAGACAAGAAAGAAAGAAAGAAAAAGAAAGAAAGAAAGAAAGAAAGAAAGAAAGAAGGAAAGAAAGAAAGAAGGAAAGAAAGAAAGAAAGAAGGAAAGAAAGAAAGAAAGAAGGAAAGAAAGAAAGAAAGAAGGAAAGAAAGAAAGAAAGAAGGAAAGAAAGAAAGAAAGAAGAAAGAAAGGAAGAAAGAAGGAAGGAAAGAAAGAAAGAAAGAAAGAAAGAAAGAAAGAAAGAAAGAAAGAAAGAAAGAAGAAAAGAAAGAAAGAAATGCGCAAGGAGGGAGGACGGGAATCAAAAGGAAGAACAGATGAGATATCAGGTGGGAGGGATGGAAAGAGACATCAATGAACAAGTGGGCAGCGACCAGAGGGGAGAGGGAAGGGAACTTAAGGGGAAAAAGGGGAAGGGATTTTGAGGAACAAGTATGAAAGACACAGAGATGAGGACTGGGAGGGGGGGAGAATGGGAGTGAGGGGGGAGACTGGGCGGGGGGGGGTGGGATGGGAGAAATAGATTAAAAAAAATGTACTTGAAAAGTAACTAAATAAAATTTAATATAAAAATTTTTTTTTAAAAAATGATGTCAGTTCTAAAAGTCATGTGACTCTGCTTTAAGATTTATGACTTCCTGCCTCTGAAGGCACAATGAGGCTAAAGAACTCTCTTGTGAGTATAACAATTAGACCTACACCAGCATTTCCTGAGGCTGTTCCAAACTGACTTGGAACTCTTTCATAAAGTTTAGATTCTATTTGATACAAGTGTAGTCATGCTCCTCTATCTTACAAAAAAATAATATTAACATCCTTTTAAATGAAATGCTGCCAGAAAAATCAGCTGAGAATAATTGAGTAATTATTTCCTATTAATAACTATTGCCCTGAGCATAGTAAAAGTAACTCTTAGAAGAAACTTGAAGAGATGATCAATTTCCTTTAGTTTTCCTTTTCCTGTATTTGATGCTTAAGGCACTTCTGATTAAATGATATACAATCAGATTTTATTTTTGTCAGCTTTTTAAAACTCTACTAAAGAAGAGGGTTGAAATTAAGGGTTAATTTTATTTTTACTGAAATGCCACTATCAGAATAGGTGACAAGGACTCTCCTTTATCCACGTTTACACATAATGCTGAGTCAGGCCACCCATTTACAATGACCATCAGCACATGTTCTCACTTTTCCATGGCGTTGCTTTCCTGGCATCTCTTCTTCTTGGAATGCGCTTTCCCCCCTTTCTGCTTGGCTAATTGCGACTAACCCTTTAAAGGATGAGATCAATTAGTATCTCCTCCCTGGAAATATTTCCCGATCACTCAGTTGAGTTAAGGAATATAGGTGTGCCACCTGGGCTCCTGGATGGAGTGACATAGTCTCCCTTTCCTCTACTAGACAGAGTATCAAAGTCAAGAACTGATTATAGTTCTTCACAAAAGCCTCAACACTTAACACAGATCCTGGCACATTGTGAGTGCTCAGTAAATGTGTAAAGAGGAGGACAAGAAAGAAGAGAGGGTAGTAAGGGAGAAAGGAGACAGGAATAGGTTATAAAATCTCATCTATGGGATGGCTTTTATAGTAAAGTGCCGGAAAAGAGGAGGTGACCTTTAAAAGACTCTTCCAGGCTTATCATTCCAATCTTTTTATTTATAGATTTCTTCTATCTGAACTCTGAATAAATGACCCATGATTCAAAGAGAAGATAGATGAACATTTGGCAGAGCTGCACTGTAGATATTCACGCACATTGATGAATGGCATCCAGTTAGTTCAAGGCGAACTTCAAATTTCTGATGAATGTTGAAGTGCACTTTGTGATGATATTTATAACCCACATATTGTCATGAAAAAAAAAAGACTGTGATGATTGTGGTAGTTCAAAACAACATAAGATGATTTAAAAATAGGTAATGAGGTCATTGAGACTGACAAAGCAATTATCAATCAGAGAAATAAAGCTCAGTTTTCTCTGAGGGAATTTGGAATGTGCTAAACTTCTTCTGAGGAATGGTTTCAACCAAAGATCAAGGCACGCTGCCCAAGCGTTCATCAGCATTTGTCAGCCTCTGCTTCTTTCTGCTGTCGGTGTAGCACCTACTCCGTTGGGAGGTGGTACTCAAAAGGGGAGGGTGAGACGTCTGCAGAATAGTGTACTTCGACTCCCAGAGAAATACTCGACTGATGCTCAGACAAGAGTTTTGGGAGCCTTTCTTTCGATAAACATGGATGCGCATTGTTTCTAAGTGGTTCCTCAATGACACAAAAATATAAGAATTCCTTAAAAAAGACCCAGAGTAACACAGCCATTTCCTACTCAGTCATAAGACTAGAGATTGACATGAAATGCAGAGTTGTAACATCTGCATTTTCAACAACACTGAAATATATTTAAATTCAATGTGCTAACATGCCCAAACTTAAAAGCCCTTTTGAGAAAAACACTGGGAAAAGAAATACTCAGGGATACTCCCACCTCATCTAAGTTAGTGTATAATCATATGACTTTGCTATGTAAGGAACAGAGCTGGGGGGTCTAAGAATGAGCTCTCTCCTAAAGATACCTGTGTATGGGCCATCCAAGATACTGGAATGGACCATCATGCTCTGTATTTTAAAAACTAACATTCCAAGTCTCAATCCTATACCTAAAAAATATTTCCCCTTCCCTGACTTTCTTACTTCTATCAATGGTGCCCCTGAAGAAACACTCAATGGGGATATTTCCCAGGTAAGGCAAAGGCCTAGTGAACAGGGACCTGTCTAGTAGTATAGGAGCTTCGGAGATGCAGGTAGAGAGGGACACATCAATGTCAGAGTTAACCGGTGGAAAAGGCACACGAGGAGGTAGAGAGGGACACCACTCGGAGCGCAGCTTTAGATCAGAGGAAGGAGGAAAGGAGATAGACTGATGAAGGCAAGTTTACATGATGGAAATAAGGAACAAAGACTGAAGGTACTCTTTAATGTTTTCTGTTTTCTCTCTGAAGTATTCAATGAGGTCATCTTGTAAGAGTGAAGAGACAAGGTGGGATGCAGAAGGGGTAGCGCATTTGAAGAGAATAGTTGGAAATAACTGCTGTGAGGAATAAGAGAGCTGACCAGTGCTGTGTCATGGATGGAAGGCCCGGCTGTTTTCCAGGTGAATTAGATGAGAGGTTAAAGGGACACAAGAACAGATAGTTTCATCAACACAGCAAGTGATCTGAAGAGCTAAGAATTTAGGTTGAACTGGGGAGAGACAAATAGGCTGGAAGAAAATGGTCTAGAAAGAGGAAAGAGTGAGAGAAGTGGAAGATGGAAGTCAGAGGGCAGAAGACTAGAGTTTAAGATTGTGGAGGTGGAGTCATTTGGGGAAGTTGACAAAATCCAAGATTTGTGTATTAATGGGGTTGACTAGTTACATGGCGGTCATGGGGCTGAATGGTCAAGAAGCTGTTGGATAGATCATCCAAGTGGATGTTGTGGTCATCGTGGTGATCTGGGGACTGGAGGTGGATTGGGGGTCAGGGGTAAATGTGGAGGAGGAACAAGTAAGGTAGCAGTTTAGTCAATGAAGGGAGTTATGGTATAACCTAGTGGCCCCAAATTCACTGGAGGAAAATTTTTTTTACTTGCGGGTATGGGAATGATAATCTATATATTACATTGGGATGTAAGAATGCTGCTCTCTCTGCTCAGCCTGTGGTAGATGGAGTATGGCAAGGGCAGTAGGGGAAGCAGTGTCCTTAAGGGAGAACCTGTGTCAGTTATGTCAGGAGAACAGGTCACAGGTGTAGAGGACTGTAGTTGCCATGACCCAGGGGTGGGAGTGAGGGGAAAGTGGGAAGCTGGTTTTGAACATGGCAGGACAATATGTGGGCCACTTCCTCCAGGGAACATTTCCCCACTGATCAGTTTTTATTTATCCCTCATTCTCTGCCCTTCTAAATATTAATGTTTTCAAGTACAGAAACTGAAGGGTGTCCCCCAGTAATCAGATGGTCTGAGTCACTGTAGGATGCTGCCTTCTAGGCTTCCTCCTAGATTCTGAAGTAACACATTCCCATGAGTTCAGGCGGTGTGAATATCCTGGATTTCCTCAGCTGGTCCAGCAAGTTGAGAATGATTGGAGTGGGTAGTTATTGCATGCTCTGGCTGCCAGGAAGCCTTAGTAATCCTAATACTTCCTGCTTCCTGCCTTTTTTTTTTTTTCTATCTCAGGGTGGACCAAAAGCCAGAGGCACCCTTACCAACAGATTCTTCACTGTGTCCTTCCTAAGGACTCAAGCCTTTGGCACCAAAAGCAAGCATCCTATTAGGATTTAGGCATGAGAGAGCCAAGAGCATCTCTTTTGCTTCCCCCCCCCACCAAGAAATTCCATCAGTCAGGTACTCCAAGTATTTGGTCACTGACACAAGTTGCATATACTGTTCCCAGCAGCAGAAAGTAAAGGTCATGGTCTAGGAGTCCAGGGGATGGTTGGGTCATGACCATCAAACCAACAATGCATAGAAGACTGGTGATCAGGAATTCACAGCCATTCTGATCCTACTGGTCTGTCTTAGGTGTCCCACCTGTGCAGTGGCCCCTTCTGTTCCTCCTTCAAACAGTCCAGACACTTCCATCCACTGTACTTGCAATTGCCCACCGAATCGTCCCAGCCAAATCAGGTCGCGATGTAGGAGAGGGTGTTACTCGAGCAGATACAACTCCATTTTAATTGGAGTTTTTTCCACTTATCCCTGAGTCAGAGTCTGACAAAAGCCCACTTTACCTCCTGATATTGGGGTCTTTCAGACTTTCCTAAATATAAAGTTGGCATGTGATTCTTAGCACTGTTTTACTGAAATAGCATTTGGCACATATAATCCAAAGGCTATCTGGTGAGAGAAGGGAGGAAAAAGGAGAGAAGGAAAAGAGGAAGAGAGGAAGGAGCAGGGATGGAGAATCCTCTGGGCAAAGATCATGTCCATGTAATGAAGCACGCAGAATGCCAGGATCAGCCTTGGGCCATACTGTATTCAGAGAGCTGATGCCTGATTAATAACGCTAAATTGTATGTCTAGGTGGCAATGAACTCCGGATGTCTCTCCCTTTCCTCCAGCCTGCAGGTGTGTAATTGCCAGACAATGCTTTAGTGGATGTGTTTGGCACCTAAAAGATAAGAATACCCCACTTAATAATATGCTTTCTATGCATGATGCTTGGCTTGACTAGTAAGTAAGTATTTATGGCTTTTTGAAGGGTACGTTCCTCCCAAATGCATGTCACTCTCAACCGCAGCTTCAACTACCGAGTGGAGGGAATTCCTAGTCAGACTTGATGGTGGGGTATTTGGAAAACCCATTTGGGGGTCAGAACAATGTGCTGAGAAAGTACGGAAGAGGGACTATAGTAAGCATGTCAAAGGAAGAGCTTGGTCCTGAGGAAAATGAGCAGTGGCATTGCTGAGATGCTATTCTGGGGAAATCCGAGTGTTGACTCTTCTCGAAGCTCCGGTGCCCTGGCTGGCGTGGCAACAAGCTGAGTTCCTGCTCATCTCATCATTCACACGGTCATGCTCATTATCAACATTAACAATGCCAAGGTCAAAAAAATATTTATTGGGTGCCCAGCAACTATTTATTGGGTGCCTCCTCTGTAAAATTGTCAATGGGATCTTTGGGCATAAGTTCTGAAAGCCCTGCTTTTATTAAAAAAAACCATAGAGAGCCTTAAACATTAGTAATATTGTCCATTTAAGCTTTAGTGACTGAAGCCAGTGGGTTTCTATAGACTCTTTGCATAAAAAAGAGAATCCATGCCCCAAATTTGAAAGGCACAGAGAAAAGCGAATCCTCTCCCTACCTCTGTCATTCCCCTCAAAGAGACGGTCATTCTTTGTGAGAAATTTTATCTGTGGAGAAGTGTTCTGGCTGAATAATAAAAACCCCAGTCAAAATCTTTGCTGTGCGACTAATGTGTTTTCTGAGCATGCAGGTAAAAGTCCTAATGATATGTTGACTGCTCTCCCCTGGCAGGGAAACAGATTCATACATGACACTTAAAACAGGAAGGACCTACAGCCACTGACCTCAGTGTTAGCCGATGTGAGAATGTGTGGTTGTTACTAACAATGGTAGAACCAAAATTTCAGTACCAAAGCCAATATCAGAAAAAGCCTCAGAGAGGCCATGGAGACAGGGCCAAGCCATATACCCAGCAGCTCCGGCATGGACTGCCGATAATTTGTGCGGGCTGCACAGACCCTTTGGTGGGAAAGTGTGGAGTGGCCCAGGCCCAAAGGGGGACAGGTCTTTTGCAGTACAGCTCTTCTATATAAACTTCATTTTAATTTTTACTCTTACCAAAGTAATTTATGGATATAGTCACATAGCAAATAGTTCTGCTTACGATAAAAAACAGGCCTCACACACCACCCCCACCCCATCCCAGGTTCTGCTCTTAGCAAGGCAGCCTTTCCTAAGAGTTGGAAATTTTCTTTGCTACCTCCATCATGTTATATAGACATTGCTATACTTCTACTTCTTGATTTATTTATCAGTCTAGTCATTACCTATTGACTATCATTTATTGAAGTTGAAGATTTGGTTCACCATTCCCTTGGATAATTTTAAATGATCATCCTTAGTTCTTTCATTGATTTATGTTTTTACTGATTATATGTGTAACTTTAAACAATATGCTCAAACTTCCACTTCTTATTTCGTCAGCTTTCAACAGGGCCTCTGAGTCCTTAGGAGAATTGCGTGAGAACCGTAATTCCCGTACACGTTCTTCCCCTTCTGTGTCCAGCCCGGCCAGGACACCTGTATTTTCACTTCATGTCGTTGACATGTGCATTCGGCCTGCAACTACAACCAAGACTTTACTGGGTTTTTTTTTTAGATGAATCTAAAAGTTGCAAACCCATCAACAACTGTTGACATTAGTATAGCAATGTAAACAGTGTTCAATGCTGGGCCAGGCAGCACGCTAGGATTACGTTTTCTCCTCCTGTGTCCTGATCCTTCAGCCATTTATAGCAACTTGTTTCTAATGTCCAGGTCGAACTAAGGCACTTCTTTTCTTATACTATCAACCAGTTAAAAGTCTGCTACATTGTAGTTTGTTTCTTATTTACCTTAAATCCAATTTGTCTTGTGTTAACATTGCTACCCCAGCTTCTACAGGGTTAGTATTTAAATGACCTATTTTCGTCCATCTATTCTCATCTTTTGGGGGTAGTTTTGCCCCAGACACATAGAGCTAGAATTTTCAAACCCTCTTTGGTAATTTTTGCCCTTATTTAGGTATGTTTGATTCATTTATTTATTTTTGGTAATTAATGACAAAATTTAACTTAATCCTACCATCTGAATTTATATTTTCTGTTTACTATCATTTTTCTTTTTTTTTCTATATTTCATAATTCTTTTCCTGGAATTTCTAATGGCTTTTCTTTCTTCTTGATTTATTTGTATTTACACTTTCCTCAAATTTTCCAAGTTGCCAAAAATACTTTTAGACAGACAACAGTATGGTGATTACCAGAGAGAAAAGGGGGTTGGGGGAGGTAGGAGAGGATAAAGGGGGGGATAAATGATTGGGGTGGTAAACACAATATAGTATATAGATGATGTATTATAGAATTGTACCCCTGAAACCTTGGAATTTTATTAAACAATGTCACCCCAATAAATTCAAGAAAAATAAAAAATATTTTCTTCAAAATTGGGTTCCCTTTATTTCTATAAACTTTCCTTGAAAAGCCCTTAATTTTCCAGCTTCAATCTGGACTAGTTGCTCTAAAGATTCGCTAATTAGCTTCACCTGGGAACTTCCTTGTGCTGCTTTATTGAGTGAGAGTGGTCTGCTGTTTTCTGGATTCCATGTCTCATCTCCCTCGGTTTATTCTGTAATTTTGCTGGGGTCCATCTTCAAGTAAGGTCTAATAAGAGCTGCTTGAAAGGTAACATTTTAACCTTTTTTGTGAAAAGATCTGTTTTGTTCCCTTACCTTTCTTGATTAATAGTTTGCTTAGTGCTGGATTACAGTTTGAAAATAATCTTGTTTCAGAACTTTAAAATTCTGGAAGGATTTTATGTGGAGGGACATGTTCTAGATGATGTCCCAGGGACATTCAGGACCAGAAATAGGTGAGCAGTTCCTTAGGCCTTTGGCAGTCTCTACGTCTAGTTCAGTTTTCATTAGTGTCAGAAAGGAACAAGTCAGGCCAACAACTGTCTCAGTGAAGAGTGAGGGTTAGGGGTCTGGGGTAGTCTGGAGAGGTTGACCAGGTTCATTTCAAGAAGACATAACACCTGGAGATGGGCTTCTCTGGCCTGGATTTAATAGGCTGTTCCCAGTTAAAACAGCTCCCCTCTGAAATCTGTGGTTCTCCAGGCCCACTCTGGATGGCTTGGAGGTAGTAACCAAGCTCGGGTGCAGAGCATCTGCATGCTTCCTGGACCAGACAGTGCCCGGTCATCAGTGGGGCTGGACTGCCGAGATATCCCAGGGCAGAGGGAATAAAGAACGAAGAAAGGTTCGTACTTTTATTTCCCTTGTGTGTGAGGTAAGGTATGACCTGCCTGCTGGCCCAGTACCTACAGGGCAGAAACAAAAAGCTGGACCAATTTGTATGACATGAGGTGTCTCTGGGTCTATCTCAGCTGCTCCAAGCTCACTCCCTGAGATTTAACCTTCATGCTTCTAAGGCAGCCTTTAAAACCATCAGCTCTCACTGCCACATGAGGTAGTTGTGGAAGTCACGGTTATCTGGCTCCTCTATGAACAGGATAACCCTACACCAGAGGGACAGGTGGTACAGGCTGTGGGGAAGGCTTGGGATGGTGGGGGGTTTTCATGGCTTGAAGATGAGATCACATAGTATGTTCTCTTTTGTGAGGTGGCTTGGATAGAGTCAGGGAGACGAATTGCCCATAAGATGAATAAACCCCAAAATGTGCTTCAGTGCTTTCCATAATTTTGAGAAAGGCCTATTTCAAAACCATTGTTAACTTATAAGTATCCTGCCTTGTTTATGTGGACCAGTAATCAACATGCATCTTCAAACACAGATATAACGGCAAGCCAGTTCTTACTACTTTGCATCCATGAATATCCATGTCAGTGAGCCATGTGAAACTAGATTTTTAGAGTAGATAAGAAGGACGTCCCAGTAACATAAGCAATGCGGTGCTATGACTAACGCTTAAGCTGTGAAGTCAGATTTCTGGGTTCTTCCTAGCTCTGTTACATACTAGCTGTGTGACCTGGAGCAAGTCATCTGCCTTACTAATCTTCCGTTGCCTTTCCTGCAAAATGTGATTAATAGTAATACCTCATTGATTTATTGTGACGCCTAAATGAGATAATCATGTAAAATACTCAGACAGTGTCAGCATAGACTAAGTATGTAATACAGATTAGTAATTATTAACAGCGTTATTATTCGTTCTGGAGGCCCTTCTGGATCCTTACCATTAACTGCCGGAAGGTGACAGTAGGAGGATTATCCAAAACTTTAAATAGCATAAAGGTGTTCTCAAAGGCTAAGATACAACACAGGACCTGGGGAGCCATGTTTGTTCATTTGCTTTAGTTATTGTTACCCAAAGATCCAGCTCCAAGGACACCCATGTTCTGGGGTTGGCCATCAGTGAAACTGTGTGGCCATCTCAGATGGCAAGCCTGAGGATGTTGTGGGAATCTTGAGCCAAGTAAAACTCTGCTACTCATAGAAGCGCTTCATGATGGCCACAGATTTGAGGAGCACTTAGTTTTATGTTTGGAAAAGGCATCTAGCAATGTAATGGGAATGCATTTCACAGTCATAGACATTGATGCATGCAAAATGGAAAAGATTCTCGCATAACTCAGCTTAGTCCCAGAGCCCTTATTTCACTGATGACGGAAAACCTAACCCAAAGTAATCTTGGTAACTTTCAATTTAAACTCAAGCGTTTTTATATAAATGGTCAGGTTAGTATTTTCTCCCTTCACCTCTTTCTGCCTCATCTGAGCAGTAATCTAAGTTCTGGATGATCTAAGCCCTGGTGGTCTATGGTGCTGCCCTTAGAGGAGAGGAGTATGTTTCATCATCCTTAGAAAACCACCAGATTTGATCCAGTCCCTTGTTTTGGTTGCCCATTGCCACTATAACCATGCTGAAATGGTCCCTTTGGCTTACCAGTCACCAAAACTTCACAAGTCACTCTATAGGCGCCTTGTCTTGACCTCTTAAAGTCCCCTGGCCTCACTTTCAGTCATTTTTGTCTTCCTACTGTGGGCATGGGAACTTTTTTCCCCTTGATTTAAAAAAAAATTATGGTAAACATCATCACATAAAAATCTCCACCTTCACCATTGTAAGCGTACCGTTTGATGGGATTATTGTTCATACTCACATTGGTGTACAACTATCACCATTATCCATTTTCACAACTTTTCCATCATCCCAGGCTGGTTGCCTGACTAGATGGGTCTATTTGCCTGCACACATCAAAGCCCAATAAGACACAATCAGGAGTTTTCAGCGAAGAAAGTAAAGGTTCATTAGACAAGGAAGTGGCCCACACCTGGAGTCACAGGTAAGCTAGTGCTTAAAGACCTAGCTCCTGATGACTTCCAGGGCACGTGTTATACAGGGGAAATCACTAATCATGGTGGCTGAGGGAGTCAGGGTCGTGGTCTCTACTGATCAGTTGGTACCAAAGTAGGGAGTATTTGATCATTACATCTGGTCCTCACGTCAGCTGTGGTGTCACTTCATCTGACTTCACTGCTTTTCTGGGTCTGGAGCTAAAACACAACTGAGGCCTAGATGTTATCTCCAGTTTGACCAAAACTCTGTCTCTGTGGTCAAGGGACCAGAGACTCTGTTCCTCATTATTTGATGCTGATCAGAATCTCATTGTCCTGAGGGCTTAATGTTAAGGGAGTGGACATGCAAGGGAGGAAGAGGCGGGTGGGACAGGGTGCTGAATGAGGCCAGTTTGCATCAAAAGGAAAGGAGAAAAGTTCATATTAAAGAAACGAAGCAGGATCATAGGGTATTTGTCCTTTTGCACTTGGCTATTTCAGTGAGTATTTCATTTTATAGGGTCCTGTATCAGAATTTCATTCCTTTCCGAGGCTGAATAATATTCCATTGTATGCACAGACCGCATTTTACTCATCTATTCATGCGTTGGTAGACATTTAAGTTGTTTCCACCTTTCGGTTATTGCGAATAATGCTGCTGTGAACATGGTTATAAAAATATGTGTTTGGGTCTGTGGACAAAAAAGTAGGTCCTATGGGAAGTGACCTCCCAGAGTGATCTGATCATGAATTCCTAACTGGGCAGGTCATGGTGGGCAGTCGTGCCCCAGGCACATAACTTCTTTAGCAAAAGGCTGAACTGTAACTTAAGCAAGCCCTGCCCACTGTTTCCATGCTTCTATGTCAATGCCTCTTTGAAAAGCCTCTTTTCAGACCCTTCTTTTAATGGAGGACCACCCTCCAGAGACCACATAACCTCCTTAACTACCCTATAACCAGATCCCCACTTTGCTTTCTCTCACCTTCCTGTAATCTTCCTTATGTTCCCTCCGTAATCCCAAATGCGTAAAAGAAGCTGCCAAGTGTCATTCTTGGAAGCATTTTTCTCAGTGTGTTGAGATCTTGCTTCCATGCTTATCTTTTGTTTGACTCAAACTTACAAAAGTTCCCTACAGGTTTCGACATTTTCTTTTATTTTTTTTCTTTAAAGATTTTATTTATTCATTTTTTTTTAGAGAGAGGAGAAAAGAGGGAGACAGAGAGAGAGAGAGAAGTATCAGTATGAGGTTGCCTCTCACATGTCCCCTACTGGGGACCTGGCCTGCAACCCAGGCATGTGCCCTGATTGGGAATCGAACCAGTGACCCTCTGGTTCACAGGTCGGTGCTCAATCCACTGAGCCACATCAGCCAGGGCAAGGCTAAACTCTTTAATATCTGAGTTCTATCATTCCCCTTGTGAGTTTTAGTAATCTGATTTGTATAGGGTTAGTTTACAAACTAAAACAACACAGTTTTGGAAGAATGGCAGGCTTCAACCTCAGCCTGTCCCCTGTAGAACACCCAAAGAATAACCCTGCTGCCCTCTGCCAGGCCAGCCCGACCCCAGGCTGTGCCTGGAGTTCCTTCCCATCCAAAATACCTTCTGTTGGGAAATGCTGGTTTCTGCAGCATGATTATCCAGGCATCCCTGAGGAGGAAGAGAGCCGGGGAGCAAGCCGGCAAGTCCAAGCCGGCCCAACAGCCCCCCAAACCAGAGAACTAGTCCTCTTTTATTTCAATGTTCTAGCCCATAATTCCATGGGCTAGAAGGCATTCAGCTTCTCAGCCAATCTCCTCCTAAACTGTTTACCGTTGCCTCCTCCTACGGCTCCTCCTCAGTAATCTGATCAGGTCTCTCTGTATCACTGTCATACCCTGGTAGAAGAACTTTTGAAAGTTCTGCCACACCACAGAGGCGTGTTCAGAACACCCCGAAGCTGCCTCAGGCCCATCTACCCGACTGCCTCAGTTGGCCTTCCTCTGTTCATTTGCTCTCTCCGAGAGACAAGGCTGCGTCACAAGGTGTGCTATCTCACCAGGCAACACCCTGGAAGTTTGAGGATGGTCCTCCTGCTCTGGGAGCCCCTTACACCTACCTCAGCGGAACAGGTGAGGCAGTTCTTCAGTATCCCTCTTGGAACTCAGCCTGAAAAACGAGAGTAAAGGATAGAAAAAAAGCCCACGAAGCCAAGCTATTTTCGTATCCTCTCCAGATCTTTCTCTCCTGCCAAGTCCTGGGAATTTTACTTCCTTTTGGCTAGGAAAACTGTTCTTACATCATCCTATATTGTTCCAAAGTCTAACAATTATAGTATAAATTCTGTATGTGGATTTTTGGCTCTCGATTGTCAAAGCCAAGCTTTGGAACTTAAAAATACTTTCACTTGCAAAAAAGCCCAACTATGGCGGTTTAAAAGTTTCTGCTTCCAAGCCTATTATCAATGCTATCAATTTCAAGGGCCTAACTTAGCATCTGAAGCCAAGAACTTGACTTTTTGTTCTGGGCTGCATCGTCCTTCCTCTGGGGCAATCCCTGTCAGCCTGTGAGCCTCTTGTGGTCCTGAATGGTGATGATCGCGGCCCAGCACAAAATTGTAAATCTACTCAAAACACTGAGGGGTTTTTGTTGTTGTTAGCATTTGTGTATTTAACGTGTGGCTCAAGACAACTCTTCTTCCAGTGTGGCCCAGAGACACCAAAAGGCTGGACACCCCCGCCAACCGTTACTGCCATCTAATAGCTTGCTCAAGAAAGCTGGGAAGAGGAGAGCTAGTTCAAGAAAGCACAAGGATCCAAAGGAAAGCTACCTTCAATATCTAAAAGCATTTTACAGCTGTTAGCTTGGCTACAACACTGATCATGGCTACAAAGTCTATTACATTTCTGGGGGTATGAAAGCAGAGATGACATGAGATCGGTCCTCAAAACCAGAGTGTAGCACAGCATCAGAGATCTCAGGGGGCCACGAACCAAGGCAAATATCAGCCCTTCAATCTGGCACTGCTGATGGGCTCTGTGGGCTAAACTGGCAGGGCCAGCAACAGAGTGACGTACACAGCATGTTAGTGAACCACCTTATATCCCGTAGTGATCCTCCTATCTCTGTGTACAGCATTTTAGCCTGCAAGTCCCCCCAGGGGGACTCAGCTGGACCGTGTCAATGTAAGAAATGTCCAAGCCTGTAAGAATTTTTGAGTTTACTTGAGCCAAACTGACAATAACTGCCAGGAAGCAAAACTTTAACAAGGCTGAAAAAATGCTCCGGAAAATGGCAGTTTTGCACCTTATTTTATACATTACAATCACAAGAGGAGATGTAAGTAGGTTACATGAAATCCATTGGGGATAAATTAGGGTGGCGGGAGAAAGTGAAGGGACAGGGAGAACCTCTGGGATTGGCTAAAAAGGAAAATGATAGACACATAATTCATTTACAAAGGTGTGTACAGGATAGTCAACAATCAACAATTAACAGGACGACAATAACGAGGGGATCTGTCGTCTCCGCACTGGTGCTTTGAGGGATCAGGGAAAGGGAAATTACTTTGTTATTGCAAAGGCATGTGATCAGGTATGTTATCCTGGACCCAAAAGGACGACAGACTCCCTTAAGGTCAAGGCTGGCTTTTCTTAGGGAAACACACTGCCCTAGGACATGACTACCAGCCAGGAACCTCTTTCAGTTAGAAAGTTTTAATTCCACATCATTGAATGTGGTTACTTTCAGTCTCTGAGTT
The DNA here is from genome assembly GCF_021234435.1 of Artibeus jamaicensis. Taxonomy (NCBI): domain Eukaryota; kingdom Metazoa; phylum Chordata; class Mammalia; order Chiroptera; family Phyllostomidae; genus Artibeus; species Artibeus jamaicensis. The sequence continues at coordinate 8,702,050 of NW_026522030.1, forward strand.
TGTGAGCTGCCGCATAGGCCTCCCTTGAGCTTGTCAGTATGCGGCCCCTTTCCATGATCATCCAATGTACTTATCCTTCTATTATCTGTGGGTATGTCCGACAGCAAAGTCTGCACTTAGGAAGACATTTCCTCATTAGACTGTGTGTGCGCACGTGTGTGTGTGAAAGAAATAGGGAGAGATTCAATTATAATTTTTTGTCTATTTATTATAGATGCCACAGAAGAACAATAAGGTCCACTCTGAACCCACAATCCCTTTCTATGGGAAAGAACCATAAAATTGTTGAAACTGTAGGCAAGGAAAAAAACTTTCCTTTTCCCTCAAAGTTCTTTCAGATGGTCTACTAATCAAACAGACATGAGACAGACAGCAAGGACAATGACCAAATTTCACTCCATGCATATGCGTGGGAACCCCATATTCATAAGAAAGAGACATACATACACGAGAGGTTGGAAGCCGGATGGGAAAATGAGGTCTGTATGACATTCTGCACTAGGGATCACCGTGGGGCTTCCGAGGGGAGGAAGGTCATCATCACAAGACTGTAAGAGGAGATGTTCAGTAATGAGAAGTTTGCCCTGCCCTGTACATAGGTCACAAAACGTTATCTCTGATCACCTGTTACCATGGGCAAGGCCCCCTCCATTCCAATTCTTCTAGGTAGTTGAGTGTGTGTATAGGTGGGGGGTTGGGGGGGATGAGAGAAATTTCTCTTAAGCACACAGGGTCTTGGTTGCCTTTAGCTCAAAAAGGATCCTCACTCTGAAACCGGAGGGTCACTTAGTCTGGGTCTCGGGTCTCATGCTGCCTGTCACCACTCAGCCAAAAAGCAGAGACAGGAATTGGGTTATAATTGTACTTTTATTAATATTAGAGGCTAGCAGTCTGGGAAGATGGCGGGTTAAAATCCTAACATCCACCCTCCCTTGAGCTTTCAGAAGCGAGGTTATCTAGGAAAAACGTAGGATTTGGGGAGGGGGAAGTTGGTAGGAGGTGCACTTGGGAGGGGAGCAGAAAGGGAAGCGCACAGCTCCAGTGTTCCCTCTACATTCAGATCAGCATTTCTCTCTTCCCCAGGGTCCTGTGCTTTATGGGCCGGAGGATATACGTTCTCTGGTTCTGGAGGAGAGGTATGAACCATTCACCCTCAAGTGTCCTTGGTTAAGGGAGATAAGGTCTCACCATACACTAGCTGGCTGTAAGTTGCTCAAACTGTTTGCCCTTGTTTAATTTTCTTGTCTTAGTTTCCCCATTCCACTTGCCCAGGAATTCTCCTAGCTTCTTACTATCCTGTGGTATCTCAATACCACTGAGGCAACATTAGGTTATTCCTTCTGAACACCTACAAAGGTTTAACGAAGGTTGAACAGGACTTGTGATTTGAGATTCAGGACTCATGGATTTTTAGTCTTTATACTTGCCCTTAACTAACCACAGCTTTGGCTAGGTCATGTCTGTTTCTGTGTCCATGTTCCTTCCTTCACTTGCAAAATGAGGCTAATTATAAAGGACTGGCCTCACTCTCAAAGTAGTCGTGGTTGTTGACTATTGTAATCAGCAAGTCTTTTAGTACTAAGAATTATGACCGCCAACCATCTACACTCTTTACTAATAATTGGGTGGAAATGCAAATATCACATATCAGAATTTTTTGACAAAAGGAAACCAGGTGTGAGTCACTCTTTTTTAATAAGTGCCAGTTCACAAGAAATAAATGTTTCTAGTGTAGTCCAGACATTTAGATATCTCTCCAGAAATGCAATCTTAATGAAATCTTAAAACCCAGGACCATGAAAGGAAATGCAAATTAACTTCATCACCATCATACTAAATAGCCTTTGCCTGTGGGGGCGACTTTCCTTGCAACTCCCCCCAGCCACTACGGATGAGAGAAAATATGACGAAGACATGATGTGATCTGCTTGGAGAGGAGAAGTGAGCAGTGGCCAGTTTCTCAGGGGAAAAAGGTCAGCAGTGGCCAGTTTCTCCAAGGAGAAAAAGGCCTCGAGCCCCCTCCTCCAGGGCCTTTTATTGGATTCTAATACACAGGAATACAGGGCGGCAAGGATCAAACAGTAGATAACATTTCAAAGAAATCTGAGGGCTTAGCATCGGTCAGAGTCTGTCAGGAACAGAGTTTTAGGGTTTCCTGCTCGAACCCTTAACATATGAATGAAAGCACTCTTAGCAGAGCAGATTTCACAGATTTATCAGGAAGTCTTTGTGATGCCAGATTTTTCCCCAGGACATGCTCTAACAAGGCAAGGAGCTGCACCTCTCCCCAACAGGTATTCAGGATTAAGCGGATTAGAGCCAGGAAGCGCTTCTCCTAGAGAACATGGGAGAACATGGGGACTCAGGCTCTGACAAAGACGGGAGGGGCGGGGAGCCGGGTGAGAGTCCATTGCTCTTTGTTGCAGCCCCCCCCCCCCAGTCCTTCCATGAAGGCCTCCCAAGTGATCGAGTCTGGCTCAGGTTGCTTCTCGCTATGAGGGGTCTTACGGGTCATTGACTTCTGATCAAGCTTTGGGGGCATGGAGAGGAAACTGAGGCAGTGTTTGCTACCAGAGACAGACTTTGTCTCCTGCGGCTCACATTCCAAAGGTCATCCCTCACCCTTAGCCCCAAGGGGTAGAGATACAATTCCTAGGACCAGGCAGAGCGGTCTACTACATTTGCCATTCTTGTACAGTCTCCTTTGGCTTTGGTGAATCTTATAGGACTCTTTGCCTCCAACCCTCTCCATGTTTGTAGAAAACATGTCATGGAAACGGACTGTTTTTCCCAAGCAGAGAGTGGTGCAGGATATTTTTTTCTTTTATTAAATCATTTTTACTGTTATGCTATTACTGTCATCCCAGTTTTTCCCCCTTTGCCCTCCTCTGCCCATGCCCGCACCCACAGTCAATCCCCACACCGTTGTCCTCGTCTGTGGGTCATTCATACATGTTCTTTGTCTAGTCCCTCCCCCTTCTTTCCATCATTACCCCCCTCTCCCCTCCCCTCTGGTCACTTTCAGTCTGTTTTGTGTTTCCACGCCTGTGGTTCTATTTTGTTCATTGGTTTATTTTGTTCATTAGATTCCTCTTACAGGTGAGATCATATGGTATTTGAGTTTCACTGACCGGCTTATTTCACTTAGTAAAATATTCTCCAGTTCTACCCATGCTGTCATAAAAAGTAAGAATTCCTTCTTTTTTTTTTTTTTCTGCTGCATAGTATGCCTTTGTGTAAATGTACCAGTTTTTTGAGTCACTCATTTACCGATGGGCACTTAGGCTGTTTCTAGAACTTGGCTATTGTAAATACAGCTGCTATGAACATAGGGGTGCGTAAGTTCTTCTTCTTTTTATTGTTCAAGTACAATTGTCTCTACTTCTCCCCCACTGCTCTCCCCGCCCCACCAACCTTCACCTCCCACCCTCACTCACACCCCTCTGTGGCTTTGTCCACGCGTCCCTTATACATAAAGGATCGGAGGCACACAACCTTTTTAAAATGTATGGGCATTCATGTGACTATTCCATATCAGGTGCTATAGAAGAGCTAAGTCCTCACTGGCCTCCAGACAATGTTCATGTAACACCAATGTGTATCATCTGAAGGCACAGGGTGGCGGAGGGGGGGCACGTCCCACACAGAGGAAAAGCACCATTCTGTGCTGGTGCCCCGCTGCTGTTTGGCATACATGACCTCATCTGCTTCCACAGCAGCCACAGGTGTATTTTACATTTGAGGAAAGTAGAGCTTCAGAACCTTCTTCTTGTGACCTCATAGGTCTAAAGTGATGGGACCAGGACTCAGGCTCAGAGGTTATGTGACTCCAAGCCCACGTTTCTTCCTGAGCTAACACAGCAGAAGTATTTAGACTGGTCCATGATTCACAGAAGTCCTATGTTGGATCTTCTTTAAGTCTCTAATATTAATTACAGTGCTTCTCCACGGAGTGCCCACTCTTTATTCTGACGACAATTCCCATGTGCCTGGAACAAATATGGAGGCACTAGTAGAAGGTGACTTTATTCCCAAAGCTCATTCACACCAAGAACTAGAGATCACACATTTGTCTGACTTATGAGTAAAGACACACTGTTTCCCACTTTGAAAGCCAGTGCTCAAAAGTTGTTTGAAGGTACATCTGACTTCTTTATTTTGCCCTCCCCCTGACTTCTCTGTCTGATGTGAAATCGCTGACATTTTCTTGAAGTCCCCAGAGGGCACTTGGCTGGCCACCACAGGTTTCTTTCTTTAAACTTATGAAGACATGATTATGTCTTGTGACATACATGGTTTATACATCTGAACTATTCAGCACAGATATGCACTTTTATGAATAAGGAAGACTTATTCTCTCTTTGCTTGGGGGAGATATGAAAAACCCATGTGACTGCCACATAGGATAGACTCAAGGCTATTTTCACCACTGTTGGGAATATTCCTGGGCTGAGAGACCAGAGGAAAGACTGACAACTCTGTCATTACATCAAATAGTTCATTAGGGGAATGACAGAGGAGGCACATTCTGTGCAGTGGCCAGGGACCATGCATACCCTCCACGCAGCGTGACAGATGCCAAGGGGTTATATAGGACAGGGCAGGATGGACAGGGGTACTGGGGCGTGACCTGCCCCAGATAAAGGGGAAAATGCATATTATGTTTGCCTGGGCAGGGCAACGACCTCTTTACCAGCACAAACCAGAGCACTGTGGGGTGTAGGGGAGGGGTAGATCAGATTGTCTCTGGGGGCATTTAAGGAAACCAGTCTCTGTTCTGCCCCTGATCTAGCTGGCAGGTCCAGCAGCTCTCAGACAGTGGCCACTTCATAGAATAGTCTTTCCTCCACAACCACGAGAAAAGAAATGACAATTATGTGACATGACAGAGGGATTAGCTAACACCACAGTGATAATCACATTGCAATACATAAAGGTATTAAATCAACATGTGTACACCTTAAACATACACAATGTTATATGTCAATTATATCTCAATTTAAAAAAAAGGATCAAGTACTTTATTGATCTACAAGTTACTCTGCATAAAACTTCATTCAATTTCTGATTAACATTCTAACACTGAACTTTTTACACAGTAAAAAGGGGGCATGAAGTTCCTTCTCTAGAGGAAAACAGGAAGTACAGACTTAGCTTTTACACAAATACTCTATTGTACCTCTCCAAAAGCCATACTGGTAGCCACTTTGGAATTCCCCCCAAACTATACTTATTTTGCTGTTAAGTATAGAGAGCCACTGAAATTAACTGTGTCAAACTACATTTAAAATTTATTTTTATGTTGAATTTAGTGCAAATTGCAGTGTACAAGAATGAGAGAGGGGCTGGGATATTGGAGGAGACCCCAGGCAATCCGAGGGAAGTGAGAAAGGCGAGTGAGCCGGTAGATGCCCAGGGAGAAACTCTCCGGCACTCCTTGCCTGTGAAATCCTGCATGTGTTTACACAAAGTGTGGTTTCCCAAGTAGGGTGACTGTGCTCCCTGGTCTGCCTGGGAGAGTCTCAGTTTGTTTCTGTTGCCCCACAAGGGTGATTATTTGCTTTTTTCCTTCTCAAATTTCAGATGTGGACAACAAACTATATGGCTACTTTATTTGTAATCTAATTTCCAAAGTTCTAGTTTCATGTCAGTATAAAAGATTATATTTTAGCAAGTCAAAATATTTATTTATGTTTAATCTTCCTCTTGAAAAGATATGCACTCCCATGTTCACTACAGTATTATTTACAATAAATAGCTAACACATGGAAACAACCTAAGTGTACATCAGTGAATGAATAGATGAAGAAAACGAAGTATATATATACACAATACAATATTGCTCAACTATATAAAAGAAGGAGATCTTGCTATGTACAACATGGGTGGACCTTGAGGGTGTTATGCAAAGTGAAATGAGAAAGACAAGTGCTGCATGATTTCACTTATATGTGGAATCTAAAAAACAAAACAAAAAAGTTATAGATAGAGAACAGAGAGATTGGAGGTTGTCAGAGGCAGGGGTCACATGAGGTTTGGGGTGGGATGAGGAGGTGAAATGGTTGAAAGGGAGCCAAAGATACAAACTTCCACTGATAAAATAAACAAGCCATGGGATGTAATGTACAGCATGGTGACTGTGGTTAATAATGCTGCATTGTATACTTGCAAGTTGCTAGAAGAGTAGATATTAAAAGTTCTCATCACAAAAAACGTTGTAACTATGTGTGGTGATGGCTGTTTACTAGACTTACAGAGATGATTATTTCAATATATATACAAGTATTGAATCCCTATATTGCATCCCTGAAACTAATATAATATGTCAATTATATCTTAATAAAAAAAGTATACACGCACAAACCATAAGACCTAGCCATTCACTCCTACACAAATATTCAGAGCAGCTTTATCTGGAATAGTCCAAAACTGGAAATAACTTAAATGTTCATCACCAGGGGAAAACAAATTATGATATATTTTTAATTGAGATGTAATTGAGATTTAACATTGTATGCATTTAAGGTGTATAATGTGTTGATTTGATATAATTATATACTGCAACAAAATTACCAACATAGAGGTGTTTCAGCTAACACCTTTATCACATCACATAATTATTTCTTTTCTGTGGTATGACTATTTAATATCTAGTCTCTTAGCAACTTTGAAGTATATAATACAGTATTGTTGACTATGATCACTACACTGTGCATTAAAACCCTAGAATTTATTTATCTAGTAGTTGTATCAATAGTAGAGAAAAGCTACTATAGCAAATGCTAAGTGAATGTGAATTCATATTTCAAGAACATCCTCATTCTCTTCCTTTTGCAGGTCCTCTCCTTGTCTGCCAGTGTTAACAGAGGATGTTATCAGGCTGAATAGATCCAGGAAACATGAAGATGACAACTCCTTCTTATTCAATCTCATGAGGCTGCATAAAGAACAGTTCAGCTTGCTAACAGTGCATTGAAAGCAATCTTCAGTACACTAACTTAAAACAAGTACAGAGAACATAACAGAATACAAATAAACTTGTGAGAAAATTTTGGTTTTGGTTATTAATGTATTTTACCTTATTTATTCAAAAGAAATTCGAGGATGCATACAAATAAAATTATAAATTAAAGAACAAAGTTCTGCCAATTAAATTAGAACACTTAGGTTAGATATAGTTGCTTAAGTAATATGTCTCTCTGAAATGTTAGGTGGCTAAGTTCTAAAGGAAAAATATAAGTTAGGTAGCCATTACTGAAGGGGGTTTACCCCCTACACGTTTCTGTGTAGAACTTCAGCTAGAATAATATTCCTGGCTCTTTTCTTCACCTTTGCTTACCTCTGGAAAGGGCTGACTTAATTGTTAGGGCCTTTGGGGGAAGAAATGGGATAATAGGATGCATGTTTTGGCATCTTCTTGGCTCTCTACAGAAAAGGTTAACAATGGCCTGTTTTCTGCCACGTGGGAAGAAGCTGTGTCTTTCAAATACCATATGATCTTACCTTTAACAAGAAGCTAAACAACGAAACAAACAAGCAAGCAAAGTAAAAACAAAGACACTGAAATAGAGAACAGGGGGACAGTGACCAGAGGGGAGAGGAGAGAAAATTTCAGGGGACAAAGGGGAGGGATTTAGAGGAACTAATATAAAAGACACATGGACAACAGCTAAGGGGGGTAGAAATGGGAGGGAGGTGGGGAGCACGGGGTGGGGGGCTGGGAAGGGAGTAGAAGGCAGAAAACTGTACTTGAAAAATAATTAAATTTTAAAAAAGAGGAAGAATTTTTAACACATTCAAAAATCTAATTTTAAATATTTACTGTTGAAATGATAATGTTTTGGATATACCGAGTTAAATAAAATAAAACCATTAAAAAAAAAAAAAGAAGCTGTGTCTTTCAGGAAGGACCGAGGTTGCCGAGTTTGCCTATGGCAGGATAGGGAAGTTTAAGTTTAAGGTGACACATGAGGAAGTCCAGTTTAGATATACATCAAAGCCGTGTCCTCCTATACAGCTTTTATGGTACATAATTAGCTAACATGTTCACTTCAGTCCAGTTCTGTGTCTATTTCTCAACTGAGTCTGCCAGATTTTATATGCTAGGCTTCCAGAAAACAAATAAATTGACTACATCTCAAGAGCTCACACGTTGGTAGGGACACACAAACAAGTTAACCCATAATTACTAAAAGTATGCTAAGTGTTGTAATAAAGGTAAATACAGGGCATTGTGGAGGTGCACAAGAATAGCAGCTTCTTAGCCTCAGGCAGAGAGGGGCCAGAGAAAAAGATCCAGAGGTAATACAAGTAGCATCTGTAAAGAAAAGTAGAAATTTGCTGGATGGAGAAGAAAAGTAAGAAAATGTTCTAGGCAGAGATGATCAGCAGAGTAGCAAAGTAGGATACTATTTAGGGAAAAATAACAAAATATTCAAAGATTTATTCATTGTTTAGCTATAAATTGTAGAAGGTTTATATCTTAATACACTGAATTATCTTTGCATTCCTGGAATATGATGTGTTTGGTCATGGTACATTTAACTATCAAAATGCTGTTATATTCAGTTTGCTAATGTTATTTAGGATTTTTGCATTTATTTCATTATTAAGATTACCTTTCAAGTTTATTCCTTTTCTTTTATTATTCCTTACTATATTTGGTTTCACCGTTATGTTAGTGGTAGAGTAAGCTATAAAGTTTTCTATCTTTTTCAATGTTCTGTAAATAATATCATCCCTAAAAGTGATTATAGAATCCTTGTTTAAAAGCATCTTGACATGGTGTCTCTTTCAGAGGGAGACATTTGGTGGCATTTCCGATTTCTTCTACTGCTATTGATCAGTTCAAATTTTATGCCCTTCTTGTAACAATTTCCACAATTTATATCTCTTAGATAATATCCTATTTTGTCAAAATTTTCATTCCATCGACAAGTTAAACTTTGAATATTCTTATAATTTTTAACTGTCTTGGATATTGGCATTCTTCTGTTAATTTTTTTTAAATGATGACTGATGACTGATGCTCTGTCATCAGTTTTGCAAGAGGATTTTTTGTTCTGTTAGTATTTTCAGTGGACTAGCTGTTGACTTCATTTATCTTACTTGACCTTTCAAAAGCATTTTGAAATCAGGCATGCATTTTCTATCTCATCACTTGGCTCTAAGTAGCACAGAATTCTTTAAAAAGAAGCTATGGGGAATGACAGTAATTCACAAGAAAGGAGAGCCCTCTGGAGGCTGAAATTTCAAAGTGTAGTGTTTATTAGATTGTACTCCACAATAATAATTTAAAAAAAGAACATAACAGAAAAATCCCATTTGTAATAACAGTATATAAAACACTTAATAAATATAATAAGGAACATGATTGCATATGGCATATTACACACACAAAATAATAAGTAGTTCTTACATCGTACTGTGTGCCAGATACTGTCTTAAGCACTTTACATATATAACCCATTTAACCTTCACAGTAAGTCTGGGAGGCATTATTATCATCATCCCCCACAGTGTAAGAGGGAAAATGAAGTCATGCAGGTGAAGGAACTGGTGACATGGGTAGTACATTGGCACAGCTGAGTTGAAAGCTCTATGCTTTTTTAAAGTGTGCGTGTCTATTCCCATGAATACACAGGAATTCTAAGATTATAAAATTATTACTAGGAGAAATGAGAGAAGACTTGAGTGAACAAAAAACCACATCAGGTTCAATGATCTAGAAGACTCTATTTTAAAATACGACAATGCTCCAAATTACAACTTTTATTCCAGCTCAATCAGGATCCCAGTAAAAAAACAAAGTGGAATCTTGTGAAAATATTGCTTATGTTTATTTTTAGGAATAAACCTTAGAGGGTAGCTAGAACTTTTTTTTAAAGAGGAGTAGTGAATGAATCTGCCACCAAGAAATTAAAACTTTAATACCATATTTTGCCATGTATACTGTGCGGTTTTTTTCCTCAACTTTTTGAGGGAAAAATAAAAATGTGCATTATACATGGGTAGTACTAATTCTGTATCTATATAAATATTTTTAATTCTTTTATTTATGCTTATGTATTAAAAGTGTAACTCTAGAAAAGAATAAGAATATCTGTATGCAAAATAATACCTCAGAATATGATAATCTGTTTTGTTTATAAATATAAATAAGTAAATAATTGAATGAAAAAATTTTTTCATGCAAGTTTGGACCAAAAATGTGGGTGCATATTATAAATGGCAAACTACGGTAATTTAAACAGTACAAGTAAATAAAAAGACATCTCAGAAGTTAATCATCAATAGAACAAATTAAAAATCTAGAAATTTTATACATTTACATCGGCATAGGAATTTAGCATATGGGGGTATATGATAAAGATGTAAGTTAAACCGATAAGGGAAAAAGCAATAAATGACTCACTAAACTATATAAGAAAAATATTACATCATAAACTATTTCATGTCTTACACACACACACAAACACACAGTATACACACATAACCCCAGAGGTTCCAAATGTAAAAGATGACGTGATAAAAATCAGTAGAGGAAAATATATTTAAATATCTATACAATCTTTAAGATTGAGGCGGCCTTTCCAAACATGACCCTCAAAGCTGGAACAGTAAGGAAAAGAATGATAAATTTGTCTACACAAAAATAGAAAAAACAATTGAAAAAATATTCTCTCAATTTTCTTCCTTCCCATCCAAGTACTAACCAGGCCCAACCCTGCTTAGCTTCGGAGATCAGATGAGATCCGGCGCGTTCAGGGTGATGTGAACAGAGACCCAACTTTCTTCCTTCTTACTGACCTTACTTGTATTCTTTATTATTTTTTTTACAGAAATTAACCTTTATTTATTGTACAAAAGTCTGTTTAACTTTTGATACAAAGTAAGGTTTGTCGGAACAGTTTTTGTGCCCACCGTACCATTGGAGAAACAGCCCACAGCACATGCGGTCACGGTCACCGCCCCGGGGACAGCCTACAGCTTGTCTTAGTCGTCCGAGCTAGAAAAAACGTGTACCTGTGAAACCAAGGACAGCACTGAGGACTGAAATGTGTCTGTTCTTGAACTGGGCAAGAAAACATATCCCTTTTAAAAAAAATGTCAGTATGACTAAACTACAATCTAGTGTCTGGATTGTCTCTACAAAGAAGAAAATGAAATAAAAAAAATTTTGCTAGTAAACAAAACATTAGCAACACTATTAAAACATAGGTACTACCCTGGTGACACTGGCACAGAGCCCAGTACAGTACCTACTATTAACAGGACACACAGTTCAGGGAGGAGCCGCTTCCAACCTTCAGCCACAGACATTCAGCAGCAGAAGTGCAAACGAATAAACAAGTCCCAAATGAAGACATCCTCACAGCGTACTGCTCCTGACGTCGGTGCTGTAGCCAAGACTAAAAGGCTCCACTCTTTCTTTAGATTTTTGACAGTGACAACACTAACCATCACGCTTCTCCGAAGACTCTCCATTCAAAGTTTCAAACATTTCACATCCGAGAAAGCTCATGTGTCGACCCCACTTTACAGAGTTTAAGAACTCTGGCAAACACTGCACAGGTATAGCTGTCGCTATTTACAGCACCTAAGGAGGACCCGATGGCAGGCATCAGCTTCACATCCTGCCCAGAACTAGTTACCATCATGAACCCAAGGGGCTCTGACGAAGCAGGTAGAATCCCTTAATGGTAAATGCAGATGGAGAAGAAATGAGGGGGTGTGGAAGGAAGGAGGGAGAGTCTGAGAGATGAGTTCGTAAGAACGACAACGCTGCCACGCCTGATGCAGGAGGGGACCACGCTGCTGCTGGCCAGTGCTGGGTCTGCCGCCACAGGTGTCCAAGCATCTGCAGCCATGATGTTCTTCCATGAGAGATGCCGCTGAGCAGCGGAAAGTTTTTCAGAGCTCTGGTCCCACCCACAAGAAGACTTCAAAGCAAAGCAGCCCCAGTGGGGTTCGGAGTTGTTTCACTGAGAACAGGAACGAAACCAACACCGAAGCAACATGGGGGATCAACGGCGGGGCAGGAGGGGCTGGGCGCTGACAACCTGGGGCCATTGAAGTGAACATAAACAGCCAAATACGTAGAAAAGGCTTGTAAACTTGAGATCTGATAGGTTCTCTTTGTAGCATCTTTGATCAGCTGGCTAAAGAAGGATTTGGGTTGAACCTCTCCATCAACGTTTTTTTTGTGTGTGTTTTGTTTTGACTTAAAGCACATACGTGAGGGGAAGACAGTCTGCTGAGCTGCGTCTGCCTACTGACTTTAAATAACATATAAAAACTTGTTTGTTAAAGGTGTGTGGCACTGGTGTCCTGAAGGGGTAATACAGACTTCAACCTAATGTTGCCTAAGATACTTTATCAGGTGGGAGGGTTTGTTTTCCTTTGGCCCAAATAAGCAATTAAATACTATGAGTGAGAGGATGAGTCACATGCTAAAGTGCTCTTATTCTTGGTGGCCAATAAATCTCTTATGACTCTCAATCTAAAAGAGTATGTTCATAACAGTCATTTACTCATTCATTCAACATGTATTCAGTAACTACCAACACCAAGGTGTACAGCTAGGATATGGAACAAACCTCTGAAGTCACAGCAGGTACGGCAGGAAGAATTCTCAACTGGAGACATAGCTCTTAAGTTTAGGGCCTTGGGTCACCTGGAATAATTTTGCCTTTTGGTCGGCCGCTTGACCTCTCTGAGCCTCAGTTTCTCTATCTGTTAGTAAAGTATGGTAATACCTTGGAGAATTGCTATGAAGATTAGAACCAAATAAGTACATTTATTGAGCTTTTACTCATTGTTAGGTGCTTACCATATATGAAAGTGTTTGTAAAATTCTATGCAAAAATAGCCCTGCCTGGTGTGGCTCAGTGGATTGAGCGCTGGCCTGCAAACTGAAAAGTCACTGGTTCGATTCCTGTCAGAGCACATGCCTGGGTTGTGGGCCAGGTCCCCCGCTGGAGGTGTGTGAGAGGCAGCCAACTGCTCTCTTGCTCGAGAAATAAATAAATAAAATCTTTAAAAAATACATTCCTAACAAAGTTTAATTAACATAAAAAATATGTTAATAACAAAATTTGAAGGCAAGAAAAACTCCACGCCAAAAACAACAACAAAAAAGAAAAATGATGAAAAGATCAGAGAAGATTAGGGAATTCATCTGGGAAGTTTGAATTGCACTTGAGATGCGGGTGGATATTTGGACCTTTAAAGACATGTGAGACGGGCAACGTAGAGAGTAGGACACGAGTGGGAGCAAACAGAAGAGGGAAAACAAAGACAGGAAGCAGAGAACAACGGTGCTTTGACAAATGTGCATTAGCCAAATGAAGGGGTCAGGACTGAATCCCTCAGGAAGTGTAGAGGTGGATAAAATGTATTGACTTCGGCATAAGACTGACTTAGGTTTGAATCTTGACTCCTCACTCCTTAGCGGTGTAGTTCTGAGCAAGTCACTTAACCTCTCTCAGTCTTCTTTCTCCTCTCTATGATGGAGATACTAATAGTAATTCCCTCATAAGCCAAGTTTTCATAATCACTTTAAGTTGATTTGGCATATGTATCATGTACAGGCATTGGTTGACTGGTGAAAGACTATAATGAGCATAGTGGATGTAATCTAAATTCTACAGCACTATGAAGATTAGATTAGAGGGTGAGAGAATGGTTAGAAGAAAATGCCAGCAAAAGTGCTGATATACGTGAAAAGAAATAACCTAAGAACTAAATTCTGGAGGTGAGTAGAGGTGAGATAAAGAATCCTAAGGGAATAAGCCCTGGCTGGTGTGGCTCAGTGGGTTGAGTGCTGGCCTGTAAACCAAAAAGTCTCACTGGTTCGATTCCCGGTCAGGGCACATGTCTGGGTTGTGGGCCAGGTCCCCAGTAGGGGACACACAAGAGGAAGCCACACATTGATGTTTCTCTCCTTCTCTTTCTCCCTCTCTTCCCCTCTCTCTAAAAATAAGTGAATAAAATCTAAAAAAAAAAAAAAAAGAATCCAAGGGAAATAATACTCTCTGCATGATTTCTCATTTGCCTTTATTTTGTGATACAGAATGAATCTTTGTAGGTAGCATAAACAATTTGGAGACTAAGATAGGGCATAAATATAGAAAGATAGCAGTTTTGGAAAGAAAGAGTTATCCACAGAAAGAGGATACATAGACATTTTGAGATGAAAAAAGAAAAGTGAAGGAACACATGAAGTCATCTGCAGAGAATGGGACAGGTTTTATACATATGACAAGAGTGTAGAGAGTGTGAAAATAGTTCAGCCTTTAGTTTAGATCGGGATTTCTTACCTTGGATTCCATCAATTCCATCTTAGAGGGGGAGGGGGCTTTCCTTTCCATTTTAGCAGCATCCTGGTCTCCACCTATCAGATGCCAGTAGCACCTTTTCCCCAACTGTGACAACCAAAAATGTCCTCAGACATGCCCAAATGCCCCCTGGGAGGCAAAATCACCTCCAACTGTCAACTACTGGTCTAGATGTTGTTGGAATAGGATGAGGGGCCTAAAGACATGAATATTGTTTAGTCTGAGACTCTTCCTCACATCTAGAATATTGCTGGCACAAACTGATTGTCTCTGTCTAGCTAGCTAGCTAGATATAAACATATAGACAGATATAGGTATGAAATTAAGGGGAAAAGGATCGACCACTGGCATTGAGGGCCTAGCTAAAGTTGCATAGCATATATTTGTAGTGAAACCAAAGAGCCTGGTTTTATGGTTTTATTATTTTCTTCCAAAATTTTGGAGCTTCCGGGTGCAGAACAGGTGAGAGAAAAATGGAAGCTAAAAGCCAAAGGAGGAGAATGTTTACAAGAGAAAGTGGCCACTAGTGTTACATGTTATTGCTTGTATTTTTCTTTTCTTCTGGTGAGAGACCATACATGTTATCTAACTTCCCATTAAATTTGTACATATCGAGCCCATAAGTGTTCAAAATTATGTGTTAAATTAATTTATATTCTGAGGTATTAGATTGGGTCTGAGTTTAAAATATAACGTGGCAAGAATTGCTGTTTACAAAATCTTTTGATGTATAGGAAAAGCCTCCCCTCAGCTTTTCGTTAAATAAGTTTTCCTGCTTATGAAAGTATTAATGTAACATCCTTCTTCCCCAACTCAGCTCAATGTCCTGTCTCCTCCATTTAAAAGATATAAAGCTTAATAAATGCAATCTAGGATGCCTCAATCAACATTAAAGACTTTTTGGAGGTAAGAAGTGAATTGTTTTCTCATCTTTTGTGAAGACAATGTTGGCTGCCCTGAATGTTTACAACATTTGTTCAACTCACAGCTTGACTTGCCAAGTTTAGACCCTAGGAAGTTACATGGTCGCAAGTTGGTTCGTTTTCCTTTAGAGACACAGTAGTGCTGTTATGGCTTTTATGTTCAAGTACCTTGATTTCCCATAAGTGTGGTTAACCTGAGGAAATACGTGAGTTACATAATCAATTATTTTTTCTGTGTCTCTACAACTCATTTGTTAAAATAATGAAGCATTATAGTCATGTGCTGATTAATGACAGGGATACGTTCTGAGAAATGCATCGTTATGAGAATTTGTCCTGCGAACGTCATTGATGGTACAGCCTACTACACATCATATGGTACAGCCTGTTGCTCCTAGGCTACAAGCCTGTACAGCACGTTACTATCCTGAGCAGCATGAGATTAAATCAAGCACAAGAGAAAATGATGCAATTGAGACCTGGTATGTATGAGGCTGCTGCTGGCCTACTGTTTTCAGCCAACACTTTTTTATATGTAGAAAGAATATACTCTAAAAATGATAAAATGTGTAGTAAATACATAAATAGCATAGACATATATTATCATTATCCAGTATTATGTACCATACATAATTGTATATGCTATACTTTTATACCACTGGCAGCGCAGTAGGCTTGTTTACACCAGCATCACCACAAACACGCCAGTGAGGTGTTGTACTATGATGCTGTGCTGGCTACAGCATCACTGGGAGACAGGAATTTTTCAGCTCTATTATAGTTTTATGGGACTACCACCATACATGTGGTCTGCCACTGATTACAATGTTATGTGGCACAGGACTGTACTTCCTACTTTTGGAAGATTTATAACTTTATTTGACAATCAGCAGTTATTTCTCATCCACATTAACTATGTAGATTTTTGAAGGTGGTGACAGGTACGTAGGTGACCAATGTATAGAGCTTGTCTGGTGAATCTTCATCCTCGTCACATTTCCTGGACAACCACACCCAGACATGGTGTGGGATATTCCTTATCCCTTTGGCCCGAACAGCTCTGCTGATGCCGGCGTGGATGAGCACATCTGGAGTTCCCACCTCCTTCATGGCAGATTCCCGGATCTCTTTGAGTGCTGGGGAGAAACAGTTCTTGAAACCCACTCCATGGATACACTTGTCAATGCCCATGCTGTATTCTCTGGTCACTACTTCACTGCTGGCAGAACAGCCCTTCTTCTCACCATCCTTCTTTGTGGGAGGCATTATGCCGGGCCCAGGTTGCAGAGAAAGAGTGCGAGGTATTGTGGGGAAGGGAAAGAAGGGTTGCAAGCCTGTACTTCTTTCTTATACTCCATCACTCATGACATTAATTTCCTCAGGGAATAACTCGTCATTTGTGCAAACATCTTATTTCTCCCGCCACAACGACAGAGCTGAATCATTAGCTCTCCCCAACTAGCCTAGTTCCTTACACATAATATGTGCTTAAAAATAACTAATGGATAAATCAGTGATGAACAATTGCACCTCACTAGATGGAAGTTAGAAGACCTGTGTTCTATATTTATGTAAATATAGACAAATGGCTGGACCCTAAAATATGAGGAATATTAGGGTGTTACCCAGAGAAATATTCAAGTATAGAGTTAACCCTTCCATTTTCCCCAAAGAAATAACCACTCAGGTGTAACTGTTTATTCTGGTCCCTGGCTTCTTCAGGGATACAGAGTCAAGTCTAAGCATGATAAAGTTTTCATCCTGGCCAGAAACTTAGCTCAAGTGAATTTTTCAATGTGTGTTAAAGATCCAATAAACACATGAGGTATGAAATGGTGCATAATCGGAAAAAAATGTTGAGGGGCTGAACATGCAGGACAGAAAATACTCACAATGTTTATGAAAACAAATGGTGCAAAAATAGGCTACAATCACATTAGGCTTCTTTATCTGAAAAGAGGTAAGCTACGGGAATGTGAAATGTTAGCTTTGTCTTCTATACTTGTGAAAATTTCCTTACATGGCAATGCTACCACAGGTCTTTTCTGGAAGTACTATCTAGTTTAATTATATTAAATATGTTTTGATGAAATGTTTGCTCTCAATATATTGATGTAAAATAGTTCCTTACTGATCAAAAGATAGCATGTGAGACTACACCCATAAATTAGCAACCATAACACAACAAGTTACTTATGCAATGCATTTGTGCAATATTATTTCATTCCATATATCCAGATTTTCTGCATGAGCTCGTTCAGAGTAATCTGTAATTCTATCTCAAGCTAATTATCTGCCATATTCATGCCATGCTCACTTTGGCTGATGTGTGTTTATGTGTAATATTTCATACACTGCAGAACTTCTGCACGTAGTAGAAAATGCAAAAGAATGTGATAACGCCATTTCGAAATGACCTCGTGCCATATTTTGAGAAGTAAATTAAGTTCAAGGTTTACTTCAGAGCTTACTCTAGACAAGGCACTGTGCTAGCTACAAAGTATGTAAAGGTAACAAAGACATGGCTTATAGTCCTTTATCTCAAGAAGATTGCAGTGGGGGAGGCAGATATGAACAAAACAACTGTAATGCAAAGCATGACAACTGCCCAAAGTGGGTACTGACAAATATTGTACCGGGGCCGAAATGGTAACAACGAATTTTAACAGTATCCGTGGGAGGAGAACACATTTAAACTGAATCAATAAATAAAGTTTCAACCTGTGATCAGAACGCAAAATAAAATAAGAGGAACAGAAACCTGGAAGTGGGAGGCTTTGGGAGATGTTCAGAGAATGGCCAGTTGTTTGGGGTTTCAAAGTAAATAGGGCTGAGTGAGTTGTTTCAGGCTAAAGGTTTCAGATTTTATCCTGTGTGTGATAGAAAGGTAAAAGAGTTTAAGCAGGGTAGTGGTATTCTCAGTTGTTATGCATTTTTTTTAAAGATTTTACTTATTTATTTTTAGAGAGAGTGGAAGGGAGGAAGAAGGAGAGGGAGAGAAACATCAGCGGGAGAGAGAACATCAATCTGCTGCCTCTTGCCCGCGCCCTAACCGGGGACTGAACCACAGTCTAGGCCTGTACTGTGATGGGAAATCTAACCGGCAACCTTTCACTTTACAGGATGGTGCCCAACCAACTGAGCCACACTGGGCAGGGCTTGGTGGCTTTAGAAATATCATCCTGGCAGCAGCGTATGGAACTGTCTGAAGATATTAAAGATTAGAGTAACTTCACACAAGGATCTGTGAGCTTCTTAAAGTCAAACATTTGTTTTCCTTATTTTTGCACCTTTAGTGCCTTGGACTCTGCCTGGTACAAAGTATGTTCTCAATAAACATTAAATACTATCATTATGACTCAACAACACAGCATGTGAATACAACAGTGAAGCTTAATAGCATTACAAGAGATTTCCACAATTATGTGTAATTGTTCTGGACAGTAGAGGGGTTTCCCTTGCCCTTCCTTTACAGCAACTCATTTGAGTTAATATTCAAGTGTGTGTAAACTTGTTTTATTTCCACCTAGACTCAAAATAATAATGGTGAAAATAATGGTGAATTGACAATTACAGAAAAAAGTCATTGTTCTAACATTCTCATCATAAGCATAATTTTAGAACTGATACAGAAATGTCAGCTACTGAGAAAAAAATAGAGATGATTTAGATAGGGTAAAACTCACTATAGATATATAAAGAAAATTATTTTAAGAAATTTCCAAAGGTAAGCAGGGTAAGTAATTGCCAAACACACGGCACACTAAGAGCAAGCATTCCTGTTAAAGAGTGTATGGACTGGCTAAAAGCATGGGCGCTGAACCAGGCTGCCTGGGTTTGCAATTTTACCACGTACTTTCTAGCTGTTTAATCTTGGGCAAGATACTTAAGTTCTCACTGTCCCAGTTTTCTTATCTGTAAACTGGGGTTTGTAATATGGTATCTAGTTTATAAGTAGTTGCAAAGTACTAAGAATAATGCTTGGTACATAGTAAGTGCTCAATAAAAGTTAGCTATTTCAAAATTATTATTCTTCTTTTACAGTTTTTAAAAAGTTCATTTATTTATTCATTTTTAAAGATTTTATTTATTTATTTTTAGAGGGGAAGAGAAGGAGAGAAGGAGAGAGGGAGATAAATATCAAGGTATGGTTGCCTCTCATGCGTCCCCCTGCTGGGAACTGACCTGCAACCCAGATATGTGCCCCAACTGGGAATTGAACCACAATCCTTTGGTTTGCAGGCCTGTGCTCAATCCACTGAGCTACACCAGCCAGGGCTAGAGGTTCATTTATTTTTATAGATTTTATTTATTTACTTTTAGAGAGAGGGAAAAGGAGGGAGAAAGGGAGGCAGAGAAACATGGATCGGCTACCTCTTACACGCCCCCAACTGGAGACCTGGCCCTCAGCTCAGGTATATGCACTGACCAGGAATCGGAACAGCAACCTTTCAGTTCACGGCCAGAACCCAATCCACTGAGCCACACCAGCCAGGGCTAAAATTATTATTCTTAATGTAGCAGAGACTGTTATATATTTCCCAAAGTCTGTATTCCCCTTCTTATTTTAGTAATGGAATCTGTAAGTTGTAGTGTGCACATGACTCTCCTGAATAAGCACAGCATCTTCTAGACATTATTACAGCTAAGAGTGACCACACGACTACGTCCCGGCCAGTCATATGCAAGCAGCAGTGTCATGTGGCAGCTTATGGGAACCCTTCTTGAGAGACAAGTAGAAGGAAAGAAGAAAGGGAGGAAGGAAGGAAGTCTAAACTCCTCCTCGAAAAATAAAAAGGGACAAGTTAATACCAGATTCTCTTAAATAGTTTAGGGTTGGTGAGTATACAAAGCAACAGAAACTCTCAGACATTGCTGGTGGAAATGTAAATTGGTAAAATCACTTTGGAAAAACCATTTGGTATTACTGAATACCGAATAAATATGAAGTTATGCAGACTCATTAATCCAGAAATGCATTCCTAAATATACAGTTTAGAGAAACGCAAATGTGTACTAGGATACATGTCAAAGGGTATCAGTAGCAGCATTATTTGTAATTGCCATAACTGTACTAATCCAAAGGCCGATCAACAGCAGAACAGATAAATAAATTGAGGTATATTTATACAATGGTACACTAGTCAGCGAGAAATTGAATTAGCATCCATTGAATAGCAGCAAGAATCAAACTAACACAAATAGTAAGATTCAAAAATAGACAAAACGATACCCTTTAGAAATGCATGCTTAGGTGAAACTTTAAAGAAAAGCAAAGGAATGATTACCGTAAAGTCAGGATTATAGTAATCTCTAGGTCAGGAGTGGAATTCCTCCAGGGAGATCTGTGATTAGAAAAAGAAATAGAGAGCTTCTGAAATGCTCATAGTGTTCTGTTTCTTCATTTGAGTGGAGGATGCGTGGGTGTTTCTTTAAAATACATATTTTAAACTATACATTGTCTTATGTATTTTTCTTTGTGAATATTATATTTCACAATTTTAATTACGGATATATAAAGAAACACTGTGTCCTTGGTCTCTCATCTTCTTCAGTCCTTGCTCTATCCTGCTGCCTGAAACATAGATATTGCCACCTGAGACCCTGAGAACAAACATCGCGACATAGAAATATCAGAGTAATGAGCTGAAGGTGAGTCCCTGAGGACTTTGTGGGGCACAGCTGCCATATCAGTTCTGAACCTTTTGCTTCTGTACTTCATTTACATAAAAGAGAAATTTTACATTACTTTAGAATTTTGTTATTTATATAGCCAAACCTGATATGAATATACCTATATACAAGATCTTCCCAAAGACAACCTCCTCAACAGAAAAATTGTCTGATTCATACACACACAAACATACATGCACACATATATACTCACAAACACACACACACAATAAGGCAATTAATGCATGGAATAAGAATCCAAAGACCTTGTAAACACTAAAAAGTGGGTAATCTTAGAGGTAATCAGAGAAATGCAAATTAAAACAAGATAGTGTTTTTCATGCAACAGATTAGCAAACGTTTTAAAAAGCAATGTACTCATTTCTGTTGAGTAGTCAGGATAATGCTCCCTCTCAGGCATTATCAATGTAATTGCTATAAGTTTTCAGAAGGTAAATTGGCAGTATCTTTTAAATTTGAAACGCTCTCACCATTTGAGACAGCAAAGCAATACGCATCTGTACCACAGAAAAGAAAGCAATAATCACAGCACTAATACTCAAGGTCATATGTTCAGAATTCTTATCATGGCATAATCTGTCAGTGTAAAAAACTGGAAACAATTTGTTACACCCATCAGTAATAGAATGTTTGGGTAAATTAAAGCATATCTTTTCTATGAAATGTTACATAGCTGCTAAAAATGACTTCTATCTTGCTCTAGAAGTTTGTTTATTATGTATTGTGTAGTGAGGAAAATAAATTACTCATCTTTATATAACTGACCAAACTATTTTGTGGAATAATATGTATGAACATACAAGAAGGTGAAAAAAATACACCCAACACTAACATCGGTTATTTGGGGGTCAGGGAGGACTCTTTTTTTCTGTATTCATCTTTGGGTGGTTTTACTTGTTACAATGAGTATAACTATGTGTTGCTTTTGTTTTATGTAATTTAAAATTGGCTTTAATAAAAGGTATAAATCCAAGAATGCAAAATAATTAATGTACCTCAGAGCAAGATGAATATCTTCATAATTGATTATTGTCAAACATTAAATCCATATCACTGAAGCAAACTGCACAAACCTGTACAAAATAAAGTATGTAACTTCAGAAAATCATGTGGTTTACCTACTGATGTTTCATAATTAGTATTTATTAATGAGTAACTTGAAAGATAACCATGTGTTAGTAAAGTAAATAAATGCATGTTACCTCTTGCAACCTTCTGGGAAAGAACTTAATACCAAGCTATGTTATTATGGAAAGGAAGACAGGAGTTAAGAAATACAGAGAAAAGGACAATTCCTGTTTCCTTATCAGATGGGTCTAAAGATTCTCAAAGGAGTGTGTGGCAGGGGGTTATAAATCAAGGTATACCAACCTCCCAGTTCTAACCTCTCTTCCTGCTTCTTCTCAAATGTTCTTCCTCCATCAAAGCATGGCTTCCTCCAGCCAAAGCATGGCCAGCACCTAGCCAGACACATGAGTCATGTTTGCCTCCTCCCTTTTGCTTTGCTTTTCCCCTGAAACTTTGGCTTTTACTGAAACTCTGTGGTTGCTAAATCCCCTTAATTTTATCTCTGGAATGCTCCTGCCCTTGCCCGCCTTCCGAACCTGTTGCATTTGGCCAGAATCATTTAATAACACTGGAGCTGCCACTACCAAGCAAGTTTAGGCTCTCTGCCAGCCCTTCTCAACCTTTCCTATCTGGCTTCTTGTGGCTTCCCACCACCTTCTCCACTGTTGCCCTCCTTTGCTCTGTATGATCAAGATTTTGCTCACCCACGAGGACCCCCTTGCTGACCAGGCCTAGGTATCTGACCCTTAGAAGCCTGGGAAACTCAGGATGTGGGCAACTGCATCCGGAAGAGACAGAAGCCCGGAGCCTGAGGGGTGGGGCAGGGGCGGGGCCAACCCTGGCCGGGCTAGCCAATGGAAACGCTGAAGTCAGGGTCAGAGGTCACCTGTCCAGTGAGCGGGAATTTCCGCCATTGAAGAGCGCGGTAGGAAACCTGCTTCCTCTCGTAAAAGGTCTGAGAGGCTAGAGCGAGGTGGAGCAGATGTGTTCCTGGGCTGAGGGGAGGACAAGTTCAGGATGGGCTGGAGTATGGCGGCTCAGAACTCTCTAGAAAACGGACTATTGTGGCTCTGCGGCGGCAAGGCCCCAGAACCAGCGTCCACGTCCCCTAATTAGGCTAGAATAGAGGATGGGGAGGAAGCACAGAAAGGCCAATAGGACTTCTATCCATTAACTAGAAGCCGATAGTTAGACGGGACGGGAAAATACGGGGGCGTCGCTTCCTGCTCGATTTTACACGGTTAAGATGGCGTTGTTACAGGAGGGAGAGAGGAAGGGGAGGAGTCGGGTGCTTTAGGCTGGCGGGCGGAGGGGGAAGCCAGCCCAGGCTTTCACACTCGCCTGCGTGCGTGGTCTTCAGTGACCCCGGAATTACTGCCAGCGTCTATATGTACACCTTAAATGTATAGCGCTTGTATCGGTATTTGTGAATTATGCCTCAGTATCGCTAGGAGGGAAAAGTCTTGGGAGAGTTTACTCTTCAACCTTGTACGTAAGCGCCTGACCTAATTATCTGTATTCGTTTCCATTTTGGCCTAATAGACACAGGTCAGCCGGTAGTACAGGATAAATAAAATCTTTAAAAACAGGTAAGAAAAAATATTTCAGGAATTGCTGCCACTCAAAAGCCGGCTATTTTAAGCACATTTTCTCTAACCATGATTTTGCTTGTTTCCCCCCCTTGTCTTTGATTTTAGACATAAGGCCTCTCTGTCTCTCCTCTTGTCTATCCACCACTATAAGATGGACTCAAATATCTGTGATGCAAGGAAATTAAGATGCAAATGAAAGAAACGCTATGAGTTTATAACATGGTCAGGGACACGCAGAGGTTGCAGGCTCCGTGCTCCACCCCTGGTGGGAGGCAGCCGATGGATCTTTCTCCTTCACATCTGTGCTGCTCTCCCTCTTCCCCCCTCCTTACCCTCTCTAAAATGAAATAAAATAACATAGAAATAAAAAATTAAATAGTTGTCCTGAGAAAACCACTCTTGCAAACTCTAGCCTCTTTTGCAACAAAATGACTACATTAAATATATTTCAATCCCTCAACTGGACGTTGTATGGATTCAACAATATGAAACTTATATGAGTAATTTTATATCAATATATATTACTACATATTAGATATAAGGGTTACGTTCATAGTTAATTTTGTTTATCATTCAGAGCCTTTTTTTAAATGAATGAACCAAAGTTTTGTAATTAAAAATGATATTTCTGCTCCTGGCTTTGCTATTTTACCAACATTTAACATAATTTAATTTTTATTTTCCCAGCTGTTGAAACTTGCATTGCTTTCAAAGGAAGAAGATATGTTTTCAATATTCAAATACTGTGCGATAGATTATTTATATGAGGTAGGGTGTTACTGGATCACCGTCTATTTACTGGATTTACTAAGAATTGTGATATAAAAAGTGTTATCTGTCATCACTATATGATTATGATCATTTTACAGTTGTCCTTGGATTCATCCTTCATCTCATTGCTTTCAGATTCATTTAAAATTACTTCCTACCCTTAATATAGTTTAAAAATGCCAGTCTTGGAGGGAAATAATTGATAATTTAATATTAAGTTAAAGCTCTTAGGAAACAAATGGAAACTCTTGGCAAGTTTGGGCTGCTTTCATGAATAATCTTTATTGAAAGGAGTGTGGGGGAAAAACAATCTTAGTTATCTTTATGATAAAATAATAGTAACAACACGTATTGACCACTTACTGTGGGCCAGGTACTTTGTTTGATGGGTTATATCATTTGATCATTGCTCCTTTACAATTTTTACTAGTAGATACTAGTGCAAAGGTTTTACAGTTTAGGAAACTGATGTCTAGAGAAGTTAAGTTGCTTGTACAAAGCTAAGAGTGTAGCCAGCCAAACACATAGTTAAGAACTAATTGGTGTACTTGTCATACGACAGTTCACTGTTCTCATGATCTTAATTGACACATTGAATTTTAGTTTTAGGTTATAAAGAAAACTAAAATAAATTACTCCAATATGACTAAACCTTTGTTATATTATACAGAAAATAAATACATAAAGGCATCTTCCGTTTTTATTATTCCCTCATAAATGAGAAGGCAAGTGTGTCCTTATAACATACACAGTAGGGAATGAGAAGTCATTGTTACACAAATATATTTGTGACTATATTGGCCACTTGCAAAACTAGTCCATACTCAAACACCCTCAAACTTTTGCCTTTGCCATAATATCTCAGTTTTTTGTTTGTGTGCCATACCCCCAATACAGTACAAATATGATACTAATCGATGACAAACCTTGCAAAAAGTGCAGGATTTTGTAAAATTCATGAAAACAGTGTTGAAGAACTACTCAAATAACAGGTAAAGTTATTATCAAATGATGATCTTGTAAAATTAGATTAGTTAATAAACAAGAGGCAGAAAATAATTTGAATATTAGAGTCAGAGATGCCTTGGAAAAAATTGATTAAATCCTCTAATATTTTCTAAAAATGCCTTTTTATGATCAAAGGTAAACGAATGTCTAATATACATATTATCATGTAATATGTTTGTGGGGAAATTATGACAAAAAAGCTATTATAATAACTTTATATTTTTAAAGTATCAAATTATTTTTCCTTCTTACTTTGAACCTTTGGTTCTCATTTTATATAAGTTACTTTAACTGAGCTTTTCTTTGTGCCATTCTTGGATATTGAGGATCTCTTATTTATTCTGTTATCACACCTTCAGCAAACATAAAACTCTTGGGAAATAATGCAGGAAACTATTGTTTGTCCAAGTTCCTAAAATAATGAACTCTGTGGGAAGTCGAGAGTCACTGAGGGACAATTTCATAAAGGAGCTAATGCTTAAGATAAGCCGTGAAAAATAAATAAAATTTTGATAGTTAAAGAAGAGTATCAGGGCATTTTTCAGGGGCGCACTGCAGACCATGGTGTCAGTAAGGAAGTGACTGTTCAGTGTTAAGGGAGGTAGTAAGGAGACAAGTCTATTTAAAGAGAACTGTTAGTATTAGAGAGTAATGGGAGATAAAAGCTAGAAGGTGAAGGCAGGATAGAATTACAAATTTGCTTAACTGATTTAACAGTCTTCTAAAGAAATAGTTTTGTTTATTAGATATTTAAAAGTTAGAATCACATTCGATAGGTGTCACAAGTGAAATAATGTGAAGACATAGAAAGCACAGGGCAGGTGGGCTGGGATGGGAGAAATAGAAAACTGTACTTGAAAAATAACTAAATAAAAATTTTAAAAAAGGTTAAGACAGCTATTTGAAAAACATGCTAAGTGAAAAACAAAAGCACATTGCTAAATGGCATATAAATGATGGGATCCCATTTTTTGTCAAACACACATGCACACACATTTTAGCCTAACTTAGAAAAAAAAAGTCTGTAGGAAAAGACACTAACTGGTACTGATATTACCCTGGACCTTGCTTTTCTCAGTATGTGGTTTTATATTATTTGATATTTATAATGAGCATATATTACCTTTAAAGAGAAATATATAAATTTAAAAGACTAGAGGTTTTTAATATTCTGAATATTAATAGATAAATATGTTAAATCTGTTGAACATATTAAAAGATTTTATAATCTTACTTTTGACATAGAATGTAGTTAGAAAGAAGTCTTGCAGAGATACTTTATTGCTTCGAATCCCTTCATGTTTACATCAACATGGAAATTATCATGCAGAAGTTATTGATAATACATTTAGGAGGCCATGGACAAGAGGTATGTTTTATTTTTTATTTCTCAAAAATCTATTTTAAAAATTATTGTAGAGTTTAGCACAATAAATTAAGAAAATATAGTGCTTTTCTCATTAAATAAAACCCATTGCATTTATTCATTTATGTGACAAAATAAGGAATTGAAAAGTTTATACTAGAAATGAATAGAACAAATAAAAGATTTGAAGTCTTAAACTATTCTAACATTGTAAACATTTATTATATAAAAGGGTCTAACTCAATTGTTGGAGGCCTACTTTAAATTGCAATGATACACTGAATATAACACTATTTTTAAATGTATATATACAAAATATCATCACTTGTTTTACTCATGGCATTGACTTAGGAAAGAGGCAGGCTCCATGGACAAGTCAAGTCAGCTAATAACACTTATTTAGCATATATTATATATCAGGCACTGTTATAGGTGCTAAGGACACAGTTACTAATAAGACATAGAAATAGTCCCTGCCCTCAGTGGGTTTTCAGACTGGTAAGAAGGATGTAGCAGTAAAGCAACTAAATACATAAACTAATATCTGTTATTGATCAGTGTATAGAGAAGACATAGTAGTGTGATGTGATATGAAATCTTAGAAGTAAGGAGTGCTGCTAGTTCTGCTGACTATGGAAGGGATTCTGTGTAGAGGTGGACATTTGAGTTGAGACCTGAATAATGAGAAGGAAATAACTACAAAAAGATATGGGGGAGACGCCTTTCAAGTAAATGTGAAGTGCCTGACTCAGGAATAAACTTGATGTGTGTAAGGGTCAGAAAATTAGGCCATTGTGACTGGTTCATAAAAAGGTGGAGATCCAAGAACTAGGCAGTTTCTGAAAGATAGAAAGATTTTTGAAGGCCATAATATGGCTAGTGTGGTAAGTCAATGGACAGTTTTAGGACAGGGAGTGACATAACCTGATTTATACTTTAGAAAAATTATTCTTGTTGTCTAGCAGATGGAAGGGATAGGGACTGGGCGGCAAGAGTAGAAGACAGGAAAGTCAATCTGGAAGCTATTGTAATAGTTCAGAATCTAGACTATTAGGTGAATCTACATTCCACGTAAAAGATGGTGGGGTTTAGACTAGTCTAAATAATGGAGATGTGAGAAGTGGTTAAAACGGGGATTATTTTAGAGGTGCAGCCAACAGTGAGAGGATTAAAAAATTAGAAGAATGAGAAATTTCTTCTAGGTTTTAGATCTGAGCAACTGGTTAGGTGGCAGTGCTATTTTCTAAGATAGGAAAAGGTTCATGGGGAAGCCAATTTTTGGCTGGAATCAGTAGCTCTGCTTTGGCCAGGTTAAAATGCCTATAGGCATTTAAATGGATGCATCAAGAAGGCAATTGTTTATATTCATTTTGAGCACAGCTGGAGCTTCAAATCGGAGTCATCGATATGTAAATTGCATATAAAGTCCTGGAACTGGATGAAGTCTCCGAAAGCGAGGGTATAGACAGGGATGAGAGCCTAGGACAGAGCCTTGGAAAACTCCAACAATTAAAAGGAGGAACCACCTAAGAAGACGAGTGAGATAGGAAACCCAAATGAATGTGGTGTAGCATTCAAAAAAAGAAAGTGTTTCAAAAAGGGAGTAGTCAAAAGCTTTTGTCCCTGTTAAAAGGCCAAGTAAGATGAGAATAGAGAGTTGACCTTTTAGTTTGACTAAATGTAGGGTATTGATGACCTTGGTAAGAGAGATTCCACTAGAATATTGGGTAAGAAAACTTCATTAGAGTATATTGAAAAGAGAATGAAAAGTGGAGTGAGAAGGAGATAGACAACTGTTTTGAGGAATTTTGCTATGAAGGAAAATAGAAAAATGAGGCATTAGCTTAAGGGAGAAACGAGATAAAGAGTTTTGTTGTTGATGTGTGA
Source organism: Artibeus jamaicensis (assembly GCF_021234435.1). Classification (NCBI taxonomy): domain Eukaryota; kingdom Metazoa; phylum Chordata; class Mammalia; order Chiroptera; family Phyllostomidae; genus Artibeus; species Artibeus jamaicensis. The sequence continues at coordinate 8,730,698 of NW_026522030.1, forward strand.
TTTTTAAAAAATTTATTTGATGAGGAAAAAGACTATAAAATGTTTTGTTTACCAGTGGTAATAGTCTTGGGAAAAAGAGAGAAAATGATACAGGAAAGAAAAAGGATAATAATTAAAAAGGGATAGTATCAAGAGCACAAGTGGAGAAGATGGTGTTAGATAGAAGCTAGGATGGTTCTTCCGTTGTGATGGATAGAAAGACAGGGTTTGAAGGTACTTAAGCCAATGAGATGGTAGCATTGGTGGTGAAAGATCAGGTGGTCTTGGTTTATGTCAATGTCCTATGTGGAGGCAAGGCCATAAACTGACAGAGGGTAGGAAGATGAGTATTGAAAATTTGAGGGGGAAAAGTGTTAAACAGTTGTCTTCAAAAGTGAGAAAGTCAGTTTTATTAGGAAGGTGTACTATTATCATGCATCAGTGTTGGATGCCCTTTTGAAATTTATGGTCATAATGAGTTCATTCAGCATGGCTGGATAATTTTTTCCAGTAATTTTCAATTGTTCTAGCATACTTATACAAAGTGGACAGTAGGGGTTTTCCTAAATTAATACAGGAGAAGGAAGAGCAACAAAAGAGTCTTCATAAGGAAGACTTATGGGAAGGTTATGGGATGGCCATGGGACCTACACTGTCTCAGAAAGAAAGTGAGGACATGATGGAGGATGAATACTGTAAAAATGGAAGGGCCAGGGGATGGAAGGTCTCAATCAGGTTGGAGTAGCTTTCATCCAACTGCTCTAAAAGTTCAGAAGGAAAAAATGAGTTTATCATTTCTTCCTAATTATTTTCCTTTTCATCTTTTTAAAAACAGTAACAATAACACCCAAGATGTATTAGGCTCTCACAATATGTCAGGTAGTGTTCTAAGCAATTTACACGTCTCTTCAAATTTAATATGTATACCAACACTATGAAAGGGACATTATTATTCTTAATTTGTAGATAAGGGAACTGAGGTACAAAGAAGTTAAGAGGTTTGCCTAAGATCATATAGTTAATAAGTAGCAGTGCACATATTAAAATCCAGGCAGGGTGATTCTACATAAAAGATGTACAGTAAACTTACATATTTTTTTAGTGAGGTATGTGCTCAGATGTTAAGTGATTTGTGCAAGGTAATAAAACTGGTAAGTAACACTGGTGGCAAAATACAAGTCATTTGACTCTTCACTCAGTTGCTTCTTCTGACACTAGTATATGACATGGTTCCTCTCCTTAAGGAACCAAGGGTCTAATTTGGGACAAAAATATAGATACATACATTTTAAATATATGACTATATAATTAAGTACCAGAGGGAGTGCTACTGACAACATTATAGCCTTTCAAGGAGAGTATATTAGGGTGAGATGGAATGGCTAGTAAAGGCTTTGCCAGGAATAATGTGAGCTGTTGAAGAACACTGTCTGGGGTGGTAGTGCTGTGTAACCAAAAGAGAGGCAGAAGTTGAATGTTTGGCTTCCTTGTATTAAGTGTAAAAGAAAATAGTGTCTAGACTAAATACAGAGAAGCCCCATATACCATTTCCATTAGAAACTAATGTTTACTGTGCTCCTTTCTAGTCTCAGCTGTTTCAGTTTGGGGAATGACAGATAGCTCAATCTTGGATCAGTGGAAAGCAAGCCTCGATGTGGAAGGCTTCCTTGAGAAGTAAGTGTCCTCTGCCTCAAATTTCCCTTTTACATCCAGAAGATAAACAGGAAGTTCTCCAGATAGCTAAAGAGAGAAGATCCTTTCCTTTATATCCTCACAGATTGATTTTCATTTGAAGAAAAAAACCTTAATTTTTCCCACAAAAGAGAGGTTAATGTAAGTGATTTCCATCCTCTTTATCTTTCCCTCATTTATCATATACTATCTGTTCTCTACACATTTGTATTATAAAGACATACATAAAGAAAATGTTATTATGCTTTCATTCAATAAGTAAACTTTTTGCAGAAAGTGTCTATAAAGAGGCCCTTATATTAAAATCAGTCTTTTCCACTGTAGTATAAATGCATATTTAAGACTATTTTCTAACATAGTTCGTCAAAATGTTATTTTTTATTCAGTCATTCATCAGGTATTTACTACATACCATCCTGAGTGCCAGATACAGAATACAAAAGTGAATAAGACAGCCTCTACTCACAAAGAACACACAAAAATATGAAATGGAAATTTATAAATAAATGATTATAATGCAGTGTGGAAAGTACAATGAGATATAGGAACGCAAAGTGTGATGAGAGAGCATCCACCGTGTTCAACATTGTTAATATAGATGTAAATTAGAGATTTGAGTGCAAATGTAAATAATTTACTCTATTGCTACAACACATGCAAAGAGTGCTGATCAGACCCAAGAAGGATTTAGTTATTCACATTTTCAAGTTTTAGTAATTTAACTTTTCCTTAGTTGCACTTGAAAGAAAGAACCAATTTAAATGTGTCTGGACTCTAAATACAGAGAAGACCCATATACCATTTCCATCATCTAAGAATTTAAACTCTAGGCTTGGAAGATAAAATATAAACATATAAAAATTAATAAGATAAGGATTAAATAATAAAATAAATAGCCATCATAAGATCACAAGGCATAACACTAATGCAAAGTATCTGTTACAGGACTGAACTCCCAAGCAGTGAGTAAGTAGGCAGGTATAGTGAAAAGAGCTCTGCATTATGAATGAAAGGATGTGGATTTCAAGTCTTGATTTGAAAAGTCAAGTACTACTTGACAAGCCATTTTATCTAACTCTCACTTTCTCTGTCAGTATAATGATGATGGATCAGTGCTTCTAAAACTTTAATGTAATATAAATCACTTGAGGATCTTATTAAAAATGATGATTCTGATTCAGTCATTTGTATTGGAGATTCTGCACTTCTAATATGCTCCAAGGTGTGCTGATGCTGCTGGTCTAAGGATCTACTTTGAGTAACAAAATACAAGATGATCTCTAAGATCTGTTTTCACTGTTTTAGATTGACAGGGCTGTGCTTTCATAAGGAATTGAGCTAGAGCTGGACACTGAAGGAAAAAACTACTTAAAAGAAAACATTTCAGGCAAAGGAAACAGCATGTCTGAAGGCCCAGAGGCAGGAGTGTGCAATAAGTGCTTAACGAAAGCAGTGATGAGGCTACCTTGGCTCAAACCAAAGATTCATGTATGAGAGAAATGAGAGGCCCTACAGGAATGGACACCCCATCATATCTGACCTTCCATTCATTTTGCTGTATCAATATACTTATAGTCCAAGGCAAAGCAGGTTTAATCTTCAGCACCACCTAGAATAAGATTTACATTTCTCAACCTCTCTGTGGCCAAACATTGCCATGTGATAAGTTCTTCCCCATAGAACAGAAGCAAAAGAGGCCTATGTAAATTCTGGGAAATGTCCTTAAAAAGAAGTAGCATGTTTTTTCTCTCCTTCCTGATGCTTGAATACAGATGTAATGACTGGTTACCACCTTGGACTATACTGATGAGAACTAAATCTAGACATGGCAGAGTAGATCAAAAGGCACCTGAATCCCTGACAAATTGTGGAACTGCCTTACTAGCCGTGAACTTCAAACCTCCAGCCTTTTGTGTGTGTTTAAGCCACTATTAATTTTAGTTTTGTTTCAGGTAGTAAAATTTAATTTTTTGATAGACTTTTTTTATAGTATATTTTGGTTCACAGCAAAATTGAGCACGAGGTACAGAGATTCCCCATATTCGGGTTTAATTTTGAATTATTCAGGAGCCACTGCAGTTTTGATACCTAATGGAACTTAAGAACAAACATCCCGATCATTGACACTACCTAGATTTCCTAAATCTTACTTTTCCTTTCTGTCTCACCTGTCTTTGTTTCTTGTTTCTACTTTTGTTACTTCTTTTTTAAAGACTATATGTATTTATTTTTAGAGAGAGGGTAAGGAAGGGAGAAAGAGATGGAGAGAAACATGAACATGAGAGAAAAACATGATCTTATGTGCCCCAAATGGACCGAACCAGCAGCCTTTTGGTTTGCAGGACAATACCCAACCAACTGAGCCATACTGGTCAGGGCTGTTATTTCTTAATATTAATTCTAAGACCTCAAGTCTTTTACTTTTACTAATTTGTTGGTATATTGTGTTTTAACAATATGGGCATTTTTCTGCCATGTATTCTTAAAAAACCTTGTGTTCTACAAAATTGCACAGTAAAAATAACAGGGCATACAAGAAAATTAGATTCTATAGTCAATGCTATGCAACTTGCAAAAGGGCATTAACAAAAAATAATATCTACCTAATTTTTAAAAAATCATCAGCATAAGTAAAAAGACGTGTTAAATTTATAAGAAATAAATACATACTAGAGTAAATCTAGGACTTTGAAATAAAGGAAGAGTGCTTGATGGACAGGCTAAAGGAAAGATTGAGGATAATGAATTATGGAGACAAGGGCAAAATGCAAAAAGATCAGGGAGAACCATTCAGTAAGCTTCCTAGCTTCTAGGACGGAACAGATAGCCAAATAGAGCAAGAGGAAGAACATATATGAATATTTATATTCTCTGTTCCTCTGAGGCTTGTTACATTCAGATGAATACAGTTGAATGTACGACATTGCATATATATTTACTTCCTGGATGCCTCATAACAACTATGTGAGCTCAGTATTACTATTCCAATATTATAGATGAGAAAGTGAGACAGATTAAGTAACTTGCCCGTGGTCATGCAACCAGTCAATAGTTGGAGCTATTATCCAATCCTTGAAGTTCCAATCTGTATGACTGCAAACCCTATACTTTTTTGTTTGGTTTGGTTTATGTAACAGCTTTATAGAGATATCATTTATATTCATATATTCACTTTTTTAAATGTCCAATTTAATAGTTTTTAGTATTCACAGAGTTGTGCAACCATCCCCACAATCAATTTATTTTATTTTATTTATTTATTTTTTAGATTTTATTTATCTTTAGAAGGGAAGGGAAAGAGAGAGGGAGAGAAATGTCAATGTATGGTTGCTTCTCATGTGTCCCATGCTGGGAACTGGCCCCTGCTGGGAACTGGCTTGCAACCCAGGCATGTGCCCTGACTGGGAATCAAACCGCAATCCTTTGGTTCGTGGGCCCATGCTCAATTCACTGAGCTACACCAGTCAGGGCCCCCACAGTCAATTTTAGAGCACTTTCATCAACACACAAAGGGTCAATGTTCTTATGAGTAATATGGAGATGAGTGAGTTGAGATGATTTTTTTTGTACCTTATATTTTCTTCAAGAGTAAAACAGAAACTTGAGAGATTTTTCCATCTATGATTTTTAAGATATGGCATATTCATTTTCTTCTCCAATTACATTGGGAACTTATATTGATTTTGCTTATTTAAGTCTGTATTGTGAATTATTAAGGCTAAAATATTTTAGGATATCAGAAAAAAGATGTATTAGGATGTGCAGCTAAAATGCCAATAATATTTTATCTGTTGAGAAATTCATTGGAAAGATCTCTTGTGAGTTCAATATCTCAACTGTATAGACAACCTTGACTGTTTCCCAAACCAATTAGGAAATAGGCAAGGTATGGGCAAGGTGAAGGGAGCAAAAAAAAAAAAATAGTGCCCAGGATTAGCAACAGCAGGAAGTTATCAACACCCTAAGCTTGCATGAATAAGTGGACTCAGCAGTATACAACCCAGTTAAGGACTTCAAGAAGGGCTATATGATGAAAGATACAACTTTATAAAAGAATGAAGCAACTTACAAACTGTAGACTATGAGGGAAGAATTTGGGAAAAATTATATCCTGTCTCTCTCCCCACATTTGATCTCCTGGCTGAACCCAACCAGAAACCAGAGGGCTAGCTTAGTAGGTTCTTAGAGATCAGCCTCTGAGATTGTAGAACAGAGTATAAAAGGCTGGATAATAATGTGGAGAAGCAGACATGGATTATCCAGCACATGAGCACTTGGGCAATGCATGGCAGAGTCTAAGAATCTGTGTACCTTTAACTTCATCATTTCCATTTTTAGGAAAATTATATTTTTGAAAATATATATTTTATTGATTATGCTAGTACAGTTGTCCCAGTTTTTCCCTCTTTGCCCCTCTCTACCCAATAGCCCCATGCCATCCAGCAATCCTTCTCACCACCCCCTCCCCCACCTTAGTTCATGTCCATGGGTTGTACATATAAGCTCTTTGGCTTCTCCATTTCCTCTAGCATTCTTAATATCCCCCTGTCTATTTTGTGCCCACCAATTTATGCTTCTCAATCCCTATGTCTTTTCCACCATTCTCCCCTTTCCCCTCCTAGCTAATAACCCTCTAAGTGATGTCCATATCTATGATTCTGTTCCTGTTCTGGTTGTTTGCTTAGCCTGCTTTTTTATATTCAGTTGTTGATAGTTGTGCATTTGTTGCCATTTTAATGTTCATAGTTTTTATCTTCTTTTTCTTAAATAAGTCCCTTTGACATCTTACATAATGATGGCTTGGTGATGATGAACTCCTTTAGCTTTACCTTGTCTGGGACACACTTTATGTGCCTTTCAATTTTAAATGATAGCTTTGTTGGATAGGGTAATCTAGGTTATAGGTGCTTGCTTTTCATCACTTTGAATACATCTTGCCAGTCCCTCCTAGCATGCAGAATTTCTTTTGAGAAATCAGCTGATAGTCTTATCAGAACTCCTTTGTAAGTAACTCTGTGCTTTTCCCTGACTGCTTTTAAGATTCTTTCTTTATCTTTAACCCTAGGCATTTTAATTATGATGTGTCTTGGTGTGGTCCTCTTTGGGTCCAACTTATTTGTGCTTCTTGGACTTGCATGTCTATTTCCTTCACCAAAGTAGGGAAGTTTTCTTTCATTATTTTTTTCAAATAAGTTTTCAATTTCTTGCTCTTCTTCTTCTGACACCCCTATGATTTGAATATTGGTACATTTGGAGTTGTCCCAGAGGCTTCTTAGTCTCCTTGGGTTTTTTAATTCTTTTTTGTTCTTACTGTTCTGATTAAATGCATTTTTCTTCTTTATGAAGAAGAAATCATTGATTTGATTCTTGGCTTCATCCCCTCCACAGTTGATTTCATGTAGATTTTTCTTTATTTCACTAGTATAACCTTCATTTGTGCCTGGGTCTTTTTTATGCTGTTGCAGTGCCCAATGAGTTCTTTGAGCATCCTGATAACTAATGTTTTGAACTCTGCATCTGATAGGTTGGTTATCTCCATTTCATTTAATTCTTTTTCTGATTTTGTTCTGTTCTCTCATTTGGGCCATATTTCTTTGTCTCCCCAGTTTGGCAGCCTCCCTGTGTTTGTTTCTGTGTATTAGGTAGAGCTGGTTTGACTCCCTGTCTTAGCAGCATGGCCTATTATAGAAAAACAATATTGTAGAAAAAAAAGTGTACCTGTAAATTGTGTGGGGCACAGTCTTAGGTGATTGCTAGGGCAGGGCAACCCATTTCACTACTTTGTGGCTCTTTGTGGGGGGATGACTCACAAAGGGGACAATCCCCTGCCTGGCTTCTGGAGTTTTGCCCAGGAAGAAGCTGTCTCCCAGCATTCGCCCTATTTCCAGTCACTTCACTTTTCTCACTGTATGCCACTTGTGACCTTCTGGCTGTTACCCTGGTGCTGAATCCCAGGGGCGGTGGGTCTGCATAAGTCCTAAATCTGTGCAGGCCCTTTAAAAGGAGTCTACTGATAATCGACAGTTTTCTCTGCTGCTCCAACTGCCACTGGTTTTTACAGGCAGTAGTTATGGGGATTTATATTTCTGGTGCTGGAGCCCTGGACTGCTGGGTGGTCCAGTTTGGGGTTGGGATCCCTCACTTTGGAGGTATTGCTTCTGATTTTTATCTACCACATGTGAACGTGAGACTGCCTGTTCAGCTACCTCTCCGTTCCACTCTGTGGCTCCAGGCCTCTCCACCTCTCTTTGTGTCTCCACCCCTCCTGCCCTTCTGGATGAATGTGGCTTCTTGAAATCCTTGGTTGTCAGATTTCCATACTGCTTGATTGATGGTTCTGGGTGATATGGGTTTTGTAGTTTAGTTGTATTTTTTCTGTAGTTTTGCAAGGAGGCAAAGCACATTTACCTACACTTGCATCTTGACTGGAAGTCAGCTGGCTAGTGGTCCTGGCCATGGACCCTGCGGCAGCTCTGGCACCTCACTGCAGTGCTGCACAACTCAGTGCTTTCTCAGTGTCCTCTCTCTGGCAGAGCTGCAGCCATGGCTGCCCTTATCCTGCTCCCTCCCTGCTCCTCACAGCCCCTGGCACAGCCCCCCAGGAAAAATACCTTGATAAAACAAGCAGACAAGTGCACAAAGATATTCCTTGTGTTATAATAGCAAACAATCACAACAAATTTAAATTTTCATCAAAAGGGAACTGGTTCAATAAATTATGATTTACTAACACAATGAGATCCTGTTCATCCATCCAAAAATGAAGTAAATGTACATTGATCAACATATAAATGTACTCATGCTTTACTGTTTAGCAGAGAATAAGTTACAGAATACTGTGTACATGAATCCTTTTTGGTATAAAAATATTCAAAATCATTTAAAAATACATAATTTTTCAGTTCATTTCTTGAGTTGTGGGGCTATTGTAATTTTCTCTGTATTTGTTGGAATTGGGTATTTTTCCTACAGTGAATACAAGCATTTTTGTTAATAAAGTTGTTTTAAAATAAGACATACATAAAATCAGTAATTTTATGTCATAGAAAGACAATTACAGGAATGGTGACTCAGATTAACTGTGAATTTGAAGAAATTGTTCCAAGTTCAAATCCAAACTCCCAAACTGAATTCGAGGAAGCCAGCTTGCATGCTTATAAGGACTACAGTGAAGTCTTTACACCTATTAGATGTTCAGGAAAATGGCCAGAATTTCAAGGAGAAATCCAAGGTAAAACATTTATTTCCATTGTTTTAAAGCATTTTTTACTGATATACAGATTTATTCCAGTGAGTTTGTTCTATTAGATTTATTTTTTAATTTTATTAAAGATACCCACCTCCAAGGTTATAATTCTAAGCTTTGCCACATTAGAGAAATATTTTTCTCTTTTATATTAATCTCCTTATTGTAAACTAGGTTTTTTGGAGTTTAAGTTTGTTGGACATCAAAATAGCCTCAGAGATTTGATCAGAGTTGCTCACAGCACCTGTATACAGGTCTGATGACACAACAATCTGGTATAGCATTAAATTAGTATGTGATTAAGGGGTGCTTATATTCATTTGCAAAAGTATCCTAAAGATTTTCAACTTTTTCTCACTTATGTAAAACTAATTCAAAGTAGAGATGTGTAATTTCAGTATTAGGTCAGGAAATTCATCCAGGTTTTACAAATTAACCGCAAGTAATAATTAAATATTTTATCCAAAATATATTCTAAATATTTCATACTACTAAAGGGTGCTGAATTCTTACAAGCTTATAAAAACTTGCTAAGAACTACCTTTCATGTATGTATAACTGCCTAGTCTCTTTTTAAATTAAAAAAATTAAGACTATTATATGATTGCTAAAATGAAAAAACATATACTTCTGTTATATAATTGCTATTATCATTTAAGATATGCTATAGATAGAGCATGAAAAATAAATTGATTCTTTTGTTGCCACTTTACATAGATAACATATATTGTGTATAAATTTTCAGTGTTGGCCAATAGGTATGTGATGATATATAAAGAGATAAATCCCTCCTATAGTTGCAGAAGAGAGATGGTGTGGTTGCACTAAAGTCTAACCTTCAGAGCATGTTATCGTTTGGGATAGTTATTAAAAATTTCATGGTTTTCAATTTCCTTCTATAATTTATTTTTATTTATTCTAATTTCTTATAAAATTTTGTGTGGATCAAATTTTATACACACACACGTAAAGAAATGGTTTGTAAAAAAACAGGCTACCCAAACATAGCTATTATTTTTAATGTGGCAAACTAGAAGCTACTGTTGGCGAATTTAATAATATTTATTGTCCACTTCCCCTAAAATCGGAATCTTCATTACAATTCACTGAATGAAAATATGCTCGAGTTTCCCAAAACAACCAACTCATAGATACAAAAGACAAACTGATAGTTGCCAGATGGAAGGGAGGTTAGGGGGCTGGGTAGAAAAAGTAAAGGGGTTGAGTACCAATTAGCAGTTACAAAAAAGTCATGGGAATGTAAAGTACGGCATATCCCTGTATTCCCCGAGAGTCAATAATGTTGACTATGTATTGCGCCATGTGGGTACTAGACTTATAGTGGGAGAGGGTTATTTTGTGAGTTAAATAAATGTCTAACCACTACGCTATACACATGAAACTAACATAATATTGAATGTCAACTGTCTGAAAAATAAAAAAATTTTAAATGCATATGAATTATTCATATCCTATATTTTCTTTGGATCCTGTTTCATTAGATCTCCTTCTTTTTAAGGCTGAACATTATTCCCTTGTGTATATATACACCACATTTTCTTTATTCATGTCTGTCAACAGACACTTAGGTTGTTCCCACACATGGGCCATTATTTATAATGCTGCAAGAGAACATGGGAATACAGATATCTCTTTGAGATAGTGATTTCATTGGCCATCTGTTTCTTTCTTCACAACATTTATATCTTTTTTTGTCTCATCGTGCTGACTGAGACCTCTAGTACATTGTTCAACAGAAGCAATGGTAGTTGCTATCATTGTCTTGTTCCTTACAGAAAAGGAAATACTTTAATGTTTTGTCATTAAAAATGATGTAAATACCATTTCATTGTTTACGTCATTTTAAATGATGAATCATTTTCAATGTTTACATCATTCTCAATGGTGAAATGTTAGAGAATTTACTCTGTTGAGTTGAGAAAGCTTTCTTTTGTTTTGAGTTTGCTGAGAGTTTTTGATCATGAATGAGGATTGACTTTTACTAATGTTTTTCTACAACTATTATCTACACCTTTATAGAGTCCCTCTACTAAAAACCTATAGTCCTATAATCTAAATATAAATTGTTTTACTATTATAATCATGCTATGCGTGCATTACCTTATTTTAAAATGTTAACATTGTCTTGGGAACATTTTACCATATACTTAAGTTTTCTTCAAAAGCATGATTTTTAATGACTGAAGTTTTTTAAAATTTAATTTATTTATCTTTAGAAGGGAAGGGAAGGAGAGAGGGAGAGAAATATCAATGTATGGTTGCTTCTCGTGCCTCCCCTGCTGGGAACTGGCCCTTGCTAGGAACTGGCCTGCAACCCAGGCATGTGCCCTGACTGGGAATTGAACCGTGATCCTTTGGTTCACAGGCCCGTGCTCAATCCACTGAGCGATACCAGCCAGGGCATGACTGAAGTTTTTTATGGTAATTTTTTTTCTTTTCAAAAAAATTTTTTATTGTGTGTTTCCATTAATTACTGAAGTTTTTAACCTTATTTATGATTCATATATTTGAGAACACTAACATTGTCTTTAATTTCAAATGTGTATATGAATGTATGTTTTATTTCCAATTATTTCCTTAAGGTGAATGCCTGGAAAAGGAATTATTTGATATAAGTATTTTTTTAGCTATATGTTCACTAGCATGGTATGAGAATAACCTGTTCACACCAACCTTATAATCACTAGGTATATTACTATTGATGTTATAGTAATATATTTATATAATATGATCAGAAAAAATACAGTATTTTTACTTGCACTTTAAAAACCACTGGAGCTGAGTGGCCATTTGCACATTTTTATTTTGTGAAATGATTCTCTCTTTGTCATTTTTCTATTCTTATATTTTATCTTTATATGGCAAAGATATCAATAACTCCAAATCTATTTACTTTGAATTTAACCAGTTCTGTCAATGTTTTCTTTTATGGTTTCTTTCATTGCTTTTATACTTAAAAATTCTTCCTTGAATTAGATATTTATTCATGTTTTGTTTAAGATTTTGGTTTAAGTGTAAAATTAAGAATAAGAGGGGCAGCTCTGAGGACCCGAGAAGCAGGACATGACACCACATGTCTGCCATGGAGTCCCACATTCCGCCTCTGCTCGCCCTTTATTCTACAAGTGAAAGAAAGATGAAAGAGGATACACCAGGTGAATGGGAGCAGGAAGGATCCATTACCCAGCTCCCATGTGTGGAGTTCACTGGGTGGGACAGCATCACCTGTCTCATGTGCCAAGGGACAGGTTACATTCCAACACAGCAATAAATGAGTTGGTGACTTTGATCCCTCACAGTGATTAGAGATTGCGCCCTCAGAGAACTAAACAGTATGTCCTCCTCTCTGTCCTGCTCTGTCTCCTGGAATTTGGTTTGATGACTTTCTTCCTGTTTCCACATTCAGTCCTTGTGGATGGTGACGGCATCAGAGTGATGAAAGTCACATTTAATAATTGGGACTCCCTTGTAATCCTCACCATCAAGGCCACCCTGAAAATCAGGAACTCCAACTTCTACTCTGTGGCAGTGACCAGCCTGCCCCACCAAGTTCAGTAAATGAACACAGTGGTTGGGTCACATGTGACAACTAATAGCTCCCTCATTTCATCTCAGAGCAAGCAACTGGTCAATTTTAGTGTGCGGGTGGAGATGGGAGGACCATTTTCCTATGTGTACTTCTGCATATTGCCTAATATCCAGGTGTACAACAGTGATCTTCAGGAGAACTTTAGTGAATATTTCATACATTGGGCACATGACCAAGAGCTTCTTGGAGATAGATCACTATGTGGATGGTGGAACAAATTCCTCAGCTGTTTAGAAACTGCTTTTGGTTCTTCCATGGCAGCGTCTCAGAAGAGGCACAGCATCTACTTCCAGTGCCTGAGTTCCATACCTGCCCCGGGTGGTGGAAGCAGAGGAGAAATTTGTTCTCTTAATCCCCAGCACACACCCTCCTGCTGCTTAAGAGGAAAACTCACCTCTAGCATTATTAGTGTTTCTCTGAACCAGCAGAACTACTGCCCAGTACCCAGTCTATGCCCAGCAAATAGTAGGCACTCCAGGTGTGAAGAATTTAATCCAGATCTTTTCTGCTGTTCTTGGAGCTGGTATGATTTGGAAGCATACCATTGTACTAGGTTATAAACCAGACTGACATGAAGGTAGGACTCTTAGTGCAACGGCACAACTATTACCATGATCTCATCTGTACAGACAGGGCAGCAGAGAGGGCACATTTGAATATATAAAAGAGCACAGACCATTCGATATGTGAAATTTTTCATCTCCCAAATGCCTCCTTTTTTTCTGCTTTGAAGAGCCAGATCTTCAAAATGAGTTTTCCCATGGGAATCAGGCATAGAAAATACTTAGACTGTTATGGCTTGCTCTTGCTAAAACTCCCTCACTGTGGTCTAAAACAACAAATGTGTATTGTCTATCTTCAAGGTAATTTCCAAAGCCTGAATGAGTTCTCCCAAGGACAGAGCTAATGAGCTCATCGTCATTCCCCTTTGCATGTTATTTTTATATCCTTGATTGTACCTAGAATGTAGACAATAATATTCTACGTGATAGATAATAAATCTTCCTATGATGTAAGACCCCAGGAAAACAAGAAAAGCCTGTCTAGGCAAGGGTCAGGGCACTCCCCTCTTGAGGGAGTGGCCGAGGCACCACAGGCACTCTCCCCTTGAGAGAGTAGTCGTGCCTGTTCCCTTTTTCCACACAGGGTTGTTGTCGCCTGTGAATGATTCTCATTGTAAACCACAACAGGACTCTGCTGGACAGGGTCTGCAACAGGTTAGGGGATGGAAGGACTGAGCAAAAAAGGAAAAGGACTCATGGACATGGACAACAGTGTGGTGATTGCTAGGGGGAGGGGTTATAAGGGGACTAAATGTTAAGGAAAAAATACAATAAAGATTAAATTTTAAAAAAAGGAAGTGCCTTGGTTAAAAAGAAACAAAAACTATATTTGTAGTTATAAAGAACATTAATTGTGGTGTTATGCTGCCATCTAATGGCTTAATCTAAAAAGGGTGGTTGGAAAATAATGTCCTTATGGACTCCCAGTAATAATACCAAGATGAGCCTGTAGGAAGGGAAATGAGTAGAGGGCCTGAGCTTAAAAATGAAATGTGAAAATGGGGATATAAACAAATGCTGTTTGGGTTTTTACTATTAATACAACTTCACTGATATTTACAGAATGAATGTATAATGACCTGTCTTTTTTATTTTTATTTTTTATTTAATTGTTCTTCAAATACAGTTGTCTCAAAATATGTAATGTACAGCAACCAGGACCATCCCTTTGCCTGCTCCTAACCTAAAGTGTCAAAAGAGAACTTGTTATATAAACTAGCCTCCTAAGAGATTGTTTATCTGAACCTGTTAAGTTCCTAACAATCTTGTGGTCCAGAGCTTCCCCTTACACACTAAGAAAACTAGCCATCTAAACATATTATGTTTAGTTCCCTATCTAAACAGGGCATATCTGAGAAAATTTAAATATGGTTAATTTATATTGTCCTGGCAGTTCCACTCTTGAGATGGTCCCAGCTAGAGTACATTACATATTAAGAGTACATATGCCAGTAGGTCATGGGAGACTCCACTCCATCCTATCCCTCTCTCGTACCATTCTAATATTATCAATACTTAACTGAAATACCACCGCCCAGGACAAAAGATCATTGCTTCCCTTCAAGGTGTCTTTTGCTTTTGGGAGCTTAGCTTTCTGAGGTAGTTGAGGAATGGGTCCAGGTTTTAAGTTTCTTCCCTTGGTTCAGAAACTGTTAAAGCCCTGCTACAATTAGCTAGGATTCTAAAGTAACCCAAACATGGTAGGTAGGATGGGGATAGAGAGGAGAAATTTATTCTAGGAATTACCTGTTAGCTGTAGTGTTTCCTAATATGTAAGATATATCATATTTCTCAAGTAGATCCTTTGCTCTGTCACTTTCTTTTTTTTTTTTAAATATTATTTTATTTAGTTACTTTTCAAGTACATTTTTTTTTAATCTATTTCTCCCAACCCCCCTCCCCTCCCCCCATTCCCCCCCCCAGTCTCATCTCTGTGTCTTTCATACTTGTTCCTCAAAATCCCTCCCCCTTTTTCTTTGTACCTAATTTTATAGCAACATGTTTAAATGACAGGCTGACAGTGACAGGAGGGGAGAGGGGAGGGAATTTCAAGGGAAAAGGGTGAAGGGTTTGCAGGAACAAGTATAAAGGACACATGGACAATAATGGGGGCGTGGAAATGGGAGGGAGGGCTAGAACAGTGGGATGGGGTGGGGGGGAAGGCAGAAAACTGTACTTGAACAGCAATTAAAATTTAATTTTTTTTTAAAGTGCTAGAATCAAACTTGGTCTCACTTGTAGCCCTTGCAGACCATCTCCGTTTGCTATGTCAAAGTCTCTGGGGATAAACTGGAGAGCTTAAGAGACCTTGCAGAGAAGAAAAGACTATAGTCATCAAAAGTCAAATGCTATTATTTCTTTACAATTTGTCTAGGCTACTCTTGGCTATTTTGAAGTATAAGGCCACAAGAGATTTCCGTCTATTGATTAATTTTTGTTGAAAAATTATGAGTCATTATAACTGTTTCAGGATATTTACTTACTACTCAATGTACGAGATGATATTAAAATTTATTGAGCTCTTACCTATTTACCACTACTATGCTATCTGTTTTATATGTGCAGTATGAGGAAGAACTAAAGAATTAAAAATGTGTTCGAAAACCCCAGCATTATCTAATAGCTCACTAGTGTCTAGATCCTTTTGTATAACTTTCAGATTTTATTCTTTTATATGTCTTATTTCTTTCTAGATTTGTTGTTTGATCATGAAGAAATACTTTTTGCAGATAATTTGACTGCCTATAAAAATCATCTACCAACATCACATACTTTGTTGAGTAAGCTAAAACCGTTTTTGCTAGAAGACCCCCCTTTAGACTTCAAAGAACAGATCTTCACAGAAGCTAATTTTTTCAGGTACTTAATTGCCCAATGTTGTAAATATTTTAAAAGGAGAAAATATTCTTTGTATACTTACAAGTCTAGATATTACCAATAATAATATCAGTACTCTAATTTTAATCAGTGTGTATTTTTATTGGCTGCAATTTAGTATGCAAGTTGCTATTAGTAAGCACTAATTTAATGTTTTATTTTTTGTTAAGGGAATGTTTCTCTTTTCAAGGAGATTTGAAAGATCTTATAAAAGAAGATTTTTACATAGATAAAGAGAACTTTTGTCGGGTGGAGCTAGATGATACGGTAGGTTTAAATGAAGCTATAGTACCTGCTTTCAGTAATGTTTATAAAAGTGGTAAAGCATACTTTAAAAAATTAATAATATATTTTGACTTGATAATGAATTAAAAGCATGTCAGCTTAGAAATTAAATTTACTTCTAAGATAGTGGTTCTAAACCTTGGCAATACATTAGAATTACTTGGGTAATTTTTTTAATATAAAACTGAAGCCTGAGTTCTACCCAGATACATTCTGATTTAATTGGTTTGGTGTGCAGCCCAGTTATAGGAAATTTTAAAACCTCTCCCAATGATTTTTAATCATTGAACCTGATGTAGGACATTAAGTGATTATGTGGACATTAAGTGATCATTTTCTATTTAAAAATTGAAGACTGGAGCTAAAAATGTTGATTTGTGAGTTATACAGAAAACAGTTAGTACTTGAAATATATACTTGAACTGATCTCATTGAAAGAGTAAGAATAAGGATGGTCTGAATAAGAATGGTCTGAATTAGGTGCTGCCAGTGATTAATAAGGAAGGTAGCATCTTTGCACATTAAAGGTCAATCTTTTCAAAGGCAGCCCCTTGTTTTTAGTATACATTTCCAATTGCACACAAAGTATTATATGATGTTAATATTGCACATAAAAGATTCTAGCAGTTGAGAGTGTGAATAACTTTTCACAGTGATAAGCTAAAAAAAACTAGACCCATGTGGATTAGATGCATTTACAAAGCTACTTTAAATATTTTGGAAAAACTACAAATGTTTTATATTTGGAGCTTTTCTTAAAACATTCAAAGGCAATATAGATATAGAGTAGTTATAGATACAGATAAAGATATACAGATATAGATAGAGAAGTCTTAAGGCATTTAAAGGGTCTCCTTACAACTAAAAATGTTAGCAGATGTGGTAAAAATATTACTTCTTTACTCCATTTCCCCTCTTGCTCACCCATTAACTTTGAGAGTTGAGGGCTTCAGTTCTGTAGGAAGAAAAGGGAAGCATTCCAGGGAGTGCAGTAAAAATCCATTCCATTCCATCTGCCCCTTTTCACTTCTCCTCATTCACCATTTCTCATCTACTGTAGTGATTGTTTTTAACTTAGAATTTTTAAAGTTTATTAACCTAAAAGAAGATATTTCTGCATCTAGGGATATTGTACATCACTAATGTAATCAGTGACCATAAAGGACTCAGAACATTGCTTATTATGTAGCATAATATATTTTTGGCTGCTATACCTCCATTTTTAAAATATATGCATAGCATGAAATTTTTTGAGGGTGGGTTTAGTTTAAAATTTTGTATAACAAACAAATATGTCTGTTTACGAATTCAGAAATCTTTATTTGGAAAACCTAACTAAAAACTTTTTAAAATTATATATTATCTCAGCCATTATTTTTGCTTGACTATGAAGTAATACCTCCAACTTTCAAAGAAGAAGTTGATATTCCATCATTTTCAGAATTGAAGGAGTTATTAAACTTAATGCCAGAAATAATAAATTATGAAGATGAAAATGAAAAGCTTTTTAAAAAAGGTAAGAATTAATTTAAAAATTTATTACTTATAGAAACTATTGAATAATTTTTCTTATAAAAATTGTTGCTCATTAAACTTTTTTCTGAACCTCTAGAGTTTTAAAGAGTGTTCTGCAGCTAATATGGTGAAATTTCAGAATTATTGATGAGACTCTTCTCATCTTTCTTTTTATATGCTTACAAACTTAAAATATCTCTGAAATTAATCTGTTTGAACACACATAAAGCCAAGACACTTATGACTATACTAATTTTTTAGTTGTTTTCTTACATAGAATGACAAAGCCTAACAACTTACATGCTAACTCTAGTTAGGTAGAGAAGCTCAGAGTAAGGTTATGATGCGTGGAATCAGATGGCTGGTAGAGTCATAGCCTAAAATTTAGATGGTTTCATCTCAGACAGACTTAGTAAATATTGTTGAATTCTTTTTAATGACAACTTGAGCCCAAGTATTTAACTTCCCTCATAAATTACATTTGAATGATGGAAGACATATAATATTAGTGAGGAGTGAAGGGGATTTGTGACGTCCACTGAGAACAGGGATGCTTGCTATCTGTAGAGTACGAACTTGAAGGGATCCTTGAATACAAGACTAGATCAGGGGAATCATCAGCCTACAAATCAAAGCAAGGGAGTGAAAAGCCAGTTTGAGTAAGTGAATGAAATCCGTACTAAGACTGGAAAGTATAGCAGAGCTCAAAGTTGCAGGGTGGCCTATGGGCTTTTCAGCAGTACACACATCTATGAATGCTAATGGAAAGATGCGTGACTTTCATGGATGACTGTGGTATTACACTCCCAGCCTTTACTTGGCTGTGATGGTGACTGAGTAAAACAGAGTCACTGCCACAGAGGAATGAACGAAATTACAAAAAAAATCTAATATACTAGCACTTTGGCTGATAGTAGATTTTCTTCCTTTTCTTTCTAGATGTTACCACTAACCATGGAATTGACATTGAGCATAGAAAATACAGCTCCACAGACATTTTGGCCATTCAAAGCCAATATGAACCAGAGAGCAATGAACCAGGTAGAAATTTGGGATAAATCATCGAGTTTATTAGAGGTTACTTATATATGATGTAAAAGTACAGTGCATTCACTTACAAAGTCTATGGGACAGTTTTCATGTTTAAAATTTGATTATTATAATCCAAGGTGTCATATGTTTCTCTTATCTGTTCCTTTACATTTGTACTATCATTAACTCATTAGCCTTCTAGCATCAAAACTAAATAATATACAAAGAGAGTTACAAAGACTGAGGAAGAAAAATGGGGAAAGAGCATTAATATTAAAATAGAAATCTTATAACATTATAACTCAGTAAATAAAATTTTATATTTTCTCTTAGAATAAACAGTCTTCCTAATCCCTTTTACATCTTTATAAATTTAACTTTTAATCCCAAAGTAATCATATCATTATTGTTAATGTTATAATTTTATCACATTTGGAACCTTAGAATCATTTTTTGATCCAGCATAATGCCAAATTGTATTGCTTCTTAACTATGTTGATGATA